>NC_136068.1:600440199-601040199 GCF_964261635.1 Lissotriton helveticus | reverse complement strand
CTATTTGGGTTGTATATTTGATAGTAGTAAATATGCTTCATATTATTGAGACCATTATAATAAATGGGGTAACCCCGTGAAGTCAAAGGACCTGGGTATCAATCGATATCGAAAAACAGTGGTCCTAGACAATCCTTGATTTTTCATCTCCATTTTCTATCCTTCACATGAGCACTTACTTTCACACTCTCCCTTCTCCTTCTGACAATAATCGTGTGAATATCATATGTTGCATATTATGCCTCTGCATATGTGGTTCATTTTTTGAATGAATACTTAGCGTAAATGAATAGATTGAATTTTGCTAGTTAACTGATTGTAAGTGACCTATATATTTTTATATTTCACTTTATAAATGTGCCTACAGCCTCTATGAATTGTGTACAGAAGTATACTCTATTACTGACATAGAATTGAGTATAGATAAGGATTGTCTATGACCACTATTTTTCTATATCATATTATTGAGAGCCATTTTGCACTTGCTTTCAAATCTCTAATAGTATACCTTTTCAAAGAGCAATGTGTAAAAAAGAAGCTTGGATGATATCATCAGTGATTCCAACAATTAGGTCCTTTGAGATGTCTTCAGTGATGTCATACCCATACATGATGTCATAGAACATGTCATATGGGAGATCATAAGCAGTGCATGGCGGGGATGCAAGTTATATTTAGCTCTACTAACTATAACTGGTGAATTTCTCAGTTTTTTTAGTTCAAAGCTTTAATGTTGTCACTGGCAAATTAACATAACTATAACTTTACTTCAGCCTTTTTTTCAATGAATTTCAAAAGTAAAAAAAAATAAAAACAGATCTCTTTGTCACACCTAACTATAACTTTACTTTAACCTTTGCTGTTTTCAGTGAATTTGAAGGCTTTTTTAACATAAAGTAATATTTAATTATGATGTGTACATACAACCCTCCGCCTGCAGCCAACCCCTCCACATGCTGCCTTTGGGCATGCACAGTGGAGGGTTGGCCACAAGGCCTGGCTTGTGGACAGGCCCTGTGGTCAAACCCCGTAAAGGCCGCCAACCCCACACTGCACAGGGCCTAGGTTGTGTACGGTGGGGGCTGGCCACAGGGACTGGCCTGAAGCCAGGCCTTGCGACCAACCCCCCCCACACTACGCATGGTCTTCAGCCATGAGCAGTGGGGGGGATTTAACCTCAAGGCCTGGCCTGCAGCTAAGCCCCCTCAAAGGCAGCCAAACCCACACTGCACACGGCCTTCGGCCGTGCACATCAGGGGGTTGGCCACAGGGCCTGGCCCTGGGGACCCTATTTCCCTGTTCCTTTTTAAAAAAAATAGGTGAGGGGGTCATGTGGCCTCTCTCCCTGAGCCTCATTACCCCTGGGGACCACATCCCCCAAGGTCTTTATTTTAAAGGGGAGGGGGGTCACATGACCCCACTCCCCAAGCCGCATTAGGCCCTGGGCATCCCATCCCCTAGGACTGTTGTTTTTTAATTAAAGCAGAGGGGGGCCTTCTGCCCCCCCATCCCTGAGCCTTAATAGGCCCTGGGGACCCCATCCCCCAAGGCCACTCCTTGAAATTAAGGGGAGTGGGGTGCATGTGCCCCCCTTCCCAGGCCGATTTCGGCATCGGGCCCCCATCCCAGGGATCTGGCATCATTTTCAAGGGTATCCCTGGGTACCCCATCCCCAGGGGCCTGGTGTCACTTTTACGGAGAAGTGGACATGAAGCTCCCCTCCCCAGGTGGAATTTGGCCCTGGAGACCCCACCCCATGAGTTCGGCATAATTTTTAGGGGCAGGGGCACATGGCGCCCTCCCCGGGCCAATTTCAGCCCCGACCAACCCATCCCCTAGGTCTCTCAAACTGAAAAGTGGGTGCCCTGGTGCCCACCCAGGGCGCCACCCACCATACTCTTGTTGGGGCAGAGGGGGGAGCTCCACGGTCCCCGTGGCTTCAGTCGACTCCCCACATAGAGCAGGAGCCGGCATTGCTCCTGCCCACAGAAAGCAGCTCCTAATTCTTCACCCTCCGGGAGGGAACAGTATTTTGATCTGTTTCCTTGCCCGCTTCAGTGCAAGCAGGGAAACAGATCAAATGTCAGTTCCCAGCAGGCATGAGCATTTTTAAAACTCATGCCTATGGTAGTGGCCTTGGTGTTTGCTCCTACTTGGCGGGAGATTCGTAAATGCTCCCACCAAGTGAGAACAATGTCCCTGGGACATAGATACTGTGCTGGCCCGGGGAATGGGATCCCCAAGGCCACTAATGACTCAGGGAGATGGGTAACATGGGGTGGGCTCCCCTGGGCCTTAAATAGATCAGGGAGATGCTCTTTGAGGCCCCCTCATCATTTTGGCCCCAGGGGTGAGGTCCCCAGGGCCTTTTGAAGCTCAGGGAGGGGGGCAGTGCCTCCTCTCTCCCCATATAAACTATATTTGGCCCCAGGGGTGTGCTCCCCAGGGCCTCTTGAGGTTCGGGGGCACATCAGCTCCCCTTCCTTCATGAATCCAGCCCTGGGGGTGGGCTTCCTGGGGCTTACACTTATTGAATGCAGCTCAGCTGTCATTTCTTTTTCATTCCTGCAAGAGTCTCGTGGGATTGCAACATTTTTTGCAGATTTATTTTCATTTTGGACCCCAATTGTGGGTCCCCCACATTGGTATCCCTACCCTGCCCCCTTATACAATTTTTATTTTTTAATTACAGGACACTGGACTAAGTCACTGTCCTGTAATGGCTGAAAGCAATATTTTTCTCAAGTTGCTGGCAGCCAGTCGGAGCGCTAGCTCCCGTGGGAGTCTGACTCCAGTGGGAGCAAGATGGCCCAAAAGAAAAAAAGGTCCCTGCGCCTATCAGAACACTCTATTTTTAAATTGGCGCTCCCGCAAGAGTCTTGCGAGACTCTTGCGGACCCAACCGGCCACATATACAATTATTTTCAACCCTCAATATATCACAAACTACTAAACAGATTTACACAAAATCACACAAAGCACAATCTGCATACCAAGATCTAGCTTCCTGCCAAATTTGGTGTAATTCCGTTCAGCAGTTTTTGCATGTCTTTTTATGAAAAATGCATTGGGATTTTACGTTTTGAGACTCCCCCTTTTTTCTTGGCCCCTTCTTGACGGATTGCCCCAAATATTTCCAGGAAGGAACTGAGGTGTATGAACTTTTTTTTAATGTTTTGTGGAAATTTTTCAAAAAATCTCTTTTTATAGAAAAGCAGACCTAACTATAACACTATAACTACCTAATGATGACCATATGTGCGTGTGTGTGTGTGTATATATATATATATATATATATATATATATATATATATATATATATATATATATATCTCAAAGGACACAGTCCTGCTCCCACAAAGAAGAGTGTTATGTAAACACGGGTTGACCCAAAGAAGTCACTGGGACCTGGGTAAGTATATAGTACAGACAAAATGGTCCCAGAACAAAGTCCAGAATAATATGCAACAATGATTAAAATAATTTTCAACAAACTTAGAGAGTACTACTACATTGTTGTTTATTCACAATGTGCACATGTATTCAATAGTATCAAGTCTAACAGACAATGCTAAAATTCAAACACAGTCAGTGCCCCAGATAGGTAAGGGAGGGGAAAGTGAAGGTGTGAAGGGAGGTGTCAGGAGAGAAATCGTGACTTCAGCAATAATCAATCAATGATATTCATTGGCCATTACAATCAATTGGTTAAACAAAAAGTGTTAAACTAATAAACTCAAAATATTAGACATAGAATGTGTCATGCTTCCAACAATGTCATCAATCAATGATAAATGTGGGAGGGACCTGACGGGAAGAGAGCTGTCGACGTTTCAACCCAGTGCTGAATGCAGGCAGATGCTGACGCCTTGCTATCGGGTCTTCATCAGGACGGGTGGGGGCTAATATTACCTAGTGGGGATAACATATTAAGGAAGAGTAAACATTTTTGGTCTACAAGAGATCCAAGTAATTTATAATCACAAGTACGGAGAGAGGGTATTTACCATGTGGTATACCAGTCAGTACATGGTATTGTAGTCCAAACCGTGATTACCAGAGTACTCTATCAGAGACCAGCTCCCATGGCCGTCCCTACTGATTTCATTATCTCTCTTTTGAAGGTGGCCATGATGAAGAACTTTTTTATGTTTCAAAACCAATTCTTCTTACAAACCAAGGGTGTGGCCATGGGGGCCACCTTTGCCCCAGATTTGGCTATCTTGTTTATGTCAGCTTTTGAAGAAGAAGCTATTCTCCATCCACGTAACCCGTACCATGAGAATTTGGGTTTATGGGTCCGATACATCGACGACATCCTTCTCATATGGAATGGTGACCACACACAGCTATTATCTTTCCAAACCTGGCTGAACAATCAATCGACGGATATTAAATTCACGTTCCACTCTGACACCAAACAAGTTGATTTCCTAGATCTAACCATTTATGACAACTTTGGCAAATTACAAACCACATTGTACCGGAAGGCATCCGAGCGGAATTCGCTCCTTCAATATGATAGTCACCACCCCAGATCACTCAGAGACAACCTACCATTTGGACAATTCCTGCGTATTCGCAGGAATTGTACCGAAAAACAAGACTATATGGAACAATCTTATGACCTTGCCAATCGCCTAGTCAACCGTGGTTACCCTCACAGATTGGTGAAGAGGGCGAAGAAGCGTGCCTGGTATAATCCACGGGAATGTTTTCTACATCCAAAGACTCAACTTGATGATTCCAAAGAGAGAATTGTATGTGTCACCACCTTTTCTACGGAAAGCAATAGAGTGAAAAAAATCATCAACAAACATTGGAGGCTGATATCAGACGATATGGACCAAGAAGCACCACCTCTTCATGCTTTTAAGAGGACCACAAGTATATGTGACCATGTCGTACGTTCATTCTTGCAGACACCAGAGACTAACGCCATACTAACATTGTGGAATCTCCCTCCTATTGTTGGCCACCATAGGTGCGGGAACTGTAAGGCCTGTCCCTTAACAATTCAAACCAAAGAGTTGCAGTACAAACATCATCGCATTCCGCTGAAAACGCACACCAATTGTAACACCAATAATGTTATTTATGCTATTGTGTGCCAGTGTGACATGATCTATGTGGGACAAACCCAGCAAAAGGCTAAATCGAGAATCCTCCAGCATGCCAGTCGTATAAGATGCCAAGTCCTTGGAGCACCATTGGTAGAACATTTTAAAACAGCTAACCATCAACCAGAAAGTTTCAAGTGGCTTATCCTAGAGAAAGTCACCCTTGGCCCCAGGGGGGGCAATATCGGAAATGTATTAAATATTAGAGAATCCAAGTGGATGTTTCTTCTTAACTCTGTCACACAGGGCCTGAATGAGAATGAAAATACCTTTGCCCAACTAGCTACCCTAACTTGAGGGACTCTCTCTGTCCGTGTTCTGCAATATTTTCCTGCCTATTTTGTCATTTTCACCCATCTATGCTATATAACAGTGGTTGTTGGCACTCGGCTTTTACTATCGTGCCCGACAGGTACGCCAGTGCCAACCATACTTATGGCTAATTGCTTTTGACATAAATGATATGACAATGATGTTTTGTCATAAACATGCACATTTGGAATGTGATTTTGTTCTTTGCGGTTTCTGGATAATTGATAAAGTGTCAATTTCATCCTGAGGTTTCACATAATATGATAACTCATCTACATCGTCAGGTTTTAGATACCATTATATTTTGTATGTCAATAACAAATGCACTACCCATATTCAGACTGACCCCAGTCACCGTATCTATTCTGTAATATTACACGCATTTATAGTGTTTTTATTATGTACCTTTGCCAATAGAATGATGACTATTTTGTATTTTATTATATTTCACCAATTGTTATCCTCATATTTTGCAATATTACACTGACCAATTTGAAGTCGATTCGAGTCTTTCTTCACGACCTCCCATCCCCTCTCTCTCTGTAATACTCTTGGGAGTCTGTCTTCCATGTCCATCCAATGCCCGATATCACGTGATCGCGATTACACAGGAACCGCATACCGGTTTCCAGACTGACGCGCAAGCCGGACCCCGCCATCGAGGATTGTCTCCTCACAGCAGGTACCCCATGGACCTTCCATAGCTTCTTTTGAAGCATTCACCGCCCATACGAGCGGCCCTCATTAACATCATTATCGCTCCCCTCCTCTCTCTGTAGTTTTCCGATCGGATGTCTGGCGGAATTCTTCGATACAGTGGATGTTACCATCACTACAGGTACCTCTCTTTTCCCTTTCATAATTTAATATTTACTATTTTTGTAAATGCATACTGCCTTTACACGCAGGTCCATGATCCCCTCTGGTTCTCTGTATGTTTCAGATTTCAGATTTGTCGGCAGAATCTGCTTTTTTGCATCTAAGTGCCTTCACCACGTGAGTCATTACTACTTGTACTTCAAATTTATTCGGTCCACCATTTTGCATGCGGCAGACTAAGTGGCCCTTTGTACCCGCAGGCACTGAACTTGAACCACTGGGAGAGGTCCCCACTTTCCCCGAGTTTGCTGTGAACTCTTCTGATCTACTGGTACTATGTAAGTGGAGTGCGCTCTGCTTTACTATTTGGTTGCCTTAATTTATCAGTGTATATAGCTCATTCCTCTACTCTCCCATTTTCCTTCTAGGCACTAGATGTGAACTGTGCTTATGAGACTACAATACCATGTACTGACTGGTATACCACATGGTAAATACCCTCTCTCCGTACTTGTGATTATAAATTACTTGGATTTCTTGTAGACCAACAATGTTTACTCTTCCTTAATATGTTATCCCCACAAGGTAATATTAGCCCCCACCCGTCCTGATGAAGACCCGATAGCAAGGCGTCAGCATCTGCCTGCATTCAGCACTGGGTCGAAACGTCGACAGCTCTCTTCCCGTCAGCTCCCTCCCACATTTATCATTGATTGATGACATTGTTGGAAGCATGACACATTCTATGTCTAATATTTTGAGTTTATTAGTTTAACACTTTTTTTGAACAAATTGATTGTAATGGCCAATGAATATCATTGATTGATTATTGCTAAAGTCACGATTTCTCTTCTGACACCTAACTTCACACCTTCACTTTCCCCTCCCTTACCTATCTGGGGCACAGGCTGTGTTTGAATTTTAGCATTGTCTGTTAGACTTTATACTATTGAATACATGTGCACATTGTGAATAAACAACAATGTAGCAGTACTCTCTAAGTTTGTTGAAAATTATTTTAATCATTGTTGCATATTATTCTGGACTTTGTTCTGGGACCATTTTGTCCCCACAAAGAAGAGGCACGTACACGAAGTGTGCATGGATAAGGCTTCTTTATTGTTATTCAGGTCTCCCACGACCCCGCATAAAAAGAGATACGCGTTTCGCCTGCGCAGCAGGCTTTGTCAATCTAATTGGTGCCTTACAGTTTCTAGAATATATAGCCCTCCTCCCTCCATCAGGCATACAATAGGCATAGAAAGTGGACTGTGTGCACGGAAATATAGCAGGAAAAACTTACAAGTTTTAACCTATACATATATGCAAAGTGCAAGCAATATTGATTGAAGAACATGGAAACTGCCTGCTGCGCAATGAGCAAGTAATGCCAACTATTTAGCTTGATCCAATTCCTGATGTATACACAGCAAATATAAAGATGTGTCTCATTAGCCTGAGATCTAAACAAGTCATAATGACATGCCGAGGTGCTATTCTAATAATTTAATATCTATACTCCTATTATAAAGAGAGAACTTTGAACCTTTGAGGCGGGTAAACTCAGGAACCACAGCACCAATCCAAACACCCGATACATCGTTGTAATTGTCAGGGTCTGCAGATGGACATAGGCTATATAAAAAAATAAAATATACGTTCTTTAAAATATTTACGATTTAAAAAAAAGTAGTCCCTTGGAAGTAGCGCCGGCCGCAGATTGCTCTGAAAGCTGTCAAGGAGCGAGCAGTGAAATGGATGCAAATAAACGTGCTGATCTGAACTTCGTGTGGCTTTTTTTTTATTTTTATTTTTATTTTTTTTGGTAAGACTTTATTTGCATTTGCCAGATCCATAATATTCGCACATCATTACATGAGGAAGCAATTTGTAAAGAATCACATTTTCATATTATGACACAGCTATTCAGCCGACAACCTTCCGGTCCGGCAGCAAACGTTTGGCATAGTGCATCAGGCAGTCAGAATGCATCAATAGTTAGTACGTCGTCTTACATTTTTTGTACTATAGAAAACAAACAACTCAAACTTTAGACTCCTGCCAAAAAGGATAGATATAAATTGTCAGTCCATTCATCCCAAATGTCGTAAGCTAGGCCCAGATTCCTACGGTGTCAGCACACCCCCGCCCCAGGACTGCTCAATTGGTATCTAAGACCCAAAATCCCCTTAATCCCCTGGCTAACCGCCCTCTTCCCATGGGCCTAATCTTCCAGCTCTTCGTCCTCGTCCGAGCTGTCGCCCTCATCTTCTGAAAGTGGTTCGCACAGGTCCCCCCTATATTTATTCCATGCCATCCAAAGTGCATTCCATTTGCGCGGGTTAGCCCTCATTCTGTACACAGCACGTTCAATCAGCATCAGTCTGTCCATAGTTCTACACCACAAAGCCAACGTAGGTGTTTCCGCTACTCCCCACCTCTGCGCGATGTCGCGCTTGGCCACCATAGTTCCAATCGTAACCCATTGCTGTTTTCGGCGTGTCAGATCCGTCCCCTCCCATATGTGCAGAAGACACAGACGAGGGTCCGGGGTCAGTGATGTGTCAAGGGCCTGGGAAATGGTGCGCATGATTTGCTGCCAGTAAGTCGAGATATTCGGACATTCCCAGAGCGTGTGTAATAATGTTCCTTCCTTCCCACACCCTCTAAGACAAAACGGGGTCTCCGCCCTGTTCATTTTGTGTAGTGCGGTCCTGGTGTAGTAGACCCTATGTAGTATTTTGAGCTGTATCAATCTGAATCGGGCTGATACACCCGCCTCCCGTGGTGACGCTAGAGCGGTGTTCCAGTCAGTCTCATCCAGGGAGCCTAGCTCAGACTCCCATCTCTCCCTCAGTTGCTGCAGGGGATCAGGTAAATTGTTCAGTAACTTACGGTATGTGAGTGATGTTGCGCGTGCCTGCATGAAGTCTGTGAGAAGTCTGTCCTCCAGAGGTGAGGACTCCGGGACTGTAGATCCCGGCTCAATGACCGCCATAAGTGCATGCCGTATTTGTATGTACCTGTAAGTCTCAGTGGGGCTCAATGCATATTGGTGTTGCAGGTGTTGAAAAGGGATCATGCCAGCAGAAGTCCACAGGTCTCCCACCGTCGAGATACCAATAATGTCCCACTGGGTAAAGCCCTTACTTGATCTGAGGCAGCCAAGTCGTTTAGTGTCCCACAGTGGAGTGAGTTTGGTTATGACACCCTTCCATTTAAGCCGTGCCAGTGCCCTGTGCCATATGACGACTGTGTGTTTGGTCGGACCGAGTAGTTTCTTCGTGAGGCTTGGTGTATATAGCGGGGCCAGCAAGCTGTGTGTTCCCAGTTGTGTTCTGTCCGAGAAGTATGCCGGGTCATCCTGTGGGGCATGAATCCAAGAATTAATAACTTTGAGTTGCGAAGCCCAGTAGTAGAGCTCCACATTCGGCAAGGCTATCCCCCCATCGTACCACCCACGGTTAAGCTTAACGTGCGCTATTCTGGGCGGACTCTCTCCCCACAGCAATTCGGTCACCATCGCTGTCACTTTTCGGAAATATGATGGTGGAATCAGGACCGGGGTGTTTTCCAGCACATACAGGAGGCGCGGCAGCGCCATCATTTTGAACAGCGCCGCGCGCCCCAGCAGTGTGAGGGGTAAGGTCTTCCAGTGTCGTACATCCGCCCGTAGACGGTTAAGGGGAGGTGTTAAGTTTAGGTCGTAGAACGCATCCGCGTCACTAGTGACCTGGATGCCCAAGTACTTAAACGAGGCACTGGCAATAACCAGCGGGCAGCTACTAGGGAGGAGCGGCGCCGGGCCTTTCAGTACATAAACCACTGATTTTGTCCAGTTGATCATGTATCCGGAGTGCAGTCCGTGCGTATCACAGATCGCCAACAAATGTGGAATGCCCACCTCCGGTTGAGACAGATAAACCAGCATGTCGTCGGCATACAGGGATATCCTGTCCTCCCAAGCGTCCCCCCACGTCAGCCCTTTTAGTAGTGGTGTAGTCCTAATGACTGTAGCCAGCGGTTCCAACACCAGGGCGAACAGCAAGGGGGACAGCGGACACCCCTGACGCGTCCCCCTGGCCAGGGGGATCTCCCGGGAGATGTGGCCATTGGCCGCCACGTGCGCCACCGGCTCCGTGTACAGCAGTCTGATCCAGGAGATAAATTTGGGGCCGAAGCCCATACGAGCCAGAACCGCGAATAAGTATGGCCATTTCACCATGTCAAAAGCCATTCTGGCATCTAACGATAGAATGGCCGCCGGTTCCAAAAGCAAGTGGGCTCGTGCCAGTACCCCATGTACACGTCGGAGGTTGAGTGCCGTGCTTCTGTGCGGCATGAAGCCCGATTGATCCGGGTGGATTAGATCTTGTAAGTGCGGGGTCAGCCTGTTCGCAATTAGCTTCGCCAGAATTTTGGCTTCCACATTGAGCAGTGAGATTGGGCGGTAGGACGCGCAGTCCGTGGGCGATTTACCCGGTTTTGGGATAGTTACTATGGTTGCTATCCGTTGATCCCGGGGCAGAATCCCCGTTTCCCGACACTCCTCAAACATGGCCAGCAGCGGCGAGCACAGGGTGCTCGACACCGCCTGGAACCACTCAACTGGAATGCCGTTAGGGCCAAGTGCTTTACCCGTACATAATGCACCAATCGCCGTTCGGAGCTCATCCTCTGAGAGGTCTGCCTCCAGTTCAGCCACTGCCTCCGACGTTAGAGTGGTGACCGGTATGTTTTGCAGTGTGGCTGTCGCCGCCTCAGTTGTAACCGCTTCGAGTGGGGTGTAGACCGACTGATAGTGGTCAGCCAGGATCTCAACAATCTCGGAGGGACGTGTATGATACGTCCCTTCCGGACCCTTTAATTGTAGAATATGTCTGCCACCTACACTTTTTTTATCAAGCCAAGCCAGCAGCTTGTTGGCTTTGTCCCCTACATCATAGATTCTTTGCGCGGTCGATGTAATGTTTTCTACTGTCCGTCTCCTGAGGAGATCGTCATGTAACTGTTGGCTGAGGTGGAGTGAGTGACGTGTATCTTCCGAGGGGTGCGCCATATGGGCCTCGTTAGCTCGCTCCAGTTGTAGCTCCAGAGCTAGCAGTTCGGATTTTTGCTCGCGTTTGTGTCGCGTTATTGCTGCAATCGCCTGTCCCCTAAACACCGTCTTGTATGCTTCCCATAAGGTCGTGGGGGAGGGCACTGAGCCCGAGTTTTCCGCGAAGTAGAGCTTGGTGGCTTTCTTCAAGTCTTTACGGATGTGGGGAACCTTCAGATAACCGGGGTAGACGGGGTACACTCTCCTACGAGTTATCGCCGCACAGGACATGGACATAGTTAAGGGGGAGTGATCTGATATACCTCGGGGTCGTATCCGCACATCATGCACCGTAAGCTGCCCGCCCGCTAGTGTAAGGAAATAATCAATACGGGATAGGCAGTCGTGTGTGGCAGAGTAATAAGAGTACTGTCGGTCCTCGGGGTGTAGGCGTCGCCATATGTCTACCAGCCCTTGTGCCTCAACAAACTCACTAAATCTGGACAGGCCAGGTGTCTGCGACCGAGTCGGGAATCTATCATATATACCGTGGGCCAGCGCGTTGAAATCACCCCCCATGACAAGGTCTCCATCGGGGAGTTCCAGGAGGAACTTTCCCAGGTCCGGAAGTGCCGTCGCATGCAATGCCGGTGGAATATACACCGACACCACATTAACGGAGACTCCCTCCCATTGTCCACAGGCTGCTGCAAAGCGTCCATAACCATCAATCTTAGTAGTCTGTAGAATAAATCGAGATGTTTTCTTCAGTAAGATGCCAGTCCCACGGGACCCCGTAGTGAAGTCTGAGTGTGTGATCATACGGTATCCCCGTCTATCTAGAGCCTTGTTAGCTGCACCCACTAGGTGTGTCTCTTGGAGGAGGATCAGGTCGCAGCGGAGCTGTCTAATATTGTGAAGAACCAGCCCTCTCTTCACTTTATCCCCCAGACCTCTGACATTCCACGACATGATCTGTAGCGGTGGTACAGGCCCCGCTCCGGGATCATCGATCACGTTACTGGAGTGTGACAGTCCTGCCATTGTAAATTTGCAGATGTGAATTCCTGACCCGTAGGGCTCGATAGTGTCGCATTCTGTGTGTACCCAATCCCAGGGCGCCCTTCATGTGCAAACAGTGGCTGGCCTAGTTTCTGTGAGGCAGTACCAGGCCAGTCGGTGTGCGCAGCCAGGCATAGCACGACTAATATGGATGTCAGTGTAATCAGCAGAGTCAAACAATACAAACCAATAATTCGGAACAACCCTCCCCTACCCATAACTCCCCCCCTCCCTGCTTCCCTGCCACACGGACTCAGAACTGCCCGCCGCCCCAATTTAGCAGAGTGCTTAAACCCACCCAAGTAAAGGTATAAAGTTACTTGCTCGTTGGGGGTGAGGAATACTCCAAAGTCAGCGACCCCTCTTACCCTCCGCAGAGGCCCTCAGCCCAGGGGCCATGGCAGCCCAAGCAACAGTCTCACTTTCAAAGGAGTCTCGTATCTGCCGTGTCACTAAGAATCGACCTCCGGTTCAGCTTCAGTAATGTCTCTGAGTGGTGAGTCTCGATCGGCCGCCAGGTCGTCCTCTCGAACTTCGCTATGATCCACCAGAGGCTGGTCCTTGATACCTCGCCCCCGACGTCGGGGTTGGGAGGCCGGACGCCAGCCGTCCAACCAGTCCCGGGCAACCTCCGGGTTATCGAAGAACCAAGTCTTGTTTTCCGCTACCACACGCAGTCTAGCCGGGAATATCATGGAATATTGGATCTCCCTCCTCCTGAGCTCCTTTTTAATATCTACAAACGTCTTTCTCCTCCTTGCCACCTCCGCTGTGTAGTCCGGGAAGAATGCCACGGTGGAGTTCTGAATCTTAAGGGGTGGAGACACCCGCGCCGCTTGTAAGATGGCATCCCTATCTCGGAAGTTGAATAGTCTCGCCAGGATTGGTCTAGGGGACGCCCCCGGTTTAGGCTGACCACCTGGCACTCTGTGCGCCCTTTCGACCGAGAAGAACGACGATAGTCCCTTTGGTTGGAGGTGCGATTTGATGAGCCCCTCCACAAAGAGGTCAGTCGCTCTAGTACCTTCCGACTCCGGAACTCCAAGAATTCGGATGTTGTTCCGCCTGGAACGTCCTTCCTGGTCATCCAACTTCTCCTTCAGCCGTTTGTTCTCAGCCGTGACCGCCTCCATCGCCGTTTGGAGCTCCGAGACATCTTCCGCCAGTGATTTTGTGACCAGCTCCAGAGATCCCACTTTTTCGGCCATTTTGTGGAGGTCCGCTCGAATGAGGGTAATTTCAGTTGAAATAGAACCCACCGTAGTCTGTACCTGCGTGAGTGCTCGCATCACGTCATCCAGGGTCGCCTTCTTCGGCCCCGCACCGTCCGACGACCTCGTGGAGGTGTGTCGCCCGTCCGCCAGAGGGGAGGCTTGTTTGTCACTGGCGTATCGTTCAATACGTGTCTGGGTCGTGCCGCCCTTGGCGCCTTTGCCTGCCATAATGTCCGCCGCACAGCACCTCAAGCCAGCCGGATGGAGGGGTTGGAAGAGAAGAGGTCAATCCCGGGCACGGGTCCGCCCGTTATGTAGCCAGGGCACCCAGTCGGATGTAGGTGGGGGCCACGTCTCGGTCAGCAGCGGAGACGCAACCACAGTGCACTGGTCCTGACAGGCGTTTCGCCCCTTCTGACCGCCGCGCGCCGTGTACGGGCCACAGGGCCCCCACCGTGTCACAGCGCAGGGTCGCGCTATCAAGTATCACCGGCAGCGTCTCATTTCACTGGGCCCCAGGCACCGCAGAGTGCCCCCGCCACACGGACGGGGCGGCCAGGTACAGGTCCATCTTTCGCGCCCAAGTGGCGCAGACTGAGTGACCAGTGCCGCTTCGCGGCTCAACGTGTGCAGATGGCGGAGAGGGGGGGGGGGGTAAGCTCTGCAGGCTGTCTGCAGCCCCCTTGGGTCTTGTCCACCCCGGCGGCAGATTCGGATGGCTCCGCAGCGTTTCTTCCTAGGCGACACCGCACGGCGTCTCAGCCCCCCGCTGTCCCTCTGTCTCCTCAGCAGCGCAGAATCCTCAGTGCGGCACACCTCCACAGCCGGCGCCGACAAAGAGGTCCGGCGAGTCCTTCGCGGTGGTCCCCTCCAGCCCCGGCCACTTCCGGTCCACTGCCGCCGGGTCGAGCCCACTTCCGGTCGGCTTCACTGTCCACTGGGTTCCCCGGATTCAGGCCTGCGCTCCGGGCTCACCGTCACTCGGCCGAAACTCCGCTCCCCGGCATCCGATTTTTCTCCGGTTTCTTGCCGCCTGTAGCACCCGGCCCCGGGCCTTTGGTACCTCCGTCTGAGGTTTTATTCAGTCGCGGATCATTGAAAGGATAGTCGGAGAGGCCGCTTCGTGATCGGAGCTGGTCCTCTAGGCAGCCGCCATGCTCGGCCGCTAGCCACGCCCCCAACTTCGTGTGGCTTTGCTTTAATTTGGGGCTTTCTGTTTAGACTATATGGATATCGGCTGTTTGCCCATTCGAGAAGCGAGGCCCACCTTACGAAGGGTTCGTGCAGGCTCTGAGAAGGGGCTTGCAAAGACGGAACGAAGACAAGAGCAGCTCCAATGCAGGTGGTGCTGCCTTGAGCACGAATTCACTGCTGCAAAGCGCAATCTGAGGGCTTACAGCGCTTAACTTTACTCCACTTGGTGAATACTTGGTTCAAATTGCAAGGACTGTTGAGTGGCCCCACTGTGGGAAGAGGGCCAGCGTACTACAAGGCACAGAAGGCTTTGCGATTTAGCCACGCCCACTGTGGCAGGTGCCAGTGATTATATGAGCAGACGCGGCCAAAAACTGCTCTTCCAGCCCTTCGTGAACAATGCGTCTGAAGAAAGGATTATTTCCTGAAACTCGTCAGGCTTTACATGTTCAAAGATTGCTCTGAAAGCTGTCAAGGAGCGAGCAGTGAAATGGATGCAAATAAACGTGCTGATCTGAACTTCGTGTGGCTTTGCTTTAATTTGGGGCTTCCTGTTTAGACTTTATGGATATCGGCTGTTTGCCCAGTCGAGAAGTGAGGCCCACCTTATGAAGGGTTCGTGCAGGCTCTGAGAAGGGGCCTGCAAAGACGGAACGAAGACAAGAGCAGCTCCAATGCAGGTGGTGCTGCCTTGAGCACGAATTCACTGCTGCAAAGCGCAATCTGAGGGCTTACAGCGCTTTACTTGTACTTGGTTCAAATTGCAAGGACTGTTGAGTGGCCCCACTGTGGGAAGAGGGCCAGCGTACTACAAGGCACATAAGGCTTTGCGATTTAGCCCCGCCCACTGTGGCAGGTACCAGTGATTATATGAGCAGACGCAGCCAAAAACTGCTCTTCCAGCCCTTTGTGAACAATGCCTCTGAAGAAAGGATTATTTCCTGAAACGCGTCAGGCTTTACATGTTCAAAGATTGCTCTGAAAGCTGTCAAGGAGCGAGCAGTGAAATGGATGCAAATAAACGTGCTGATCTGAACTTCGCGTGGCTTTGCTTTAATTTGGGGCTTCCTGTTTAGACTATATATATATATATATATATATATATATATATATATATATATATATATATATATATATATATATATATATAGATATATATATCTCCTCACACTGGTTCCAGGTTACCCGGCCATTGAGCGCTCGTTGTGGGTGCGTAACCCTACGGCAGAACCACTCTGTTATATATTTCACACTTCTTCGCTGTCACACGAGAAAATGGGCGCACTCCCTCTGAATTCCACAATTTGGTGTATTACAATCCTTTTAGCATGAAAGCAAACGATCTACGATCGTGAGCAAGATGCTTGTAGCATCGAAACGCGTAGATATTTTGCTTTCATGCTAAAAGGATTGTAATAAACCAAATTGTGGAATTCAGAGGGAGTGCACCCATTTTCTCGTGTGACAGCGAAGAAGTGTGAAATATATATATATATATATATATATATATATTCACGCTCCAAGGTTGTCCACCTTATGAGTAGCACGCGAGCAGCAGCTTTATTTATGTGTAGGTGAGGACGGGGATCCGCTCGTAGACGCCGCTCCGTAATGGATCTGCCCGACGCGTTTCGAAGCTCCATCTGCTTCTCTTCAGGGGCTTTAACGGAAGCGGTGTGCGCACCCGTTACACTTCTCCAATTTCATATAACTCACCCGCCAATGGGAGGCTCCAATGAGACTTCTGGGAAGTGTAGTGCGGAAAGCACACAATCAAGTCCTGTATGGACTCCACGAGTGGGCCCGTCCTCGATCCCATGTACGGCTGCTACTTCACTGCCGTGACCCCCACGTTAACGGGGTGGTGCATACTCTGCGGCTGGACTGCCGCATATAGATTCACGCTCCAAGGTTGTCCACCTTATGAGTAGCACGCGAGCAGCAGCTTTATTTATGTGTAGGTGAGGACGGGGATCCGCTCGTAGACGCCGCTCCGTAATGGATCTGCCCGACGCGTTTCGAAGCTCCATCTGCTTCTCTTCAGGGGCTTTAACGGAAGCGGTGTGCGCACCCGTTACACTTCTCCAATTTCATATAACTCACCCGCCAATGGGAGGCTCCAATGAGACTTCTGGGAAGTGTAGTGCGGAAAGCACACAATCAAGTCCTGTATGGACTCCACGAGTGGGCCCGTCCTCGATCCCATGTACGGCTGCTACTTCACTGCCGTGACCCCCACGTTAACGGGGTGGTGCATACTCTGCGGCTGGACTGCCGCATATAGATTCACGCTCCAAGGTTGTCCACCTTATGAGTAGCACGCGAGCAGCAGCTTTATTTATGTGTAGGTGAGGACGGGGATCCGCTCGTAGACGCCGCTCCGTAATGGATCTGCCCGACGCGTTTCGAAGCTCCATCTGCTTCTCTTCAGGGGCTTTAACGGAAGCGGTGTGCGCACCCGTTACACTTCTCCAATTTCATATAACTCACCCGCCAATGGGAGGCTCCAATGAGACTTCTGGGAAGTGTAGTGCGGAAAGCACACAATCAAGTCCTGTATGGACTCCACGAGTGGGCCCGTCCTCGATCCCATGTACGGCTGCTACTTCACTGCCGTGACCCCCCCGTTAAAGCCCCTGAAGAGAAGCAGATGGAGCTTCGAAACGCGTCGGGCAGATCCATTACGGAGCGGCGTCTACGAGCGGATCCCCATCCTCACCTACACATAAATAAAGCTGCTGCTCGCGTGCTACTCACAAGGTGGACAACCTGGAGCGTGAATATATATATATATATATATATATATATATATATATGTATATATATATATATACTACTATTATAAAGAGAGAACTTTGAACTTTTGAGGCGGGTAAACTCAGGAACCACAGCACCAATCCAAACACCCGATACATTGTTGTAATTGTCAGGGTCTGCAGATGGACATAGGCTATATAAAAAAATTAAATATACGTTCTTTAAAATATTTACGATAAAAAAAAAAGTAGTCCCTTGGAAGTAGCGCCAGCCGCGACGTGCGTGCTGACATCAGGAGCGCGGGGAGGAACGGCGTACAGGAGCGCGAGGAGAAGCGGCTGACATGAGAGCGGGGAGGAGCGGCGGACAGGCGGGGAGGAGTGGTGAGGAGCAGCGGACAGGCGGTGAGGAGCGGCGGACAGGCGGGGAGGAGCGGTGGCTGAGGTAGGTGAAGCGGCCCGTGTGCGGCTCATTGGGGGCCTTGAAAGTGGCGGGTGCGCTCCGGGGGATCCACGGACAACGTCGGGGCGGGCGGAGGCCCTGAAGCCTGAGACAACGTCGGGGCGGGCGGGGGCCCAGAAGCCTGATTGCTCCCGGACAACGTCGGGACGGGCTGCTAGTATATGTATACACAGATACTCGATGAAAAAAACAAATGATTAGTCTTAATTATAGTAAAGAAAAGTTAATTTAATACTTATCCACAAAACTTACGTAAACTACCTTAACCATAGAAATTCTAAAGTCATAGTTATAACTTATAGTTATAATTTGTGCCCGGGAAAATAAATTATATAACTCACGTGCATCCGTACACACTGTTGTAAACTCGCTAGCCACACTACGTTAACTATAACTCTTCATTATACCATGCACAGTGTTCTCATGAATGATGTCATTAGACATGTCATGAGTGTGGTTAATAATGCTGTCATTTATCATGCTGTAGATGATGCAATATTGAAATCTATAAGTAGTGCATGGAGAAGGCACAAGTAATAGTATTGTGCTGAGTTTATATCCCACTTGATGATATTAGCTGATGATATAACGGTTTACTTCTTTATTTTTTTCTTATTAAACATGTTTACTTTAAAAACAAAACAAAGGCCGTGGAAACAGGCAACCAATATTATGTGTGTGTTGATTTTGTCATACATCATTTTTTTTCGGACTTCAGTTCTGGGGTACTATCTAGATACTTTTGCAATAGTAGAGAAAACCTATCGCGTTTTCTTAAACAGCATTCCATTGGCTTAAAACTCTGTCTAATAAAAGAACCAGGAAGTTTACACCCCGTTTCCTCATTTCCAGTGAGATCTTCAAAGGTGAAGATTGTACTGATTCCTAGAGGGAATATCTTGTCCTTCAAACCCACTTGTGAGAGATTTCTGCACTCAAAAGGCTAACAAGCAAGATCCTGTGCTGCTTGAGGTGGAAAATAAACCGGAAGAGCAGAGGATGCAGTAGGTGGGACAAGAGTTGGAGTGGAGGAAGAAGCTGAAGCATTCAGTTGTCTCTGAGTTTTTCTTCTTACCAGCTGGAGAGAAGGAGGTAAATGCCAAACTGGTAACCTGCAGCCTTTGTAAAAAGGTAATTTTCAGTGCCAACATCAAGCAGTCCCTTTTGGCATGGCAGAAATGTGCAAACACCTGCAGGTGATTCATTCAACCAGGTTGGCATGGGCTGAAAGAAGGCGTCTGAAGTAGTTGTGAGAGACTGCTGCAACAACATTAGCAGTTGCCACTTATTTGGCTACTCCAAGTCTTTCAACCTTTTCAGCATCAGCAAGACTGCCACCATGCACTCCATTTGTCCCAGCATTAGTACTTGCTCCTGGTATTGGGGTGCCAGTTCAGTCATTGAGGAAGAAAATACATATTGTGGACCAGTATGTCAGTACTGCAACATACTGTCTCCTGTGCCATACAGTAATTGTTGATTGGCAGGCAGATCTCCTCATACACTGTGTGCTTATCATGGCTCACCAGTGCTCTGTCCATCATCCTTACTTGTTTTTTATTTATTTATGTATTTATTGATTTTACTCCTGTGACCTGTTGAGACTATTATTTTGTTTGGGCATGTTGACCTTGTGGAAAACAAATCATAAAAAAAGAAGAAAATAACAGTTTTTTTAAGAACTAACCAAATATCTCAAAAGAGAAAGGGCTTGTAGCAATATTAGACATATTTTTTCAGGTATCAGAAATACAAAATTGTAATTAATATAAAAGGTAAGCGTGAGGAAAGTTAAACATGTGCCTTATGGTGGCTTCATACTAGATGCTAAGTTTATAATAGAATACTACAGGGATATCTGAATGTATCTGATAAAAATAAAACAAAGTCAATCCATTATTGTTTTCCTTTTTATGTGTTTTTCAGACATAAGTAATATTTCTGTTGCACTACTATGTCATAATTTATAACAATTTCAGTCCAAAATGATCACATGTTAAATAATCGAAATTATCTAAGTCTTTTTTTGACTTGGTCAATTGCATTTTCATCCTCGTCCTTGGCAACCACAGCTTCAGCATCAATAATTGGTTGTCCAAGTTGGTCGGCAGTCCTTAAAGTAGAAGTATTATTAGTAGATGGAGTATTGCATTGAATTTCTTCATTAATGTTGTTCTCTTCTTCTGTTTCTTGGTCTAACCTTTGTAAGTATGTCTGAAATTCTGGCAATGCAATGTTATTGGAATAAACATTAAATGCATCTTCATAGTATTGAAAGGGACCTATGAGTTCTTCTTTGCGCCATGATTTAAATAGTTGAAAAAGTGCTAAATAATAGAATTCTTTCTTTTCTACTGTGTTGCAACTTATAGGTATTGTGTATTGTATTGTGGTATACTTATATAGCGCAACCTGTCACCACCAAGGGCATCCTGGCGCTTTTGACCCATGATCCAAGCAAAAGCAATAGCTCAACCCGCCCTAGGGAAAAGGTAAGTTTTCAGATCCTTTCTAAAGGCTGAAAGATCCTCAAGACCTCTCAGGGATAGGGGCAGGGAGTTCCAAAGTTTGGCCGCCGCTACTCTGAACGAACGACCACCCATCCTCACTCTCTGAAAGCGCGGGACAACAAGTAGCCTGGACGACGAGGAACGCAGAGCTCGAGATGGAAGATACCAGGCAAACATTCGCCGCAGAGGAATTGGGCCCAGGCCATGAATCGCCCTGAACACAATACACGCTGCTTTATAGCGTACGCGTAAATGGACCGGCAGCCAATGGAGTTCCTGCAACGCTGCCGTGGAAGAGCTGTGGTAGGAGCGGGAAAGGGCGAGTTTGGCAGCCATATTTTGCACCCTTTGAAGCTTGGCCATAAGTGTTAACGGGGCCTCCAGAAGCAGTGCGTTGCAGTAGTCGAGTCGACTTAAGATGGTACTTCGCACTACTTCTGGTCTGGCTTGCTCAGGAAGAAGGGGTAAAACCTTACGCAGCATGCGGATCAGCATCATACACGTTGAGGTGGTCTTATTCACGTGCAGATCCAGCTGCAGGTTAGGCCCAAAGATGACGCCCAGATTGCGCGCCGATTGTGCGGCTGACACCGTCTCTGAAAAGGACGGGGGCCAAAAATCAACAGGGAGATCTCGGGGAACTCGGTCAGTGGAGCAGTGCAAGACCTCTGTCTTGGTTCCGTTGAACTGTAACGAATTCAGACGGAGCCATTCCGCTGTAGCCTGCATGCACCGGTGAAAAGTCTCCAATGGGACTGCATCCTGTCCCTCCAGGGAAAAGACCAGCTGGGTATCATCCGCATAATTAAATGCGGAGATACCAAATGATTTAATGAGCTGGACTAGAGGGCGGAGGTAGATATTAAAGAGTATGGGGCTGATGGCTGAGCCCTGGGGTACTCCTTGTCCCACTCTCCGCTCCTCTGAGCTGAAGGGAGGTAGCGAAACCCGTTGCTGACGGCTGTCCAGGTAGGAGACTAACCAGTCCCTGGCCTTGCCTTTGACCCCGCATTCCTCCAACCTCGAAATCAAGGTAGGATGGCTTACCGTGTCGAACGCGGCCGACATATCGAGCAGCACCAAAAATGCTGCCCGACCACTGTCGACACGCGCCCGCAGATTGTCTAGTACGGTCACCAACGCGGATTCCGTCCCGTGAGCAGGGCGAAAACCGAATTGCGTCTCATCCAACCAGGTGTTCCCTTCTAAGAAGCCGGACAGAGTGCGGGTAACCAACTTTTCCATGATTTTAACCGGAAAAGGAAGCAGGGAAATTGGCCGGTAGTTAGAGAGGCACCCAGGGTCGAGCGTAGGTTTTTTTAAAAGCGGAGAAACCACTGCCTTCTTCCAACAGCCTGGTACAGTCCCTGTTTCAAACGACTGGCAGCAGATGGCATGCAAGGGCTGGAAGAGATCCTCTTGGAACACCTTCCATAGTTTTGAAGGAAGAGGATCCAGAGGCGAGCCAGATGAAATCGTGAGGGCTAAACTGCCAAACTCCTCCAGAGAAGGGAGGGGAAAACTGCTCAGCTGGGGTCGACTGGCCACAATCGCCGGAGCTCCCAAGCTGATAGCCGGATCCAGAGAGGGAGGAGGGAGGCTACTCAGCTGGGGTCGACTGGCCACAGACGCCGGAGCTCCCAAGCTGATAGCCAGATCCAGAGAGGGAGGAGAAAAGCTACTCAGCTGGGGGCGACTGGCCACAGTCGCCGGAGCTCCCAAGCTGATAGCCGAATCCAAAGAGGGGGGAGAGAGGCTACTCAGCTGGGGTCGACTGGCCACAGACGCCGGAGCTCCCAAGCTGATAGCCAGATCCAGAGAGGGAGGAGAAAAGCTACTCAGCTGGGGTCGACTGGCCACAGTCGCCGGAGCTCCCAAGCTGATAGCCGGCTCCAGAGGGGACGGAGAGAAGCTACTCAGCTGGGGTCGACTGGCCACAATCGTCGGAGCTCCCAAGCAGAGAGCCGAATCCAAAGAGAGAGAGGGAGAGCTACTCAGCTGGGGTCGACTGGCCTCGCTGGCCGGAGCACCCAGACTGAGGGCCAACTCCAAAGCTAGGGGGGAAGAGCCACTCAGCTGGGGTCGACTGGCCTCCATCGCCGGAGCTCCCAAGCTGAGGGCCGAATCCAAAAGAGGGGAAGGGGAGTTACTCCGCTGGGATCGACTGGCTTCCAACGCCGAAGCTCCCAAGCTGGAGGGCTGATCCGCTGGACGGGGTCGACTGGAGGGCGTGGCCGGAGCTTCCACACAAAGGTGAGCGACCCTCTGCGGGGGTCGACTGGCCATCTCCTCCGGAGCTCCCGCCTCAGTGGTGGAATTAACTGGATCCTGCAGACCCGCTAAGATTTTACAGATTTTCTCCTCAAAGGCATCCGCAAGTGAGTCACAAAGAGTTTGCGATGCCGGGACTGCACTAGCCACACACATAGGGTGGGCAAGGTCTCTAACGATTTTAAAGAGGGCCTGGGCCTTATTTGGAGCCTGATTCAAGGTAGACTCAAGAAAGGTCGCCTTAGCCATCTTGATTTGAGCCTTATATTTTTGCATAGCAGACCTAAACACCATCTTCTCAGAGTCTAAATACTGTTTCCTCCAGACCCTTTCAGCGCGTTTACAGTCAAGTTTAAGCTGGCGTAATTCACTCGTGTACCATGGACTGGCTCGGTTCACCCTTCCTCGTGACTTCCGAAGGTAGGTTACAATGATTATTAAGAGTAGGTTTACTATAAGGTATTAAAAAAACATTGATGCCTTCAACTCAAAATTTCCCAGTGTTGACATATTCTGCCACATTATTTCTACATGTGTAGAACTGAGCAACTTCACAGAGGGATACTTTTTCTAACAATGGACTTCTTTTTGGGTAGTATGTTTCCAACACATTTGTTTTCAAAATGTCTTTGTTTGCGGGATCAAATGTGCAAGATATTCAATTTTGGGTAGGTTTTTCAGAACTATTCATCCTGATGATGACAAGATTAAACTGAGCCACATGATGGCCATTGATTTACCATATAAGCTTTATGAACGTAAGTGGTCACATGCTTCATAGCTATTGACCTCGCAGTGAGATAGTATTTGTCAGTTAAATGTGGATAATCTTTACTTAATGATTGCTCCGCAGAGCTTTCCTTCTTTCCTTCATATCTGTTAGTGATGCATTTGTAATGTAGAAAGTAAAATAATGTGCAACCACTGTAGAGTTATCTGCAAAAAACTGTAAAACCATCTAGCATCCCACATATATAAAATTAAAGGTTTGTAGCCATTGATCAGTTGTGATGCTTGTGGTCTTCTAAGATTGTACTTGTTTGTCAGTGATTTTCCAGTCTTACAGATGACATTAAATTGTTGACTCTTCCTGTCTGTAGAACTGGTCTTGGGAATCCAAAGCCACATTTTCAGTAGTATTTAGATTTGTTCCGATATTTTCTTAAGCAGTGTTTACCACATTTATGTGATTGAAAGCATACACATAGCTTCTTGTTCTGATCTTTTTTTGGCATTTCACAAGTCACATAATGTTCAATAAACTTTAGAACTAGTTCATCAAAGTCGTATCCAAACATATGTCATTGATGAACCAGAGAAGCATATGAATGTGTGGTGCGCCTTTTGCTTGATACTCTTTTTACCAAAAGTAATCAAGTACTTCTACAATGGGATTTTTCTTTGTGTTGGTAAAGTACTGAAGCATAGTTTGAATTTGTGGTTGAAATATCTGCAAACATTGGCAGGCTCCAAAGAACATAATTCTGCAGGTGCTTTGCCGTTAATGTCTGGAATATTAGCATTCGCTCCGAGAATAAATTGATACAAATCGCCCCATTTGTGCTCAGTACGGTGTAAGTTAAAAAAACAAGCAGGTTGCCCTATATTTCCGAGCATACATTTCAATTCTCTGTGTCTTTGAAACCAATATTCATTTGTCACTGCTTGACGTACCATAATTTTGATCAAATTATTTTCTAGATTTACATCTTTGTCATGTACCTTTTCAACAAAATCAGGTGCTGTTGTAATAGTAAAGGGAGTTCCATTGTGCATAACATGTGCAACAGCATAAGAAGTGACTGAAAGGTGTCCTTCATATTGTGGTGTGAAAATATAAGGAATATCTTGTTGATGTTGTGCATCATCTGTATATTATCTTGTAGCTCGGTACTAGTGAGCAGAAATTTTAACTTGATGATTATCATATCACCCATCTTTTCCAATAGGGAATAAAGGTGGATAATACCATGTTTCTACTGCTTTTTCCCAGACACTAATAGGCTCTCCTTTAGTATCTTTCCTCTGATACAGTTCTAAAGTATCACCAATCACGTATCTTGAGTGTAGTGTGCTATACTATAATGTTCATATAGTTGTTCAGCTTGTTCATCACTATTCTGTTTTTAAAAAATTCTGTTTGATTTGTTCTTTTAAATGATAGGTATGTAGAAGCAATGTAATTTTCAACGTCTAAATCTTTTTAATATATATTGTTCTTCAGAAGGTAATGTAGTACTTTCTGAACTTTTTCTATGCTACTTAAATTTTGTCAATGTTTCTCGCTGTTGTAGATACTCCATTGACAAAAACCACTAAAGGTTCCTCTATTTTGTGTTCAATTCCAAGAGTGGTTATGTTTGTTTTTTTACATCTAATTGGAGAAAAACTAGTTTTCCTTTTGGTATGCGTACCAATTCATGTCGCTGAAATTTTCCAGTTTTTGGTGCATTCTAACTGTACTTTAAAAAGGATGCACAGTTTGAATTAAAATGCGTTCATGTAAATTCAGTTGCTGCAGTTCAGAAGGGATTGCATGTATTTCTAAATTGTAATGAATTCCACGTATGGGCATGAACTTATGGTCTAGTTTCCAGGGCAGTATTTGCAAGTTACATGGTATTCACGGAGATCATGCCTTTCCTCTGCAAATAGAAAGAAAGTTAGATTTCTTCATTTCAATTTACCCTAATTTTCTGTTTTTTCAAGGAGATCAATTTGTTTAATTTGCTTCTTATAGTGTGTTCTTCTACAACAAATGCAAATCTGATTCAGATTTCAGAAATTGTTTCTTAAAATTCAATAATATCCATTTTGTAATTGTCTAAGTCCAATGGATTTTCTGATTCATTCTGAGTAAAGGTAATGTATGGAAAATGATTGTTCTCAGAGAGTGCATCAAAGTGTTTAAATTGCACATATTATGTAATATTGTTGACTTGTGTTTAATTAGAGTGAAGTAGAGAATAATTTAGAGGGGCGTGGCTTGGATGCCGATGTAGGCGGCAGTGGCTCTCGGACCTCCTCCGCAGCCGCCCTACTCCCGCAAGCATCTTGGCAATATTCCTGGTGCCCCGGCCCCGGAACTGGCTGAGAACAACATAGAGCCCTAACGAGCAGCAAATCGGCTCGAATTCGGGACCCTCCCGCGACGCGAGATAACTTTTTGCAGAGCGAGGGGCTGCCAGCGTTACTCAGTGACAAAATGGCGGCCGGAGTACGAGCACAGAGCGCCTGACCACGGCTCCCCTCTGGACGAAGGAGCGCCTGTAGGGACCCAACAAAACGAGCGGTGAGCGCAGGACATTTGCCCACACAGGCCCACAGCGAGGGGGAGCTAACAGAACCTATAGGGGAGCACCACAAACGATCAGGCAGTGGAGTGCCTGACCCTAAGATGGCGGCGCCCATGCTGTACCTCGAGGCACAGTGTTTCGAGGCTCGGAGAGCATTATGAGGGCCTGAGAGGACGATAGCCCGGCAATCCTACAGCGGGAGGGTGCTCAGCCTACGACGGAGAGCTGAGATCGCCCACGGATACTAGTGGACAACTACTGACTGCAGGCTAGCCAGTGGACCTAGCCGAGACACGTGGAAACGCCCTAGAGCAAAGAACCCACAGACGAGGGCCTACTGGGGGCCCACCAAGACCCCCCTGGGGGCTGTGGAGGTGAGGGGCGAACTACGGTGAAGGACGGAAGAGGCCTCCTGCTCTGCCGGTGAGGATTGAAGTCCCGAGCAGCTGAAGCTACTGACCGGCGCGAGACCCCATAGGGGCGCCCTGGGAGACAGCCCCCGGGCTCATATTCGCGCCGAGGAAGAACGGCACACAAAACCAATGAGTCACCAGCTACAGGAGACCGACGGCCGGAGGGGGACCACGGCGCTGCATAGATTAGCTGCTTTGCATGAGCCTCTGCAGGAGTGGTGCTACTGTCTCAACCACTGACAGAGAGGCCCAGTAACGCGGCGCCAGAGAGGGTGTTGAGAGATCGGGCACTCACAACACTGCCCAGGATGGGCAGAGTGAACAAAAAGAAAGGGTTTGAGGCCCTGCAGCTGGATGCCCCGGGACACTCCATGGAAGATGAGGAATGCGCACCCGGAAATAGTGCTTCCGCGCAAGGGCGAGATCCTTCCTTGGGCGCCATCATGGCCTTGAGAGAGGCCCTGGAGAAACGCATGGACTCCATAGGATCTGACCTCTCCTTACTGAAGGATGACCACCGGAAAATCAGGGAACGAGTGGCGTCCCAGGAGCAGACCATGAAAGACATTCCGGACTCGGTTGATGCCTTGCGAACGCAGCTCAAAGAGGTGGTGCAGAGGGTCCAAGTGCTGGAGGTGAGAGCAGAGAACAGTGAAGGGCGCTCCAGACGTAATAATCTCTGCATAATAGGGATCCCAGAGCGAGAGGAAGGACCTGATGCTGTGCAGTTCCTGGAGACTTGGATAAAAGGGGAGGTGGCACCTGAAGGTCTATCCCCCTTCTACGCGCTGGAGCGGGCGCATAGGGTCCTGACACGACCACCAAAGTTGGGGGCTCGACCACGCCCGATGGTGGTGAGACTCGTACACTACCGTGATCGCGACTTTATCCTCCAGAGAGCCAGGGAGTTGCAAAACCTGAGAATAGGCAACAGTAAAATAATGATTTTTCCGGACTACACCAGGGAAGTGCAGCGCCAAAGATCTTCCTTCATGGCGGTGAAAAGGAGGCTGAGGGCCTTACACCTTCCTTATGCAATGCTGTTCCCTGCTAGATTGCAGGTCAATGCGGATGGAAATACACACTTTTTCCTCACGCCTCAAGCCACATGGGATTGGCTGGAAGCTCGCGGAGCGTCTGGGGAGCGATCACCAACTGCGACCTCGCCTCGGCGCGAATCCCCTGCCACGGTACCAAGACAGTGACCAAGCTCCCCCACACAAAGGCATCAAGAACGTGACAAAGCGGTTTTGGCGGTGGCGGCCATCAGTCAGGGAACCCTTAGCCCTACCAGCAATGCCTCGGAGCCTACGAGAAGTGGCGAGCAGAGCCCCAGTTCCAGCAGTGTTCACGAGCTCTCGGAGACCGACTTACCAGTTGTAACTCCACAGACAGCGGATGGAGTGTTTGGCTGATGGAACAGTTACCCGACCACCATGACTTTGTGAGGTATTGGGGTGGAATAATGGGCCCCGGACTGGATGACTGATGTGCCTGATGGGGGATGGAGCTGACGGAAAGTGCAGACAAATTGATGGGGGGGACCAGGGTAGGGAAATGTTCACACAGGAGTGGGGAGGGGTTCGAGGGGACTCCTGGGATTCTTGAATCGTAGTTCCAGGCAGCCTGAACTGATTGGACTTTCTACGTACTTATTGTTTGGATGGGGATGCCGCGGTGGATGCCTGTCCTGGGGAGGGGGAGTTGGGGATGTTTGAATTGTTCTATTTGTGGGGTTGAAATTAGGTGGCCTAGGCGTGTCAGGGGGGGAGGGGGTGGAACACGAAATAAAGCAATGGGACACACACTAGGATACACATGTCTCACTTGGAATGTGAGGGGTATGCATACCATGCATAGGCAACATAAGGTACACTCCTTCCTGACGCGTAGAGGGATACAAATTGCATTTCTCCAGGAGACCCACCTCTCTGCAGGGGAAGGGAAGGCGCTCCAACGCCGCTGGAGGGGCCATGTTTACTACACCACATTCTCGGCATATGCGAGGGGGGGTCCTAATTTGGGTAAGAGCTGGAGTTCCCTTTCAATGCACCTCGTCTATGATGGGCCCAGAGGGCAGATACGTGGTGCTTCAGGGGAAACTAGATGGTCGGTAGTTAACTTTGGGGTGTTTGTATGCGCCTAATGTGGACCAGCCAGCCTTCTTCTCATTGCTGTCCCAGAAATTGGCATCAGTGTTAGTAGGGCCTTTACTACTGGGAGGGGATTTTAATTGTGTCACGGACATTGATCTATATCGCTCACACCCACCCTTACCGAATGCACCAGTGGGTAAACTAGCAGAGGCGCGAGCTACCTGGCAACGGACTTGGGGGTTGATTGACACCTGGGGAGCGCAGCACCCCTTAGATAGGGATTTCTCCTTTTTCTCTGCCCTTCACGAGCTGCACGTCCGCCTGGACGCATTCCTATGCTCCTCTGAAGTGCATGGTGCAATTAGCAATAGCGAATACCTAATTCGCACTATTTCTGACCATAACCCGCTGATGGCCCAGCTAAAGTAGACGCGGTTGCCCCCCAGAATCCCTACCTGGAGACTGCGGCCAGAAGCACTTGAAGATCAGGTATTCCGTACCACTATAGCCACGGCCATTGAAGATTATTTTCATCTTAATGCAGGGTCTACGGGATCGGTGACCACTGAGTGGGACGTCTATAAGACAGTGGTGCAAGGAAGTTGCATATCGGCGGCGTCAGGGGCCCGAAAGACACTACTACAAGACATTAAACGGGAGAATGAGCGTTTGCGTGCCCTGGAATTGGAACGTCCTGATCGGCCAGATAAGCAAGAGGAGTTATTGGACGCTAGGGAGACAGTTGCAGCAAATGTAGAACGCCTACGGTGCTCTGACTACAAAGCCTACCTCGCACAGGCGCATTCAGAGCGTGATAAGTCGGGGGCTCTTCTGGCCTGGCTGGCTAACCCGGCTAGACGTGGCTCGGTTACACTAGAGTTGAGAGACCAGAATGGGGCGGCCCGCTTTGATCAGCAGGGAATAAATGAGCTGTTCTTTGATTACTATACGGAGCTCTATCGTAGTAGGGTGCTTCCGTCAGAGGCAGAATTACAGAACTTCACGGGAGGTCTTGAGTTGCCGGAACTGGGAGAGGAAGATGCAAAACAGCTGGGAAGGAACATCGAGCTGAGGGAAGTGCAAGTGGCCATCAAAAGTATGTCACGGAATAAAACGCCGGGGTCTGACGGCTTTCCGGTGGAATTCTACCTCACTTATATAGACCTCTTAGCGCCGCGGCTGACGTGGCTCTACAACGAAGCCAAACGGTTGGGCAGACTACCGGAATCCACCAAGGAGGCGATCATTATACCGTTATTGAAACTGGGAAAACAACCCTGGGATAGGACGGCATATCGCTCTGCATCCATGCTAAATCTGGATTACAAAATCCTGAGCAAAATCCTAGCGACTAGGCTGCTGCCCCACATGTCCACGCTGATTCATGCCGATCAGTCCGGGTTCATCCCGACCCGCAATATAGCGCTTAATATAAGGCGGCTCCTGCATGTTCTGGAGGCCGACACCTATGAGGAGGACACCGCAGCGATTTTTGCTGTAGACATCGAAAAGGCTTTCGATAGCCTGGAATGGGATTACCTCTTTCATGTCATGCGTACGATGGGGTTGGGACCGGATTTTGTGAGCTGGACGTCCTTGTTGTACAAAGATGCCACGGCCAGAGTGCGAACTGGAGGGTGATTTCTGAGGCATGTAAAGTGGGTAGGGGTACACACCAGGGCTGTCCCCTTTCCCCGTTGTTGTTCGCTATGGCGATGGAACCTCTGGTGGCGCACGCACGACTGGGACAAACGTTCCAGGGACTGGACGTAGATGGACAGGTTCACCATATCGCACTTTATGCAGACGACTTATTAATGTTTTTGGCAGATACGAGAGAAGCCCTGCGAGGTGCAAAATCTCTGCTGAGAGCCCTAAGTGTGGTAGCAGGGCTGAAAGTCAACTGGACGAAGTCATGCCTATTCCCGACTCGTGGTCATAGAGAATGCCAGCGATCAGTAGAGGGGGTGAACTGGGAAGAGAGATGCCTTCCGTACCTGGGCACGGTGATTTACCACGAACAAAAAGACATCCTAGACGGAAATGTGGGGAAGGCGATTAGAGGTACCAAGGCCAATTTTGAGTTGGAGCACCCTTCCTTCATCTGTAGCGGGACGAATGGCACTCCTAAAAATGGTGACCCTGCCGCGATTACTCTACTACTTTAGAACTCTCCCGATATGGATTCCGGCAAGCTACTTTAAGAGACTTCGGGGAATGATCAGTTCCTTTGTGTGCGGTTCAGGTAGGCGTAGGGTGGCACTTGGGACGCTCATGAGGCCCCGAGAAGAGGGGGGACTGGCGGTTCCAGGCTATGAGACATATTACTTAGCTGCCCAGCTTCAATGGCTAACGCAATGGGTGGCGAGGGCCACTAGAGAAGAGGGGGAGGCAGGTGCACAAACGGGCCCCTTACTTGTGCTGTCTCGTATAGTACTGCGCCTCCCGCTCGGGGATATGCAGCTTACGAAGGAGTTTGCCACAGCGCGTAAATGCTGGCACAGATATCTAAAACGAGGGGGCATTGCGGTCCCTTATGCGCCCGATATCCCATTGAAGGTGTGTAAGGCATTGCCACACTGAGGAACCTGGAGTAGGTTGGAGATCTGGGAACAACAGGGTTTAACGACCATGGGAGACCTATATGAGGAAGGCAATCTTCTGCCTTTTGATGTCCTCAGAGACCGGTTCGAACTGCCTAGGGGGAACTTTTTGGTGCATGCTGCGCTCACGACAGTGATCCAGAAGCATTGGAAAATGGGCCTAACAGAGCCGCCCACCTCTATGGGCTGTCAATACGTTGTGGTCGCTGCGGGCACAGTAAAAGCGGTCTCATGTTTATACAGGCGCATGACCCACGAAGCCATAACACCAATGGTAGCCTTGAAAACTAAATGGGAAGCGGACATAGAAATGGATATACCTGACCCGGCATGGGGTGGGATAGTGGAAAGAGCCTGGAAGAGTACGCGTAATGCGCGGTTCCAGCTGGTGCATTTTCACATTTTACATAGGGCATACCTGACTCCGGCCCGGTTACACAAATTCTTCCCAGCCCAATCTGCGGCCTGTCCAAGATGTAATCAAGAGGACGCCGATTTTATACACATGTTATGGGCCTGTCCGGAGCTCGATTACTTCTGGCAGGGGGTGACGACACTGTGAGGGACGTTACCGAAAGGGACATACAACCCACTATGGCGCACTGCATCCTTCACTGGTTTCCCCACACTTCAAAAAACAAAATCACTAGTAAATTTATAGACCTGGGTTTCCTCTTAGCTAAAAGAACCATCACCTCTCAGTGGAAGGCGAACAAAGGCCCCAATGTAGATAAATGGATGCAGGAGCTTAGTAAGTGGGCCCGATGCGAGGGGGAGGTCCGCATGCAAATGGCACATAGAACAGGAAATGAACAGGCATTAGAGAGGGCGAGGGCCTAGGAGAGGTTGGCCTTGGAACTCACACTCCCGGAAAACGAAGTTGGAGGAACCTCTGCACATAGCCCTGGGACGCACCCCCTGTAGTGGAGTGAAATGAAAGTAAAGTCACTGGCTACTACTTGGTCACTTAAAGCTTCCCCACACTGAGTAGTGAGATGTCTCTTATCGTATAGTAACTACGGGTCCAATTGCGGGATAGGAGTACAGCAGACAACCCTTTACAGCCAAATGGGGGCACACCATGGCACGCCTAGGGGGGGAGGGTAGAGGGGATTGTTGTTGGGGGGAGGGAGTTGGGGAGTTTATAGTTAGAACAGAAATAGTGGTAGGGGGGACTCGGATGGGGTCTAGTTGGTCAGGTCTCAGGGGTCCACAGGACCACCTCAATGACGCGGGACACAGCAGGTATGTGTGCACAAATGTCACTGTTATCTATGAGCAATAAGGGGGTGTTGGCTGAAGGGCAGATTGTAGATTAAATTTAGTCCGTGCTACAATAGAAATGCTCTGCGAGACGACAAGCAATGATATAGGAAGATGACAGATTTACCGTATGAAACCATGCCTTACACTGCACACGGTTAGGTAATCCTACATATACAGGCTGCTGCCAATGACCCTTTGTAATCTTGGTTCCTTAGCAGCTTAGAGGAAGAAATTGGGGGGTAGGAGTTGTGTTTTCTGAACTCTTTCTGTGTCTCAGATGGTAGAATGGAAGTTTCACGGACCTCGCAGACCTATTTTTCATACTTGTTCAAAACAATTTCATCAGGATGTAATGTATGTGTTTATTGAGAGTAAATGCCAATAAAATATATTTAAAAAAAAAAAAGTAGAGAATAATTTAGTTCCTACAATTGCAATGCTGATGTTTCCACAAAGTATAATAAATATACACTCACGTTTCTTACCATTAAACGATGGTTGGAGAGCATTTTAATATGACAGAATGTGGTGCACACATATGATTTTTCAAACAACCTAAAGAATGCCCTTGTTAGGCTTACAATGGCCATAAAAGAGCAGACTTCTAAGTTTTGAAGAAGTTTGATTTTTTTAAAATAACGATGACATTTTATATGTCATTAGAAATGTCCTTAGCTTCAGAATAGATGTGTCTCCAATATTACAAATAGAAGTGCAATTTCATTCATAAAGAGTTCCTTTTTTCCTGCAAATCTAAGATATTGTTTTTTATTTACCTACTATATTTCCAAGTAAGACTTAATAACACTGGACTTTATCCATGACTGAAAGCACACAATTATTCTGTTGATAGTAACTCTCATCATGAAAGTATGGTTCAGTACTTGACGTAAGTCTTCAAATCCCCTGAGAAATGTTATAGAAGTTTAGTCTTGTTAGTTGTTTCTTCGTGCTGTATGTATTTTACACGTTGAAATTAAACAGTCAAGGCTATTGACATGGTTCATTATGAAAATAAAGAGTTTTCTTTTCACATGAAATGCCTTTTCAACAATATGTTGAACATATTGTTTGAGTATGAGTTTTCCCTCTTTTTCCTTATGAAAGGAATTGTTTGAAGCAGATGTTTTCAGTACACATGTTTATAATGCTTTGCAGTTATATTGTATTCTTGTCTCTTCTTGTGAAGTTGTATATAAGTGTATATTTTTTCTTGAATAGGCATCCTTTTCTTTGTTGGAATATCTAACTGTTAATGGTGCTCTCTTTGTCAATTGCTTCTTATGAATCTTAGAAACATTGTTATTAGTCTCACCATTACTATTTTTTGTCTGTTCAATTATTTGTTTTCTCCTCTCTCTATTGTACAATTTCCATTTTTAGCTTCTCTGGGAATTGTTTTGTAGGCATTGTGTTCAATGTGGGCAAATATGTTTTAGAAAACACATAAATAAGTAACAGAGTAGTAATTGTCCCAATGCAAGTATTATTTTTTTCATTTATTTCCCTGTATTCTTTTTCAAACAGTGTTCATAAACAAATGTACCTGTTTTACCTAGAAATATATAGATGGAGGTGATGAAGTATAATTTTCAATTTCTCTGTAATGTCTTTCCAGCTAGAAATAGACCTGTCCTCTTTTCCAACAGTCAGCAGAGTTTATATGGTTGTTGGTGTTATTTAGTAGTATTGGGCTGTGTTTATAGCACACTTTGTGCTAATAACCAATCATATAATGGTTTAATTCTTAATGTTATTGCTTATCTAATTTTCGATTGATTTTCTTTGTCATGCGGCCAGAAATGTGTGTTTCAAATGCCTTTGTAATTTAGCAAAACTTGTTAAACTTTATTTTTGATGACTCATTTATATTCTTAACTGATTTTGTTTTTTCCGTATTGTGCTACATTAGTTGCCAAATTAAATTTTACCAATAATTGTCCTTTTAAAATTAAGTTGTTAATATGATGTACTTTACTAATGTCCAATCATCTAACATGTTTGTCATTTATAAAAAAAAATTATTTCAATATAGGTACAATGGTACTTTCTAGATCCTTTTGCGGTACTTACCTATAGAGGGTTTACATAACTGCCTTATTTCTTCATCAATATTAATATAACACTAATAACCTATATTACCCAATCAAACACAGAACACAGCCCAAGTGTACTCTGAACAATATGGCTGCCTTTTAATTTTGCAAGGGCCTTGATTATCCAATAATATTTCATCATGGCCATATACGGCGATATACCATTAAGGTACTACAGTATGCCGTGACTGCATTTATCATTACGTTTTTGACCCCTATAACTTACAAACTACTGAACCAATTCAGACCAAAAAAAGGGCCCTTTCCACACCATAATTTATTGTCCTGCCAAATTTTATGTAAATCTGTTCAGCCATTTTGCTGCTACGTCTGAGTAAATGTAATGGTGGAAAAATGTGTTTTAGGATTTTAGGATCCCCTTCTCTCTGTGCACCCCTTAACTAACCATCACAAACCTCTTCAGACTCCATCATCAATATAGGATTAGGTTTGCAAGGTTTTGTGGAGATTCAGCTAACAATAGCAAAGTTATTACCAATCTCAGAATTCTAATGATAACTGGAGAGTGGCTACCGAGGACAACCCCCCTATGGCATGATGCAACCATAGAGTTGTAATTGTAAAGAAGGGTTGATGTAGCAAAAGAAGGAGGATGTCAGGAAGATTAGGTTGGGTACAAGAAGGGCTATAGCTGATGAAGTGTGCTTCTTACCTAGTGACTATTATGGTGTGTCTAATGTGTTTTATATCTTATGGTGTCTAGATAGACATGGAGTAGAAAAAAGTTACTTCTAGTATCAAGGTCTCACTTTGTATACCCTAGAAGTGAATGAAGTATGGGACCAGCTTATCCTGCAAGCACCAGAAAATCAGAAGAGAACTGCCAAACAATGTGATACAAGGAAAGTACACAACCCGCAGAGAATACTCAGGCTTAACACATATGGCACCAAACATATTTCCTTTCCTTTGGTCCTTCCGATGATGTTGCATGAGCCCCTGTGTATCTGTATCTCAACAAGCACTTATCCTGATGGAGATCTACAACTATCCCCAAGCATTTGTCATTCATGACCCAAGCTATCAGGTAAAAGGGAAGATTTTACTGGAATATTCTGAAGACATTCAATGGTTCCATCTTGAAGTAAACTGGGCTATTGATAATTAATGATTGTTTATCACTGGAGTATGATTCCATGACAATGTCAGGTGGAGTGAGGAGTGATTGTGAAGCAGATTTTGCCCCACAGTAACAACAGAGAGGAGTAACATTTGCAAACTGCGACGGTGTAATAACAAATTCGTAAAGTAACATTTTCAAATTGAATTGATTCAATCATAAGTCCTAGTTATAAAAGACAGACTGTGCAATTTTCTGCAGATTCTGTTCCCCTAACAGAAACTCCCTAGTACTAAACTTTGGTTGTGGACAACATTGGGGGTTTTCATAAGCAGCAAATATAGTATTGGAGATAGAATGAAATCAAGGTTCCAATTAAGTAGAGCACAACTAGAAAGTAACTCTATAAACTGAAATATAAAGAGCATTGGGTCTTGAGAGAGGGAAAAGAGACATCCACCTGCACAGATGGACAGGAGCAAGTCTAACTAGCTACGGTCTATGTCAATCAATGAAAACATCAAATTACATTTAAAAGATTCAGTTGCACAGGTGCTCACAGAGAAAGAACCAATCAAGTGTAAACATTCACAATGAGTTCTGATTCAGCCCCTTTCACACAAGTAAGTCAAAAAACAGCTTCAGTCCCACAGCCTTCAGAGATATCAGGCAAAGAAAGGACTTCTCCTCTGACTTGTTTCTTTCACGGGTGCAGACAGCTAACATCCAAATCATTAAGTTGCAAGAAACGACCTTCACATAAAATTTTTAACAATAACATTTCAGACTAATGAGATCACAGCAACTCTTGATGCCTGGAAGGAGAGAAAATTATGCACAGCAAGCAAGAATACAACAGTTCATTAAAAAGGAGTCTGCCATCTGAGGGTTATTACGACCCCAGCTAAATTAAAGTGAACATACGCTAACTACAGCTAATCAAATATATAAAAATCACTCATTAAAGTCAGTCCAATTATAAAAAAGCATGTGTTTGTATGTAACCAGTGACTTTATATGCGTTATACATTGGCATGTCAGTAGATGCAAATGAACAATAGTGACGCCGCGTCACTGGGAGCAGCCTTTGATGATTCGATTACAACTGCAGTATAAAGGTGAATAGGTGACGAGGTTAAAGGGCACGGATCGTAGGAAGCCCTCTGGGTGAGTGTTGGTGGGTGTTTTTTTAGAGAGGAACACCATGAGGTGATACCAGAAAATGCAATGGCAAGCGTTAATAGGGGAGCAGATGAAAACAGAATATAACATGTCCTAGCTTTCATACATTAAAAAAATTAATTACTATTAAGGACATGGCTTAAAGGAGGTCTATCTGAAGCCCTTCCCATAGGGTGACATTGGTGAGAAGGTATAAATACTGTTTTCGATTTATGTTGGCCATGGGTAACGTATACCTTTGTTTCAGTGCATATGCCTTGGTAATTAGTTGTATATCAACCTTTGTCCATCATCTCCTTGTGTTTGCTTTGTGTGCCTTAAGTTGGCAGGGTATTCCCAGACGTGGGTTCCTTGCTCACTTTGCCACTGGATTCAAGCTAGCCTGGCTGAAGAGGGGTGTTAGCTCGAAACCGGTCCCAGGATGCTTGTTTCCAGGTTCAGGGAAGACCTGGCTTGGTAGTTCGGGCTGGATGTTTCCCATGAGACACAGGGACAAGACTGATTTGCATATAGGTGGGTCTGAACTGAGGTGGCGAAGTGAGCTGAAGAACAATGATGGATTAAACACAGGTCTGTGACTGGGGGGGGGAGTGCCTGAAAAGTTTCTGCACTCCGTCCATCATCTCCTTGTGTTTGCGTTATATCAACCTTTGTTGCCAGTGAATGCTGTATCTGGGGTATTTCTGTACCAGAAATGGAGCAGAAGGAAGAATGAGTGATTGATGACTAATAGAAGATATGGCGTTTAGTCACAGGAAGACAAGAAGTACTCTGGCATCAGGGACACTGTGACTATTCTAAATAATGTTTTCCTTCATGTTTGCTATTGGTAAAGTTCATTATGTATATTTGTTCTTCCTCTAACAAATATAGTTTATTATTTCTGATTTTTATTCATGGTTTTGGATTGTATTTTGAAATGCTGCTGAGTAGAAATAACAACTTGAACAATTCTCGCCTCCAGCCCCAACATTAAATTGGTTTTTAAAGTAGCGCTTCATGTGCAGTGTGATTCTAAAGCGCTCTAATGGGTGTTCTCAGTGGGGCTCGATACCTCAGGTGGTTAATGCACTTCATGGCATTAGAGCTTTTTGTGTAGCTTCTTGACTCAGGTTTTAATCAACATAAAATAGCTTGGAGAGTTAATGAAGCTTTTCCAAAGTAGTGCATATTATGTTATGTTACAAATTTGCAGCCGGTCATAGCCTGTGAAGTGCCTGTAAACTGTACTTGCATCCTGTGAGGTACCACTACCGTCAGTCAGCGAGGTGTCTATTCACAGCTTGCCGTGGTCTCTGCATACTGCTCTAAGATGCCTGCGCACATTTTCTGCAGCCTGTAAGTTACCTGTATACAGGACATGCCTCTTACACTTCCTTCAACCAGCTAGGCATGTGTGCTCAGCTAGCTGCCTGCATAATGTACCTACACTCATTGCTTTTATGCTACCTGCACGGTGAGCAGCCTTTACAACGCGGGCATTACCACGCGCTGCCATTACTACGCTGCTTTTACAACGCAAGTCGTTACGACGACTTGCGCTGGAGGGCGCTGTTGGATAGGGAATAGTATAATTTTCTATTCCAACACCTACCCTACTGTAACGTGGGCTGGAGTTGGAATAGAAAATTAAACTATTCCACTAACCAGCGCTTACAGCGCAAGTCGTTGTAACGACTTGCGTTGTAAAAACAGCGTTGTAATGGCACGCGTGGTAATAGCCCGCATTGTAGTGTCATACAACATTTCTGCACACCCTATGCCTTTGTTGTGCTGAAAGGCCCATGTTATCTTCCCAAACCCCGACCCTGCAGTCTTCCCATCCTGTGCTAGTCTCGCATTAATTCCCCAGCACTGTAGGAGCAGTCAAGGCCTAACCCCTTCCCACGGCCTGTATTATCATCAGGCTGCCATTTTCCCGGTATGCTGTAGGCTGAAGAGCAGCTTTCAGAGCAGGATAGGCTGCCATCAAGGCCAGCCCTAAATCGGATTGACCGGGTCAGCGCCCTGGACAGAAAGAACATTTGGTAATTGTTATGGGAGCGGGGGTCATTGCGTTGTGACGGCAGGAAATTTGAGGAAGATGGGAGGAGGGCAGGGTGTGCTAACATTTATGCTGAGGTACATAAAGGGCTGATTACAACGTCTTTACCTGGACCATTTGAGACCAAGTGAGATAGACAAGCTCCTGTCTGCATAACATTAAGTCAGGCAGCTCCCTGATGCGCCCCTCGGAGCATTGGCGCCCCGGGCCAGGGCTCAGCTCGCCCATGTCCAAGGCTGGCCCTGGCTGCCATGACGTCACTATCCTGCTTTGCCCCGTTCTAGTCACAGCCTCCTGCAGAGTGGGGCTGGTTTGTACTGGTTTGCACATTTTTGCCAGTCTGCTTTTGGCATTCACTCCAGCCATGTCACTATTCTGGACACCAGCGCTGAGCACATTCACAGGTACTTGGACGGATTCATCTCGGCCCTTGGCAAACACTAGGGCAGATGTGCCTAGTTTGTAAAAAATAAATAGGTGCGGGTGCTCAAATATTTTCTCTGGGGCCCACAGCAGGTACTGTCGACTGCCAGGTTTGGCGACTGCCTGCCAGATTAGTAATTTTCTCCTGGTCTGGCGGGCGGTGCTTTGGCGGTCCCAGGTGGTGAGCCTCAGAAAGGCACCGCTATGGGAATGCCAAAGCAAGTTCCTGCACAGCATGGAATGTTGAGGCCATGTCGTGCAGGAACTGGGGGTGCAAGCATTAAGGGGGCACACCATGTGCCTCCCTGTATGCACTCCCTGGCCCTGAGGCAACAGGGGCCCCTGTAGGGCCCCCTTGGTTTCATCATTGCCACACATGTCATGGCGGGCTCACCGGTATGAAAACTGTGGCAGTGAGGTAACTCGTAATATGTTTGATGGTGTTGCTCCGGCACCTCCATATTGCAAGGATCACTGACATAATATATAATGCCAAAATATCGACCTACCAAAATATCGAGGTAAAAATATAGAATACCAAAATATCGACCTCCTATCTCCAAACAGGTAAGTACAAAAATATCGAATCAAAAATATCGATGTAAAAAATATAGTTAGTCAAAATATTGAATTTTTAAAAATGCTTTAAATTAAATTAAAATTAATGAAATAATAAATATAATTAACTTAAACATACTTAAAATACTTAAATAACCTTAAAATTAATAAATAATTAATGTAAGTAAACATAAAACATACAAATTGATTTGTTAATACATATATATATATATATATATATATAAACGTAATATTAATAAAACAATTACAATATTTTTACCGTAGGATAGCGGAAAGGGTAAAATTGACTATAACCACTCCAGTGAGTGCAACAGTAGGGAAAGCGTTGGATAGCGTAGGGGTAAAAATGACTATTCCCACTCCAGAGAGTGCAACAGTCGGGAAAGCGTTGGATAGCGTAGGGGTAAAAATTACTATTCCAACTCCAGAGAGTGCAACAGTAGGGAAAGCGCTGGATAGCGTAGGGGTAAAAATTACTATTCCCACTCCAGAGAGTGCAACAGTAGGGAAAGCGTTGGATAGCGTAGGGGTAAAAATTACTATTCCCACTCCAGAGAGTGCAACAGTAGGGAAAGCGTTGGATAGCGTAGGGGTAAAAATTACTATTACCACTCCAGAGAGTGCAACAGTAGGGAAAGTGTTAGATAGCATAGGGGTAAAAATTACTATTCCCACTCCAGAGAGTGCAACAGTAGGGAAAGCGTTGGATAGCGTAGGGGTAAAAATTACTATTCCCACTCCAGAGAGTGCAACAGTAGGGAAAGCGTTGGATAGCGTAGGGGTAAAAACTACTATTCCCACTCCAGAGAGTGCAACAGTAGGGAAAGCGTTGGATAGCGTAGGGGTAAAAATTACTATTCCCACTCCAGAGAGTGCAACAGTAGGGAACGCGTTGGATAGCGTAGGGGTAAAAATTACTATTCCCGCTCACAAGAGTGCAACAGTAGGGAAAGCGTTGGATAGCGTAGGGGTAAAAAATACTATTCCCACTCCAGAGAGTGCAACAGTAGAGAAAGCGTTGGATAGCGTAGGTGTAAAAATTACTATTCCCACTCCTGAGAGTGCAACAGTAGGGAAAGTGTTGGATAGCGTAGGGGTAAAAATGACTATTCCAACTCCAGTGAGTGCAACAGTAGGGAAAGCGTTGGATAGCAGGAGGGTAAAAATTACTCTTCCCTCTCCAGTGAGTGCAACAGAGGGAAAGTAAATACTTCATATAAAATTAAAATAAAATAAATAATAATACAAATTAATTAAAATAATTAACACTTTTATATAATATATTAATTAATCAATTAAAAATACAAATACAAATTAATTAATAAAAATAATTACCTACTAATACAAATTATTGACCAATTAACAATAAATAAATTAACAATTAAACAATAATTACAAATTAGATAAAAAAATAAGAATTTAAAAATAGAATTACTTACAATTAAATTACTCCCCACCCTATTCCCCTATAAACCCACAACAGAAAATAAATTAATAAAATTAACATAATTATCAATTAATACATTAATAAAAATTAATTACCCATTATATTTTAATTAATTACCAATTAATAATTAATTAACAATTAATTCAAAATAAATACAAATAAATAAATTAACATTTTTAATTATTTATAATTAAATACCTTCCCACCCTATTCCCCTATAAACCCACAACCCGACTACAGAAAATAAATTACTAGAATTAACATATTTATCAATTAATCTATTAATTTAAATTAATTACCAATTATATTTTAATTAATTACCAATTAATAATTAATTAACAATTAATTCAAAATAAATACCAATAAATAAATTAACATACTTAAATTAATTATAATTAAATTACTTCCCACCCTATTCCCCTATAAACCCACAACCCGCTACAGAATTATATTACGCAAAAATTAAATACCATAAAAAAATAATTAATATAAATAATAAAATAAATATACACTTTTCAAACATATACTAACATAAAAAACACTTTAAAAATTGGTATTAACTTACTTACCTCAAATTCGATATTTTTGCAGTCTGTGTTCTGTCCATTCTATATTTTTGTAGTCTATATTCTGTCCATTCTATATTTTTGTTGTCTCTATTCTGTCCATTCGATATTATGTCCATTCTATATTTTTGCTTCCATATTAATGCTATCCTATTCGATATTTTTGTAGTCTATATTCTGTCCAGTCGATATTGTGTGCATTCTATATTTTTTAATCGATATTAATGCAAATCGATATTAAAAACTCGATATTTTGACTGTATACCATATTGCAAGCCTCAGACTTCTGAGCCATCCCCGGAGGTTGCAGCAGTCCTTTGGCGGTCCGACCACCAAAATTGTAATAGGGTGGTCGGGCTGCCGGTGCGGCAGTGGCTACAGCAGTCCATAGGACCGTCGTAGTTGTAACAAGCCGCCTAGTCTTGATTCCCCTTGTGTCTCTTTCTTCTGCCTCCCTACACTTCTTGTATCTGTTTATGACTCCTGCAGGTAATTTTTTAGCCCAGTTGTCTCCATTTCTCACGTTTGTTTCCATATTTTTCTTCTTCCTTCTCTTTTTTCCTCGCTCTTTCTCTGAGACAATGCCTGATAGTAAAAAAGAAAGCAGTGAGCAGGCAAGAATTCAATTTCAATTTATTTTTTTATTATGATTTAGAATTCCGCAGAATTCCACATAAAATACATTTTTAAAACACAATTCATTCCATCAAAAATTTCCAATATAATTACAAGTTATCATTTTCATTTAAAAACACGAATAAACATAGCAGTAGCAATCGATCTTAGAATTTGCAAAGTCGAAAAGGCGTGAACTTTAAATAATAAAATTGTCATACTTGAATTCTTACCAATTTATACGAGTTTCTTATATTGATTCTATCCTAAAAACATTCGATAATAAAACTTATAAAATATCAAAATATAAAATTTACTATACAGTACTAAATCATGGGCATAATAATGATGATTTATCTATTCACTAAACTATACTGTGTAATCGGCAGCTTAATAACAATGCAAAGTAGTTCATTAACATACACTCGTCTATTTCAAAATACAGTACACAATAGTTTAGTGACAAAACAAGGATTTAGTAAAGTACATCAGATCCTAAAGGTCAGTAACTAAAAAACAAAGTTTATGATGAAGCCCATGCTTAATTCCAACCTAATCAATTTAGCATAAAACATCTAATACATGATGACTTAGCAGCGAAACAATATGAGTAAAGTAGTTGTAATCTAAAAATAAATAACTAGCAGCGTAAAACATTTGAAAAAGTGCACATGCTTAGTTGTAAACGCAATAACTCGGTAATGAGGACTAAAAGGTCGAAAAAAGTGCAAGTGCTCTGTGCATCCTTTTTAGGAAGATCTTTCCCAACCAATAACTAGCCGCAGAAAATGTTTTTGTAAAGTGCACATACACAGTTATAAACATAACTAACCGGTCATAATGACTGAAGGGTCAAGATAAAGTGCAAGTGCTGTAAACATATATATCTCAAAAGAGGACTAGACGGTCGGTGCAAGTGCTCTGTGCATCCTTTTTAAGAAGATCTTTACCAACCAATAAGTAGCAGCAAAACATTTTTTGTAAAGTGCGCATACACAATTGTAAACATAACTAATTGGTCATAACGGCAGAAGGGCCTAGGTAAAGTGCTAATGCTGTAAACATACATATCTCAGAAGATCAGGCAAGAGGGATCATGCCATAGGAAACCCTCTGATCATTCTCATTGGAAAGTATCACGCAGCGTAAGATTGATTCAACTATGGGACACCTTATAATTTATTTCTGAGGAAGGAACCCTGCAGACTAGAGAGATTGTACTATAGAACTGATATCTGTTAAAAGAAACATATAGATTAATCTCTAGTGCAATAAAGATGCATACTCGAGTGTCTTTAGCATGGGATTGTCTGTGACTAATTTCTGGAGAATTAACTATGCAGGCTAGATGTTCTCTGCAATGGAAAGCAAGTCAATATGTTTGTCAGAAGTAAGCCAGTGCCATAAAATAAATTATGAATATGGTCCTGGGAAAGGAATCCTCCAGAGCAGAAAGACTTCCCAATGCAAACACTAGCTTCTATGAAAGCAGAACCTCAACAGCACTGCTAGAAAGTATACAACATTCAATCGGAATGGTTTTAGGGACACAAGGGAATACAAAAGGGTAAGTAGGGAGAACAGTTGTATATATCAGTCCTGCAAAATTGGTGAACTGGTTTACAATCAATGTATATAGAATAGTATAGATAAGTGATTCTTAACCTTTTGACTTCTGTGGACCTCCACTGAATTACCATTAAAAGCCCAGCACCCCAATCCAAGCAATTTCTATCATTTGAACCTCAGAAACTACACAAGTCTACAGAGACAGTATACATCAAACAAATACACAAATTATGGAATATTTTATTTAATTCACAAACAACAATAAAATAAAAAAATACAAATTTCTATTTTAATAGAAAGGTTGGAACTTTTCAAAATTCGGTTTTATTCACGCTAATCAGGCTAAGGTCAACAACTTAATTTTTAGCCACCAATTTCGAATTCCTTCGCATTTTCAATGTTTTCAAAATTTTTGTTTTATATTACATTTTTTTATGTGGCTATAATTTATTACTATGCTATATTATTTATTTCATTTTCAACAGTCATGGAGCACCCTAGCAAGTGTCGCAGATCCCCACAGGTCCGCTGAGCACAGGTTCAGGACCGCTGGTATAGATATTGCGTTCAACAAATATTGATAACACACTTACCTCCTCAAGATCCTAGTGATTTTTGGTCCTAGAAGAGGCATGTAGATTAGTTCGAAGATAATGTCCAAAAAGCTTCTGAGGGACCCAAGGCATGTGTACAATCCAGGGAGACCAAAAGTGGTGGACCCTAGAAAATAATAAAGGTGCAGCGAGCGAGAAGGCTGGGTGCAAACTAATGCAAGAACCCAATAAGATGCAAGGTTGCTAAGCAATGGGTGTTTGAATCTTTGTGCCATTTGTAGTGTCTCCGTCTGGAATGACCTAGAAGAGAAAATGATGCGGCGACCAGTAATGATGGGTGTTAGTGTGGTTATAGCCAGTGACTTTATAAGTGTGCCACACCTTCGTGGAATGGGAACCAAGCTGACCATGAGTCCCCAGTCTCCAACTACATCTGGTTGCCATAGCCTTCAAGTCCCAGGGATTCTTACTCTTACTGGAACCCACTAATATAAATCTACAGGCTGCTGTGTAGTGTGTGGACCCTTAACCTGTCAGTAAGCTCTGACTCATGTATACCCTAGCAATACTGTTTTCCATATATCCTGACAGGCTATCCCAGATTAAACCCATTTCCGTGGCATCTGAAGTTCCTCCGAAGTACTTACACTCATGTCTCAAAACACTTTTTTCCCAACCTTATGATTTCTTATTCACTCTCCCAGTGTTAGTTATTTGGTTGGGCACTAGAAATACCCAGGCAAATGGTATACTCTCTTTTATTGTAACCTTCGTTTAGAGATGTTTCCTACCCAGTAACTTATCTGGTGGTGAGCACAAAAAGAAACACCACACTGATCACATCACTTGTATAGTTGTCCAGGTTCAATGGCATTCTCTGCTCCATAGGATTCTGGTTACCCTGAGCTAGGTGACATGTAAGGGCGGCTCCCAGCCACCATACCTGGCTTTCAAGCTGCAGACCTCAGGGCGCGGGAGGAGTCCAGAGCTATCAGGACCAGGTCTCTCCTCTGGTTCGATATCCCTAAATTCAGACATTACCAAACTACACCACCCCACAGATTGGGATTTTACTCCCACATAAGCTCCTTCCTGTTTTATCTGCACTTTTATGCTTTGATGCCTCTTGTATTTGGTCTGTTACCTCTGTTTTATTGAAATTGTTCTTTCACTTTTCTCTTCATATGTCATTACCAGTTTTATTAGGTCGAACCTGGGAAGCGCATGCACTGCTCTGCGAGGCATACTATGTTCAGGTTGGGACTTGAAACTCCACCCACTGTCCACCCATATTTCTCATTGGCTTGTGTCACTGTCCACTGTAAACTGTACCAGTGCATTGGTCAATAGGCTTAGTAGTCTCTCCCTAGTACCGCCTTGTCTTATTTTGTAACCTTCCATTGCGACACCCCTGTTACGTGTGTTGTTACTCGTAGGCTTTAATTACAACCTCCGAGCCCTCTTTTCTCAAATATCTTTGCCCTACCTGCTGTTGCAGGCAGGACACTCTCTCTCCTAACATATTTTTCAAATTTTTAAGGCACAGGCACCGAACGCATTCGCAAAGGTCCGTTCATTGGAAAACGGCGACCGGGAAACTTTGGAGGAGGGATCTCGCTCACACGAAACAATCGCAAGTACTTTGGACTACAATTGTCCAGATGACGAAGAATACGGTTCTCTAGTGGATCCCCTCCCGGTTACAGCTCAATACACACACGTATTAAGCATACGAGTACCACTTTCAACTTGAAATTCCTACAACGTTGGGGAGGCATACACACTTGCCACACCGTTTCAACCCTTAATGAAAAGTTGATCGAATTCTATACAGAGTTTGATTTTAATAAACCTGCTCACGTGCAGGAGCGCCACAAGCCCTGAAGAGTCGTTGTGGACTACACCTACACGACGAAACACGTGTCGGCTGATTGTTGACGTATTAAATACAACCTACCTTGATATACAAATTCAAGATTCTGCATCTATCCTTGGCTGATATTGGTTTTGTGTTTCAATCAATTGATCACCATTTGTGAACATTACTTTGTTGGGTGCGAGAGCAATGCTGTGTTTCAGTCCAGTGGGATTCTTTTGAATTTCGCTTTTGAGCGGTTAGGGGCTTCTCCGCTCGTTCTTAACGCACCACACTATCACCAAGTCGTTGAAACCTTAAGACGTATACACTAGGAAGAGCGCTGCAGCTTACTGATTTCTTTGTAAAACCCTCATCTCTGCATTTAGGCATTCGCAAAGCAATAGGTCTCGTGTTTGCGAGAGTTTAAGCAATTGGCACTGTAAATGACAATGCCTTTTATTTAAAAAAACAAAGTCCCGGGCACACGTTATTGGGTAAATGCAATTGATTGGCAAAGTTTCTTGAATCAAAATTGTTATAAGACAAGGTCCACAAAAGTTGTTTGGAATTTCTTCATATCATTTAATCTCATATCATTAATAGACATAACCAGCCAACACGTGTTTCGTCACAGTGGAAAGTAACCTGTGACTCCGTCAGGGCTGTTTGGACATGCATGGGTATCTTGGTACGAACGTTCTGCCTGTGATAATTCCGACCTGGCTGGTCTGGTTCGAGTGAAAAGAAAACAAACTTGTCTTTCTTGATGTATATTAAAGATATAGAGCACGGAATGCAGGAGATCCCAAGACATGAGTGCCTATAAATCTGGAGAGCGGGGGGTCAGCCAAAAACGAAAACCTCTAGCGCATTTTGTAAGGCAGCGTATAGGCGTTTTAAAAAGAACACATACATAACAAGGCATTGTCATTTACAATGCCGATAGATCAAACTCTTGTAAATGCGAGACCTATTGCATTGCAAATGTTTGTTTTAATTGTTTTCAGTTATTAAACCGCATCGGGTTTCCTTCTGGGTACAGTACACCTGATACATATTAAAGATAAATAAGTAACTTCAAACATAAATGCATACGTAATTGATGGGGTAAATCATTGGTGGGAGGGGCAGTGGTGTTTTGAGTTAACACCCCTCCCCGAACACTCAATCTTTTCAGTTGGATCACACATCCTTGGATGGTCTACAGCTAGGGTGACCAACCGTCCGTAAATTTCACAGACAGTCCGTAATTTTGGCCGTCTGTCCGTTGTCCGTGAAGGATTCTTTAACGGACGCCATTTGTCCGTCATTTTAGCCGGGCCCTGGTCGCCCCACCCTAAAGCCGGCACAGCTTGCCCCCATCTCCCTTCTCGACTCCCATGCTGCATCAAAGCTCCTCAGATGCCCGGCAGCATTGGAGAGGCACAGCGGGGTGGCAACCCTCACACCTCCAGCCCTTGATGAGCTGTTAAGAGGTGCTTGAGGGTGACTGACAGGGAGGGGCTGCAGCTTCAGGAGCAGGGGGCATCTATTCAGATGCAAACAGCCCTGGATGACTCATCTCTGCAATTTAGAGGGGCCTTACACATTCCATTTCTACCCAGGGCCCCAAACATCCTAGACTCCGCTCAGCCAGATTACACGGATGCAGCACGTGGTTCGCTTCACAGAACTTAATCACTGTCACTAATTTGTAAGCAAACCTAGGTTCTTTGAACATACAGTCTATAATGTAATACAATAAAGAAAAGGCAAAATCGCACCCACACTGATTAACAAAGTATGGAGGAAAATCAGTTCAATCAGTTCTCGTAGAGTATCTCCTGTAAGTACTGTACATCACAGTGGGGGATGGCATTTTGGACAGAGAGCCTCTTGTGCAAGAGGTGGCGAGGAGCCCAAGATGATACTAGAATACTGCATGCCCACCCCTGTGCCCATCCTGGTGGATCCTGTTCCCCCTCCTGTGATAGCTCTTGTCCCCCCTGTGGTGGATTATGTCTCTGCCCTGGGTGGCTTCTGTCCCAGTCGTGAAGTTCTTGATGTGCCTCTTCTCAAAAGGGCTCAGCTCAAAATTAATATGGAAAGGTGGGCGAGTAAGTAAGTGAAGGGATGGGTGGATGGCTGGAATAATTAGTGAAAGGGTAAATGGATGAATGAAAGAGTGAATAAATGGATGAGAGAGAATGGATGGATTGATGAATGAGGAAAGGATGGATGAGAGAAAATGTAAATAGCTGGATGTATGGGTGGAAGGGTAGCTGGATGATGGATGAGGGGAAAGATGGATGATGGGAAGGATGGATGGATGAATGGAGGGGAAGGATGGATGAGGGGAAGGATAAATGGATGGGAAGGATGGATGGATGATGGATGAAAGGAAGGATGGATGAGGGGAAGGATGGATGGATGATGGGAACGAAGGATGGATGAGGGGAAGGATGGATGGATGAGGGGAAGGATGGATGGATATGGGGAAGGATGGATGGATGAGGGGAAGGATGGATGGATGGATGAGTGGGTGAAAGGATAGATGGATGATGAGGGGAAGGATGGATAGATGGATGGAGGGGAAGGATGGATTGATGAGGGAATGGATGGAGGGGAAGGATGGATGGATGATGAGGGGAAGGATGGATAGATGGATGGAGGGGAAGGATGGATAGATGAGGTGATGGATGGAGGGGAAGGATGGATGGATGATGAGGGGAAGGATGGATGGATGAGGGGAAATATGGTTGATGAATGAAAGGATGGATGGATGAGGGGAAGGATGGATGGATGAGGGGAAGGATGGATGGATGAGGGGAAATATGGTTGATGGATGAAAGGATGGATGGATGAGGGGAAGGATGGATGGATGAGGGGAAGGATGGATGGATGAGGGGAAGGATGGATGGATGAGGGGAAGGATGGATGGAAGAGGGGATGGATGGATGGATGAGGGGATGGATGGAGGGGAAGGATGGATGGATGATGAGGGGAAGGATGGATAGATGGATGGAGGGGAAGGATGGATAGATGGATGGAGGGGAAGGATGGATGGATGAGGTGATGGGTGGAGGGGAAGGATGGATGGATGATGAGGGGAAGGATGGATGGATGAGGGGAAGGATGGATGGATGAGGGGAAGGATGGATGGATGAGGGGATGGATGGAGGGGAAGGATGGATGGATGATGAGGGGAAGGATGGATAGATGGATAGAGGGGAAGGATGGATGGATGAGGTGATGGATGGAGGGGAAGGATGGATGGATGAGGGGAAGGATGGATGGATGAGGGGAAAGATGGATGATGGATGAAAGGAAGGATGGATGAGGGGAAGGATGGATGGATGAGGGGAAGGATGGATGGATGAGGTGATGGATGGAGGGGAAGGATGGATGGATGAGGGGAAGGATGGATGGATGAGGGGAAAGATGGATGAAAGGAAGGATGGATGAGGGGAAGGATGGATGGATGAGGGGGAGGATGGATGGATGAGGGGAAGGATGGATGGATGAGGGGAAGGATGGATGGATGAGGGGAAGGATGGATGGATGGAGGGGAAGGATGGATGGATGAGGGGAAGGATGGATGGATGAGGGGAAGGATGGATGGATGGATGATGAGGGGAAGGATGGATGAGGGGAAGGATGGATGGATGGATGATGAGGGGAAGGAAGGATGAGGGGAAGGATGGATGGATGGATGATGAGGGGAAGGATGGATGGATGAGGGGAAGAATGGATGGATGAGGGGAAGGATGGAGGGGAAGGATGGATGGAGGGGAAGGATGGATGGATGAGGGGAAGGATGGATGGATGAGGGGAATGATGGATGGATGAGGGGAAGGATGGATGGATGGATGATGAGTGGGTGGGTGGGTGGAAGGATGGATGGATGGATGGATGATGAGGGGAAGGATGGATGGATGATGAGGGGAAGGATGGATGGATGAGGGGAAGGATGGATGGATGAGGGGAAGGATGGATGGATGAGGGGAAGGATGGATGGAGGAGGGGAAGGATGGATGGATGATGGGTGGGTGGAAGGATGGATGGATGATGGGTGGGTGGAAGGATGGATGGATGATGAGGGGAAGGATGGATGGAGGGGAAGGATGGATGATGAGGGGAAGGATGGATGGATGAGGGGAAGGATGGATGGATGAGGGGAAGGATGGATGGATGAGGGGAAGGATGGATGGAGGGGAAGGATGGATGGATGGATGGTGAGTGGGTGGGTGGAAGGATGGATGGATGATGAGGGGAAGGATGGATGGATGGATGATGAGTGGGTGGGTGGAAGGATGGATGGATGGATGGATGATGAGGGGAAGGATGGATGGATGATGAGGGGAAGGACGGGTGGAGGGGAAGGATGGATGGATGATGAGGGGAAGGATGGATGGATGAGGGGAAGGATGGATGGATGAGGGGAAGGATGGATGGATGGATGGAGGGGAAGGATGGATGAGGGGAAGGATGGATGGATGAGGGGAAGGATGGATGGATGAGGGGAAGGATGGATGGATGAGGGGAAGGATGGATGGATGGAGGGGAAGGATGGATGGATGAGGGGAAGGATGGATGGATGAGGGGAAGGATGGATGGATGAGGGGAAGGATGGATGGATGAGGGGAAGGATGGATGGATGAGGGGAAGGATGGATGGATGGATGATGAGTGGGTGGGTGGAAGGATGGGTGGAGATGAGGGGAAGGATGGATGGATGATGAGGGGATGGATGGATGGATGATGAGTGGGTGGGTGAAAGGATGGATGGATGGATGGATGAGGGGATGGATGGATGGATGAGGGGATGGATGGAGGGGAAGCATGGATGGATGGAGGGGAAGGATGGATGGATGAGGGATGGATGGAGGGGAAGGATGGATGGATGGATGAGTGGGTGAACGGATGGATGGATGATGAGGGGAAGGATACATGGATGGGAAGAATGGATGGATGAGGGGAAGGATGGATGAAAGGAAGGATGGATGAGGGGAAGGATGGATGAGGGGAAGGATGGATGGATGGAGGAGTGGGTGAAAGGATGGATGGATGATGAGGGGAAGGATGGATGGATGAGGGGAAGGATACATGGATGGGAAGAATGGATGAATGAGGGGAATGATGGATGAAAGGAAGGATGGATGAGGGGATGGATGGATGAGGGGAAGGATGGATGGGTGGATGAGGGGAAGGAAGGATGGATGGATGAGGGGAAGGATGGATGGATGATGAAGGGAAGGATGGATGGATGATGAGGGGAAGGATGGATGGATGATGAGGGGAAGGATGGATGGATGATGAGTGGGTGGGTGAAAGGATGGATCGATGGAGAGTGGGTGTGTGAAAGGATGGATGGATGAGGAGTGGGTGGGTGAAAGGATGGATGGATGGATGATGAGTGGGTGGGTGAAAGGATGGATGGATGAGTGGATGGATGGGTCGATGGTGGGTGGGTGAAAGGATGGATGAGTGGATGGGTGGGTGGATGGTGGGTGGGGTGGATGATGGGTGGGTGGATGATGGGTGGGTGGGTGGATGAGTGAAATGATGGATGGATTGATGGATTGATGGATTGATAAGTGCAAGGGTGAATGAATGGAAGTATGAGTGAAAGGGTGGATGTAAGGATGGATGAGTGAGTGAAAGGGAGGGTAGATGGACAAAAGGATGAATAGATGTGTTAAGGAGTGAAATGATAGATGGATGAGTGATAGGGTCAATGGATGGATTCATGAGTGGATGAGTAGATGGATGAATGGGTGGGTGGATGGATGGATGGATGGATGGAAGGAAGGAAGGTTGGCTAAGTGAAAAGGTCGATGGAGAGAGAAAGGGAGTATGGATGGATGATTAAAAGAGTGGATGGGTGGAAGGATTAGTAAGTGAAAGGATGGCTGGATTGGTGAAAGGGTAAATGGCTGGATGGATGAGTGAATGGATGGATGGGATGAAGAGTGGATGGATAAGTGTACAGATGGATAGGGTGAAAGGGTGGGTGGATGGATGGATAATGGATGGATGAGTGAAAGGATGGATGAAGGGATGGATGAGTGAAATGATAGATGGAAGGATACATGATGGATAGGTTTGCAAATGGTTGAATATGTTTGGAAATGGCTGGGCTTACTTATATACTATTGCGCGACCTCTGAGGTGTCTGTAAAACTTACCTATTGTCCTGAAGTTTTGTCCTGAATTTTGACCTCCTGTCCTGAATTTGTGTCCTGAATTTTGACCCTTTGTCCTGAATTTTTACACTCACCGTCCTGAATTTGCACCAATGCCAGTTGGTCACCCTATCTACAGCTGTCATTCACTGTTGTATGGAGGGCAGGTCCCTGGGCAATCCCCCGGTGCGCGCACGGGTGGGGGCCAATTTTGGGCCACTGTGGGACGTTTTTGGTATAGGGCCGTTTTTGCAGCATAGCTGCAAAATCAGCCCTGTACCAAATTCGGCCGTAAACCTGCCCCGGCAAAGAGCTCGGCGGCACCTCCAACATCCCCCCCCCCCCCGAGTGGGGAGGGGGGCCGGCCGAGCACTTTGCCAGGGCCAGTTGTGGTTCCCAGTCCGGCCCTGATGGAGGGTGCGTGTTTACCTGGTTCACCCTGTCAGCAGCAAGTCTGCGGAGTTGAGGCCAGATCCATAGTGGCTGGGACACGGATCAGATTGCCAAGATCTGAGCGCAGTAGTCAACCCAGGCAAGAGAGATAATAATTTGGCCAGTAGTCCCTGTCATATGGTGATAATATTTTGACTGTTTTAGTAGCACTTCATACCTCAGTATGATTCTAAAGAGCTATAATTAATTAATGTTTCTAGTGCCCAAAGGCGCATAGTTTAGAGAGTAAATGTGCAGAGCACTGCTTGTAACATTAGGTCATATATATATTTCTTTACCTTTATTTTCATTTTAATCTATCATGTGTGACACCGTAAAACACAATGCGACCTGCTGTTACTAAATAGCCATGACTAGATTAATTTGTAACAAATAAAACAGACTCCAAGGGCTCTGTTGCGTCGTGCTGTTAATGTAAGTGCGAAACATAAATTATTATAATTGCTTTGTGCGGCCGCTACTGAAGGCCCCACTGCTCAGCATTAACTCACACGGACACGGGAGATGATGTGCATTGCCCCGGCCTGGGTATCTCCTCTGACCTCACACCCGGCCGGGGTCATATTTATTAACCATGCACAACGTGGTGCGGGACCAACCATCAACACAGAAAATCTCAGGGCTCAACAAACATAACACCCCTGTAGTCGGGGATCAACCAACAAACCCTCGACGCAGCTGATCCGTCGCAAGCGCGACACCACAGGCTCTACCCACCGGGGAAATGCCCGGTGGCACTAAAGGCCTGTCTGGCTTTGCACATAACATGACCGGTGTAGCTATGTCAGTGTACTGGTTCACTGATCTGTGCTGCATCTTAACTTGTACCCTTTCCGCACATGTCAAGGAGGGTGGTAGAAGTAGGCCGGCATAAGTCTGACCAATAGCATCCGGTGCTCCCTTCACAGCAGTCTGACAAGGGCTGCAAAGAGGGGGAGCTTTCCGCTCCCAGCCTGGTTGTGCTGGCAGGAAGGAGGGGCGGGCTGACCATCTGTTACTATCCACTATGAATGTACTGACACATGTTTTAACTACATGCTAAACTTCTAGTAATGTTTATACTGAACTTTGCAAACAAGTTTTCCACTGTAACTGAGTCCTATGTAAAGTTGTGTCGTAGTTTATGTCTCCATGTATACATTATTTCTATTAGATGTACTTTACCTTTCCAAATAACTCCAACTAATTTCCCTAATCCTGTCAAGACTAAACCCCGTCCATTAAGCTGCCCAGAGCCTACTGCTTGTCCTTTTTTCTTTGGCTACACAATGTGGGAAACCTAAGTATGACACCCCTTACCAGCTTTGACAAAGATACCCCCCTGAATAATCAGAATACTCTTTGATTAATCTCTGGGGAAGGGACCAAGAATACTATACATATGCTGTCACGGAATTCTTCAGCTTGACCTTCGACTCACGCAATGCCACATAAGCTCAGAAAGAGGGTGAAGGCCAGCACATACACAGAGGCCACCTTCGACTCACGCAATGCCACATCAGTTCAGAAAGAGGGTAAAAGCCAGCGCATACCAAGAGGCCTCCTTCAACTCACGCAATGCCACACAAACTCAGTAAGAGGGTGAAAGCAAGCGCATACAGAGAGGTAACCTTCGACTTAAGCAACGCCACACAAACTCAGAGAGAGGGTGAAAGCCAGCGCATACAGAGAGGCCACCTTCGCTCCAGCAATGCCACACAAACTCAGAAAGAGAGTGAAAGCAAGCGCATACAGAGAGGCCACCTCCAGCTCCAGCAATGCCGCACAAACTCAGAAAGAGAGTGAAAGCAAGCGCATACAGAGAGGCCACCTTCGGCTTCAGCAATGCCACACAAACTCAGAAAGAGAATGAAAGCAAGTGCATACAGAGAGGCCACCTTCGGCTCCAGCAATGCCACACAAACTCAGAAAGAGAGTGAAAGCAAGTGCATACAGAGAGGCCACCTTGGACTCCAGCAATGCCACACAAATTCAGAAAGAGAGTGAAAGCCAGTGCATACAGAGAAGCCACCTTCGGTTCCAGCAATGCCACACAAACTCAGAAAGACAGTGAAAGCCAGCGCATACAGAGAGGCCACCTTCGCTCCAGCAATGCCACATTAACTCAGAAAGAGAGTGAAAGCAAGTGCATACAGAGAGGCCACCTTCCGCTCCAGCAATGCCACACAAACTCAGAAAGAGAGTGAAAGCCAGTGCATACAGAGAGGCCACCTCCAGCTCCAGCAATGCCACACAAACTCAGAAAGAGAGTGAAAGCAAGCGCATACAGAGAGGCCACCTTCGGCTCCAGCAATGCCACACAAACTCAGAAAGAGAGTGAAAGCAAGTGCATACACAGAGGCCACCTTCGGCTTCAGCAATGCCACACAAACTCAGAAAGAGAATGAAAGCAAGTGCATACAGAGAGGCCACCTTCGGCTCCAGCAATGCCACATAAAGTCAGAAAGAGAGCGAAAGCAAGCACTTACAGATAGGCCACCTTCAGCTCCAGCAATGCCACATGAAGTCAGAAAGAGAGTGAAAGCAAGCGCATACAGAGAGGTCACCTTGGACTCAAGCAATGCCACAGAAACTCAGAAAGAGAGTGAAAGCAAGAGCATACAGAGAGGCCACCTTCGACTCCAGCAATGCCACACAAACGCAGAAAGAGAGTGAAACCAGCCAGCGCATACAGAGAGGCCTCCTTCGACTCACGCAATGCCACACAAACTCAGAAAGAGAGTGAAAGCAAATGCATACAGAGAGGCCACCTTCAGCTCCAGCAATGCCACACAAACTCAGAAAGAGAGTGAAAGCCAGCACATACAGAGAGGCCACCTTTGACTCCAGCAATGCCACACAAACTCAGAAAGAGAGTGAAAGCCAGTGCATACAGAGAAGCCACCTTCGGTTCCAGCAATGCCACACAAACTCAGAAAGAGAGTGAAAGCCAGTGCATACAGAGAAGCCACCTTCGGTTCCAGCAATGCCACACAAACTCAGAAAGAGAGTGAAAGCCAGTGCATACAGAGAGGCCACCTTCGGCTGCAGCAATGCCACATAAAGTCAGAAAGAGAGTGAAAGCAAGAGCATATAGAGAGGTCACCGTTGACTCATGCAATGCCACACAAACTCAGAAAGAGGGTGAAAGCCAGCGTATACAGAGAGGCCACCTTTGCCTCAAGCAATGCCACATAAAGTCAGAAAGAGAGTGAAAGCAAGAGCATATAGAGAGGTCACCGTTGACTCATGCAATGCCACACAAACTCAGAAAGAGGGTGAAAGCCAGCGTATACAGAGAGGCCACCTTTGCCTCAAGCAATGCCACATAAAGTCAGAAAGAGAGTGAAAACCAGTGCATACAGAGAGGCCACCTTCGGCTGCAGCAATGCCACATAAAGTCAGAAAGAGAATGAAAGCATGCGCATACAGAGAGGCCACCATCAGCTCCAGCAATGCCACACAAACTCAGAAAAAGAGTGAAAGCAAGCTCATACAGAGACGCCACCTTCAGCTCCAGCAATGCCACACAAACTCAGAGAGAGGGTGAAAGCAAGTGCATACAGAGAGGCCACCTTCGGCTCCAGCAATGCCACATAAAGTCAGAAAGAGAGCGAAAGCAAGCGCTTACAGATGGGCCACCTTCAGCTCCAGCAATGCCACATAAAGTCAGAAAGAGAGTGAAAGCAAGCGCATACAGAGAGGTCACCTTGGACTCAAGCAATGCCACAGAAACTCAGAAAGAGAGTGAAAGCAAGAGCATACAGAGAGGCCACCTTCGACTCCAGCAATGCCACACAAACGCAGAAAGAGAGTGAAACCAGCCAGCGCATACAGAGAGGCCTCCTTCGACTCACGCAATGCCACACAAACTCAGAAAGAGAGTGAAAGCAAATGCAAACAGAGAGGCCACCTTCAGCTCCAGAAATGCCACAGAAACTCAGAAAGAGAGTGAAAGCCAGCACATACAGAGAGGCCACCTTGGACTCCAGCAATGCCACACAAACTCAGAAAGAGAGTGAAAGCCAGTGCATACAGAGAAGCCACCTTTGGTTCCAGCAATGCCACACAAACTCAGAAAGAGAGTGAAAGCCAGCGCATACAGAGAGGCCACCTTCGCTCCAGCAATGCCACATTAACTCAGAAAGAGAGTGAAAGCAAGTGCATACAGAGAGGCCACCTTCCGCTCCAGCAATGCCAAACAAACTCAGAAAGAGAGTGAAAGCCAGTGCATACAGAGAGGCCACCTCCAGCTCCAGCAATGCCACACAAACTCAGAAAGAGAGTGAAAGCAAGCGCATACAGAGAGGCCACCTTCGGCTCCAGCAATGCCACACAAACTCAGAAAGAGAGTGAAAGCAAGTGCATACACAGAGGCCACCTTCGGCTTCAGCAATGCCACACAAACTCAGAAAGAGAATGAAAGCAAGTGCATACAGAGAGGCCACCTTCGGCTCCAGCAATGCCACATAAAGTCAGAAAGAGAGCGAAAGCAAGCACTTACAGATAGGCCACCTTCAGCTCCAGCAATGCCACATGAAGTCAGAAAGAGAGTGAAAGCAAGCGCATACAGAGAGGTCACCTTGGACTCAAGCAATGCCACAGAAACTCAGAAAGAGAGTGAAAGCAAGAGCATACAGAGAGGCCACCTTCGACTCCAGCAATGCCACACAAACGCAGAAAGAGAGTGAAAACAGCCAGCGCATACAGAGAGGCCTCCTTCGACTCACGCAATGCCACACAAACTCAGAAAGAGAGTGAAAGCAAATGCATACAGAGAGGCCACCTTCAGCTCCAGCAATGCCACACAAACTCAGAAAGAGAGTGAAAGCCAGCACATACAGAGAGGCCACCTTTGACTCCAGCAATGCCACACAAACTCAGAAAGAGAGTGAAAGCCAGTGCATACAGAGAAGCCACCTTCGACTCACGCAATGCCACACAAACTCAGAAAGAGAGTGAAAGCAAATGCATACAGAGAGGCCACCTTCAGCTCCAGCAATGCCACACAAACTCAGAAAGAGAGTGAAAGCCAGTGCATACAGAGAAGCCACCTTCGGTTCCAGCAATGCCACACAAACTCAGAAAGAGAGTGAAAGCCAGTGCATACAGAGAAGCCACCTTCGGTTCCAGCAATGCCACACAAACTCAGAAAGAGAGTGAAAGCCAGCGCATACAGAGAGGCCACCTTCGCTCCAGCAATGCCACATAAAGTCAGAAAGAGAGTGAAAGCAAGAGCATATAGAGAGGTCACCGTTGACTCATGCAATGCCACACAAACTCAGAAAGAGGGTGAAAGCCAGCGCATACAGAGAGGCCACCTTCAGCTCCAGCAATGCCACACAAACTCAGAAAGAGAGTGAAAGCCAGCACATACAGAGAGGCCACCTTTGACTCCAGCAATGCCACACAAACTCAGAAAGAGAGTGAAAGCCAGTGCATACAGAGAAGCCACCTTTTGTTCCAGCAATGCCACACAAACTCAGAAAGAGAGTGAAAGCCAGTGCATACAGAGAAGCCACCTTCGGTTCCAGCAATGCCACACAAACTCAGAAAGTGAGTGAAAGCCAGCGCATACAGAGAGGCCACCTTCGCTCCAGCAATGCCGCATTAAGTCAGAAAGAGAGTGAAAGCAAGAGCATATAGAGAGGTCACCGTTGACTCATGCAATGCCACACAAACTCAGAAAGAGGGTGAAAGCCAGCGTATACAGAGAGGCCACCTTTGCCTCAAGCAATGCCACATAAAGTCAGAAAGAGAGTGAAAGCAAGAGCATATAGAGAGGTCACCGTTGACTCATGCAATGCCACACAAACTCAGAAAGAGGGTGAAAGCCAGCGTATACAGAGAGGCCACCTTTGCCTCAAGCAATGCCACATAAAGTCAGAAAGAGAGTGAAAACCAGTGCATACAGAGAGGCCACCTTCGGCTGCAGCAATGCCACATAAAGTCAGAAAGAGAGTGAAAGCAAGCGCATACAGAGAGGCCACCTTCGGCTGCAGCAATGCCACATAAAGTCAGAAAGAGAGTGAAAGCAAGCGCATACAGAGAGGCCACCTTCGGCTGCAGCAATGCCACATAAAGTCAGAAAGAGAGTGAAAGCATGCGCATACAGAGAGGCCACCATCAGCTCCAGCAATGCCACACAAACTCAGAAAAAGAGTGAAAGCCAGTGCATAAAGGTAGGCCCTCACAATCTACATCCACCCCCACAACCTTAGTAGAAAAACAGCTCCTATCTTTAACCACTGTATTTATTTTAAACGGAGCAAGCATCATATCATTGCTTACACATACTAGTTACTTTAGCGTTTTATCAATTTCACACACAATCCTGTGTTTGTCTAGTTACACCCACAAGCACCCTTCAATTCAACCCCTGGAGCCATGCACGGAAAAAATGGAGGGCGGAAACGTTTGGCTCCCGAAAGCCTGCCGTGGGTGCAGTCAGCTCGCTACAAGAATAAGGAAAAGAGGGAACAGACTCCCTAAAAGTGTACACATAATTTGCTTATGTATGAGCAAACGCATGAAAGGTGGGATATGTGGCATACACTACTTCAAGGTTTCTAATTATTTCTTTAAGAATCTCTCGGGCACGTAGGTCGACGTGGCTCCGCCAGTTACTGTTGTCGACACTCAAACCTCTATAGTTCAGACAGATTATCTTATCTTGGTTTCAAATTCCGCCACAGTCAAGTGCTTTTGATTTCTGAACAAATAGCTGCCCAACAGTCACCTTTTGTGTGCGAAGAAGGTCAGTGTTAGGCAGGTACCAAGATGGCTGGCACCAGCATGCACTCCAGCGTGAATCACATAAACATACAAAACTACTATATCAGTGTATGATTTCAACTCGATTTCCACTCTGATGTGACAGGACAATGGGCTTCACCCAGTGTAGCGTCGCGCTACTGAATCACACGGACACAGTGTGTGTTAGTTAAGGAGCTTTATTATCAACCTCCTACTCCGACCCCGTCCCTACTCTCACCACCCTTTCCTGTCCTGTCCCCTCCTCTTCCCCTCTGCCCATCTAACTCCGCCCACCCCAGCTACTGGACTGCTAACATCATTACATCTCCCCCTTTCTTAATAAAGCAACAAATGAGGAAAATAGAGATTAGTCCATCTCTGCAATCAGTCTCTTGGGAGGCCGCACGTGACGGCGGGGTCTCGCTGGTGTGGACACAACAACTTCAGATGAGGATTCTTTTACAGGTGAAGGTCCAGTGTCGGGCACGACAGTTTCAGGGCTGTCCCTGCTTTCAAGTGTGGAGACCACAGGCGTATTTTCATGGGTTTCAGGAGAGCACTTCTTGAAATGAGAAGCGTTGCGGGTGACTCTTCGTGTCTCTGATTCTGCCGTCACCATGGTGCCCTTTTGTTGGGTAATTGTTAGTGGCTCATTTTTGAAACGACAATCAGTCTTCTGGCGTTGTTCTTGCTTGACAACAACTCTGTCACCTTCTTTTAAGGAGGGGGACCGGGCCCTTCGCTTGCGGTCAGCATACTCCTTCATCTTGTCCTTGTGGTGTCGATCGGTTATGGCCATGTCTCGGTGCTGTTGATCCGACAAGGGTTTTCTCAAGGCTCCGTCCCATGTGGGGATCCGATTTCTCATTGTCCTCCCAAGCATGAGGGTCGCAGGGCATTGGCCCGTTGTAGAGTGGGGGGTGGTCCGGTAAGCACTAAGGACCTCGTTCAATGCTGACTGAAGATCTTTCCTTTCAGCAGTGGCTTGTTGGAATGTTCTCTTGATGGTGGACATGAATCTTTCCACAGTACCGTTGGCCTGAGGCCAGAGTGGCGTGACTTTGCGGTGTTGAAAGTCCATATGTTTCGCGAAGTCGCTGAACTCATGACCGTTGAATGGGGGCCCGTTGTCCGTCTTGATGACCCTGGGGACGCCCCAAGTCGCGAAGACTTCTTCCAGTACCTTGAGGGTGCAAGTGGCATTGGTTGAGGATATGAACTGGGCCACTGGGAATCGGGAGTATTCGTCCAGGATGACAACGACATACTTTCCAGATTGCAGGGGGCCATAAAAGTCCATGGCAACTTCTTGCCATACCCCATCGGGCAATGGGGTCATCTGTAGGGGTGCAGGTGGATTGCTGTGGCTGGTCAGTTGACACGGGTGACAGCCCTTCAAAGTGTCCTCGACCATCTGGTCGAGGGCTGGGAACCAGACACGTTCTCTCAGTGCTCTTTTGGTGGAAACGACCCCTCGATGGCCTTCGTGGGCCAAGTCGATTACTCCTTGTCTCAGTGTCGCTGGTATGACTAGTCTGTGATCTCTGAGGAGGAGGTCGTCATCAGTCACAGAGAGTTCGTCAGAGACGTGCCGGAAGGCTTGTAGTTCTTTCTGGGCGGCAGGGTTTTCCTTTTCCTCCTGTGGGTGGTATCTCCATCTGTTGGTGCGGGTGCGTTTTATCACTTCTTGTAGGATGCTGTCTTGGTTGGTCGCTTCCCGAATGGCGTGCATGGGGATGGCTGGTGGACGAGCATGATTGGTCACGAAGTGAATGTATTCCTCCGCAATGGAGGGCACAGTCTCTGATGAGTCTCGGGGGTGGCGAGACATATAGTCAGCAGGATTCTCATCCTTCCCCGGTTTGTGAATGATCGAGAATGTGTACTCTTGCAGCCGCAAGCCCCATCTCTCGATCCTGGGGGGCATCTTGCACTTGGGATTCCCATAGATCGTGACAAGTGCCTGATGGTCGGTTATGAGTGTGAAGTGTTTCCCGAATATGAAAATGTGGAAGTGTTCGCACGCCCACACAACAGCCAGGCTCTCCTTCTCCGGTTGGGAATACCGCTTCTCAGGGTCCGTTAGGCTCCGGCTGGCATAGGCGATGATCCTCCTTTGATCCGACTCATGGTCGTATTGCGCCAGGATGGCCCCTAAGCCCACGGGGCTTGCGTCCACGGTGATTTCCGTTTTACTCTCGGGGTTGAAATAGGAGAGGCACTTGGCTGATTCCACGGCGTGTTTGATGTCTTTGAAGGCACGCTCGCACTCCGGAGTCCAGACAAATTGCGCGCCAGCTTTCGTGAGGAGCCGCAGAGGGTGACTCACGGTGGCATAGTCACGAATGTAGCGGGCGCAGTAGCTCGCCATCCCGAGAAAGGAACGCAGGTCATTGACATCAGCAGGGCTCTTGGTGTTGTTGAGCGAGGCGATTTTGTCCGGGTCTGGTTTCATGCCACTCGCTGAGAAGATGTGCCCGAAAAATTTCAGGGTCGACTGATGAAATTCGCATTTGTCCTTGTTGAGGGTCAACCCAGCGTCCATCAGAGCGAGGCAGACACGATCAAGGGCGGTGTCATGCTCTTGTGCGTCCGAACCGTAGACCAGGATATCATCGCTGTAATTAAGGGTGTTAGGTATGTGGTGGATGACAAGACGTATGGCCTCCTGGAAGATCTCGGCGGCCGATGAGACTCCAAAACTGAGACGTTTGTAGCGGAAGAGGCCAAGGTGGGTGGCAAACGTCGTGATTGGGCGAGAGCCGGCGTCTAGCTCGAGCTGGTGGTAGCCCTTGTTCAGGTCCAGTTTGGAGAACACCGTTGCTCCATTGAGGGCCGTGATCATGTCGCTCAGGAGTGGGCCTGGGTGTCTCTCCCTCTCGATAGCTGTATTCGGCAGACGCATGTCCACACAGAGACGGACTTTGTTTTGGGAACCTTTCTTGGGGACAATGACCACCGGGGACACCCATGGAGTGGGGCCCGCCGTGCGCTCGATGATGTCGGCGTCCAAAAGTTCCTGCAGCTCACTTTCAACTGCGGATTGCAGGTGAAATGGCACTCTACGCGGGTGTTTAGCCACTGGTTTGACTTGCTCGTTGATATGCAGGTGGAGTTGACGACCCTTCAGTTTCCCCAAACCTCGGAAGAGGGAAGGGAATTTACCAGCGCAGTCCGAGATGTCATGGACGTTGAAGAGGATGTGCACCAGCTGAAGACGTTCCGCCGTGGGGAGACTCAGCAGGCAGTCGGCCTCCGGACCCTTGATTACATGGATCACTGCTGGGATGGAGAGTGTGCCATGCGTGAGAGTGGTGTCAAACTTGCCCAAGAATTGTAGAGGTTTCTTCGACATCCAGGTGTAGACGCGGACGGGTGCGAAATGCAGACGTGGCTTGGGGTCCATGCGGTCGTGTTCGGCAACTGATATGTAGTTGAGCGATGCTCCACTGTCCATCATGAACTTGGCGGCATGGTTGCCCACTTTGATGTTGAGGCGCGGATAGCGTTTGAACTGATCGTGGTCAGCAAAGTTGACGTATTCAGTGGTGTAGGAGGAATGTCTAGATGATGAAGATCTTGAGTCCCTCGATGGAGAACGACGGTCCCATCGGGAGCGCCGAGAGTCACGACTAGAATGTGAGGACGTGGGAGATCTAGGAGGACCTTCCTGAACTGCCCTGATGTGATGACGCTTGGCCTCCGGTCGTGAGGGTCGCTGCGACCCATACTGTCTGTCACCATCACTGCGTTTTTCTTTGTGGTAATCCCCACACATGGCCTCAAAGTGGTTGGACCGCCCACATTTCCGGCAGCGTTGGCCCATAGCAGGGCAAGAGTCAATGTGAGGGTAGTCGTATCCGCATCTGAAGCACCGCCTCGTGCGTTCAGGCCGTCGATCTCTCCTCTCAGAATCTTTTGGTCTGTAGTCCGGTCGACGTCGGGGTGAGTACTTGGAGCGCCTCGATCTGTCTCGCGGGTGGCGTCTTCCACTGTCGCGCCGATCCTGACGTCCATGCCGTCTCTCAGTGATGCGGTTGGCGTGCTCCCGGCTGGTACTGGGCCCTGTTTCAATTTCCGCCGCATTCTCTTCAGCTTGGTCATACAGTCGGGAGTTTTCTTCGATTTCTGCAAGTTCTTGAGGTTTTCTCAGCAGGCGCCTTCTCAGCGACTCAGAGTGACACCCTGTGATTATCTGAGATTTGATGGCTGCATCCGGCGAGAAATTGGTAAAGTCGCAATGTTGGGACTGCCTCCGCAGCCGATGTATGAAGGAGCTCAGTGGTTCTTCCTTACCCTGACGCTGCTGGTGAAACTTGTGTCTCTCATAGTCGACGTTTCTCTTATGCAGAAAACGGTTATTTAGAATAGTTCTTACTTTATCATAGGTGTCACCATCTGTGGCTGGGATCTCCCGAACAATCTTGCTTATTTCACGCCCCCCTAGATTGCGAAGGGCTATAATCTTGTCTTTGTCTGGTTCAATTTTGGACCCTTCAATATAGTCCTCAAAATCCTCTAGCCATTCTTGCCATTTTAGTCCCATGCTGCTTCCTGTTGTGACGGACAATGGCTCTGGGGCTCGCAGGTGGGTGCCTCCCTTGACGTCCTTCTGCGCGGGAGGGTTAGACATCGTGACCGTGGATTTCGGCGTCCGAGTCCGCTTCTTGCGTCAGTAGCCGGTGTGCGTTTCTCAGGTTCGCACTCTTGTAGCTATCAATGCTTGTTTGTCTCTTGGGGCTGCCAGTGCTTGTCTGTGTTCCAATGCTTGTTCCTCTGTCAGGGCTTGTTTGGTGTTCTATGGCCAATGCTTGTTTTCTATTGAATGCCTGACTTCAAGATGGCCGCCTCTATTCTGCACAGGGAGGGTGTCCTTGAGGGTGCCTGACTCAAAGATGGCCGCCCCCAGTCACACACGAGGTCTGGGCTCCTCTGCACTCAGCCACACTTGGTCACTCTTGGCACTCACCGAGGGCTCTTTCTCCCGGCAGCCAGGCTTTGGGCAGTTCCTCTTCACTTTCTGGCCACTTTCCACCGTGTAGGTAGGCCAATGCGACTTCCCGCGTATTGCTTGCCGCAGCGTGCCGTTCCTCACGCATCGGGGGTGAGACCCGGTGTCGGCGGCATCAGCGCTTCGTCTAGGTGCCTCCGCGGGTTCCCTCACCTCTCGCTGCACTCCCCGCTCGCGCAGGACGCTTCAGGAGGGCTGGGGTAGGCTCCCAGATCCCTCTTTCTTTGGTCTTCGCTTTGGGGGCACACTCCTCAGATTCTTGGCGCGAGCAATGCGCCGGACATCAGATGAGCAGCGTCTCGTCTCCCGCTGCTCTAGCGCGGCCACACACGATCTCCTGGTCGTGGACAGGTTCTCTACCGCTGGTCTCAGGCTGGAAACGGCGGCAATTACGGGGCACTGGCGCCGCAGGTGGCGGTCACTTTCAGCCGGGGTTCTGGACGGGTCAGCTTCTCTTCTCGCTCCCCGAGGTCACTGGTGGATCACCCGATCCCATCCTCGTCGCCAGCTGTAGCGTCGCGCTACTGAATCACACGGACACAGTGTGTGTTAGTTAAGGAGCTTTATTATCAACCTCCTACTCCGACCCCGTCCCTACTCTCACCACCCTTTCCTGTCCTGTCCCCTCCTCTTCCCCTCTGCCGATCTAACTCCGCCCACCCCAGCTACTGGACTGCTAACATCATTACATCCAGCATCCTCGATCCAGATACTTTCATTGGCCAATTAAATTAAACATATGTGTCCTTTTCCCTCGTCCGAGAAATGGAGATTTTATTGCAAGAACTTACTTTGGTCTATTTAATCATTCTACTATATATGGTTTATCTTTAAGCAGAAGGGAGGGCAGGTGAAAGCTCTCTCCAAGATCCCAGCAGAGTTTGAGGACCCCATCAAGAATAACCCTTTCAAGCCCTCTCTACAACTATTGGAAGCCTCCTGTGGATGCAGGCAGCTCACTCAGCAGAGACAGTGCTGTCTGCAGCTCTTCATCGATGCAAGTATGCGTTAGGGACATGAGAACCCCCTTTAGTACCACCGAAGAGGACAGCGTTCCAAGTCATAACCTCTCGGGGTTGGTTTCCTCTCAACTGAATGATTGCTCAAACATTAGTCCTACAGGGATCCATTTAGTTGCAGCAATGGGGCCCATATGGAACCCCTAAGTATTGGCATGAAAACGTATGTGCTAACTTCAAGCCCAAGTATATTTAGACAATTTGAATGGTGGGGGGGGGGGTCACAGAATGTGTAAATGTAGTTGAGCTTATATAGCGCACAGCTACCCGCAGTGGGTTTCCCGGCGCTTGCTTAGGGAACCCTTCCTGGTATTCCCCTGTGAGATAGCAGGGTACCCACAAGGTGAAAGTCAGGCATCCCGCCGCGAGGGGCCGTTGTGGAGATTAAGCAAGCTATTGCCCAGAGTCGCAGAGTGTGAACCCGTGAGTCCAGGAGGCACCGGGGCGAGAATTATCGAGTCCGTGGAATTTTTAGCCCAAGACCCGCCGAGGCGGGGAATTGAACCCTGGTCCAGGACCGATCTCAGCTTCCGGGTCTGCTGCCTCTAACCCCTGAGCCACACTTCTCCACAGAGCTAGGACTAAGGCACTTAGTTGAAGTTGACCGCCTTCCTAAAGTTGGCATTTACGTGCTTTTTTGCACTTACTCCAATTAAACTATTGGTCATGAGCAGCCATGCAGTAGCTTTGATGGAAGCGGCCCATTTAGTAGCTTCAATGAAAGCTTCCCTTTTAGTGGTTTAGATGGAAGCTGCCCCTTAGAGCTCTCCCTGTCAGTCATCAATGTGAGAGGTGCAAGAGAAGGGATAACCAGGGGTACATGAGGTCTCTTAGCCGAACCAATATAACTTTAGTCAACTGACACACTTCCCATCTTTTCAGGGTGAGCAGGATGAGGTCCCTGGTGCAGCAGTTGTCCTTGTACTACTAATTATGGTTAATGCATTCAGGGTGTCAATAGATGGATGTAGGGGGTTGACATAACTGGCCATAAGATGAGCAGGCGTAAGCAGAAGCCACACTGTCTCTCCGACAGCATCACAAGATGAGAAGGAAAAAGCCCAAAATGTATGAAGACATCCTTCTGCTGAGAAGTCTTCTTAGAAGGACCAGTATTGATGCCAGATATTCTGGTTTGTGAACACTGGACTGAAGTTCAGGATTGCAGATTAGTAGCAGCCAAGGATGAACAAGAGACTAGAAACTTAGCAAACTGTAGGGCAGAATATGACAGGACTGGGGCACAGATTGCTGGAGCTTCAAAGAAAACCCTGGAGCGAAGAAGACAGCCATAAGAGTGGGGACCCAGTGGGTTCAGGATGAGACTGGGACAGAATATATATATATAAAAGTGGACCCATTTGTGAATTGTAAACGCGCGACCTAGGACGCGTAGTGCTCATCAGATTGAGCTCACATTTGCTTTGGACGTATCACGGTCCCAACAAACTTCTAGATTTACCTTTTTCGTGTGTTGGCTAACTTTGTTCCGTACAACTGTGGCCGAGATCCTCCTTTCTATAGTCCTCGGGGCCACAATTTGTTTAATCTTATAACTCTAATTTGGATGTACTGTGCGTCGTATGCTAAAGCCTTGAAAAAGTCGCGTAGTGCAGCAAAACACGTGTCGACTGCCTTTGTGTCTATATACGGAATAAAAGAATGGCATCATCAGCTTTTCTGTGTCTACCTTTTGCGTATCAAAGCTGATTCTACGTGAACGGACCCGTTAAAGTGACGGACCTCTTACTTCTGTTTGTGGTGGTGCTCTGGACTCTTTTCAGATAACCCGTTTGTGCATTAGAATGATCAAAAATGTGCCCATATTTGCAAATTGGGCAGATCTGAACTTGTAAAAACAGACTGCATAAGTGTTTTGCAGAGTATGGAAGACTGCGTGGATTTCAGCTTGCTACAGGCAATGCTTGTTTCAATTGCAAGGAAATCAACAGTGAAAGCCGGCCTGGAAGACCATAAAATTGGCCCATAAACAGACAAAAATCAAATCAACCCTGTAGGCACTGCCGGATTGCCCTGAAGGCCAGTCCTATCCTGGTGGGGTTCACATCGAGGATTCTCTATATACCAATCACACAGGAAACACATCACAGGAAGGGGCAGGCTGAGGAACAATGGTGCCCACCATAATAGAATGGTTATAAGACGATATCTTCTAGGGCGAAAAACTACCCCTCAATGGCATGTGTCATTTTGTGGCCTTATGTCCAACCCTCCAAACACAAGGGATCTATCAGGAAGCTCTACAGAAGTTCGCGTGAATGCACTGGTAAATAGTTTCTTTTATTCATGTTTATTAGAGCTTAACGAAACCATGCAAACGATTTACAGATCTATCTATATGTTGACTGAAAATAATCAACCTGGACCTCCAAATTCATGAACATTTCTGACAGTTCAGTACCTAGAAATTTCTCAAAAAGACCATTACCTTTTATGGAGTGTCTGGGGGCAGATTTACAAGCCCCATGCGCCGCCGGTGCATCACGTTGCGTGACGCACTGGTGGCGCAGCCTGCTAAGAGATATTTACAAGCACAGGTAAAGTCACCCTGCGTGACTTAACCTGTGCTTGTAAATATCGCCCCTGTTCAAGCAGCACTTTGCGTGTTAGGGGCGGGACATGGGTGTTGCTGTGGGTGTTCCCACGCAACACCCATGTCCACTAAGGGTGCCTGTGCCGGCGCATGGCAGCTGTTCCTGTGCCAGCGTTGGGAAGAGCACAGGAATGCGACATATTATCGTAGATATGTCGCATTCCTGTTCTCTGAAAGTGCAGCAGCGTGGCGCAGCCAAAGGGCTTGTGGTGCTGCGCTGCGGCACGTTCTTGTAGATCTCCCCCCTGGTGTCTAGTTCATCCAAGGTTTTACATAATAACATAACATGCAAGATTGACTCCAGACCATATCAATAGAATCTACAGAAACTGGATTTTCTCTGAATATTGAACCATTCCCCCATTTCCTCCATAACTGGGGTTGTGTCTAATCTCGTCAACATAAAATGTTCCATGATGCAGAATCGGTGAAATAGTCATATCGTTTCCTTTCGTGCCACCACTCAATCTGGTCACCAAAGATTTCTTAAGACCGTTTCTAAATTATTTGAATTTTATCGAGAGCAATGGACAATGCATTAATCAGTTTCTTGACTTGTACATTTCAGCTAAGCAGGGCAGGTGGTCGTGGATCAAGCAACTGCTGCACAACGGATGTAGAAACCTTGCATACAGAACAACTGAGGCATTTCAGTGGCTGAATGAACCACATAATTAAATGTAAATTCTGCAAATTGCAGTTAGTCAGTGACTTTCACAACACATCATGAATATTGCACTAGCACTTAATATAAATGTTCTATGTGTTCATAGGATTTGGGCTGGCTGTTCCTATTGGAGCAGGACCAAGGCTGATTTGCATATGACTGGTTCTAATCTGAGGTTGGGTGGTGGGCAAGAAAACAATGCACTTGGCTGCAGCCCACATAATTATCAGTGGCTAGATTGAGTCAAGCATTCAACTTATCACTTTTTTGTTTACTTTGCTTTGAAGAACAGACACCGATCAGAAAAAAGAAGTCTCCGTCAATCAATCAATAGCTTCATTCAATCATTAAATAGTAATTTTCAAAGCAAATACAATCCATTAAAACATGACAAGTTATAAAATATTACAGAGCCTTCATCATCATAGGGCAATAAATGCAACAATAAAAAATTCATAAGAATTACTAAAATAAACCTCTCATCATGGTAAAAAAACACACTGATGTCCTGAGGCTTAGAGCAATTTTAAGAAAGGAGCAAACATTTGAGCAGACCCCAAGGGATTTAAGCAATTGACGAAGTAACAAAGCGGGTATACACCTTGATCGACCCAAGGACTTCTTGAAAGAAACTGGCTTTATATACACTACACCAAAATGAGGTATAGTGTCTATAGAATCTAAGTGTCCCCAGAGATAAGCAGAGGTTAAAGTTAGATAGAACCTTACTCTCTAATTGTGGTAGCGAGGTCGAGCAGTAAGGCAGTATCGGAGGACAGTGTTAAGCATTTGATGTACACTCTCGGTCAGCAAATGAATTCACACACAAGAACTGAACTCTAGGCCAATTGTTTTTGTATAAAAATATACTGTTGTTTATTTTTAGAACCAAGCAAGTCTGGCACAGGTAAGCATTAAATACTTTTCAGTAATAAGTTACTGGATATAGAACAGTTTGAAAATGCAATAGATATTGTACTTTAATTACAGGGGAGCAGTAGTATGCACTGGAATTGCACCCTCAGCGGCACTAGGGAGACCGGGTGCAGAGTTTTGAGGCCCAAAGTTATCCTATTGAGGACAGGCGGTCTCTGGTTGGTGGCTGTTGGCAAGCAGGCCACGAGGTTGTGGGAGCAAAGCTCCTAGGGTTTAAACATTGGATAACATTGGGATAACATTAGCTTGGCATAATCTGGAGCCTTCAGAATTGGGGCTGAGCACTTTGCTTCTTTCAGGGTGTCAAAAGCCATTTGGCAACTAACTGTCCAGTTAACCTTTTTGGGCATTTTCTTGGAGGTGAGTTCTGTGAGGGGAGTCACAATGGACCTTTATCCCTTCACAACCCTCCTGTAGTACCCTGTCAAGCCAAGGAATACCCTGACTTGGGTCTGGGTTGTTGGAGCAATCCAGTCCATGTTTGCCTGGATATTGGGCTGTACCTGGCCTCCACCAACAAGGAGGCACAAGTACACCACAATGCCCTGCCCTAGCTGGCATTTGGATGCCTTGATGGTTAGGCCTGCAGTTTGCAGGGCTTTAAAACCTTCCCATGGTGGATCAGGTGATCCTGCCAGGTGGAATTAAAGAAAGCAATATCATCAAGATAAGCTGCACTAAAGGACTCCAACCCAGCAAGGACTTGATTCACCAACCTCTGGAAGGCGGCAGGGGCATTCTTTAAACCAAAGGGCATAACAGTGAACTGGTAGTGCCCATCAGGTGTGGAGAATGCTGTTTTCTCTTTTGCTCCTGGGGCCATGCCAATCTGCCAGTATCCTGAAGTTAAGTCAAAGGAACTTAGAAATGTGGCTGCCCCCAATTTGTCTATCAACCCATCTGCTCTTGGGATAGGGTGAGCATCTGTCTTGGTGACAGAGTTGAGCCCTCTATTGTCCACACAGAACCTATTTTCTCTCTTTGCACCCTGTGGATGAGGTTTGGGGACTAGAACCACTGGGCTAGCCCAGGGGCTCTCAGAGGGTTCAATAACCCCCAACTCCAGCATCTTGCTGACTTCAGCTTTGATGCTTTCCTTGACTTGGTCTGACTGTCAATAGATTTTGTTTTTGACAGATGCACTGTCACCAGTGTCCACATCATGGGTACACTAGTTTGTCAGACCAGGGGTCAGGGAAAAGAGCTTAGCATACTGCTGCAAGACCGGCTTGCAGTCAGTCTGCTGTTGGGCAGAGAGGGTGTCAGAAAAGGCAACTCCTGACTGACCCATCTTTTGGGCAGTAAGAGAGGAGGTGAGGGAGAGGTTCATTCTCTGCCTCCTGTTCCTCAGCAGTCACCATCAGCATGGTGATGTCAGCCCTATCATTGTAGAGCTTTAGGCTGTTCACATGGATAACCCTTTAACCCTTTTGGGTGTCCTGCTTGTGCCCAGGTCAACTAAGTAGGCAACCTCACTCTTTTTCTCTAGGATATGGTAAGGGCCTCTCCATCTGTCCTGGAGTGCCCTTGGTGCCACTGGCTCCAAAACCCACACCTGTTGCCCAGGTTAAAACTCAACCAGTGCAGCTTTTTGGTCATATCAGTGCTTCTGAAGCTCCTGGCTGGCCTCAAGATTCTGGGGTGCCTTTTCCATGTACTCAGCCATTTTGGACCTTAGGCCAAGCACATAGTCCACAATATCTTGTTTGGGTTCTTGGAGAGGCCTCTCCCAACTCTCTTTTACAAGACAGAGTGGTCCCCTCACAGGATGGCCAAACAGAAGTTCAAAGAGGAAAACCATACTCCCTTCTGTGGCACTTCTCTGTAAGTTAAAAGCAGGCATGGTCCGAGGACATCCCATTTCCTTTTGAGTTTTTCAGGGAACCCCATGATCATGCCTTTCAATGTCTTGTTGAATCTGTCAACAAAGCCATTAGTTTGTGGGTGATAGGGTGTAGTAAACTTGTACTGCACTCCACACTCTTTCCACATGTGTTTGAGGTAAGCAGACATAAAGTTAGAACCTCTGTCTGAGACCACCTCCTTAGGAAACCAGACCATGGTGAAGGCACCAATGAGGCCCTTGGCTACTGTAGGAGCTGTAGTAGTCCTAAGTAAAATTGCTTCAGGGTACCTAGTGTAATTTGTTCCCTGAGGCTGTCGGAGATTCAAGTAGACCCACTATGTCCACACCTACCCTCTCAAAGGGAACCCCAACCGCTGCATGGGTTTTTAGTTCAACCTCAGCCCAGGCTGAGGTTTCCAGGTCATTGCCAAGCAGACATGCACCTGGTAGCTTTGTAGAGACCACTACCTGTTTCAGGCCAGTAACCCCCTCAGCCTAATGTTACCATAGCTATTGCATGATTAATGATAACACTGTCAGCATTAGTGACTGGGTAAGTATGCCAAATCAAATATTGCTCAGGAGAAACCAGTGTGTCTCTCACCATAGTGACACTGGCACCTGTATCCCTCAGAGCCTCTATCCTAGTTCCATTAATCCAAGGGTATGTAAGTATTTGTTTACGGTGGGTGGCCACACAACTACAGTGGCAAACTCAACTTCCCCCTCTGAAACTAGAACTGCTTCAGTGTGCAACCTGATTTGCTCTGGGCACACTGTTGATCCTATCTGGAGACTGGCTACACCAGGAGTAGCTTTAGCTGCAGGACTAGGGACCTTCTTGTTAGGACAAGCCTGTTCTCCAGTTAAGTGTCCCAACGTCTTACAGTTGTTTCACCAGGCCTTTGCAGTATCAAAGTTCTTCCCCCTATAGGGCTGTGGAGTATATGGAGTAGTTTGGGACCCACCCCCTGTGCAGGTGTTGGGGCCCTTTGGAATACTCAGACTTTTTATCTTGGGGATTCTCACCACCTTTCCTTTGGGGAGGATTTGTAACCCCTTTATTCTCCCCCCCCAGTGGTTGTCTGAGTCACCCTAATCTTGACCCAGTGGTCTGCCTTCTTTCCCAATTCTTGGGGAGAAATTAGACTTAGGTCTACCAAATGCTGAGGTAACTTTTAATTTGTGCAATTACTTAAAATATGTTCCTTCATAAACAAGTTGTAAATTCCAGTAAAGTCATGCACATTGTGTCCAGTTAACCAACCATCTAGTGTCTTTACTGAGTAGTCTACAAAATCAATCCAGGACTGGTTCTGGGTTTTGTGAGCCCCCCTGAATCTAATTCGGTACTCCTCAGCGGTGAGTCCAAAACCCTCGATCAGAGTTCTCTTCATGTGGTCATAAGACCCAGCATCTGGCCCAGAGAGGGCCAGGAGTCTGTCTCTGCAGTTATCAGAGAACAGTTCCCACAGAAGTGCACCCCAGAGAGGTTTCTTCACCTTTCTCATGTCACAAGCCCTCTCAAAGGCTGTGAACCATTTGGTGATGTCATCACCCTCCTCAAATTTAGGGACAATCTCTTTGGGGATTTTAGGATCATAAGATTGCTCTTTATCCTTATTATTTGGATTACTGCCACCATTGATGGGTGCTAACCCCATCCCCTTTCTTTCTTTTTCTAGAGCCAGGAGTCTGGACTCTAGATCCAATCTTTTGGCCAGCCTTGCTAAAAGGCTATCCTCCTCATTGAAGCTGTCCTCAATGCCCTCACCAGAACCTGAACCACATGAGTGGCCTCTAGGTCTCCAGAGGTTAACTCTTGAAATCAAGGGTACAGGGGCCCTTTCTTCCCTAGAAAGTGATGGAGGTGGGTACCTATCTCCATCCTCCTCCCCTCCTTCCTCTTCTGCTTGGTCATCACCATCCTCAGAAGGGTGGGCCTTATCATACTCAGCCAACAGCTCCTGGAGCTTTTGTTTGGTTGGATGTGGGCCCATGGCTATGTTTTTAATTTTGCATAAGGACCTTAACTCCTGAAAAGACGGGTGAAGGTAAGGGGTGAGGTCAAGTTCCTCAACCAGCGATATGGGGCTATAAAGGCTCTGCCCAAATACAGAGAGAGGAAAATAAATTCCGGCGTTCACTTCTAGGGCTGCCCCAATCCACGTCATCCTTTACAGTACATATGGAACTGGGGCTGGGTTACATCGAGGATACCCTTAACATGGCACCACTCTTGTTCTGGATCAAAACATGGTTGAACCCAAACCTTACATTAAACCATAAGATCATTAAGGACTGTATGGGACGGGACAGAGCAAAGGATATACAATGGCTGTCATTTGTAAAAACAACAGCAAAGCAACTGGGTCGGCCAGAATTATATCTTAACCCCGAAAACCTATGCAAGGATGATATCGTATGTGTAAAGAAACACTTTGTTGTTAGCAGAGAATTAGAGCATGAAGCTAGAGAAATTGCTAAGCCAACAGTAAGGGTACATTATTCCCTGATCACGACAATGTCTATACAACCTTATTTGACTATTGTCACAAAACCCTACCATCGGTGGCTTTTAACAAAATTTCGTTTCAATCAAGCACATTTTTTGCTGGGCTATCACGTGAAGTGGTGTAGACCAATGGAAAATGAACCATGTAAATGCGATAGTTTCTCTGACCAAGATCTAATACATTTTATGTTTTTTTGCCCTTTTTTCGTGGAAGGACGGAAAGAGTATATTGTACCTTTGCTAAGGGATAAGGGGTTTGTACAGTTAAAACCTGCATTGCTATATTTACAACTCATGGAGTCCCCAGTAGTAATGTTTGGGGTTGCGAACTTTTTGATAGCATCTATCCGTGCTAGACGGAATAGACAAAGGGATATTACATCATTGGAACTGAATAACGATTAATTGCCACAGCTATCATGCATTACCATGTATATAATGAATTAATAATGCCACAAATTCATTGTATTGTATTGTTTCCATCAAATCGTTTTTATATTTTATATAATAATTCTGAAAGTCATCATGTATAGGTATAGCATACTTTTATGATTTAAAAATAATCGAATAAAGTGATTTTGACTATGACCATGTCCTGTATGCCATCTTGGTTATCTTCACTAATAGTTGGGTTCTTATTGTGAGACATTCTAACAAAAAGTTCTAACCCCTCTACCCTTGACTACAGTGACTTTCTTTGTTCTACAATTCTAAAGGGACTTAAGCAAGGCCCTAACAAGACTTTTAGTTGTTTTGTAAAAATGCCTATTTGCAAAAATCAGAATTCTAAAGGCAATTTAAGAGTTCTGTTGTGTGATCAGGTGGTAACCAAGTAGTCCAACAAATGCAAGTTGTGTTTCCCACCACTGATCCACCAATGTAAGAAACTGGCTCTATATATACTACACCAAAATGAGGTATAGTGTATATAGAGTCCAAGTGTCCCCAGAGGTAGTCAAAGGTTAAAGTTAGATAGAACCTTACTCCCTAATTGTGGTAGCTAGGTCGAACAGTAAGGCAGTATCAGAGGACAGTGTTAAGCATTTGATGTACACTCTCTGTAAGCAAATGATTTCACACACTCAAGAACTGAACTCTAGGCCAATTGTCTCTGTATAAAAATATACTGTTGTTTATTTTTAGAACCAAGCAAGCCTGGTACAGGTAAGCATTAAATCATTTTCAGTAATAAGTTACTGGATATAGAACTGTTTGAAAATGCAATAGATATTGTACTTTGTTTGATTTACAGGGGAGCAGTAGTATGCAACACTTAGCAATAACAGTACATTGGAATGAATAGGCGTTTCCAATAAATTGCAGGTAAGTTACTTTTATGTTACATTTTCTAACTCAGTGCTGGATGCCTAGATTCAGCACTGGGACATTTCCTGTAAACAGGTGAGTAAATCAGTTTTTGTTATTTGTGCGATTTCTAAAGAATATTTTCAGATTTCAAAACTACACACTTGAAAACTTTTTGGAGCTGTACATTGAAATGAATAGGCTTTTTCAACAAATTGCAAGTAAGTTACTTTTACGTTACGTTTTCTAACTCATTGCTGGATGCCTAGATTCAGCACTGGGACGTGTCCTGCAAACAGGTGAGAAAACACGTTTTGGTTATTTGTACGATTTTTAAAGAATATCTTAGGTTTTCAAAACTCCACAACTAGTCTTTTTTTGAGGGGAAAATTGTCAATGTTATCCTATCGAGGACAAACAGGTAAGTAAACGACTGTGGGAGGTAAGATTCTGGGGTTAGACTCAGGGGTCTCCCAGGGTCAGTGATGCACTAGAATTGCACCTTCAGTGGCACTAGGGCGGCCGGGTGCAGAGTGTTGAGGCCTAATGTTATCCTATTAAGGACATGGGTTCTCCGGTTGGTGGCTGCTGGCAAGCAGGCCACGAGGTTTTGGGAGCAAAGCTCCTAGGGTTTAGCTCAGGGCAAGCTGGGGACCAAAGTAGCACCAAAGGTGCACCCTCAGCGGCACTAGGGCGGCCGGGTGCAGGGTGCTATTTTGAGGAAGGGTGCCCTGTTGTTTCCAATGGAGAACCTCCGGGACAAAGAAACACTTCAGGCTCAGGGAAAAGGATTTTCCAGGTGTGACCACCACTTCGAGGGGTAAGTTGGGATGTCATGGGTTGGTTAGGCACCATTGGTTTTGGCCCACAAGGCCCTGGGGCATCGGGTCAGGGGTGCTTTGGGACGTCGGATTTTCTTACCCCCTCCGGTCGTGGTGGGGGGGTCCTCTGGTTTGAAGCTGCAAGCAAAGTCTGGAGGCTTGAGGCAGGGCAGGGGTCACCGGATCTCGGGTCAGGATTTCCGGGGGGACATTCTTGTGGTGTTTTTCCACTCTAGCTCAGGCCGGGTTCGGCGGGTGCAGAGTGGGCTGGATTTGCGGCACCTGAAGCTGCAGTTTGAACAAGTCTGCTGTTCAGGGGAGATCCAGTCTTTGAAGTGAAGGCAGGCAGGTCCTACAGGGTTTTTGAGGTTGCTGGCTGCAGGACACACCGGGATTTCCCAGGAGCAGGTTTTAGGGGAGACAGGCCTGTAGCCCTGGGGGCAAGTCAGTGGGCATCATCCTCTTCTTAGCAGTGCACAGCTCTTTGTCCTTCTTCTTATCTTGTTGTTTCTGGATCTGAGGAAGGAAGGTTCATGGTGCCCCCTAAATACTACATTTAGGGGCATTACAGGTAGGTAAAGGTCAGGGACCAATGGGTCCCTTCCCTGGGGTGGGTCCACCCCCTATTCTGCCACTCTCCTGTAGGAGGGGGGCAGGAGCCTGTCCCTGGTTGGCAGGGTTCCCCCATCCTAATGAAGGTTGTGCTTATCCTCGACTCCCCCACCTTAGGGGTGGAGTTGGCAGAGGTAGGCACACCTCTCTTCCTTACTTGTTTTCCCTGCCGGTTCTCCCGCCCATAGTGGGGGGTGGAACCAGAGGGTACCAGTGGCTGAAAGCAGCAAATGGCCTGGAGAGGCTCACAAAGGCGGCATGCCTTTGAAGCTTCTCCTTTGTGAACCATGCCCATCCTGGAGGAGGAGGCTTGGTACCTCGTCCCAGGATGTGCATTGTTTCAGGCCCCTGAGAACAGCAGCTCTCGACCCAGGGGCCCAGAAACATATTTGGCGGTGGCAGCCTAAGCAGCCACTCAGTTAGGTCACTAGAAGTTGGTTGAGGTTCAGGGGGCATCTCTAAGATGCCCTATGTTGTGCATTTTACATTAAATCCCACACTGGCATCAGTGTGGGTTTAATGTGCTGTGAAGTTTGATACCAAAATTCCCAGTCTTCAGTGTAGCCATTATGGTGTTGTGGAGTTTGTAATGACAAACTCCCAGCACCATATACTCTTAATGGCAGCACTGCACTTACAGTGCCCATGAATTGGACCTGGGTACTGTAGGGGTACAGGGCTCATTCACCTGTACCCTCACCACTGGCATAGGGCACCCAGCTAGAGGGGTGACTGATGTATGACAGGGCAGTTGTTTGTGGGCATGGCACACAGGGATGTGTGCCATGTTGACTCTTCACTTTGTTCTGCACCAAGACACGCAGCCTGCAAAGGCAGTTTGTGAGTGTTGGGGTACAGGTCCTCTAAGGGTGGCACAATAAGTGCTGCAGTCCATAGAGGCCTTCTCTAGTCACAGTGTCCTGGGTACCTGTGATACCATTTACCAGGGGCTGACATGTGGCCAGAGATGCCAATTGGATTTAGGCTTCAATGCAGTTTTCCGGAAGGAACATAGGCCCTGGGCGCCTGATTAGCAGGAGCCCAGGGCACACTCAAGATCAGCAATTTAGCAAAAAGTGGGGCATACCATGCAAGAAAGAGGGCTTTTTCTAACACCTCAGAATAGGAATTATAAATGTCCTCGTAAATAGACAATTACATTTACAGAAAAATACGTAATGGATCAGGCTCTGTGGCTATCTCTCATAACATGGACATACAAGGATAGTGGAAGAGTCGTACGGTCCCAGAGGGTAATAAAGGTGAAAACGAATACTCCCTAATCTTAACCTATTCAGGAGCATCCTATCCCATGCAAGTTTTACCAGCCCTAAGTCCATATTGGACCTAATAGAGAACGCCAATATCAGGAACCCATAAGGTTAGTCTTTCCAGAATGAACCCATCTATGATCATCACCATGGAAGCTAGAAGAGAGATGGTTTGATAGCAACTAGGATTCTGGTGGTTCTCTTTTTTAAACACTGACACAATAATGGATGTTCTCCCCATCTTAAGACAACCAGATGTACAGGCAAGGTTAATACAGTTACTAAGAAGTGGGGCCCACACATCAGAATTTAGTTTGTAAAGGTCCTTCGGGACCCCATACGGGCCAGGAGGTTTCTTGGAGGGGGTGAGGTTAATGGCCTCTGTCTCCTCATCCCATGAAAACTCAACATCGAGAGGAAAACTAGACAACATTTGCATCATAATCAGTTACATTAAAGCAATAGACCTTATGAAAGTGAGACACCCATGTGCAGGGCCAATGATCACGGGCAGATAGCTAATTGCTAATGACGGGATGACAGAACAACCAGGCATCCTTGACCTTATAAGAGGAAACCAGCTTGTCCCAAATATAAATTTGAAGATCAGTTTTCTATATGCACAGAGCCTACTTGTACTCTCTCCTGTAACTGGCAATAAAAGCTTTATTCCTCATTTTTGCAGGGAGGGCATTAAATGCCCGGGAATTTTTTCTATAGATACTATCAAACCAAATATAGCTCGCTTTCTATGGGAGGCTTCCTGGGGTGCTTTAAGAGAGCCCTGATTGTATGACCCAGTTGTACAAAATCCTCAATGGAACTTATAGACGCTAACACAGGTGTAAGACACCTGCCAATTAGTGTGGGATGGCCAACACAAAGCTTGCGCTGGATGTCCTCCATATTTGATGTCCTCCAAACTAGTCTGCACCCGTTTTCTTTAGTGACTTGGGGCCATATGTATCAAGGAACCATTTTGCAATTCTGTAATAGCGATTTTTAAGAAATCGCTATTTCAGAATCGCAAGTTGGTATGTATCAAGAAAAATGCATTTTTTTAGCGATTTCCTGATATTCCTTAATTGCGAATTCGCAAATTGCGAATTCGCAATTACGGAATACTTTCCCATTCATTTCTATGGGCCTCCTGGCCCATAGGAATGAAGGGGAAATTTGCGAATCGCAATTTGCTAATCGCAAATTGTGAATATTTTCAAGGGTGCAGGGGTGTCTCAAGAACACCCTGCTGCATCCCCGAAAATGACATGTGTGCGCATATGGCGCACATACATGCCCTGAGGGCATGTATGAGCGTCACATGGCACCTTTTGATTTTTAAAAAAATGCTTTTTTTAAAGAATTCGCAACTTACCACCAACTAGAAGTTGGTGGTAATTTGCGATTCCTTAATGGCATTTTGGAATCTTTTTTTCATTGATACATTGCATTTAAGGAATCGCAAAATTTGCAATTCCTTAAATGCAATCGCAAAATAAGGAATGGCAAATTTAGCGATTCCTTATTTTGCCCCATAATTTGTTTCATACAAACCATTTAGCGAAAATGGGTTCGCAAACGCCGGAATTCTGCGAATTTCGGCGTTTGCAAACCCATTTTGCCTTGATACATATGGCCCTAAGTCCCTATTGCCCTCCACTAGTTTCTTTGGTCTTCCTCTGGAGGTTTTTTGAGGGTAAGAGTAAGCAGGTTAGGATCACTAGAAATGCCGGATTGAATCACCCCCTCTACTCTTCGATTTATTAAGAAGCTTGAAAAAAATATATCATCAATTACCGACTGACAACTCCCACTAACATATGTAGTGCTTTCAGGAAATGTGATGTAAGGAAATTCTATAGCAACACAGAGACCAAAATTAATCAGATAAGGACACAATAGGAAGCCACTAGGTATATTATCTTTGGTGTCAACAGCCTCGAATACGCGCACATCACTAGCTAATGGCATTTTTCCTAGTTTGACATTAACACCCACCACTCCCTGCAAGTACTAGATTAAACCCCTTATCCAAAAGAGGGTACTTATTTTCAAGCTGACATATAAAGAAGGCCATAGTTGGAGTTAGATTTAGAGGCAAAGTTGTCATTATGAAAATTAATGACAACCACACTAACATTTTTATGCAAGGTCAGATGAAAAGCCTGGAATAAATAGCAATCGGTAGGGATTGGGCATGTTACACAGTTTAAAAGAGTTTTATACCAAGATGTTAAACCTACTTGTGCTCACCCAGCAACTGAGTGAATAGCTGGGGCGAAATAGCACGTAAAACCAGAACAAAGTACCTCACTGGTAGCCCAGGTTTCATGTCACAATACTATGTAATATGATTTAATGTAGTCGACCCACTTTTCCATACAGTTTCCCCAAATCCCAGCAATGTTCCAACTTAATAGTTTGATTGGTTTAAATACCCCAGGAAGCTGGATGGAAGGCCCTAAAAAATGACATTGTTCCTGGGTCAGAGGGACATCTTCAACTAGACAGAACTCAGACTCTGGACTCTTATGCACGGATGTGGATTGCTGAGCCAAAAGATACTGTGACCCGTCAGAACTGATACTCTCATCATCCACCGGAGATCCCTTAAGTCGATCATTCACAGGTAATTTACACTCAATTGGTCCAAATAAAGGTGTATTGACAAAGATTTTTCACATGCGTCTACACTATAGCAGTCCAAATATGAGAAGCCAGTTAATCGATGAAATGATAAGGTTTATGTTTTTCTTGTGGTATAAAGAAGAATACAGCCAATGTGTTTCCTCCCATAAAAACAGGACTTTTTCAGGGCTCATCTAAACCTTTAGGCAAATTCTATTTCCTTGAATTCATAAAATATGCAGTTATACAGTTATACATCCAGTCTGCAGTCATGATGCTGTGATGTTCATTCGATGGAATTCAAAGCACCCAGACACATATGTCCTAAGGTTTTCTCTTGGTCTGCCGGAATGGGGTTCCTATCTCGGCAATATGTTATCCCTTTTACCCAGAGGCGGCATGTTATTGGAGGTCAGGGTATTGCGCCTTGCTGAAAGTCTGCTGGTCTATCACTGGCCCCACCTGGCCAGTCACAGAAGGGTGTACCTATTGGTGGACACAAAAAGAGGGGTAAGGGCCCAAGGGGATGTTTAAGGACCTAGCACCGCTACAACCCCCTATACATACTTAAATGGCTAAATGGCAGGAGAGAAAAACTCCACCTCACCTGGCCACAGCGCAGGTAATTGGAGCACCGCTCTTCCGGTCGGTACTCCTGACGTCCTTCTGGGACCTGTGGCCAGGTGAGGTGGAGTTTTTCTCTCCTGCCATTTAGCCAGGAGAATGATGACCTACACAATACCCAGGTGATATTTAAAAAAAAAAATGTTCTTTACACCAGAACATTGAGCAGTAGCGATAATGGTCCTGATGAAAGCAGCAGGACACCTCCTGGGGTCCACTTAGTCTGCAGAAACATGTTGACCGTATACACTAAGTAGTAGTTATTTGCTGAGACTACTATTGTCGCACTCTTTTTATTGATTTGGGAGTGAAGAGGTGCCTATTAAAGAGTTTTACCCTCTTTACTATCCAATTTTAGTTATTTGAGCACTTTTTTCATTTCACTTCACGTCTTTTGTGCACTGCTCTACAGTTGTCACTTTACACCCAGGTACACCATAGGATTCACTGGGCCTTGCTGGTTAGATACGTTACAAACATCTTGCTTATCCCCAGTGGGTACAATAAAATCTATACCTTCCGGCTGTGAAGGATCCCAGATGATGAACAGGGCGGTATCGATCGACAACTGATGGGTATTTTTTCACATGGAAGGAGTACCCATTGGACTAGTGTCTACACCACTTAGTCACAGAATAGGTTTTCTTGTTGTCTATCCCACTTGTTCAGATACTTAGTTAGACATCTGTTCTCTTGTGACCCACTGCTACATTTTGTTGATTTATGTACCTATTGGTGTACATGAGGGTGATAACTGTTGGGGGTAAGTTATGCTAGGCTTCTTAACCCGTTTTATCGACTGAAAGAGAGGGTTCCAGTTCTACGATTAAGAGTTGTTCTCTGAGTCTGGTGCTTGCTGGTTGTTGACTATTCTTCCACTCCCATGACACCACTTCTCATACCATTATCAGGTTTGAATCCTTTGGAGAATTAAGCAGAACTCTTTAATTCCCTGGCAGGCTAGGTTGTGCTTTGCTGGTAATACACTGATGGAACGTCTGGAACGTATAATCCTTTGGTAAGTCTCTGTCTTGTTTTTATTTTCAAGGAAGGTGTACTTTTCTAAAACCTGTAGCTAATATTGAATAATCTTTTAGGTTTTATAGTAAATCTCTGATCAGTGCTTTACCCTACAGTTGTTGTTTTAGTTGCAGTTGCATGTGTCTGCCTGAAGATAGCCCTCTCATGACAGCTAAGCAACACACAGAACAGACTTCCATTGAGGTGGTGGGTCACTGTATTGTATGAGACATTGATTTGATAACAATATTGCATCCGATATATTGCATACCACTAGAATGCAAGTTAAGTATATAATTACTGACTTACCTCCCATGATAAGTCATGGTGGAGTTAAGAACATTCATTATATACTTACCATTGCACTGTAGTTGTAAGCAATGCAGCGGATACAATATTACATTTTGTCAATGTTGAAAACCTTGATATAGCAATATACAACTTACTCCTGGACAGAACCCTTATGGCTCTACCAGCTGCGTTAAAATGTCCCCTGTGGCACCTTGTCTCAGCGACAATCAGTATCCAGTTAATCTGCTAAAATGTCTACACGCTATCCTATTTTCTGTGTGATACTCTGCCTTGCACAAGTCGCTTGGTTATCTCAGTTGGTTCAGTGAGTTCTTGCTTCTGAGACTTGATCACAGGTTCAAATCTTGCTAGGACAGTGCTTAATGTATAACAGAATAAATGCCAGGGTCCAAAGTTTTTCTCTGTAGCCCCTCGCCAGTGCAGCTGAATCTCAGGGCTGCCAGACACCAAGGCTGTCTGGTCTTGATTCAGCCTCATGCCTCTTTAATCCATCTCCATAAAACCATACCTCTTTATTTCACTCTGTAAGTTTTTTTCATTCCTCCTTTTTCCCTCCGTCACTATTAACTTTCTGCCTTTCTCTTCCTAGTTCCGGATCAAAGTCTAAGGATTAAAAAAAGAAGTCCCGGTAAAGAAAAATGAGTGCTGGTGGGCTCCACCTGCATCCCCGCCTCAAATTAAGCATAGCCTAGGATTTCTCAGACTTTTACGTTCCATGTACCTCATAAGTTCCAGTGATTTAGAATAATACAAATAGCACTTATTTTCTGTGTTTTAAAGCTGCAAGGAGATATCGGTGAATCCTCTTCAAAGACAATCATTTTATTGACTTGTGGCAGATCTTCTGAATGACATATTTTCCTGATTTTTAAGATGTTAGCAGCTGATATCTGTGATCTGTGTGATTCTGTTCCTTTAGTAATTGCCAGTTGCCAAACAGCATAAAAAAACAAATAGCAGGTCAGTGCTAGAGTGTTGAATCCTGTTGCTCCCCTTGCTGACCATCTGATAGCCTCATCAGCTTGGGCATTCCCTCTCTGCTTCTGCAAGATGCTCTTTTCAGCAGCTTCAGGACCATGGGATTGAGATTCTTTCACTGAGCCTTGGATGAGACAATTTACTTTCAAGGCTTCAATGGAAGTAACGAGCCAGGGTCTGTCTCAGCTGTCATTATATTTTTGCCTTATTAAATATGACAGGTTCTTCTATGGATATCAAAATCCCCAGTGATCCTGAGAGGACTTTTTGATGACTCGTCGCATCAAAGGTTCCTGTTCTGATTTCTTCCAGACAAGGATAATCCTCACTTTTATGTTTGTGTTAAAGGAGGCGGTGCTGTGATCCTGTCTCCTGCAATAAGTTACAAAGCTCTTTGCAAGGTGTCAGAAGCCATGGCTTGTTAGGGAAGACTCTAATAAAGCCTCAAATAGACGCAGCCTCCCAATGATGCACATGTTCATGTACTATTGATCAGGCAAAGGTGGTCTTCTTGTATTTTTGCTTATTATGAAAAAGGGTGAAAAATATTTTTGGGACCTGAATTTACTCAGTTATGTTTTCAGGACCTCCTTGATTGTGAAGAAAGTTAGTGTGAATATGCCAGCATTCATATACCAGGACTGGAGCAGGTTACTTTTGCACTTCAAAAACGAGCCCTGTGCTTTACAATATTTTGGGCATTAATATATCCAGGCGCGGCCGTTGCAGGTAAGAGACGTGGGTCGGGGGGGGGGGCGGGTTGGGACGAAGTCAACATACAGGGTCGAGGGGAACTAAAAGAGGAAAAAAAGAAAAACATGGTTTTCTTTTTTCGTCGTATGTCGACTTCCACCCTACTCAGCCCCCGCCACACCGCTCTTACCTGCACGGGCCGCGCCTGGATAAATCCCCTTTGGCGTTTAAGCCCATCTAGCACAGGTTGCTTTGAGGCAGATGTGCATTAAATGTTGCTGCTAATTCCTTTATGGGATAATTGTAACTAGTTTTTCTGCAAGGTTTCCTGGATCTCCTTTGGCAGATTGTCTATGGGTGCTGATTTACTATTTTTGTGGAAAACTATATGGGCCTGACTTTAAAAGGTAACCTGCACTTTTGAGTAATTTACACTTCTGATTAAGTGTCCTACTTTTTGGCTATATAGAAAATCTGAGTATATATTTACTCCGGAAGTGAAACTTATACGTCTCCACCAAAGTGAAAGGTCTGGAGGCTATTCACAAACTGAATTTTGATGTACGCTTCGTAGTACTGCAAGAGTATTACAAATGTACTGCAAAATTCCATTCACAAACTGAACTTGTAAAGTACTATTGTAAACAATTTGTAGTAAATAGCCCCAGGCCCTTCATACAAACCCTAAAGTAGTCTTGTAAACATGGCCTAGATTCTTGTTGCAGATGGAGGAACATTATAGTCTATTAAATCAATCAGCAGAGTTGCTTGTGCAGAGCACATCCTGAACTCAAGTATTTAAAAGTGCTCTCATATATAATGATAAAGTTAAGGGAGGCTCAGAAAAAAGTGTTTGCCTAGGATCACACAGTTTGGACTAGCAGGGAGTCCGGTACTGATTATATCATATCTGGTTTCATATTTTGAAATTCAGCCACTTGGGGCATCATTTATGAGGAAGTCACTCAGTACAGCACAGCAAGTCACCTTGCTGGGCTGCACTGCGTGATAGGAAAAGGGCAGGAATGTGCCCTATTTAAGTCAATATGGCACATTCCTGTCCTTTCCCTTGTTCTGGCGAGGCGCCCTTTTGGCAGCCTAGCGCCAACTCAGGCACCCTTGTGCCATGGTGCAAGGGTGCCTGTGTTACATTCAGGGTTGTTTTTGTGCGGGAAGGAGCACCTTCCTGTACAAAAACAATCTTGGGAGGCATATTCCTCTTTCTATGAGTGTTGCAGAATCCAACACATCGAAGGGACAACATTATCAATAATTGTTTTACTAAACCATGAATGTTCAAAATCAGAGCCAACAATGATGATATATCACACATTGTTCTTCAATCTGTAAATGCAATTCTGAGCACTACCACTGTGTATGCATTTTCATTCCATAGTCAAAGTAAACACCTAAATATTTGCATTTTACCTGTTACTTCGTGTCACACAGATAAATGATGTAGCTATGTGTAACAAACAGCATTGATCAAAATCTTGCACAAATGACTTGGTGTGCGTGCCAACTACCTGTAGCAGATAGTCTTCCATTGACAGCCACAATTGCCGTGGTGTAGTCATGTAGATAGTGTGCACTGACTGTGTGTGTGTCTCGACTGATGCTAGCCATGTGTACGGCCTCATACTTGTGGACGATAGTAGAAGCCACTCATAGTATGATGACTTTCAAGTGTTCCACATAGTATATGCATGGGAACACAGTCCCAAAGCTACAGTCTACATATGCTACAACTACAACTGGATCCACATGTCGAATCCATTAGGTGATCACATCTCACATAGACAAATGCTGCATACTAAACTTTGGCAGTCCAACAGTGTTGCATGTGAACAACCCACTCCTATGCACAAGCAACACCGCCTTTCGCAGAGTGGATTCTTGGTGTGATTTACGTAGCCATGTTGTCAACTATATGTAGGAGGTCACATCAAGACACACATGGTGATCTACCATAGCATAATCACTATAATTGAAGATCATATTTGACACAAAATATGACTTTGTCACTTTCCTGTGTGGTATGTTCCTTTGATATGGAATGCCTATACTCTAACAAACAAATGGCACCAGCCATACATTCCCTTCCATGTGGGTGCAGACATTGCTGCACACACCCCAAGTTCAACACAACCTGATGCCTCCACTATGGGACACAGGTCTGTTTGGCAGTATGCTGAGCAGACGCAGATGTGGGTGCACTAACCCCACGGCAGTGTTAGTCTCTTGCATCCCTAGTGGAAGCTGACGCAATGCCAATGGGTGCTATAAATGAGTTAGCACATGGAGCACATCTGGTAAGCTGTGCGATTGTGCTACCACAGTGTTTGAGCACTGTGCATGGTATGATTCCTAAACCGGATGATCCCACACATAGGTTCACTCAATAAAACACATATGACATATATGGAAAGATTGTAAGCAGGTCAACTCCACTAATCACACACAACACTGCATTTAGTTTATTTTTACATGAATAGCACATCCAAAAGCTCCCCAAAAATAATTTAGACCTATTGCATAAAAGAAAATTACGCAACACCATTCTGCATGACATTTTTCAGCTGCAGCATCAGTGAAAAATCCCGCGTCCCAGCCGATGCGCGATATAAACAGTATTTTCCATTGTCAGGCTTTTTGATGCATTGAGCGGTAGAATAAAAAAAACTACGCATCGGCTGAAAATGTGGGACATCTTCCCAGGAAGTGAAGTAATGGATAATGTGCAAATCCTATTGTAAATTAGCACTCTGTGCCTCTTGCTGTTTAATGACCAGCTTAACATCATGGTAGTCTCTTCTGTTTATGTTGTAGTGTCCCCTGAAGGAAAGTAATTATGTAATTTCATGACATACATGTATTTGAATTTCACCCCTGAAGAAGGGTTTTATGAAATACCCGAAATGCATTGGGCTTTTTTGTTATGTCAAGTGTTATTTTAAAACACAACATGTAAATACTGTCATCACGTAATAATAGTGCATTGGCAATTGGATGTTACTTGCATTTAAATTTTGTTCAACTTGTATTTGACATAGGAAGTGTTCTAATACAATTTTCTTTTGATTTAAGAAAAATGACATTGGATGATTTGTCTTGATGCATATAAATTGAACAGTTTGCTTAAAAAATGACTTTCATTTGATAAAACATTGAAAACTTAGGGACCAGGCAGAGTGTCTCACAGATCTGGGTGATCCCAGGCCTTGACAGTGTAAAGGGTAATGATGTCATTTATCCTGCATGTTGCAAACCAGGAACTGTGGAGTTACTTTCATTTTCACTTTAAGTCACAGTCAGTTTTACTGTCTGTCCTTCGGAGTCAGTCGGGTGTTCTGCTTGTGCTGGAGTGGTGTTGGTGTTTTTGGAGCTGGTGCGTTGTATCTGCTATCCCTGTTTCGTCCTTAAAGTCATTTTTGCGCATATTTGTAGTATATTGCTGTTCATAGTTCTGTGTGCTGTCAAGTGTTTATCTTTTGGGGTATAATTGTTGTTGGGTTAGTAGGGTGTTTTTGTTGTGTTTGTGGGTGGGATCATGCCGGGCATATTCGTTGTTGCCCCATGAATGAACAGGAGTTTGGAGCATTCCTGTGGCTGGTCTGCCATTACCTGCCCAACATGTTAGCCAGTGGAGGCTGTGTCATCAAGGGCTACCTTGTGAAGGTCTGCAAGCATCTATGGGAATGCATACGCCTCCAGGTGCTGCGGCTCTATGGAGTGGACAAGGACACCCAGCAGTCGAAGCATCAGTGGGCAGATGTGATCGCAGGGAGTCGGACCACCTAGACTATGTGGGCATTGAAGTTGGTGGAGCAACATGTAAGTGCACATGCTGTATCTCCTATCCTATGTTTCTCATGTACCCATTGATGATTTGTGGATTCAATTAAGTATGGCTCACAAGAAAGTTTGGCTCCAATTAGCCATGCCACCATGCAAAAGCGGGAGATGCTGTGCCTATAGTGCTGGCAGAATATGTGCACCAGTGCTATCTGTGACACTGTGTGGCCCTACACTAGTATTAGTGTTACTGTAGGTGACAGAGATGAGTCCCAGGGAAGCATGGAGCTGATGTACATTCCCATAGTCCATCCAGACAACTCATATAATGACAGAGCAGATAGTACAGATGTGCTGTAGAGCTGCTTATTTCACAACCGGCATTTGTCATGTACAGTTGTGATGGGGCATAGATAAAGGGGATTATTTACAAGGCCCTTGCACTGCTGGCATGTCATTTCTTTCAACGTCAAAAGTGGTGTATCTGCTGCGCAAGAGACTTGTAGAAGCCCCATAGTGATGTGCCGATGATCCTTCTTGGCATACCTCCCCGGAGTTGTCAAGCATTTATGTGGCCAGCTTAGCTCACATCTGAATGTGGCAATCCACATAAAACTGGTCTTGAAAAGTATTTCTTATGTAATAGGAATAGTTCATTGATGCCCACTATGGCTTTGCTGTACTTTGCACTGGCTTGACAGACTACCTACCTCTGAATGCATAGCAAATCCCACACGCTGCATTTGCATGGCCTTAGGGAGATGTTTTTGAGGCCAAAGCCACTGGAGCTGTCTTTACATATGAAACTCACATAGTACATGCCTCCAGTAAGACAGCACAAATGTATGTCAGATGGGAGCCCACTTACAAGGTACAGTATCCAAGGACATGCTAGCCTGAATGAGACACATCTCTACCTATATATAACATACGTGTTAAAGTTCAAATATGTAATTTTAAAACAAGCGCCTGTATCTGCCTTAACACTACGGAAAAGTCAGACAGTACCTGATTTATTCAATCACCGAACCCCTAAGGAGAAAGCTCTTGGTATCTCTGGAAAGTCTGAAAAGCGTGGAGAAGCAGCAGGACTCCCCAAAAGGCGCATAACACATTGCCGGTAAGGAGGTGGCAGTGGCTCCTACTATTTTGATACCACAAATGATACCGTTATTACATTCTCCGCAAGGAACACTTGATTTAAAGGGAAACACTGCGCTGGGTCTTAACATCCACGATATTGCAAAATCAGCTGTTCATTCTGATCCTCCTATAAGTCAGTTATTACCATCTCCAGGCCCAGCTGATATTTTATCGGATAGTGATGATCTTGTTAGAGCTGATGGGACTTTGGGGGCTCCATCTCTACAAGTACCTTCTGATGGCTCCGGTATTGCTGTCTCTCCTCCCTCTCAAGGCATGCTGGGTGATGTAGTCCAGATGAGTTCTCAGCCAACCACTGTTCTTTTGCAGGGTACTAACCTCATTGATTCATCTATAGAAGTCGCTGTGGATATCAGGGAGTCTGAGAGTACCGAGGCCACTGATAAATTCTACTCTATGTCAGACCGCTCATCTGAGGACGTAGAGTTAGAATGGTCTGATTACGATAGTGAATCGGGGGATTGGCGCCTTAGTGAGGCGTCTAAGTATGAGTATGTAGCCGGGACCTCCAACACAGTTCGTAAAGCTCTTAGATCCATAGCTCCCTCTGCAATCTGAAGTGACGCTGGCTTACAACTTATATCTTTATATCAATCTATTCCAAACAACAAAGGTAAATCTGGCAATCTCGTATCGACTGCAATGGATGTTCCTGATGAAATGACTCTTACTACAATCTATCAAACTATCGTGATGCATAGGGAAGAAACAAGGCAGGAAAATGTACGCACACAAGGGGCTTGTCGCAGAATGCAAAATTCTCTACGAAGGGTGGTGAAAACTTGTACCGATATTGCTTCTAGGATCGGTGAAGCTGAGGAGCGGATTTCTGCCCTTGAGGATGCAGTTGTTGCCCAGAAGGGCCTGACAATTGAGATTAAGGAGCAACGTGAGGATATCCTGTGGAAACTTACGGACTTAGAAAATCGCGCAAGAAGAAACAACTTAAGAATTCTTGGTATCGAAGAAGATAAAGAAGGCGAGGATGTTCGACAATTTATAGTTCACCTATTTACGGAGGCTTTTCTGGAAGTTACACAATGGGACTGGAATTTAGAAATACAGCGCGCACATCGGTTCCCATTTAAGAAGCGCCAGTCTTCAGCTTCACCAGGCGCAAAAAATAACTTTCCACGTGCAATTTTGATTTGTTTTAACAATTTTCTTGCCCGGGAGAAAATATACGACTTGGCCAGACCTGACAAAAAACGGATGGGGAAAGGGTCCCAGTTTTTTGCACCGCCTGATTTTTGCCCAGCGACCGTCGAACGAAGATGGCATCTTTGCCAGCTGATTACGAAGTTTCAGGCAAAGGGTGCTCAGGCTTATCTCCTTTTCCCTTCCAAGTTAAAAGTGATTTCTAAAGGCCAAACAAAATATTTTGCATCTGAAATCCTTGCTAATGAATTTTTGGGCTCTATATAGTGAGAATTAATAAAGATGTTCTATCAATCCGGGACTGGGCCTGTCTTAGCAATATATACATATATAAGGCAACCCGAATAATGCTTGGTTTTGAGAAGTGTGTTATTGCTTATCTTTTTCGACAACGGGGTTGTCGTGAAGTTTGTAATTTGGGGGGGGTGTATTGGATCCAGGAGAACGGGCGTGTCACCAACCTAACCCGTCATAAGGACCATTGTCCTGCTGCGCTACAAGGGGGGTGAGATGTGGGGGGAGGGAGGGGGGAGGGGGGGGATTCATGGGTGGGTGGGGGGGTTTTGGTGGTGGTGGTGAGGGGGTTCAGGAGGTTTCATTTGTTGTCAGAATCATGTTTGAGTGCCAGAAACATGTCATATCCTGCATTAACTATAAGACTTTTTGTTTTCAGTGCTATAAAGCTGAATAATACTTGTATGTCTAATATTGGTGTGTGCTGGTTCATAATATTTTTAAATGATGTCGGATAGACTTCGCCTCTGTAACTGGAATATTTGTGGTTTAAATGATGGGAAGAAACGTAGAATCTTCTGCAAAATGCTTCAAACAATGCAGGTTGACTTAATGTGTCTGCAGGAAACCGATATTTCATGGAGTAACTGGGGTCTTTTGAGATTCCTGGGGTTTGACTTAGTGGCCTGTTCTCGTCAGACTTCTACGATCAGGGGTGTTGCCATCTTACTTAAGAAGGGGGTTGGCTTTTGTAAAAGAGTTAAAGAGGATAGTGTAGGAAGGTGGGTGATTGCGGAATTTTTGGTTAATAGTTGCCCTTTCTCAATCTGCTCAATATATGGCCCCAACCTGGATGACCCAGAGATATTTAGGGATTTGAATATAGAACTAGCCACCTGGCCGCACCCGCTGGTGTTCTGTGGTGATTTTAACATTAACCTATATGTCAAATCAATCTGACTACTCACCATAGATATGTTGGCCGGAAGCCCCGAGTGTTTAAAGCTTTGCAGACACTAGCGGTAGAACACAGATTGATTGATGTATGGCATTATCATCACCATGACAAGGAGGGACATACATTTTACTCCATCCCGCATAGTAAAATGGTTCGCCTCGATTATGTTTTACTGTCTGATTATTGTGCTGGTACTGTCAAAATTGAGGTTGCCCAAAGGATTCTATCCAACCATAATCCTATATTGCTGATTTTCCATGGGATCGTCCTATTAAATCGGTTAGGTCATGGACATTCGAGAGGAAGTTGCTTTTAGATCAGCAGTATCAGGAACATATGGCCCCTTGGATCTCTGAGTTTATGGATATTAATAGGGGGACCGCCCGAGACTGTGTGGTCTGGGATACATTTAAAGCTGCCCTACGTGGAGAAACAAAAAGCTTTGCATCTTACCGATGGAAGCTTGCTCAGCAGCAGACTAAAAACAGGCTGGATGAGTTATGCTGCAGAGCTTGAATTAAGTGCTAATATTCGATTGGGCCAGCCGCTGATGCAGAGCCAAAAGGCGGTCGCCATATTAAAATCTAATCTGCTTGAACCACTTTATCAGGACCTCGCAGCTAAATATACCCAGTTCTGTACTTCAATGTCTGAATTTGGGGAAAATTCAGGAAGGGTCCTGGTGAAAAGATTACAACAAAGGGCTATGGCAAACCGTATTGTCCGGGTGATTGATCAGCAGGGCTCTCTTCAGGAGACTCCAAGTGGTGTCATGGATGTCTTTGTTAGCTTTTATTCCAGTTTATATACTGAGGAGCCTAGCATCATCCAAAATCAGGCCCGTCTAGATGAATTTTTATCTGCCATAGATACTCTTACGGTAACAGCAGAACAAAATGAGGCCCTACTAGCACCTATTAGTCTCGAAGAAGTTGAAAACGCTATCAAATCCTTGGCCAATGGTAAGGCCGGTGGCCCCGATCTTATTCACCTACAGTTCTATAAAACCTTCTTGTCAATATTGAGACAAGATTTGCTTACCATCTTTAGAGCGACTCAAGCTGGCGATATCCCAGATTCCTGGAGACGTGCTACTATTGTTCTACTTAAGAAGAAAGGAAAGGATGAGCTGAATCCTGCCTCATATAGGCCAGTAACACTTATCAACACTGATAGTAAAATATATTCAAGGATTTTAGCGTTTAGACTGGTGCAAGTTATAGTTCCTCTTGTCTCTATCTGGCAACATGGGTTTATTCCCGGTTGGGATACAACCGACCATGTCCGACTCGTAGTTGCGCTGCTTGACTGGGCGCAGGTCACGGGCTCTCCCCTCCGGTTGATCCTGTTGGACGCCGAAAAGGCGTTCGACAGGGTCTCCTGGGGGTTCCTGTGGGCAGTGCTGCGCTGGAAGGGCTTTACTGATGGGTTTATCCACGCCCTTCAAGCGTTGTATTTCTCCCCAATGGCAGCTATTTGTATATTAGGGAAATAATCAGAGTACTTTCGTATAAGCAGAGGGACCAGGCAAGGTTGCCCTTGCTCCCCTTTGCTATTCGCTTTATTCATTGAGCCCTTTTTGAGCATGATTGAAAATTGCCAGGATATTTCTCCAGTTACGGTTCAGGGGATGGATGGTAAGCCATTGGTTTATGCCGATGACATCGTCGTTTTAACGGACAATGTTGATTCTTCTTTTTCAGCCCTAGAGATTCTAGCTGGGCAATTTGGAGCTATATCTGGCTATAAGCTTAATTTAGCAAAACCTCAAGTTATTCAGTCAGCCTGTATGTCTCCTTCATCGGTTCCTGTCGTTAAAGCTGCCGCTTATCTGGGGGTGCAAATCTCTCCTGAGGTGGACCAGATCCCAGACTTAAATTATCTTCCTAAAATTGATTCTCTTCACACTAAGCTTCAAAGACTGGATCACCTACACTTGTCTCTTTATGGGCGCTGTAACATCTTGAAAATGATCGTCCTTCCTAAATTTCTATATCTTTTTAGGTCAATTCCTCTTTTTATTCCCCAGGTAACTATGGCCAGAGCTGAAAGAATTTGCCAACGGTTTCTGTGGGGCTATCGCCGGGCAAGAAGAGCTGCAAAATGGACTCATCTCCCTCGGGATCGAGGTGGCTGGTCCGTTCCTAGTTTGTTATACTACTATTGGGCAGCTATGGTGCAACACTTTGGCTCACCATTGGTAGGCGATAAAGCTAATATTCCTTTGAGCATTCGCCCATCTATTTATGATATAATGCTTGGTGATGCTGCGAAGGGGGTTCTAACTCGTGTTTTAGAACCAAGCTATTTTAAGAAGACTAAATTTAAGATCTATTGGGCCCTGTTCCCTATTTGGCAGAAAATGCGTTGCCTTTTTTCTGTACTTGATTTCTTTTTTCTTTCCCATTAATTGATTTGTAATTTAAACCTGCTCTGTATTTTTTCTTTTATGATCTATGTCTATATATTAAGTGATGTGTTTCCTCAATACTCAATTTTTAGTTTGTTTGCCTCCTGTTAAACTGCAAAAATAAAAATAAAGTAAAAAAAAAATCAAATATGTTATTTTCAGCTTAGGGATGCATGGGACATAAGTGTACAATATCATGCATTCATCAGCACTGACAGGCACAGTGCAACTGTTACTTAGGGAACCAATGCACAAAATGTGAAGTGAGAGGTACGCAGCGTACTCATTTCCTGATGTCTGCATTTAAGAGGGCCTCTGTATAACAACATCTTTCTGAGTAGGACATGTGAATTATGGAGGTGCATAGCATCATCAAAGTCAGCTACCATAGTGGCATTTGGTAGTGATGAGGTTCATTACCTGCTTCTGCAAATTGGCCTGCAGATGCATGTTTTGGTTCTCCATATGTATATTCACTTCAGCCGGCCTCACCCATGTGTATCATTCATGCATGTAAACTGTGTCAGTTGATCACCTACAACCTGAAGGGTTACATAGCCAATAGCCATGCATATGTACTGTGCTTTTGGTGCATATCAAATATGTGTAGTGAGTTTACTGATGTGATAAACATGTTATGTCTTGTAGCTGGAGCCTCATCATACACAAAACCTGAGGTGGCGAACATCAAGGACCCCAATTTCACCGATGAGTGCCTTCATCAATGCTAGCTGCATAGTGGAAGGATTATGTGTGATGTCAGATGCCATGAATCAATGTGCATCCCTATCACAATAGAACTTTTGAAATGAGATAATGAGGCATTGAAAGTTTGAGTGAACGTGTTGTTTGTCTATCAACCTCTGAATAATGTCAAGGAGACCACTCTTTCAATCTGAGATGGACCACATGATAGTGGCTTGACAGGGAAGCCATGATCCCAGTGGCTGGCCATGCAAAGATATGTGGTAGTGGATACACATCTGAAAATGGATGTGGCTGTGAAGATTACAGAATGCATGTCACATGCACATGCAATGAAATTGGGAGCATGTAATGAGCGGTGCCATGGCCCACATTGGACTTGCTACAGCTCAAATATGAGAGGTTTCGGATGCCTCTGTATGACGTGAGGCACTTAGCCTGTATTCATTGTTACATGTCATACCTGCCAAGTTTTCAGTATAGGTAGCATTCTGTGTCTAAACTGTGTGTGACAGTCCTCAGGAATAAAATGGACCAGGATTTATCCCTGCTACAGGAGATTAAGCAGGCAGTGGCCAGACCAAAGTGCCTATAGACGCAGGGAGCCTTTCTGCCCTTCCCCCTACTCATATATTTTTGTATTGTATATATTGGGGCAGATTTAAAAGCCCCTTTCAACACTTTTGTGCCACCATTGCATCACTTTTTGAGATGCAGCGGCAGCGTAAATAATGTGCCACTTTGCGGCCCATTTACAACTTGACACATCTAGGGAGATGTGTCACCTTGTAAAGCTCTGCGACACAATATACCTGCATCAGGTATAATGTATACAGGGTGGGCATTCCCAAGCGGAAAGCCTCGTAGAAATGAAGCAGTGAAATCTATAAGATTTCACTGCACAGCTTCTAGTAGGTCACTGAGTCAAAACCCTACGCCTGCTTGGAGCAGGTGTAAGGAATGATACAGTGTATTAGGAATTGGGCTCCCCCTGTATTGCTGGAGTTGCCTCGTGCTTGCAACATGACTCCAGCAATGTGTGACTTTTCAGCCTACAGATGCATCAACATTTCTGACGCATCTGTCAATCCTTGCGCCATGATGTGTCATATTTACAATAGGCCCAGATCTCTGTACTGGGGTGAATGTATGACATTGTTCTGCATTCTGTCCATCAACTATTGTTTTTTCATATGTCACCTCGAGTGGGACGGGTATGCCCAGACGTGGGTCCCGTGCTCTCCATGCCACTGGAGTCAAGCTATCCTGGCTGAAGAGGGGTGAAAGCCTGAAACCGGTCCTAGGATGCTTGTTTCCAGTCCAGGGAGGACCTGGCATGGCAGTTCGTGCTGGACTGTTGTCATTGGGCACAGGGTCAAGACTGATATGCATATGGCTGGGTTCAAATTGGAATGGCATGGTGAGCAAAAAAAACAATGGATTTGGGCCCAGATCCCTGTACTGGGGTGAATGTACGACATTGTTGTGCATTTTGTTCATCAACTGTTGCTTTTGGATTTGTCACCCTGAGTGGGACAGGTATGCCCAGACGTGGGTTCCGTGCTCTCCATGCCACTGGAGTCAAGCTATCCTGGCTGAAAAGGTGTGAAACCCCAAAACCGGCCCTAGGATGCTTGTTTCCAGTCCAGGGAGGACCTGGCCTGGTAGTTCGGGCTGGACTGTTGCAATTGGGCACAGGGTCAAGACAGATTTGCATATGAGGGTTCAAATTGGAATGGCATGGTGAGCAAAAAAACTATGGATTTAGGCACAGATCTCTGTACTGGGGTGAATGTACTGCATTCTGTCTATCAACTGTTATTTTTATATTTACAATACTGCGCACCATGGCACAAGGATTGACAGATGAGTCTGAAATGTTGACGTCCATGCTGGCGCAAGGGTTTCGCACCCTTGCACCACTTTACAGATGCCTCAGTTTCTTGTAAATAAGCCCTTAAGTTTTTAGTTTAGGTAAGGTTAGTGTAGCTATATTGATAGTGTAGGGATAGTGATTTTATCTTTTTTTAGGGGTGGATTAGATTGCTAGCGGGTAGGGGTAATTTGGGTTATTTGGGGGTGGTGGGTTGATGTTTTTATTCATAAAAATAAAAAATACCCAAAAAACAAACCAAATTAAAAGAATATGCAAAAAATATATGATTGTTTAGGTTTCTATGTGTAGGTAGTTGATGTTCAGGTGTAGTTTCTGTTGTCTTTGTGTGAAGAAGTGTCTTAAGGGAGAGTTTATATTTGTCATGTTGTGCTAAATGTGTAGAGTAATCTAAGTTAAGTTAAGGTAGTTTTAGATAGTTGGTAGGCTAAGATAGGGTAGGAGAGGTTAGGATAGGTAGTTAGTAGCGGGTAGGTCATTTTTTCTTATTTAACTTTTTTATTGACATTAAATGTCATTGTTTGCCACATACAGGTCTACGTCATGATTTACTGTGTGGAGGTTAGCATTTGTGCTCAGGGAAAGTATTTTACATGCATATGTCTTTGTTAGCAGTGTTTGGCAATATGTGTGAGTAGGTGTCTTACCTATGGACAGGGATCTGTTAGGCTGGTCATGACTTTACATCATCTTACAACCAGACATTGTTGAGCAGTGGAACTGGCAATCATGACTGAATTTTGACACAGTGCTAATCATGTGTTCACATACAATATCTATGTGTGGGTTGCTAATGCACATGCATTGGAGGGATGCTGTGGTCAAAATCATTTGCCCACATAATAGGTTTTTGTACGCATAAACTGATGGCTGCCCCGTACCAACTCACACTTGAAGCGTTTACTTGTCAGGCAAATGTTGTATGCTTGCAGTAATCATGGGTTGGCCCGGCATTTGTAGGATGACTTTATTAACCATTCACATTGACTGCATGACACCAGTTGAACTAAATGTTTGTAACCTTGAATAAGCACTTCCTAGGCATCACACAAACAGTGATCACAAAATATGTAACACTCTCACCACCTAGTATTGTCCCATACTCCAAAAAACACGTTTCCCTTTGGAAAGTAATTGGTGTAGTTGCCTCCCAGATTGGCCTAAGGTCAATCTGGTCCTGACTTCCAGAGACACACTAAAAAGGTAATAATTATTAGTGCATTTATTTACAGGTGCAAATGTTGAAGTGGCTCACAGGTAAAGTTCATTGTATAACAACACCAAAAGTTGTTTAGAGCCAGTGGATGTCCAGAGAGAGTCCATCTGGGGAACATGTCATGGGACATGTGTAGGAGAGGAGTGCTTCAGTCAGGAGGATGACCACAATGTCATTAGGGAGGATAGGCCACATTGACAGTCCAAAATGGTCAAGGTGAACAGGGTGTAGTCAAAATGAGGACAGTGACAGCAGGTGTTCCCTCGCATGTTAATCAGCACAGTGCTGTGGGGAAACAAGTTATATGGCACAGAAGAATGCTACTGGACACTTCTTCACATCTTCCCACTCTGATGTGTGCAGTGCTTCCCTTGAGGGTGGTGTTTTAGATGCGGCAGCCGAGGAAGGCACAAACACATCAGGGGCAGAATATGTGGATCCCATTCCAGCAGCAACATTCATCTGTGCCAACACATGAGGCAGCACACCAGTGCGGACGATCTGCTGGTTTTGCAACACAGCAGCAACGTCACAGTGGTAGGCACCCATAGCTGCCATGTAGGAGTCCTGCTTCGCTCCATGGACTCCAAGATGGTTCCGATTGACCCCAGCTCTTTGGCCACGTCGCTGGTGCCACTTTGTCAGGGCAGTTGTTGATGCCTCTGCCTCATGACACCAGTGAAATCAACCAGGGACTTCTGGAGGCCACGGAGCAGAGAGTAGGTGCCTCTGATGGCAGAAGTTATGTCTCTATTGGTACTGAGGCACCCACAGACTCCCTCTTGGGTGGCCGTCATAGTCTCCATCCTCGCCCACACCTGATCTGCCAACTCACACTCGACTCCTGCTGCAGCACATTGGAAGGCAATCTGTGGGTGCTGGGAGTCCAGGGTTCTGGGTGGGGTGGCAGGTGGTTCCTGTTGATTGTTAGGCAGGGGATGTGGAGATGCCACAACGCTGCTGAGCCTTTCCTGTCCAGAGATGGTGTCACAAAGGAGTGCAGGAGTTCTTGGAGGGTGTCCTTGTCAACGGTTGATAGGTTGTTATCATCGCCATCATCCCTGATGTCCAGAACAGGGTAGTGGGCAGGAGGTGAGGGTGTATCCTCTGCAATGAGATGTGGAAATGCTACTGCTGATGTCTTCTACATGTTGACATGGTTAAAGCAGTTTTCAAATGACCTGCATTACATTACACTATCAGTTCCTCTTTGATTCTTAGGACAGCTGTGCCAGGTATGGATTGCAATTAGCACTGTAGTTCCCCTTTCAGATGACAGGATCCCTGCATTGTCATCACTCCCACTTTGTGCCTACTATGAGTGGATGGGCACTGTCATAGTAGTCAGATTTGAATCACTGTTGTTCATGCCATTTCATCATGACCAGAGTTGGTTATCTGCAGGATAACATATACCGTTTTCATCATACCCATGTACTTGTATGTGTACATACCCCCTCTGGCTGTTCCAAATTTGGTCCTGGCAGCCAACCTACTGCCCCATAGTGATGGAACCCTGATCATACTTTGACTCTCATGTGCCTACAACATGTACATTATGTGTGGCCATCTCCAATGGGCTGACATGGCAGGCTATTATAGAGTGACATGTTAGGCAGCACCCCAGATGGTAGTGGTGCTAGGAATGGTGACATGTAACTACCAAGGGGCATGCTCACATAGAAATGACACAATAAGGCATTGCATGCACTTTAGCTGTGCAACCCTGCATCATTCCACAAACACAGGAAAGCATTGTATTCACAAAGATACGGCGCACACCATGTATTTACCCTTGCGCTGGCTTCGCTAATAACAGCAAGCACCAACACAGACACCCTTGCGCCATGGTGCAAGGGTGCCTACATTGGTGCACAGCTGGTTTTTTTGCATCGGCGCAGGGGTTGACACAAGGGTGGAAATATTCCAGTAAATATAGCCCATCCATGTGTTTGTGAAAGGATGCAGCGTGGCGCTGCAGATTTGATAGCATCGACGCCCTGCACCTTTTCACGTAAAAGATGGCCCATGGTCCGCTGGTGTACATAACTTGTATTCACCCTCACACCCAGTAATATATATGAAGATGAAAGAATTTCAGGTGGTCCCTACCATGGCAGTTGACACCTGTGTGGTGTGAGCCTGCATGCCAGGACAGCTGCGTACCATGTAGTTTAATTTAGGGGAGTAGGGACATGACTTTTGAATATATGTAGGTACTACCTATGGCCCGCATATCCCCCCACCCCTCAGGTGTGTTGTTTCTCCTGTGTAATAGCAATTGTATGCTAGGACTTTTTAGGCTAGGTTAATGTGCATCGCCGCAGGTGAGACAGAGGAGCATCTTCTATAGACATGTGGTGCAGCACTGCGCAAGAAACCATCTTTCTGTGCCAAGCTGTGTGAATAGGAAAGTGTAGGGTTGCACTGTGTTTATGACAATACTACGCATCCCTGTGCTTTCCTTACTGCTGGTGCATATTCAGCTGGCTAGCGCCAACGCAAGTACCCTTGAACCATGGTACAGGTGTGCCGCTTTGGTGTACATCTTCTGTTTGTGTGCCAGTGCAGGCAGTTAAGACAGGAATGCACTGTATCATGTAGAAACAGCACATTGCTGCCCTTTCCTTTTGATGTAGGATGGCACAGCTGGAATGCTTGCAATGCTGCCGTACGCCAACATATGATCAAAATGCCCATGAGCCTTTCATGGATGTCATATCTAAGCATAGATCAGCCATGTGCCTACCGTTTGTCCTGCAGAGAGTGCAGTAGAGCGCTGGTACACAGCTGCCTGAACTGCACAACATAACATAGTACCCCACATTGGCCCTTGTTGGGACTTACCCTGTTGGTGTTGTAATTTGTCATAGTCAGCATTGCCCTGTCCTGCAACTCCAATCACTGACTCCTCAGAGATGCAGCGAGTGCAAGGTAAATAGCTTTGTTTATTTATTTATTTACTTTACTCCTTGCCATTGTATGTCCGACTCCACTATCCCCTACCCAGCCCCATCCCCACCCCGCCCTACTGCCCCGCAGCACTCCCTCTGCGAGCCGCCACTGGGTTTGGGTGCAGTTTTGAAGTCCCAATCATTGCTTATTTTCAGCTGGTAAATATGCTTGTCTGGGACGTGATCATCTCTCATCCACCCAGATGGGAAGGCAGACTCCCCATGCTAGGCTTTGATCCGGATGGTCTTCTCTTTGAGGGCCTCCGTCAGCCCTTCTCATGACAGGGCTCACAGGCTGCATCTTCTCCTCACAGACAGATGCAACTCCTCACGCCGTCGGCGTCGCTGACGCTGCATCAGTCTCGGTTACGAATCACCACAGGACGCGAACATCTCCCCTGCTCTCTTTGTCACTCAAGAGTCTTCTGATCGCCTGTGTTAGAATGTCCTCCGAGGCGACGGGTTTCAAAAGCAGTTATTGAAGAAGTAACTTTTCCGAGCTCCAATGTTGCCTGTTAATCCTGTGGTTTAATTTGAGCCAGCAGTTGCTGGTGGGCCCACCAATACTCATTTTGGGGACTGCACTTATTTTTCCTCATCAGACTTTGACCCAGAGCAAGAGAGTGATAAACAGGGAAAGACAGAGGGACAAAAGCAGACATACAGTGACAAAGAAAGAAAGCAGGGATGAAAATGAGCCGGAAAGAGTGAGATAAAGGGTTAGGAAATATCTGGTGGTTGATAACAAAGGCATGAGGTGGAATCAAGACCATTGGCCGCTGCCACCGAGTAGCACAGATGGGGTGGGGGGAATCGAAAAATAAATTTAAAAAGTTACTCACCTTGCTGCTGGACCGCCGCCTCCACTTGCGTCGTCCTCTTCTGTTCCTGCTAGAAGCAGGAAGCACACCCAGGCTCCCCTTAGCAAATCACAACGTTGCAATGCAGCATTGTGATTGGTCTGACCGACATGGTTCGGCGCTCAGACAGGTAGTAGGAACCTGTGCATGTGCCTCACCAGGCTGTGTATTCCAGCTTGGTGGGACACATGCAAAGTGCACAAGATTGCTTGGCCGGACCAAGAAGGCTGGCCAAATCGTCATGTGCACTTAAGAGCCCAACACACCTCCCCTTGCTGGCTGTGATGACAGCCAAGCCCCACCCGGCACCGTAAACCTGACTGACAATGAAAACATAAAATGTTACTAACGTAGTGTTATTATCATATTATTTTTCCTTTTTCCGCTGCTCAAAATGCAGTGGGGCGGCGTTCCTCCGCCTTAGCGGATGAGCTGCCGCTTATCAAGACTATTCACTTTCAGTGGCACTTATTCTTTTACAAATTAAGCTCTGCTTTTACCGCCCCCCCCCCTCCAAATGCATCTCCATAGAGATGCATTATGTCCATCAAAGAGGCATTTGAAAATGCAATCACACTCAAGATCTTATCAGTGACAAAATAAACTTAACTCTAGGTCCTTGTAAAGTTATGCAGTTGTCAATTCTAGCGCCCCAGAAGTTCATAAGTGCAAGACATTGAGTAATTAGTTGAGGGGGTAAGTACGCTCCTCAGGTAATGACCACAATAATTGTCAGGGTAAACCAACAAAATCACTATTTAAACCTGGGCTCAACCCTCTGGTAGCTGTCTCACAGAGCAGACAGGTATTATTTAGAGGTAATGTGCAAAGAGTTGATGCTGTTCTAAAACAGTAATAAATAAAAAATGCAACATAATAAAACATCTCAAAACAAATTAGAAAAATTGAGTAAAATGTAATAAAATGAGACAAAATGACAAAAATACAATAAGGGAACTGGAGATATGATTTATTAAAGTTTTAAGTAGAAATAGTGCCAAGAAGTACAAAGTGGCAATGATGGTCAATTCTCGCTGTAGAACAGGACCTAGACGCAATTGGAGTGAGGATGAGATACACTAACCAGTGTGCTACCGGTTAAAGATTTCGTTCTAAGGTGATTTTTTAAATTGTGTTGATACTTTGGCCAGGAGAATTAGAAGATTGCTTGTCAATATCCCTAGTCTCTACTCTATTTAGTCTGAATGTTCTGTTTTTTCCCCTAGTGTATTTTGGAATTTACCTCACGCTGAACTTAGCAACAACTAAGGATCTCCTGCCATTTGAACATTTTGTCCTTGTTTCTTTGTAGGTCAAGTAAGTTTCCTAGTTCATATTCATAACTGAACAGCTACTCGTTTTAGATTATTTTGGGCCCTATGTATCAAGCAAATTCGCATTCGCAAAGGCCAAAATTCGTAGAATTTCGGACTTTGCGAATGCGAATTAGCTAAATGGAATGCATGAAGCAAAATCTGGTGCAAAATAAGGAATCACAAAATTTGCGATTCCTTATTTTGCAATTGCATTTAACGAATCGCAAATCTTGCGATTCCTTAAATGCAATGTATGTAGCAAAACATTTTTAGCAAAATGCCCTTAAGGAATCGCAAATTACCACCAACTTCTAGTTGGTGGTAAGTTGCGAATTCCTTGAAAAATGCACATTTTTGCATTTTTCAAAGTGCCATGTGACACGCATACATGCCCTTAGGGCATGTATGTGTGCCACATGTGCACCCATGCATATTTTAGGGGTGCAACAGGGTGTCCTTTGGACACCCCTGCACCCTTGAAATTATTCTTAATTTGCGATTAGCAAATTGCGAATCGCAAATTGAGAATAACTTCCCATTTATTCCTATGGGCCTCATGGCCCATAGAAATGAATGGGAAAGTATTCCTTAATTGCGATTCGCAATTTGCTAATCCCAATTAAGGAATTTTAAGAAATCGCAAAAAAATGCGATTTTGTACATACATACCCATTTGCGATTCTCAAATAGCGATTTCTTAAAAATCGCTATTTGAGAATCGCAAATGGGTATCTTGATAAGTATGGCCCTTTATGGTTATTTTCATCCATTTTTGTTTACTAATTATTTTAATTTGATTTTATTTTTTTGTAGGTGTGAAGCTTAGGACGTTAGGCAAACACAAGGAGATGATGGACGTAGCAATAAAACTTTTCAGACACTCACCCCCAGTCACAGATCTGGGTTGAATCCATCATCGTTCTTTAGCTCACTTTGCCACCCCAGTTCAGACACAGCTATATGCAAATCAGTCTTGACCCTGTGCCGAATGGGAACAGTCCAGCCCGAACTGCCAAGCCATGTCGTCCTTGGACCGGAAACAAGCCTCCTGGGGCCAGTTTCAAAAGGTTAGGCGCCACCACCTAGAGTTGCTGGGCTCCACTTAGTACTTTGTTTTCTCCCTCTAATTTTTACATCTCTATCCATCCTTGATGCGTTTCCTGGAGTTGAACTTTGACCATGCCTCCTTCAGATTAATGGCCGGTTACTCACTAGTAATCTTCATTACTCCAAATTTTAGTCTTCCCCATCACAGGCCTTACACAGTGAGTTATAGTTCCTTCCATCAGTCGAATCACCAAATGTTCAATGTACCAGATTCCCATTGCACCTTGTTCCTCTTCCCCATCACAGTCCTTACACAGTGAGCCGATACTAATGCAAGTAAAATGGCTTTTCAAAGTAAAAAGCAAGATAATCACCTCCAAAATGTATTCAAACATAAAAAGATCTTATTAGTATTCCCAGCAAAGGATCCACATTCTCAATATATGTATACTTAAAGCTTTCAATGCTGTCAATTGGGCTTGTATGGTAGGGACTTCCAGACCCAAGTCAAACCCTCCTTTCAAGAATTCCAAAATCATCACTGTTTCTAGTAACAATCCTGAAGGCTGCTTTCTATTACACTGTTTGTCAAAGGATTGCCAGTATTGAGAATAGGATTTTAAGGTTAATAGAGGCCTGGACTGTTGTATTAATGAATCCACTTCTGGAGAACAAACCTTATCTTCCAGATTTAACCTTTCAACATCCAAGTTCCAAACGTGAGCTGCTGAAGAACTGTGAGGGACAAAGGGGGTGCTTTCAATGAATAAGGATCTAGAGGAATTACTCATCGAGGACAAACCGGAGTTCCAAGTCTTGGCAGCCAGGTAAGAGAAGGATCTTCCTCCGGCGGTGGCTCTTCGGATGCGTGGTACGGCTGCGAGGGCGAGGCTGGTGGACCGTAGCTGGCGGGTGGGCGTGTAGAAGGTCAGGCGGTCGTTGAGGTACTTGGGGCCCAGGTCGTGGAGAGACTTGTGTGCGTGGGTGAGGAGCCGGAACGTGATCCTCTTGTCGACGGGGAGCCAGTGCAGGTTCCTCAGGTGGCTGGAGATGTGGCTGCATCGGGGGACATCCAGGATGAGTCGGGCGGAGGCGTTCTGGATGCGCTGGAGTCTTTTCTGTAGCTTGGCTGTGGTTCCGGCGTAGAGGGCGTTTCCGTAGTCCAGTCGGCTGGTGACGAGTGCCTGGGTAACAGTCTTCCTGGTCTCGGTCGGGATCCAGCGGAAGATCTTGCGAAGCATACGCAGGGTGTTGAAGCACTAGGAGGAGACGGCGTTGACTTGTCTGGTCATCGAGAGGGAGGGGTCCAGGATGAAGCCCAGGTTGCGTGCGTGGTCGGTTGGCTTGGGTGGGGTGCCCAGGGCTGGGGGCCACCAGGAGTCGTCCCAGGCGGAGGGCGAAGATCCCAGGATGAGGACTTCCGTCTTGTCCGAGTTCAGTTTCAGGCGGCTGTCCTTCATCCACTCGGCGACGTCTTTCATCCCTTCGTGTAGGCAGGTTCCGGCGGTGTCGGGGTCTCTGGTGAGGGAGAGGATCAGCTGGGTGTCGTCGGCGTAAGAGATGATGTTGAGGTTGTGCTGGCGTGCGATGGCTGCGAGAGGTTTCATGTAGATGTTGAAGAGGGTGGGGCTGAGTGAAGATCCTTGCGGGACGCCGCAGATGACTTCGGTGGCCTCGGAGCGAAACGGGGGGAGGCGGACTCTTTGTGTTCTTCCGGCGAGGAACGAGATGATCCACTCCAGTGCCTTCTCTTGGATACCGATGTTGCTGAGGCGCTGGACTAGGGTGCGGTGGCAGACTGTGTCGAACGCAGCGGAGAGGTCCAGGAGGATGAGGGCCACTGTTTCCCCCTTGTCGAGCAGGGTCCGGATGTCGTCGGTGGCTGCGATGAGGGCGGTCTCGGTGCTGTGGTTGGCTCTAAAGCCGGACTGCGTGGGGTCGAGGGATCCGTTCGTCTCGAGGAAGGCGGTCAGCTGTCTGTTGACGATCTTCTCGATGACTTTAGCAGGAAAAGGGAGGAGCGAGATGGGGCGGAAGTTTCTGAGATCGGTGGGGTCCACTGTAGGTTTCTTCAGGAGGGCGCTGATCTCGGCGTGCTTCCAGCTCTCCGGGAAGGTGGCGGTGTTGAAGGAGGCATTGATGATGTTCCGGAGTTGGGGTGCGATGGTGGAGTCGGCCTTGTTGAAGACGTGGTGTGGGCCGGGGTCGGTCGGTGATCCGGAGTGGATGGTGTTCATCGTGCGGGCTGTGTCTTCGGTGGTCACCGTGGTCCAGGTGCGAAGGGTGGCGGTGGGGGGCGTTGGTTCGATGGTTGGGTGCGTGGGTGGGGCGCCGAAGCTGTTGTGGATGCCGGCGATCTTGCGGTGGAAGAACGAGGCGAGGGAGTCGCAGAGGTCTTGTGACGGAGTGATGTCGTTGGTGCCGGTGCTGGGGTTGGAGAACTCCTTGACGATAGTGAAGAGCTCTTTGCTGTCGTGGGCGTTGTTGTCCAGTAGTTCCTTCAGAGATTTCTTCTTGGTGGTGCGGATGAGCTGGTGGTGCTTGCGGGTAGCGTGTTTGAGGGCGGTCATGTTGTCGGTGGTCCGGTCGAGGAGCCAGGCTTTCTCGAGGGTGCAGCAGGTCTTCTTGGAGTCCTTGAGGTCGTCGGTGAACCAGGATGCCTTCTTGCTTCTGGGTCTGCTGGGAGGGTTCTTTAGTGGCGCGAGGTCGTCGGCGCAGGCGGTCAGCCACTGTGTGAAGTTGTGGGCTGCTTCGTTGGGGTCCGTTGTGTTGGCAGGTGGGCTCTGGCTGAGGGAGGTGGTGAGCTGGTCTGCGGTGATCTTGCTCCAATTCCTGTGAGGTACCTGTTGCGGGTGGTGATGGGTCGTGGATCTTTTGAAGCTGAAGTGGACGCAGCTGTGGTTGGTCCAGTGGAGTCCGGTGGCGTGGCTGAAGGTGATGTACTTGCTGGAAGAGAAGACGGGATCAAGCGTGTGGCCGGCGTAGTGGGTGGGGTTGTTGACCAGTTGCTTGAGTCCGAGGTTGGCGAGGTTTTCCAGCAGGGCGGTGGTGTTGCGGTCCTTGTTGTTCTCCAGGTGGAAGTTGAGGTCCCCGAGGAGGATGTAGTCGGTGGAGGGGAGGGCGTGCGGGCTGATGAAGTCTGTGATGTCTTCGCTGAATTGTGTGCGTGGTCCCGGGGGTCTGTAGACGAGGGTGCCTCAGAGGGTCGTCTTAGGGTCGGTGTGAATCTGGAAGTGGAGATGTTCGGCTGCGGCGAAGGAGTCATTGGCGTCGGTCGTGATGCGGATGGTGTTCCTGTGGACGATGGCGATGCCACCTCCGGTCTGGTTGATGCGGTCCCTCCTGATGATCTTGTACCCGTCCGGGATGGCGATGGCGATGTCGGGTGCAGAGGAGGCGTTCATCCAGGTTTCCGTGAGGAAGGCGACGTCTGGTGATGTAGCGTCGAGGAGGTTCCAGAGTTCCACGGCGTGTCTGTGGACGGAGCGGGTGTTGATCAGGATGCACTTGAGGTGGTTGCTGCTGGTGTTTGTCTTGGCGGATGCGGGGCAGGTTCGGAGGCAGGTGAACTTGCAGGTGCAGCAGGTGAAGGGTCCGTGGGTGCGTCTCGGGGTGGCTCGGCAGCAGGCGTGGGTCCGGCCGGCATTGAGTGCGTTGAGAGTGGCGGCGTCGTAGGTCAGTCGGGTCGTCTTGCCTCGGCGGGGAGGGCCAGGGGTCCTGGCGCTGGGCGCGGGCCAGGCGCAGACAGGCGCAGACGGGCTTACCTTTGGCGCACCTTCGGCGCTCAATCGGTGCTCCCGCTGCGCGCGTCCGCTGCGCGGTCCCTCTGGGGGCGTCATAAGCAAGGAGCCGGGAGGGAGGAGCAGCTGGGTGGCGGGAGCGGGGCGGCGAATGGAATCACAGGGGGGCGGGGCCGCAGGGAGGCAGCGGCGGGAAATTCCAAGAAGCAGCGGGCAGCGGGAAATTCCCAGGAGCAGCGGGAAATACCCAGGAGCAGCGGGAAATTCGAGGAGCAGCGGGCAGCGAGCAAAGGAATCTGCAGGCAGGAGGCGGCAAAGGCAGGCAGGAGCGGCAGCAGTGAGTGGGGCGACCAAGCCCTGTGGAGGGCTTGGTCGCCCCACAGGGATTGAGCGGTCAATGTGTAGTCCTATTTCACCTTCTGCAACACCCTCCGGAATAGGGGAATTGAGGAAAAGGCATGCAGAAGCCCCTCTGGCCATGTGAAAAATCTTGTGTCTTTTATCCAGGCTCTCTGAGATGGCATAATCATGCAGAACCCGGGAAGGAGAGCATTCTTCTCCAAGGTAAACAGATCAACCAGTGGGGAAGCCAAACGTCTTCACCAACTGATGAAATCTTTGCCTCATCAATGACCAAGCCGATAGTGACGGAAAGACTCTGTTGAGATGGTCCACCACCGCATTCTCTCATCCCTGCAGATAAATTGCATTTAATGCTGACAAATTCTGTTTTGCCAAAAGGTAAATCTCTCAAACTAAAAGGGTCAAAGGCTCAACCTTGAACCTCCTCTGATGATTGGCATAGCTCATGACAATCTTGTTGTCTGTTCTCACTTGAACTTCTTGATGTTCTATCATGGGGCAAATCTGAGCAGAGCCAAATGAACTGCTTTCAGCTCCCTCCAACTGACTGAAGCCCACCATCTCTGTGCTGACCATTGACACTGCTGTGAATTTTGTTCCAGAACAGCTCCCCAATCCACTAAAGTGGCTTCTGCAGATATTACTTTGGTCGGGTGAGATCTGAACAGGGGCCCTTTCTGCAAATTCCCTTGCTGAAGCCACAGCTGCATCTCCTGACAAACATGGGTGTTACTTTACCATTCCAGACTGATATTTTGTGACACTGAATCCCAGAGAGGTAGAAAGTGATTTATCAGAGAATACAAATGTAATCTGTACCAGGAAAGAATCATGATACTAGACGCCATCAATCCCTGAACCCTCAAGCACACTCTGGAAGGAGCTGTATGGGTTGATAAGAGTCTTGTCAAGTCCATTTGAAGTCTCAGAGCTCTCATCTGAGGAAAGAACACTTTTTCTTCCTTGGTATTGAATTGTTCCCCAGTAAACTGTCGGTCCTGTGAAGGTTTCAGCTGAGATTTATCATGATTAAGTAACAGACTAAGGTGTTGTATCACTTTGCAAACTACCATCAAGTGTTCTTTTGCCTTAGAAAAAGAAGAAGAACAAATGAGCCAATCATCAAGGTATGGGAATAGCTGAAGCCCTTTATTATGGATGAATTCCACTAAAGCAGCCATCACTATAGTGAAGACCCCAGGAACAAGGACAATAGAAAAGTACTGGAAATTGGCATTGACTCGGGTTCATACAGAAAAGCGGGTGCGTTTAAGACGCTAGATATACAGGCACGCGAAGCTATGCATCCTGGAGGTCTATGGATGCCAAAAAGTCTCCCTCAATCATGAAACAGACAAATAACTGTAGAGCAGCCACGTCCGGTAGTGGGAGTACCTGCGGGCGATGACGTGGGGAGGGGGAGGGGCAGGGTCGGGGGTAGTAATGTATGGATTACGGACTTTAACAGGTAAGTAAACATATAAATAAATAACGCGAATTTAGTTGCGTGCATTGCATCACCAAATGTGATGCAGTGCGCGCAACTAATTTTTTTAATGTATTTATATGTTTACTTACCTGTTAAAGTCCGTAATTCATACATTACCACCCCGCACCCTGCCCCTCCCCACGTCACTGCCCGCAGGTACTCCAACTACCGGCCGCGGCTGCTGTAGGGATAGTATTTTGAATCTTATGTGTGGGACAAAAGAGTTCACAAACTGAGCTCCACTTAATACGTTGTTTTATCCCTCTGTATCTTACATCTCCGACCATGCTTGCTGCGTTGCCTGGAGAAGATTCTTTGGCCATTCCCCTTCAGCCTGTTTCCAGACAGCCATTTAAAGCCTCTGGGCATGCACACATACCACTGGTGTGCTAAAGGCAAGCCCATCTGTGCCCATCAGACCTAACCACCAGACTCAAGGTAAGTCCTCTGTGATTCAAATACTGCCTTGAAGCTCTACTTTTTTCAGTACCACTGAAATTATGCGGCAGGGAAAGCACATGTAATGGGTCAGGGGTAACTAAATTATGCGCGAAGAAATGGAAAGCTATGCAGTGTAATGAGGCACATCTGGAGGCAGAATTACTTCACTATTTTGTCATTTTTACAGTGTTAACTGGATCTGTGCAGAGGTTACACCTCATTAGTATCGTTTTAACACCTGGATGCAGCTATCAGCAAAAGAAAAGGGGTGCGGGTAAGGCATCTACCACACAGCAATATACGTGGCAGTGTTTTTAGAAACATTTGACGCATTTGAGCTACAATTTCGTTCGTTAAAATCTACAAAAATATGGAGAAGATGGTGGTTTATGTGGCAAATCCATAATTATGCGGGAACAAATGCAGCCGCAGAATTGGATAATTCCAGTGTCCCTGACTTTTACTAACTCTGCCATGGCTCCCCCAGTATCTGGTCCTTCGCAGTCCACCTCTGGGTCTTCTTCGACTCTTTCACCGCTCACCCAACAAACTGCAGAGCCTAATTCTACGGCTTCATATTCACCACGCTCTAACTCCACTACCTCCCTGTGGCCAATACTCCTAACTTATATCCCTCACAAAATTTCAGCTCTCAGTTTGAACACTAATACGAAATGAAATTCTACCAGCCGAGCTGTGTATTAATCAATGCCTGCTCATTCAATCAATCAATCAATCAGGGAATTGTGAAGCGCGCTACTCACCTATGAGGGTGTCAAGGCACTGAAACATTTGCTGGATATTCTGTTTATTATCAAATCCTGGACAGCAGAGGCTACCACCCGAAACTTGGCTAAGGCCTGCACCCCGGGGTTTAGAGCCCGAACAGGCAAGAGGTAAGCTAGCTGCTGGCGGACATTGCGGGGCAGGCGCTGCAGCCAGTTCTGCTCTTGTTCTGAGCAAGGTGCTTTCCTCTGAAGTTGTGCTGAGGGAACATGTGAAAGCATGCCACAGCCTCAGAGACATCATCATTGCTTTTACAATTACTTCTGGTGCCATCCTTCCCTTTGTATCCGCCCCCTCAGCCAATTAGCTTTTCCAAATGGCAAAGGGGGCGGTAGTAAGGGACCAAGGAAAACCTTGATGTGGGCGCCAACACAACCTTAAAGAGGCTGATGGAAATGTATTCATTCAATTTCCATCAACTTGTTTAAGGCAGGCTTAATTGCTGTGCCCAATGGAGCAGCTGAGGACTCCAGTAGTGGAGAGGTGTGGTGCAGCGGCCAGGGCAGCTGACTTTGGAGCACAGGGTTCACGGTTTGATTTCCCGCTCCGGCGGCAGCTCAGCTCAGCACCTTGTGACTCTGGGCAATAGCTCTTTTAATTTCCGCGACGGCCGCCAGTGCCTTGAGACCCATAAGGATGAGTAGTTTGCGCTTTACAAATATGGATTTTTTTTCTTTACAGCATGAGTCTTATCCAGAGCAGTGCAGCCGTGGAAGCGTGTCCATGAATATATCTCACCCATTGACATGCTTGTGTGTGCTGCTCCCTTTTGCATTTTTTTTTACTATTGTCCTGCCTCAAGCGTGAGTGTTCCAATCTGTGCCCCTTCCAGTTTTGCCTCAGTAGCGCTTGCCACACTCTTTCATGCGTGTGCCCTGTGCTGGTCCTCTGAAGCGGTAGATTTGGGGATATGGTTGGTGTTAGGCTGGCTTATAGGTCAATCAGCCAGTACCTGATGGGCTGATCTGAAAGGTATTTGAGCTGCTTGTGGGCTTGTTTTAGGGTCAGGTGTGCCAGTTTTTACTGTTGATTTCCCTGATATTGCCACAAAAATTGCCTGCATCAAGCACACATGTATGCACTCTCCCCTAAATTGCAAAACACCTATAAAGTGAATCTTTGCAAGATTAAAACTTACCCGATTTGCAAATCTTGGCCACTTTTTTAGATATTTGACTCACTAAGGGGGCCACTTTAATTTTGGAGTCTTTTTGCAACCCAGTTTGACCTTGGATATGGTGGGGGGACACAGTCCTCATCCAGGTGTTGGGCATTGTCACAGAATATCCTGCAGATATCTGTGTGTGCCCAACATTTTTTTTTTCAGTGAAAACAATAACGAGAAGATAATACATGGTTGATACAAGTGGTGGTGAGATCTGAGATTTGTCTAGTCATAGTTTTTACTCATCATAAAATAGCGACGAGGCTTAATGTTCTTGTTACAAAGCACTATGTGTAACATACAGATCATGTTATTTTATTTTATGTAGATAGCTAAGTGGCTTACTGCTTTTGCCACAGAGAGCTTTTTGTTTACCAGCAGTTCATAAGTTACACTTCTAATATAGCACAGTTACCGGTGAACTGACATCAAAGAGCTGCCTTCAAACTGCGTTGTATAGATTTAGAACCCTATTGTTTTTTTCTCAATATTTTATTATTCTAAGTTTTCTAAAATGGGTGCTTTTGGGTAGCAATCACTTATTATTATTATACACAGCTCTACCTATTCTGTTACATTTAAAATCTCAAAAGTGATGCAAACTCAACGCAAAGTGTTTTTGGATTTACTTTTCAGCGCAAATCCTGATTAGCATTGGAAAGTAGCGCTATCCGTCTACTTTGCATCAAAGGGTCATATCTTGGGTGGCACATGGGCGTTGTCATGCAATCTTCAATGGATTTTTGATGCTAATCGCTATCTACTAACATGGGTAAGAAAGGAATCTGGGGCATATTACCAAGAAGTGCGTTAGTAAACGCACAACGCACATCCCCATATCACCGGCTATCGCCGGATTTCATCGTTGTTTTAGCGTGCAATTATCAATGCGCATCACGTAGGCGAATTGAAATCCGGCGATAGTCGGCGATATGGCACATTAGCGCATGAAAACAAACGTTGTTTTCATGCGCTAATGTGTGCCTTGATAATATGGGGGGGGGGGGTGGATTCAGTGTTGTGATCCACTCCCCCATGTTATCAATGCCCTAACACCTGGTCAGAGAAGGCGTTGGGAGACCTGCCTAGGTAATAGGGTGTTCCCACCTCCAACCACATTTTACATGTGGTTGGACGTGGGAACGCCCACATTGCATGTCATTAGCGATGTTGGGCTTGCGCCAGGCTTTAAAATGCCCTTGTTAATAGGGCTCTAGCAGTATCACCGCTTTCTCGGCACAATTCGCCGAAAAAGCGGCGATACTTGCCCTTGGTAATATGCCCCTTAGTGTTAAAAAAGTATGCCTTCCTCGATGCAGGCATACATTTGGGAAAAGTTTTATTGTCTCCAAACGTTTCCAATTTTGCATGTGTGCTGCACTATACAGCACACATGCAAAGTGGAAAAGCGTTGTACTCTGTCATAACATGGTATTTTGTTTTGGAAGGATACCCTTCCAGTATAAAACCTATGCTTGACATCACATACACACCTTTATACTGTGCTGCATTCTCTTTTATTGCACACCTTGAGACATAGTGTGCTTTCTTAGACGGCAGCAGTAGTTGTAAGCTATTCTCAACAATATTCTGAAATCCCTTGGACCACCAGTTCTGTCTCTACAAAAAGTATCCAACACACAGAGGTCTTGTAGAGCAAAGGCCATCAATGCTGTGGCAGACGATATTAAGGGGCTCAAGGCTGCTTGAAAGAGATTGTTGACACCACAACCTGCAGTGAAACATGTATTCAAGGAGCAAGTTTGTTGAAAACTCAATAGTCATTTAATTTTCTGTTCTGGCTGTCCAGGCTGAGACCTCTCTTTAACGCTATTCATAAGTGAGTGAACAGTTACAATGGCCTTCATTTGGATAACCATGATATGGCCCCACTAAAGACGTGTACCCAATATACTCGGGATCATGTTTACGATGATTTCTTGAACAGTCTTGCAAAGCAATGTGAAGAAGCAGGAAGGCTGGTACCAGAGATGAGGAACAGAAAAGGCAGTATCAGGATTCAGAGAAACCCGAGCAATGAACATTTATTTTCTGATGTAAGGAAAAACTTGAAGGAGTTTTATGAAGTGCTTGACAATCAGTACTCTGTTGGGACTCAGTGACAGGTTCTCAGAAGGCATTGTCTCTCTTGTACAAGCATTTGCAAATATTCTTCTCAAGAGATCTGCTTCAATGGAGGATATCCAGCTGATCTCAGAGTTTTGTGATGTTTCTCAAGATGAACTAGCTATAGAAAAGGAGTTAATGAAGAGTGATAGTGCATTACACGAGGGAACTCAAAATTCTATTGATGAAGTTATTGTGTGCTTAAACAAAACTTCTGTGGCATACGGAATCATCAGAACAGTGATGACCGTGTTTCTTAAATTTTCTATCACCAGAGCAATTGTTGGAAGATCGTTTCCCAAACTTGCATCGTTGAAAACCAAGCTGCAGTCTACTTACGATGCCCGTGGAGCACACCTTGTGCTGGCCCGTGGACTTAAATCATTGCATTGTTGTATTGAAACTCGACCCGTTATAGGGCTATTTAATTGTGACAAAGATATATAAAATAAGGTTGTGGGTTAACTTTAAAAATTGCAAAAATTCCATTGTATTTGAGCATGATACTCATAGTTCTACAAACCTATAACCTTGAAAGGTTTTGCACATGTGCATACCGTCCTGACTGGTCTTCGTGCTGCACCTGTTCAAAACGTTATGTAGCACTAAAATAGTAATAAAGCTGAAATGCAAAACAATAGAAATCCCAAAACAAATAAGACAAATGGCGTGACATTTTAACTGAATAACACCAAAATGATACAAATCCAACAAGGGGAACCATAGATATTAATTTTTAATGTTTTAAGTAGAAATAGCGCCAAGAATCACAAAGTGCAAATTATAGTAACTGGTCACAGTAGAATAGAAGTTATGCACAATTTGACACTGACCACGATGGAGCACAGGGTGGATACACTAATCAGGTTTGTCCTGGTCAAAGATTTTATCTTCTGGCTTTCGTCCATACTCCTAAAGCCCCCTGGGACCACAGGGGAGGCACTAAGAGACTCACAGGGTGGCAGACAGAGGCCAACAGAGGAGTCCAGTCCAGGTCGAGTTGTCAGTGGTCAACTGAGCAGTTGCAGGAAAAGGCCTCTTGTATCTTGATTTGTCCCTGTAGCTTTACCAGGAGGTCAGTCTCATGACCCTTGGAGTATACTTTCAGGTTATTTGAGGTTTCAAACACTATATTTTGGTCAGAGATCTTAAAAGCAAGTTAGTCAACATACAATTTACAATGTTGTACAAGTTACCATATTTTGAAGTTATGTCAAACACCCTTTTAAAATTTGTTAAAATTCACAAGTAACACAAACATTCTAAAGTGCTTGAGAAAATACATTTGTGTAAAAACAATAGAAGGCTTACCGTACATAATCACATATTGTGCATTAGTTCAAGGATATTTCTGTTTTACTGGTTATAAGCTAATGCATCAGTAGAATATTACAGATATGAGTATAATAAAATGCTTTGCTAAATTTGTTTGTACATAAAGATTACTAAAAAAAAAAACATAACAACAATACAGACGGAATCTATTCAGGAAGAGCCAAGAGAAATAATCTTGGATCTAATAGGTCAGACACATTCAAGATATTTTTCAATTGAAAATACAATGTAAGGTGTAGTATCCAACCTATATATTCTCGGTGCGACCCAAGATTGACAAGTACTAAACGTTCGACAAAGGGGCACGATCCAGCGTTTACACTGTCTAATGTACTTTGGACAGAAAAACAAGAGATGTTCATCAGATTCTTCCACTTTGGTGCATGCTGGACAGGATTTCACATCTTCAGTGGGACCCTTCTACTTAGCAGTAAGAGCTGCAGGTGGAAGGGCACCTAACCTGAATCTTATATAGAGGGCTTTAAAAGGAGGGTCAATCTCATCCATAAAAGGCTCAAATCTGGTGTTGGTTTCATCATTAGGAATCTATTTGTAAGTGAGCCAGGGTTTCGTGATTGGGTCATTTTCCTCTCTTCATTCTCCCAAAAGAGGAGTCTTCCACATTCTGATAGAGAAGGGTGGTGATGGACACTGGGTTAGTCAAGAAATAAGTCAAACCCAAGGAGATAAACACCGGCTTTACATACTTTAGCCAAGGCAGTGTCCCCATCACCATCTGCCTTTCCAAAATATCTCTCAAAGCAACCCTATAGGGTTACAACTCAGCGGTAGACCAAATCCTCAGCCAATATAGAACTGGTTTGAGTCTCACTATGGGGATAACAGATTGCATGTCCAAGTCATGTTTAAAGATTAATAGAGTACTTTGGGGGACTTTAAGTGCCACCCTCAGGAATTGGTTTTCAGTCACTCCTATTGCATCAATATTACAGTAACCCCATAGTTCCGCTCCATAGGCTGCGGCTGCCACTTTTTGGGCTCTCCAGATTTCTAAGAGAGGAGATACGGGGTGGAGAGTGGTATTATTTGTAATTTGCAATGTGGCTGCCGCCCTGTGGTTTAGCAAGAGTGGGCTCTTTCCAAACTGACTAACGCAGGAGTTACCGCTGGATATGCGGATACCCAGGTAGTCAAAATCTAAGACTCTCTCAAGATCCATGCCCTCTAATCTTATGACCCATCTAAAGTGCCTGTGCAGATGTTGTGCCATATACTTGGTTTCTTGAGTATTTATGGCCAAGCCCTGGCTACTGAAAAGTAATTTAAACCTAGTAATATGGTCTCAATTCCATTTGGGGTTTTGGACACTAGCAGCGTATCATACACAAACAGCAGGGCTGGAAATGTAATGCCTCACCAGAGAGGTGAGTCACTATCACAGTTCAACAAAAATCCACTAAACGATTTATAAAAAAGCAGAACTAGTGTTGGGGCAAGGACCCATCACTGTCGTACTCCCCTGCCCACTTTTATCTTGTCAGTTATTTCCCCGTTGGGACCCCATCAGATTTGTGCAAAATGATCAGTGTGTAGGCCCACTATGATGTTCAATAGGGGAGGTGGAAGCACTCATTTTCTTAGGGTGCAACATAGCCTATCTCTGGGGGCCATGTCAAATGCTGCCTTTAGATCAACTAATGCCACGTAAAGGCTGCCCCTGCATGGTTTAAAGGGCGGAAATGTACTGAGTCGGATTTATATCTCTTTTTAACCACATCCATGCTGGTGACGGAACCACTCCATCACCAGCCATGGATGTGCTGTACTGGTGACGGAATGGTTCCGTCACGGCCCGGCCACCGCGTCTGCGCGGCATCAATTTAGCGCCTGCGCGGCGCGTTCTATTAAGCGGGCGGGGATGTGACGGAACCACTCCGTCACAAGCACAGTGCGCCCGTGGCTCGTGACGGAGTGGTTCTGTCACGAGCATAGCGGCGCCGCGCGGCCCCCCCTCCCCTCCAGCACCGTGGAGGAATTACCACCGCGGCCAACGGGTTAAAGCTAGGAATTATCTCTGCTCCTTTCCAGGAAGGAGGGATTTGGGCACCGGCCATGATGGCATTAGCAACACAGATTAAATAAGGGGCCCACAATGGGTTCAGACTTGAAGAGATCTGCAGGGTTCTTATCCTGCCCAGAAGCCTTACCTGTTTACTGCAATTAAATTGCACATTTTGTTTCAGCCAGAGAGAAAAAACCTATGCTAGCATCTAAATACCACCCGTTTGGTGTGTTTATCGTTAGGGAATCAAAATCTGGATCTTCAGGGTCAACAGTGGTAGAAGGGGGGAACCAATAATGATGTGTTATAAAGGGCTTGAAAAGGGTTGACCCAATCTTCAGTGAGGATGGTATTCTCAAGCCTCATTGTGATTGTTTTTGCGCCATGACATACTGTGTGCGAAAAGCCTATTTGGTTCCCGGATTGGAACGCATCCAGAATGTCATCCCAAATGGGAGTATCCTAAGTTATTTGAGCCTGTTTTTGCGCAACTTTATAGAGTGTTGTCGCGGTCTGGATGTCAAGATGGAAGCCACTTTTATTAGCTTGAATTAGAACTTGTTTGTCCATCCTGCAGGTTTTATTGTACCAAGTGTGGTTAATAGTTAGAGACAAGCAGGGCCGGACTGGGAACTGAAAGCAGCCCTGGCAAATTTCACCAGACCAGCCCCCGACCCGGCGCGTAGCGAGCGAGCGTAGCGAGCGAGCCCGACCACTACTAGGAGGGTTTGGGGGGGTTCTCCCCCCAAGAAATTTTTAGAAAATGACAGACCAAAATGGTGAATTTTACAGCACCTTTTTCATTACATATTCAAATTGTATCCAACAGATCTGTTCCATCTCCCACCCCTACAAAGCCGAATAAAAGTGTAGTAGCCATCTCCACTTCTTGTTAGGGTGGACAGAAAACCTGTGTGCACCAAATCAAACAACATAATTATGATGATTGTCACATTGCCATGGTATTTAAAATGCTCATTTGCCCTTAGAAGGGTAGACACTTCCTCTACATCTATATGGTCACCTGCTATCAGCATATACATAATTTTCTACCATTTAACTAAGAAATCTGACGTGTCCCCAAGAGTTTACAGGAGGCAGTAGGTGGGGAAACAAGAGTCACTTGACAACAGCAGTTGCAATGGGCTTTGGACAGGGTATCTCAGGAGGCAAAAGGATCCCCAGCCAGGAGATGACCGGAAATAATGGCTCCTTCACACACCCGCATATCGCGGCCAAGGTAACTGGCCATGGTCGCAGTAAGATGCGTTTCAGCATATGCTGGTAATGGAAACCAGTTTCAAGAAAACTTAAAGCACCCTTTCTGAGGATCTGTTAATAAATAATGATGGACGTTTTCTGGAACTTTGTCCGTAAATAGTATCTTCACAATAAATGAAAAGAAGAACTACAAGGAAACACCTTTCAGTTGCCAAAAAATGTGCCTAAAATAATCATTAATACAGGTACTGTTGAAGGAAAGAGGGTTTTCGGTCGGGTGCCCAAAATCTGTAAAACGTAGAAAGGCCCTAAAGAGTTTGGAGTTTGTGGGAATGAGGGAAGACCACTGAAATGTGACAGATCTCAGTGGCGTGTCCCTTTTCATAATAAGCAAGATGTTTATATTGAAGATTGCAAGTGGCAGTTAGCAGGTCTAAGCTTTAATTCAGCAATGTGCACACCAGTAAAATGAGGGAGAGGTCACCAGATGATTTAATTTGGAGAAGTACAACCAACTGAGTTCCAATGCCCACATTACACAAAAAGGCTTAAAATGTGACACATTTCTCCTTTTAGAGTGTTTCTCAGTTGAAGAGATAGAGAAAAAGGGAGCTTTTGCCAGTTCCTAATACATAGACTCTTGTGATCTGTAGCTAGATCTTTTATATTCCGTTTGTGAATCTACCCCACACGCTAAATACTGCCTTGTGCATAGAAGGTTTATCTGACTCCAAGGTAAGCTAAGCTTAATGTTTTTCACAAAACGACGATTAGAACAGACATAAAAAATACACTGCTTCAAACAATGCAAACCTCTTGCAAGTCACCAAAGAAACCGTCACCACTCTCACTAATCATCAACCAACTCTTACAAAAGCCATTTGACTTCCTGCCCAACAACATCCAGAGTGGTCAAAATGCTTCTTTTACAGTCATTAACTCCATTTAACAACATCTTATTCTACAAGCGCAGCAAGACACATGTTTAACCTCACAGAGATGGTGCCCAGGCACCTGGCAAACAAAACGAGAGATGTTAGCTTATCACCAACAATATGTTTCCCTGACATGCTGATCTTAAAGAACAGAGGAAGAACAGTTATTTAAAAAGTGAAATACTTTAGCTTGATAATTTAGCGCATGGGAACTAATATCATTTGAGTTCATTAAGGAAAGGCATGCTTCCCTTCACGTGTTCTATACTCAAACCCTTGTAATGCATTTCAGAAATATTTCAGAGAGACTGCAAGTGTTTGTAAATAAGTGAATTAGTAACAAACGTTATTAAGAGGCTTGTATTTGGAAAAATATTGTCGTAGAACTGATGTGAAATTCCTATTACTGATAACGTGTAAACGTGAAGCTATTATATGACCTAGCTGCCAATCAAGATAGAGGCATTACACCTCACATTTGTGAAATACTGAGGATGCAAACTGGGTCAGACAAAACCTTTATAATACTAGTAGGCTTAAAGAACAGAAGTACAAAGATCACTTGCTCATATTGATGGCCCTCAGGCCTCAGCCTAAGGTTGAACCGTATAATTTATTGCAGAAATGAACATGGAAAAGCAGTAAACCATGTTTTTAAATATCCACTTAAAAATAAAATTCTTTAAGAAACGGGCAAAACTCCTAAAAGTAAGGAAAAAAGCACCTCACTAGGGATGACAGTCTTTGGAACAAAAAGACCACAGAAATACCAAATACTTTATAAGCAAAGAATAATTAATCTAAGTTAACAATGTGTGCTGCTAGTATAGCCAACCTGTCCTCATACATTCATAACACAGAAATACACAATATAGTGAATTGCTTAACTATAATATGAATAGTTAATTTTAAGTTATAGTGCAGCGAACACAGGTTTGATGAATGGGCTTGATTGCTAATGCTCATTCAGAATTAAACAAGAGCTTGTCTCACACACATCTAAGCCTACCGGTTCTCACAGAGCCATTCCAGGGGCCCAGACCATGACAGGTTACCCTACAGCTACTGCAGGGGGTAGGATGCCAAGCAGTCAGTTCTCATCCAGACCTTGCTGCCCGCAAACTATTTGCCTCATTGGCTTGGATGCAATCGTAGACCCGAAGCACAATCTTAGAGCTGGATTTACCAAGATTCACTCTACACAACACTGCACAAAAACCTGCTGTGTGTGTAAACAACCAAAATCTACATTGCATTATACCCACAACGTCATGCTCTAGTGTTATTGGACATACCAGTGCAATAACTGCTGCACATGTGTGACGCTGAGCACAATTTAGGATTGATCCATACCTCAAAGGCAAAGCGAGCAGTGCCTTGTGTACTGGAGGCAGCCCCTGGAGTACAGTTCTCTTCATGCAAATGACCGCCCGTGGGTAGATCGCATCATAGTAATTTTTGTGAAATGTACACTCAATACATAGTGTATCACAGGGTGTGTTTTTGCCATGGCTTGTGTCAGGGTTTATTTGGCGCTACCATTGCATGGAAAGTAAGCAGGTACCACTTTATCTGATTTTACTTGCTATAGCTTTGCATGAAATTCTAGGAGTGCCGGCACTTTTCCCACCAAGATGTGCCCACTTTGCACAATTTAAAGGTGTTCCCTGCATGCAATGTGCATTTGGTGCTGTACTTGTGTCCTCTTTTGTTGCAAAAAATGGTTTGCTGGTAGACGTTGGTCAACTCAAGGCTGTCTTTTGTGCCACTTAACGACGGGCTAGGATAATGATAAATCTGGGCGCCAGTGCTCTGTTCATTTGGGAGAGTCCGCCCATGCAGGCGTGGCTAACTCCGAGTCAGTCTCAATGGCCCTTGGACTTGTGTCTCAATTTTCTCCCCTCTCACTGACCTATTGGCTGTCGAGCCCCACACCCTGGACTGGAGTCCCATAGCTTCACTCGTGCTTCTCAGTGAGCAGAGAGGGTGCTTGTGGAGGTGGATCTGTTTGGTCTACTGGCACTGGCAGTATGTACCTGCATTGCCTTGATATCCCGACCCCAGCCAGCCATTAACAACATGCGGTCATAGCTGCCACGGTTTCAGATTGCTATGTGTGACATGTTCTGAATTTCAGTGCAATTACGAGTGACATTTCAATGACAATGAGTGGCACTTTCTCGTGAGCAAAAATCAAGCAATGAAGATGAGGAAAACATAGAAATTACAGCCATTTAAGCAATGAGAATCTCTAAGATCATCTTAAAAGTGCTGCAAACCACCAGATATGGAATAGCTTGACATCAAAAAATCAAAACAAAAAGCCATTAAAACTCACCTATTCCCCTCCCCCTAACTCTCCCTTTCACCTCTCACTCTCAGGCTAGGGTCTGTGAGTTCTTTAGCGCCGGGACGCCTCTTCGCTGGGGCAGCTGTTTTGGGCTTTACCAAAACTATAGAATAGAATAGAATCAGGGCTTTAAGTGGGATGATAAAAAGTGTGAGTTTCTGAAAGGGGCATGCATGGCCAATGTAATTATCCGTATGGCTTACACACTAACTTCATTTCTCCAGTGGCAGCAACTTGCAGGAAGTATTACTTCTAAAACAGTTTTATTGCTAGCTTATATCACACTCCACAACTGGGGAAGAAATGTGCATGGTGCAATCACAAGAGAATACCCCGTCTTCAGGAAATGCTTACAAATTCATGCAGAGTTTCAGTGGTAAAAAGGTTCCCCCTTAACTACTATGGCCTGAAGCTCTTCCTATCAAAATGAGAGAATGAACGAAAATGTCCAGTTTACTGGGGCTTTAAAGACACTCCTATCTACCATTTGACTCACATGGGGCACATTCGGATACCATTGGTTGGAATTAAAAAAAACGTAAAGCACTATCCAGGGTACAGCGTCGAAAAGCAACACAGTGTTGTTTATGTCTTAGTGTATGCACTCGAAAGAGTCATTTAAATAAACAATTGTCCAACTTTGGACCGAGAGTGCAGCAGCCAGCTCGTACAGAAAAGGGTAGATAGAATGGGGTTTTTCACTCAGTCTAGGGACTGTTAGATGGCTGCTATGCAGGGGAGTAACAATATCACCTCAAGAAAACCATGGGGGCTACACAGAAGCATGTCTGTTATTTTGGTGAAACACAAGATGAGTGTTAAAAAGTCTGTTACACTCCGGTCAGTGATTGTGAAAGTTACAAGTCTGAGCCAGCCAGTGACATTTTGGGAGGCTTTACATAAGGTTGCCTATGATGCAGCGCTACGCAATGAGATCACGGTGCACAATTAAGAATGCATTATTCTTGGAATAAGTTAAAATGCCATTGTTTTTAAATAAAGCCCAGAGTCAAACATTGCCTTTCAATTGTGCAAAGTACAGTTCTGGCTTAAATGCATTCATTTGTAAATCCGTTTTTTAAGTAGCAAATTGTAAGCTTTTATTTTCTAAACGGCAGAGTATTTTTCGAAAATAAAAACACCACAGGCGGGTGCCGATATACTGCAAAGGTAATGCAGCTTTTTTAACGTAATGGCTAAAAATGGAACCATGGGAAGTGTTTCTTACAGGTGGATCGGGCAATAAACATCTGGGTGAATGTAACTCTGGACATCCAATTGCCATCTCTCCGAAAGGACCCGACCCTCGGCAATGTTCACTGCGTCCAGAGTGAGAAATCTTACACGCACTCACTTCAAATGCACCGGTCACAGGCAGACGTCACCCCAGTGTTCATGACACACACACTTTAAATGCACAGCGCTTGCTGCAGCAGCAGTATCAGAGTAATACATCACGCGCTCTCCTAACATTACATTATGTGATTCATTTTGTTAATTTGACTAGTGGCTGGTTAACGTACGTTAGTTCTGGCCTTCTTTTGCCCCCATGCTGAGGAAGCGTGACTTTGTAACTCTGCACCGGTGACAATTTGCACTCAGCCTCTCACCGTCGGCCCTCCCGGACTGCCGCAAATAATTCCGTGGCGGGCGGTGTGACCATTTAGCTCATGGCCTTGGCCCACATCACGATGGACCCAAGTGGGCTGGGCAGGTATTATTGTGGTGCGAATTCGAATAGCAGTGTGCTGCGGGGCGAGCACCATGATTTCCCGACCGCCTGCAAACCAGTGAGCAGCCATGCCAGTCGAATCTGTACCAGAGTAAGTCCTGCTCGCACCAACATTTAATTGCTCTCTGGAAGCAGGACATTATGTCAGGCGCTCTCCCGTGGTGCTACGGCCGGGCCAGCAGTATCCGCCGCATGTTGTTAATGTTAATAAATAATAAGCAGCCCTGCCCCTGCCCTGCCCTGCCCGTCCCGATCACGGCCTAACCACAAGGATTTTTGCTTTTAATTTCTATTTCGAATCCGGCCCACGCACCCAAGACTAGCTGCCCCATGATGCGTCAGAGATCGGATTACAATTACACACAGAATGCAGTCAGCAATTTAAACGACTGGAACCGGACGGTTCTGACTAGAGACTCACCTGCAGAAAGGGGGGGGGGGGCAGACAAGCTCCTCTTGGGAGCAGGTTTAGTTAAAAAATAATGTAATTCCACATAGCACTTAGCATCAGAAGAAATTAATGAATGAAGGGATGAATCAGAGTCAACAAATACAGATAAGGTAGGGCCCAAGTAAAAATAGAACTGTGTGTGGGTACCCTAACTGCTGGCAATGCACTCCCATCATACATTCCTCTGGTTATTTGTGACAGATACATTGCGTCGGGGCAATCATAATGTCTATCTAGCTGATCTCGCTTACCCTGGAGGGTGAGGAGCAAGGGAAAATGGTCACTTTCATGTGGCTGAATGATTTCCATGTTGATGAGGTCAGGCCAGAAGTGCACATCCAAAATCATGTAATTGATGGAACTCTGGTAAGTATTCCTTCTAAAAGTCACACATCCAGCTAAATCAAAGTAAGTTCCCCGTTACAAGCTCTCACAAGACGGATTAAGCAAAGATTCATCATTTGTAAGGCTGCCTTAGCTGGAGAGTGTGCATGGACCTGCAGGTTGAGGAATACCCCATATTCGATCTTCCTCGCCAACAATGTCCCTTAGGAGAGCAGAAGGCTTGCAGTTTACAGTAAAGTCCCCACCAACAATGACAGGGGCCTCCTTGGGAACCCTTTCACTTTGTTCTCTCAGTAGTAATAGGAGACTCAGAAGATTTCGAGGCACTTCTGTTATGCACAGTATATAAAAAAAAATTCTGTTCCAAAATGAAACCTCCAACATAAGCAGATTGGGGGAATCAATATCTAGTTGATTCGCATGGCATCCAAGAGCGATATTAAGCCATATTGGAATTCCTCCTGATGGTCTGTCAGCCTGGGATTTTCGAGCTGGTACAAAAAAAGTTGTAAAACCTTGCGAATTGGAAGGTACTAATTCCCAGGTTTCTTGGAACATGATAATGTCACCATTATCATTAAAAGCCCCCCAGTCTACTTGTATCGTTTTACTCCTCAACTCTGCTATATTCCAAAAGACTAATGTTAAATTAGAACCCTTACTTGAAGATGACACCTGAGGTCCCTGGTATGGAAGTATGGGCTCCCGATGGAGAAAAGACAGCAGAGTTTGCGTAATTGCTGTTCCTGTAGCCAGGACAATTTCATGGGCCAGGTCCAGAAGTATCAAGGGCTGAGCTACAGAAGTTGTGTAGAGGCCTTGGCAAGAATTACGTAGAGAAGGCTTCTGGAAAAGACCCTTTTTTAGTTGGTACATTGGGTCTTACAATTCGATTTAGAGCAGGATTCCTTACAGGGGTACAAGAAGGAGAGGAGGTCCAGTCATCTCCTGATCTTCCACAGATCCAAGTGTGTTCTAAAGTAGGTGCCTGGAGGTGCCACATTAATGCCCTGCATGAGCTAGTGCATGGGAAGGAATCATGGCGATGCCCTAACCAATGGGGTAAAGGTTCCCATAACTAACCATACCCACTTAAGTAATTTTCAAAATGACTGGAGTCTTTGGCAGCACTCGACTTGAGCTCTTAGGGCTCGGTATGCATGGGGAGTGTACTATGGTAATCCTAGTGTCCTCCTACATCTATGATCAAAACTCAGGTTTAGATAGTTCCTGTACCCACAACAACCTCAGAGACAGACGTCTAGTAGAACAAAGCTGAGGTTTCAGCAACCAGAAATGGAATACACAAGGACTGCTTTGGCGGTCTGTCTTCAACCTTTAAGTGCACTCAGCAGATGTTTCAAACAGGCTGTGACACTGTAATGTCAGAAAGAGGTCCACCATGATTGGAGACTGACTGGCTAGGGGTCGGGGGGACCAAAAAAGCCCCCCCAAGTGTCAGTTAATATTTGCATGTGACAAGGGAGGTCTCTTTGAAGTGTGCCCCGAGTGTCATATGAGCTTCGGGTATTGTGATTTGGATGATTCTGTCTTGTTTTCGTGTCATATAGTTAATGTTCTTTGTTGCGAATGAGCCAAAGTCATGAAGCTACATTCTATTGTCCATTGCATTGTGATGCGTTACACAAATTATGAATGTTTTGCATTGTACTATATTTTGTCAAGTTATAATCGAGTAAAAACTTATCATTATGCCATAAGAGAGGCAAGAGTCAACTGCTTTGCCTTTAAAATTGACAACACTGCAAACTCAGCTAAAGAAGTGTTTCACCCTGTGAGCAGCCTAGTGAAACCTGCAAGGAGCAAATATGGACCCACTCCCTCAGAAGAAAGATGCAACTAGCTACCTGAAAAGTTGAACAAAATCCTTCTCACACTTAGAGGGGATGGTGAAGCAGCTAAGTCCCCTCAACCGGGTAACCAACAGCTGACTACTTTTTTCAGAAATCACCAGGAAAAGACGCAGGAAATTCTTAAATCTCTAAAATCGGTTCCCCATTGGACCCTGCTTCTCTGGATATTATGCTAAAAAATGGGACAGTAGTAACAACTATGCTAACAGATGTGTTCACCTTCTCACTCCAATCCGGGATGGTGCCTTCAGCCTGGAAACATGCCATTGTCAAAGTCAAACCACTATTAAAGAAGCCCACGTCTGACCCCGCAAAGTGTGAAAACTGTCATCCTATCTCCCTCCACCCTTGACCTAGTACAATTCTAGAAAAGTTAGTCAACAGAAACCTCTTGTAACATCTAGAAACAAATGATATCCTACACCCATCTCAGAGAGGCTTTACACCAGGTAGATTCATGGAAACAGCTTCGCTTGCTGCCAGGAGGAGCTAAGAGCTATCCTGGATGAAGGTGGGACAGCGGCCCTGATCCTGTTGGATTTGAGTGCAGCTTTTGACACCGTCTCCCACCAAGTACTAATAAAGAGGTTTGAAGAGGCAGGTATAGCCGGAACAGCACTTAAATGGCTTACCACCTTCGTTGCACATAGAACCTTTCAAGTCTGTGAGGAAACCACACTCTCGGAAATTCACTCCCTAAAATGTGGGATGCAGCAGGGGTCCTCACTGAGCCCCACATTGTTCCACCTGTACGTCCTTCCACTGGCAGAAGTCATAAAGGCACATGGTCTCTCATCATTATCCTACGCTGATGACACCCAGTTCATCATCGTCCTCTCCCATCAAACAGATGCAACATCAATCCAGCTTAATAACTGACTAAAAAATGTGGTAGATTGGATGGCATCAAGCAGTCCCAAACTGAATGGGTATAAAACAGAGATCGTGGTAGTCTGTAACAACCTTGCCAGATGAATGGAGCCCAACTGGCCAAATTTTTGGGGTGATCAACCTACACCCAAAATGGAGGTCAAGAGCCTAGGCGTCCGGCTGTACAATAAGCTCACAATGGCAGCACAGGCAAAAAAAATAGCAGCATCATGTTTTGTGCTGATAAGAACCCTAAGAAAGGTATTTTGATGGTTACCTGAACATTCACAGAGAGTGGTTGTGCAAAGTTTAGTCATCTCTTGACTGAACTATGGGAACTCCCTACATCTGGGAAGCCTCAATTCAGTCATAAAAAGACTTCAAGTCACTCAAAATTCTGCAGCCCCCATATTAATGAAGATCCCTAAACACCAATCTGCAACCAATGCGCCGGAAAACCTGCACTGGCTTCCAGTACTTAAGAGAATTCACTTTGAAACTTTATGAATTGCTCATCGAGCTATGTATAATATGGAGTGAAAGCTGATCCAAAGTCTGCTTACATCCTATGATCCAATAAGAACGCTGCACTCCACCAATCAGCAGCTTTTCATTATATTAGCAGATTGTCATGAGCCACGGCGCTCCGATGCTCATGATGGGCTGAGCTCGTCATGACCGCGCCCGTTAAATGGAACGCTCGGACGCTGCGCTGATTCCCCTGCTGTGCTGAGCGTTCCAGGGGAAAGGGTGTGGCCATGACGAGCTCAGCTCGTCATGAGCACCGGAGTGACGTGACTCATGACGAGCTCAGCTCGTTATGAGCACCGGGGTGCTGTGCGCGCCCCCCCACCCCAGCACAGCTGGGGAAACAGCCCGGTACGGAAGGGGTTAAGGATTAAAAGTACAAGGAGTGGAGGCCGGAAAACTGCTAAAAACCGCTCTCTTCAGCTAATTTGGTTGAACCTATATGTTACCTGGAATCTATATTAGCGCTGGGAATCCCTCTGGGTAGCTATACACTCTGCAAACCCCTAAGAATAGAATATAATTGTGATTTACCTGTAAAGGTTTTTGCTTTGGATTTATGTGGAGATGTTTACGGGTGAATGAGAATCCAAGCGAAATCATAATTACCTGATTATTACAAGGTTTATCGAATCCTTAATGGTCTAGATGCCTAGTTGTGAATTTGAATTAACTCTGGTCAGTGGTGTTTATTCCTGAATGCCCAAGTATAGATGTGCTGAACCCAAGGTGGGTTATTTTTGGTTGAGAACCTATCTTCCTGTGATTGATAGCACCTTTTTCGCTCCGTGCTATTCCCTTTGTGGGAAGATTGGGTTCCTCTCTGTGTCGGGGTAAAGTAGAAAAAAAGTTCTTTGTTTAGACTAAGGTTTTTATTGTGTCTTGCTTTGTTTTGTTTTGAATCGCATTGTGTTTGGTTGCACTGGTATTACAGGTATAGTGAGAATTAGGTTGATTAGCTTTTAATTAAGCCTTCAGTGCCTTCTCGTGTTGGAGATTTGCTACCTCCTGGTGGTATACCAGCCCATGAAATGTTAATGAATTTATGATTAAATACGTTTGTGGAGTCATAAATCGAATAAGATGACTATGAAAGGTAAAAACTAACAAGTTCCTTCTAATGGTACCTTTGATTGGAAAAATATTGCGCATTAGAGGCATGCAATGCGTTAACAGAACCTGCAACCCAGACCTCTACAGTATGAAGCTTTGTATGAATGGGAGCATGTGGTCAATGAAAAAAAGAATGAGCATATGTTGAAAGGTTAAGTTAGACATGCTGTCAACCGTTGGATGGACACAAGATGCCGTATGCCAAAGAAGGGGTGGAGACAAAGCATTGTAGAAAATGTGGTTGCTTTGCCTGCAATTACTATGGGGAATAGTAAACATTAAATGAATGATGATAAAAAAAAAAATCAAGAATGAGAAATTGAAAGAAACAAAGGGGAGACAGCGATTCTGAGGGGGGGAACATTTTTATCAATTATTTCTTGATTGCAAGACCAGCGCCATATCATGAGACTCATATGAATGTACAGGTGGAAGAAAAAGAAGCAGGAGAGTCTACTGTAAGAAGAGATGAGATGGGAACTGGTTTGTCTTCCAAAGTGAAATGACAGAGGTGGAGATTAATATTTAAACTTAAAGACGATCTAGAACAAAAATTAAATGTGAAAGATCACAGGTATAAAATATTGCCATTTAATGAAGAACTGACATTTTTTAATATGGAAGCTGGGAAACATCCTTTTTGTGCTTATGAAAACACTGAAGAATTAGCTGAAGAATGTGATGTGGATTTGTATAAAATTGAAATATGCGTCATATAGAATGGAATTAACTAAATGTGATTTATGAGTCATACAGATTGTGCCACTGAGAATACATCTCAGAGAATTAATAATATCAGAGAGTGGGAGAATCTGAAGAAATATAAAGGTAATTGGGCCTCAAAGAAAAAAGGAAAATCATTAAAGAAATAGCTTAAGACAAATGCGAGCGTAAGTGATACCCAATGTGAAGTGATTGTCAAAAAATAGTTCCTGTTGAGGGAGATGCATGGAAGAGCATATGTGTATGTGTCATGGTCTGGATCTCATCCTCTTGTACTCACAAAGGATTTCCCAAATCTCAGAAAGGAGCCAGAAAAGGGGTATACAGTAGTAGAAAAACATATGACTATTTCAAAGGACTTTAGATAGATTTAGATGCTTAGGGCCAGATGTAGGTAATTTTATTTTACCACCTCTTAAATACCGAATCATACCGAATCGGTATTTAAGAAGTGGTAAAATAGAGGGGGGGAGATGTAGGTATTTCCAGATGTGGAAATACCGAATCGTTAAGATTCGGTATTTACCGAATCTGGAAATACCGAATCGGTATTTCCTATTGATTCCTATGGGCTGTGAAGCCCATAGGAATCAATGGGCAATACCGATTCTGTAATTACAGAATCAGTAAATACCGATTTTTAGCAAGGGTGCAGGGGGTGTCACTTTGACACCCTCTGGCACCCCAAAAATAGGCATGTGAGCCATGTGGCAGACAGACATGCCCTAAGGGCATGTCTGTCTGTCACATGGCTAGGTGTGCATGCACACCTGAATTCTGTACTTTAACACCCAATTGGATTGGGTGTAAAAATACCAAATTTGTAGGGCCTTTGGGACTCTGAAGAGTCCCACCTACATATGGATTTACAGAATTGGTATATTTACCGATTCGGTAAAATACCGAAGTGGTAAATTTACCGAATCGGTAAATATACCGATTCTGTAAATTCACAACCACCTACATCTCAAAAGCCAAATACCCATCGGTAACGGCCGAATTCGGCCGTTACCGACCGGTATTTGGCTACCTACATCGGGCCCTTAGTCTTCTAGGCCCCGATGTAGGTAAAATAGATTTACCGATTTTTAATTACCGAATTGCACCGATTCGGTAATTAAAAATCGGTAAATCTAAGGGGTGGATATGTAGGAACATCCAGATGTTCCTTTTACCGAATCGGTAAATATCTGTATTTACCGATTCGGTAAATACCGACCGGTAATTCCCCATTCATTCCTATTGGCTTTGAAGCCCATAGGAATGAATGGGGCATTACCGGTCGGTATTTACCGAATCGGTAAATACAGATTTTGACAAGGGTGCAGGGGGTGTCACTTTGACACCCTCTAGCACCCCCAAAAAAGATTCGGGTGCCATGTGGCAGGCATACCTGCCCTAAGGGCAGGTCTGCCTGTCATATGGCACAGGTGTGCATGCACACATGTGCATGCACACCGGAATCGGTATTTTACCATCAAATATATTTGATGGTAAAATACAGATTCGGTAAGGGTTGTGGGACTCAGAAGAGTCCCACCTACATATCGAAATTAACGAATAGGTAAATATACCGAATCGGTATTTTACAGATTCGGTAAATTTACCGATCGGTAAATTTACCGAATCTGTAAAATATGTGGCCCTACATACCATTTTGTAAATACGGGTCGGTAACGGCCGAAAATACCGATTTTCGGCCGTTACCGACCGACCTACATCGGGCCCTTAATTCTGTGACTCGAGATTTGTAGAACATATGCTAAACAATTGTGCAATGGCCAGAGGATAAACCACAGAGAGATTCCTATACTGTAAACCATCTTCAATTGTCATGAACAAGTTTAAATAATGACTAATCATATGAAAACAAAGGTTCCTCAGAAGCAAATCAATTGAGTTAAGATTATTAGATCAATGGGATCAAAATGAGCAAGTGCATGCTTCTTATGAGCGACTGATGCATATTTATAGATAGCAGATTGGGGTTGATGATGCCACTAAAGAAGGCGTTTTAGGACTCATATTTGCTTTTGTTTTATGATTACGTCCCAAAATTAGCTCGCATACTCAACAAAGCATAATGTGTTGGCAAGCAAAATCTTTGGATGAAATAGGGGCTAAATGGAGTATTGTAGTGATTGCTATGATGCTAAAAAGAGAACTAACAAAGAGAACATGATGGTAGCTCAGGAGAAATTGTTCTAGAAAGGTACTAAAGAGCTTTTTAAGCTTCGGGTGCTGGTTTAAATCCTGATTTTAATTCTCGTGTTGCTGTTGGCATGCCGCATGTTGGTATGCAGGCAAATTATGTGCAATTTGTGCAAGGTGGTCCTCGTGGTAGAGGCAAATGATATACTAACACTATTATTAATACAACTATTGTAAATACTGATAATGTGCAATTGTAAAATGCCTTGTGCCACATATTCGGTAAATGTAGTCATTGGAAATGGGAGTGTAGATGTAATCCTGACAAATTTCAAAATGAGTCGTAAATAGTGGGACCATAGACTGTTCCAACCCTCTGGCCTCTGAGCAGAACATGCAGAATCGAAGGCAGTTCAAATGAAACTTACCTTAAGCCCCATTGATGCAACAGTCCATGAAAAATAAAATACAGAAGTTTCTACAAAATTTCAGATGCAAGCAAAATCATTCAGTGATTCATGACAATTCTGTTGTGGTTCCTACAGAACCGAAAGGTGGACCGAGTTTCTCATAAATAATGGTGCTTGAATTGAGAGGAGGATGGCATGCTTAGTCCAGTCCTAGTCATAGACCATAATGGCCCTATTGTAGAAGGAGTGGTGAATTGCCTTCCAGTATCATTTTTGATTGATACAGACCCAACCTGTTTCACGGTTAGACCGGTAGGATTTCCAACTTAGCCCTTTCAAGAAAAGAAGTCCAACTTGTAGGCATTTCAAATTAACAAGTGACTAATGACTTGTCAGGTAATGTACTAGTAGGAATTGGTTCAATCATAAATGACCATGAAATTATAATCAGTAAAATGAGCCGATTTAATTTGTAGGGAAGAGATTTATTGTGTAAACTTAATTGCGTAATTTTCTGCACACAGGATGGTGTTGGTATTCAGACAAAGGGTGAGGACTCAGAGTTTAAAATAAAATCACAAAGAGCAAGAATTTTTAAAGTTCTCACTCCTCACAGAAGAAGTTGTACCAGATTTTAGGCATACTGTGAACAAAGAGGTTTGGGAAAGGAAAGGAAAATAAATTGAGTTGATCAAAAGTGCAGAACCAGTGCAGATCACTGTAAAACCGAATGCAGTGAAACCCTTCTACCTGTTATTGATAAAAATGATTGAGCAGGGAATTCTAATAGAAATATTAGGGAGCCCATGTAACTCTCCGATTATAGGAATAAAGATACCTAGTGGAAAATGGGGAATAGTATATGACCTGTAAAAACTTGAATTATACAGTAAAACCGTCTTGTCCTATGGTTCCGGATACAGCTATAATTTTATTTATTTATTTTTTTTTTTAATATTTTTACTGGTCCGCAATATTCATGTCAGCATGTACAACAAGTTGTTCACTGTTAATAGCATTACATCATTGGCTGCACATTCATATTCACGTAACATTATTAGCATTGCAGTTTTTGTGATTTTAAACTGGATCCCGAAACAACTCTTAAACCCCCAACCCAAAGTTCCCTTACGACTTATACATAGCAATCATTTTTCTAGTTACACTGAATCAATTTGAGTCTTTGCGGCAATGTCCTTCATTCCTCTCATTTCCGGCACTCCTATTACAGTTGTAATGCCCATGTAGGTTTCGAACACTGCACCTTAGCGCGTGGCTGCCTGCTGCTATTCCCACAGCTGACGTTCCTGTACCTAGACAATGTTCTGATGGTAGGCGGTTAGCGCGCCATACTGTAGGCCCCTGTTTCGACCAGTGAGAGGGGGGGGGTAGGGAGTGGGGGGGGGGGAGGGAGTGGGGGGGTTAGGGGGGGAAGATGGGGTGATGCAAATGGGTGTGGTCCTGTCTCCACAACTTTAGTGACATCACATTTTACGTTAAAAATATTCGTTTACATCAGGTCAGCTATATCACATGTCTCAAAGGCTATAATCATGGCGTTCCAGTCCATTGATATGTGCGTTTTGCGAAGGCCCCTACGCTATTCTACAGCTATGATTGAAATTAAGTTGCCTGAAAATGCAGAGTTGTTTATACTGAATGACTTGTGTCAAGCATTCTCTACAGCCCTCTTTTGTTTTTGCTGCAATTACAATTACTTTACTAAATCGCTTTGCTAAAAATGGAGACAAGATATCTCCAACCAAATTGCTATATTACCAATAAAAAGTGATTTAACTCAGATCTCTTGACTGGGGGTGAATGTTTGATATGTTCTGCATTCCGTTCATCATCTGTGTGTCTTTTGCTTTCTCTCCCTAAGTGTTCCGGGTATGCCCAGACGTGGGTCCCGGGCTCCCTGTGTCACTGGATTCAAGCTAGGTATTGTCCTGAAACCAGTCCTAGGATGCTTGTTTCCGGTCCAGGGAGGACCTGGCTTGGCAGTTCGGACTGAAGTGTTCCCATGTGGAACAGGGTCAAGACTGATTTGCATATGGCTGGGTCTAAACTGGGGTGGCATGATGAGCAAAAGAACAATGAATTTAACCCTGATCTCTTGACTGGGGTAAATGTTTGATTTGCTCTGCATTCCGTCCATCATCTGTGTGTCTTTTGCTTTCTCATCTGAAATAGAGAAAGATGACAATGATCATGATTGCATTAATGTGACAGAATTATGTACTAAGCCAAGAACAGATATTCAAGATGTACTACCCAAATTGGCTTTTTCTTTTATTTGTGGTTGGTTCTGGTCTGAGAGATATCATGGATATGCAACCTGCACAATAACACACATTGTAGCACAAGTGGAAGAATTGAGCACAATTACAAGAGTATGCTGCGTGGCCAATGGATTGAGTGTTACAATCTATACGGTTTTATGGTCAATATGGTTTTGGTGTGGTCCATAATTTTGGCCATTTGTGGTCACAAAGAGTAAAGAGATGTCTTGACATCGGCTGGCACTCCTATTCAAAATGGGCCATGAATTTTGTATATTTTAACAGCTTTGCAGTTTCCAAAACAAATTGTTGTGGCGAAATTTGCTGCACAGAGTGGAGATCATATTATTACATTAGGCAACCGTTTTGGTGGTGAAGTTGCAAAATACTGTGCAGTTGTGCTAGGTACATTGGAACCAATTAAAAATTCTAACCCTGAAGTGGAAAAGACAAATAATTACTTGCCAATGTCAGCTCAGTCTCTTGAGGATTTGGGGGAACTAGAAAATGAAGTGACAGAGGAAAAAAAGAAAAGATGGGAAAAAACAGAATGCACAAAAGTCAAAAGTGATACCTGGTTATCAAATGATCATAGAGTAGCATTACCAAACTGGACCTACACATGTGGGTGTGATGGTATGTTCTTATTAACCATGAGGTATTGGTTCAATCCTCAATTTAGAAAAAATGCGATGTCATTACACTAAAGGTGTGTCACATGTCAAAAGGTGAATATAGGTAGAAAAACAACAGTGACCATGAGTCACTTGGGAAAATCAGAAGGTCATGTCAAATGGTTACAAATAGATTTCACAGAGATGTCCAAATGTAGTGGTCTGAAATATATTTTGGTAATTGTGTGTCTCTTTTATAAGTGAGCTGAGGCCTACCTAGCAGATAGTTGCGACTACTCACTTAAGCCAAGCTTTTATTAAGAGAAGCGATCCCTAGATTTGGTCTGACAACTTCCCTGGAATCAAATAGGGGAACTAATTAAAAAAATAGAGTCATTTGTATGGCAGTGAGGGAGTAACAAACATTAGATTGCAGTTAGCATCCACAAGCATTGAGAATGGTAGAAAAGGTACACGGTACCCTGAAAGCAAAGTTTACCAAAGCGTGTGCTTAAAACATTGAAATGTCCAGGTGCCTTTCTATTATTCTTGATGAGTATGAGAAGTACACCTAGCAAAACCACTAATCTGTTTCTACTTGAGGCGAGTAATGAGACCTCCTGGTGTTCCTTCAGCTGCACTAGCAAATATTTCTGATGAACTAGCTCTAGATTACTGCAATGGTTTAGCTGATGTAGCACGCTCTATCTGTCACCGGGTGGACCTTGCCACACCCACAGCCAATGAAGAATCCTGTCATGACCTAGAGCCTGGATACTGGGGCTTAAAAAAGAAACATGTGAGAAAACACTGCTTGGAGCAGCGTTAGAAAGGTCCCTACCAGGTGATCTTGGTGACAAGAAATGCAGTGACGTGTGGAGGCTTACAGCATCTCACACAAAGAGAATGAAGACTGCAGATGAAGAGGAAGTGACACAAACCACTAACTCACTGGCTCAAGCTCGCTATGTGGATTCATACGGGGGGGAGAACAAAGAGTTCAACAAGGAGAACAAGAAAATAATAAGAACATCATGAAGAAATTCCTGGTTTAAGAACTCAAACTCTGAAAACATAAACCCCAAGAGTAACTCAAGGTGTTCCAATTGCAAGTTGTGCAAATTATGGAACAAATAAACATGCAAACGACGGAAGTGGAACAAATCAGACAGAAGATGGAAGCTTCTTACAAGTAGATTGGTCTGAAGATGCAAGAAAAGGAAAAGAGTGCTGTCTGAATTAAAATGTAGAAATATCAGCTAAAACAGTGACAAATCTGAATGAGAAAGAATGTGAAAAGCCTAAAGTTAGAAAATCAACATGAATAATCAAAAAGAATAAGAGTGCCAAACAAAAAATATACAGGGCCTGAATGGGCATTTTTGTTAAAGATTAAACCATAAGAAAGAGACATTAAACTGAGAGGCTATCGATTTCTGTTGGAGTAACCTCCATGAATAGATAAGAAATAAGAAATGGTGATAATCAATATTTGTGAGAAGTTGGCCTGATGTGCAGTGCTCACTATTCTAGTGATCACTATATATCAGTCCAAACAACCCTTATTGATGATTGGTTGTAAGTCAACCTTATAGACCAGCTATCCTAGTAGCATGGATACGAGCAGTCTAAGGCTAAGACTCTAGAGGGCGTGTTAAGCCAGCTGTTTTACCATCACATTACCCCTTGAACACCCAGTGAAAGGACACCACACAAGTGTTATGAAAATAAACAGTGTATTTATTAGAATCACAACAACTCTGTACTCTTTATGAGGACAGGGTGCTAGGCACACAACAAAACTCTTACGAAAATACTTAAGTTAGCACAGTATATACAAATGCCCGAAGGGCACGAAAAACCATATACTCTAAAAGTGGAATGCGCAATTACTAGCAGGTAAGTACAGTACTAATAGGCTTTGGAATCGCTAGGACTTGACTAGGGAATCGTTAGATTACTTCTAGGAGGCCTAGGGGACTCGGGTGCAGAGTGTGCACTCTCACTCGGGATGCGGGACAAAGTCTATGGTAGCTAGTAACGCTAAAGTTAGTGTTCACGGGCGAACCCGACCTGGTAGGGAGAAAACGAAAGTGGATCCTGACCCTTGGATAGTGAGGCTATGCTGGGGCACCGAAATGCCGAAGTTACCTAGCCCAGGGGCTGCAGCTGCATATGTCTCAAAAGACGTCGGGAATCCTCGTTGCCGGACCAGGAGCCTGGAAGAAAGATGCTGGCAGGCGACCAGTGAAGATAGTTCGAGTTGATCCAAGCCTGGATCTGGAAGATGGATGACACCTGAAAGCAGAGGGGACCAAGTTCGTGACTACTAGCCAGTAGTCAGTGGGCACCAGGAGGGCACCGGATGGTAGTCACCTCGACTAGGTGAGTGGGCGACGCTGGCTCTGCAGATCTCACGGACCAGGAGGTGTTGTCGGCGACCAGGATGGAGAGGCGAGCTGTCCCACGATGGATGAAGCTGTCGGCGTCGAAGTACCCGGATTGGGCAACAAAGCCTTGGCTAATTCAAGCCCACGCGGTGGACTCAAAATGGCGTCTTGAGTGGACCAGGAGGGTCCGGGGTGCTCCTCTTCGGGAAGGGAGCAAGGGCCAGTCTGGAGCAACCAGACCAGCAGCAGTGATGTCGTCGGGTAGTCGTTCAGAAGGCCACAAGCCAGCGGGCTAGTAGCCAAACAACGCGGTGAGCAGCAAAAAGCAGAAGGGCCCCACGCCGATCGTGGAGATGCTGGGGGGCTGCTCTTCGGTGCTGGAGCTGCTCAGGGTCGGGGCTTCTCGGACCCCAAAGCACTCGCCAGGAAATTACTCGGCGGGCTTGCTGTGCAGAAGTCGTGCAGTCTTGGCAATAGTCGGTCCCTTGAGGTCTCGTCGCACTCACGGTTCTCAGCTTGGCTGTAGAGGTGAGTAGAGGTCGGAGGTGCCAGGGAAGCCGGGTCTTGTCGAGCTGGGCAGTCAGATTCCGGAGGAAGGACTCACAGCAGACCGCAGTGTTCTTGCGATGGTGCCTGCGGATGCAGGGTGACTACTCCTTAGTCACAAGGGAGAAATCTTAGGAAGAAGTCTTGAGTTCCTTTCGTGGAAAGTAGTTTCAGGATTCAAAGATGATCTAATTTGGAAGGGGGCCTGCTCCTACCTTTATCTGGGAAAAGGGGGCTGGCACGCGACTAGGTCCTGCCCTATGGGTGGGACCAGGAGGGGGGTGGTTACACCCACTTCCTTGGCGGGCTTTTCCCCAGCTCAGGGTCTGGAGTGTCCCTGGAACTGGTTCAAGCCGGCCTATGCATAGTGAGCACCGGGGTGCCACTTGCAGTCACCTTCCTCTGAAGCCCTGCCTACCTAGGATACACAAAATCCTGTCTGGGACGGTGCTGGCACCGCCCCTGGCAGGAAACCCTTTGTCCTTATCTCCTGCTCTGGGAGGACTCCCAGCAGCAGGAGGGCAGACTTGTGTCTCGGTGGCAGCATCCATTTTGTGGAGCTGAGGCTCTGTTTGACTTTAACCGGGGTTAGGGGTTACATACATGTCGTGTCCCTCTAGAAGGGTGGAATGCTAACCCCGTCGCCAGAATTGGCGAGGGGTTAGTATTCCAATTCGTATGACACCTTACTCGACATGTTTTGATAAAGCGATACCAGAGTTGGCATATAACCGCGAGGATTATAATGCACTTAAGAGTATATGGTATGCGATATCATGGAAACGGCTAAGGGATGGATCCCGAAAGCCGCAGACAGGCTCAGCTCATGCCAGAGCACCATCTCACACGATTCCAAGCACTCTGCCTTCAGGATTGTTAAGGCCTGCCATAGGAGTGACTGATAGGAGATCTGTGTGTCCATTTTAGGGTTAGATATAGGTATACTATATCTAAAGCAAAGGGTGAGTACACCACCTTGCCCCAGCTGTCGTGCAGCCAGTTGTGTCAGTTTAGTTAGTCAGTCCAGGGGTGGCACAATACATGCTTCAGCCCCTGGGAGACTTCTGGGTGCACCTCAGCCCTGGGTACAGGGACTTGGAGAGGGCCCAGTGCCAATTCAGTACCTGAGTACAATTTGGATAGAGAGAACAGCTAGGCTGTGGGTCTGATTAGCAGGCCCACAGCCAGGGAAAGTCGTAAACCAGTGCAGCAAAAAGCAAAAATCTGGGTGATCATAGAATTGAAGACCCTACTCTCCTACATGACCCCCCCCCCCCAAACTTTGGGACAATAAACTAACCTTGACCAGGTGAGTCTTCTTGCTCTAAGTGGAAATACCTGGAGAGCCCATCAGCATTGCTGTGATCAGTACCAGGTCTATGCTCCACTGTAAAATCCATCCCCTGTAGGGAAATGGACCACCTAAGCAGTTTGGGGTTTGCACCCTTCATCTGATTTAGCCACAAGAGGGGCTTATGGTCGGTCTGAATGGTGAAGTGAGTGCCAAACAAGTAGGCCCTCAGCTTCTTCAGGGCCCAAACCACAGCAAAGGCCTCCCTCTCAATAGCTGACCAATTTTTCTCTCTGGGTGTCAACCTCCTACTAATGAAAGCAATAGGCTGATCATTACCATCAAAATTCAGTTGAGACAGAACAGCTCCCACACCCAACTCAGAAGCATCTGTTTGGACAATGAATGGCTTGGAGTAATCTGGACTCTTTAGGATAGGTGCTGTGCACATGGCCTGCTTTAGGTCATTGAATGCTTTCTGACAGCTTGCTGTCCACTGAACTTTCTTTGGCATCTTTTTGCTTGTCAGGTCATTAAGAGGGGTCACTATGGACCCATAATTTCTGACAAACTTCCTATAGTACCCAGTCAGGCCCAAGAAAGCTCGAACTTGAGTCTGGGTGATTGGAGGAGTCCAGTCCTTGATGGCCTGTATCTTACTCTCCAGTGGCTGAACCTGGCCTCCACCTACAAGGTGGCCCAGGTATACAACCTGTGTCTGCCCTATCTGGCACTTAGTGGCCTTGATAGTGAGGCCTGCCTTTTGCAGAGCCTCTAACACTTTCCTCAGGTGGACCAGGTGATCCTCCCAGGTGGAGCTAAAGACAGCAATATCGTCAAGATATGCTGCACAGAAGTCATCCAGCCCAGTGAGGACTTGATTCACCAACCTTTGGAAGGTGGCAGGTGCATTTTTCAAACCAAAGGGCATTGCCACAAATTGATAATGCCCACCAGGGGTAGAAAATGCTGTCTTGGGTTTGGCCTCCTCAGCTAACCTGATTTGCCAATACCCAGCTGTCAAATCAAATGTACTTAAGAAGTTGGCAGAAGCCAATTTATCTATAAGTTCATCTGCTCTTGGTATTGGGTGGGCATCAGTCTTAGTGACTGCATTGAGGCCTCTGTAGTCTACGCAAAACCTCATCTCTTTCTTACCACCCTGGGTGTGAGGCTTTGGCACTAGAACTACTGGGCTAGCCCAAGGGCTATCTGAGGGCTCAATGACTCCCAGCTCCAACATTTTCTGCACTTCAGTTTTGATGCAGTCTCTAACATGATCAGGCTGTCTGTAGATTTTACTCTTGACAGGCAGACTGTCTCCAGTGTCAACATCATGGGTACACCAATCAGTTTGGCTGGGTGTCAGAGAGAACATATGTCTGAAGGATTGCAGAACTTGCCTGCAATCCTGTTGCTGATGTTCAGTGAGGCTGCCACAAAAGACAACACCATCAACTGATCCATCATCAGGATTCTGAGTGAGCAGGTCTGGGAGAGGGTCACTCTCTTCCTCCTGTCCCTCATCTGTGGCCATGAGCAAGCTCATGTCCTTCCTGTCAACATATGCCTTGAGCCTGTTAACACGGAGCACTCTGAGAGGGCTCCTGGGAGTTCCAAGGTCCACCAAGTAGGTAACCTGTCCCTTTTGCTCAATGATGGTGTGGGGCCCAGACCATTTGTCTTTCAGAGCTGCTGGGGCCACTGGCTCCAGCACCCACACCTTCTGTCCTGGCTGGTACACAGTCAGAACAGCCTTTTGGTCATGCCAAGCTTTTTGAAGTTCTTGGCTGGCCTCCAGGTTTTTAGATGCCTTTTCCATATACTCAGCCATCCTGGAGCGGAGACCAAGTACATAGTCCACTATGTTGGTTGCAGGCTTTTTGAGAGGTCTCTCCCATCCTTCCTTCACCAAACACAGGGGTCCTCTTACAGGATGCCCACACAGAAGCTCAAAAGGGCTGTAGCCAACCCCCTTCTGTGGGACCTCTCTGTAAGCAAACAAGAGGCAGGGGATCAGGACATCCCATCTTCTCCTAAGAGTTTCAGGTAGTCCATGAATCATTCCTTTCAGGGTCCTGTTGAATCTCTCAACAAGCCCATTGCATTGTGGGTGGTAGGGTGTGGTGAACTTGTAGTTCACACCACACTCCTTCCACATTGCAGTCAGATATCCTGACATGAAGTTTGTACCTCTGTCAGAAACGACCTCCTTAGGGAAACCCACTCTGGAGAACACTCCAACTAGGGCTCTTGCCACTACAGGTGCTGTAGTGGTCCTAAGGGGAATAGCTTCAGGATACCTGGTGGCATGATCCACCACCACCAGTATAAACTTGTGCCCTGATGCTGTCTGGGGTTCCATTGGACCAACAATGTCAATCCCCACTCTTTCAAAGGGATCCCCCACCACAGGTAGTGGTATGAGGGGGGCCTTTGTTGTGCCACCTGACTTACCACTGGCTTGGCAAGTGACACAGGAGCGACAAAACTCCTTGGTATTCTCATTCATATGGGGCCAGTGAAAGTGTGAGACAAGCCTGTCCCAAGTCTTTGTCTGACCTAAGTGACCTGCAAGGGGAATCTCATGGGCCAAGGTGAGAAGGAAACCTCTCAGAGACAAGGGGATGACCAGCCTCCTGGTTGCACCAGGCTTGGGGTCTCTTGACTCAGAGTACAGGAGTCCATCTTCCCAGTATACCCTGTGGGCACCTGTGGCATTCCCTGCAGCCTCAGCAGCAGCCTGCTGTCTGAGGGGTTCAAGGGAAGGGCAGTCTAACTGTGCCTTCCCCAGGTCTGCTCTGGAGGGTCCCCCTGAGCCCAGAAACTCAACTTGATCAAGTTCAAGCTCTTTAGGCTCAGTTTCCCTCAGTTCTCTCAGATCAGCCTCCTCAGAGACTTGATCCTCAACCTGGGGCAAGGGGGAAGGCAAAGCCTTAACCCTACTGCTCTTCTTCTTGGGAGGTGTCTGGTCCATAATTTCAGGATCCAGCACCTGTTCAGTGGGGCATCTTCTGGCCTGTGACCTAGTCACAGCAAGCACATGTGCTGGCAAGCCTAACATTTCCATGTGAGTCCTCTGCTCCACTTCTGACCATTGTGATGACTCCAAATCATTGCCCAACAAACAATCAACTGGGAGGTCTGAACTGACTACAACTTTCTTTTGTCCCTTCACTCCACCCCAGGAGAAAGCCACAATTGCCACACTATGACTAGTAGTGACATTGCTGGCATTGGTCACCAGGAAATCAGTACCTGGCATGATCTGTCCAGGGTCCACAAAGTTAGGTGTCACCATGGTGACACTGGCACAAGTGTCCCTATAGGCCTGAGCCATTTTGCCATTTATCAAAGGTGTCTGCCTGTATTTGCCCAAAGTATTGGGACTTATCTCAGGGGACATATCCATATCCCCTGTACAGACAAGGACAGCCTGAGTGAGTGTGCCAACTAAGTTGTCAGACCCCTCAGTACCCAAGGTTAACCCAACTAATGCCTTGGGAGGTACACTACCACTACTGACTGTACTAGGGGGTGCAGTTGCCTTAGGGGCTGTAGTGGCAGGAGTTTGTCCTCCTCTTTTGGTGCACTCACTAAACCAGTGAGATTTACTTTTGCAGTACTGGCACCACCTTTTTGACTGGCCTTCTTGAGTCTTCTTCTTCTGGGAAGCCTGACCCCCACCCTCTTTGGTTTGTTGGGGACCTGGTGAAGACTTCTGGTCATTTTGTTCATTCTTAACATTACCCTTCTGGTCTGCTTTCTTCTGACCACCCTGGTTCTGGTTCTGGTTCTGCTTGATCCTTGTCCTGACCCATTTGTCTGCCTTCTTTCCCAATTCTTGGGGAGAGGTCAGATCTGAATCAACAAGGTGCTGGTGCAACAACTGGTTCTGACAATTGTTTAAAATTTGTTCTCTCATCATTAGATTATACAATCCTGTGTAATCTGTAACCTTGCTACCCAGCAACCAGCCCTCCAAAGCCTTAGTGGCACAATCCACAAAGTCAGACCAGTCCTGAGACTGAGTTTTCTGGGTGTCTCTGAACAGCAACCTGTACTGCTCAGTGGTTAAACCAAACCCATCAACCAGTGCATTTTTCAGGACCTGGTAATCATTAGCATCCTCTACTCTTGTAGTGAGGAGCTTATCTCTACCTTTACCATCAAAGGAGAGCCACAGTATAGCTGCCCACTGACTTCGGGGAATGCACTGCACAGTGCAGGCCCTCTCCAAAGCAGCCATCCATTTCTGGATATCATCCCCTTGCTTAAAGGGGGGCACTATTTTAGTCAGGTGTTTAGTATCTAAACCCTTCTCTCTATCTCTTGGGAGATTGCTGCCACCAGTGGGAGCTAGCCCACTCATCTGCTGCTCTCTAGCAAAGGCAAGCTTCTCTTTGGCCAGGGCAAGTTCTTCCCTTTCAATCCTCAGAGTAGCCTGTCTCATCCTAGCTTCATGCTCTATTCTCTGAGGGGAAGTCACTCTCCTCTGTGGAGAGTTTCTCCTCCTCTGGGAAGAGGCAGTAGAGTGCAGAGATCTGTTGGAGTCCCTAGAAAGAGATCTATCTCTCCTAACTCCAAGGTTAGGCCCACTTCGGGTTAGTACTGGGGGTCCCCCAGATCCTAGCCCAAGTAAGTCTAAGTTGGCCCTGGTTAGCCTTCTGACTACCTCAAGACCTTTGTCTACCTCATCCCCAGAGAGTTCCTCCTGATCCTCCTCCTCCTCAACTGCAGTAGCAGTGTTGGGGAGGTCTGGATCCCCAGAGGTTCCCTCTAAGGCTGGCATGTTCTCATGTAACTGAGAAATCTTTCTGACATCATATGTCTCTAAGAGACCTATCAGAAAGGGAATGGTGGGGTTAGACCCCTGCTTCAGTTTTCTGGAGGTACAGACTTGTCTCATCTCCTGGAAACTGAGAGCTGCATATCTTGAAGTGACCTGTGGAGGGTCAACACTGACCAGGGGAGTCTCAGTAGATTCTCCCTGGGTAGACATGCTTTTCTAGTGAGGTGTAAGTGGTGCACTTACCTACACTATGTGTTTGCCTACTGATCCCTTGCTAGAGTTGTAGTTTAGGGTGTGCTAGGCCCTAGGAGCTACAACAGCTGGTTCAGTAGAACTCAGAGTATTCTAAGCTAAGTTATATGTACCTTTAGTACTTATGTGATCTTTCACAAGATATTCTTAGGATATGTGTGGTAAAACAACAGCAAGCTCAAATCCCAACCGCTGCTCACCAATGTGAGAAGTTGGCCTGATGTGCAGTGCTCACTATTCTAGTGATCACTATATATCAGTCCAAACAACCCTTATTGATGATTGGTTGTAAGTCAACCTTATAGACCAGCTATCCTAGTAGCATGGATACGAGCAGTCTAAGGCTAAGACTCTAGAGGGCGTGTTAAGCCAGCTGTTTTACCATCACATTACCCCTTGAACACCCAGTGAAAGGACACCACACAAGTGTTATGAAAATAAACAGTGTATTTATTAGAATCAAAACAACCCTGTACTCTTTATGAGGACAGGGTGCTAGGCACACAACAAAACTCTTACGAAAATACTTAAGTTAGCACAGTATATACAAATGCCCGAAGGGCACGAAAAACCATATACTCTAAAAGTGGAATGCGCAATTACTAGCAGGTAAGTACAGTACTAATAGGCTTTGGAATCGCTAGGACTTGACTAGGGAATCGTTAGATTACTTCTAGGAGGCCTAGGGGACTCGGGTGCAGAGTGTGCACTCTCACGCGGGATGCGGGACAAAGTCTATGGTAGCTAGTAACGCTAAAGTTAGTGTTCACGGGCGAACCCGACCTGGTAGGGAGAAAACGAAAGTGGATCCTGACCCTTGGATAGTGAGGCTATGCTGGGGCACCGAAATGCCGAAGTTACCTAGCCCAGGGGCTGCAGCTGCATATGTCTCAAAAGACGTCGGGAATCCTCGTTGCCGGACCAGGAGCCTGGAAGAAAGATGCTGGCAGGCGACCAGTGAAGATAGTTCGAGTTGATCCAAGCTTGGATCTGGAAGATGGATGACACCTGAAAGCAGAGGGGACCAAGTTCGGGACTACTAGCCAGTAGTCAGTGGGCACCAGGAGGGCACCGGATGGTAGTCACCTCGACTAGGTGAGTGGGCGACGCTGGCTCTGCAGATCTCACGGACCAGGAGGCGTTGTCGGCGACCAGGATGGAGAGGCGAGCTGTCCCACGATGGATGAAGCTGTCGGCGTCGAAGTACCCGGATTGGGCAACAAAGCCTTGGCTAATTCAAGCCCACGCGGTGGACTCAAAATGGCGTCTTGAGTGGACCAGGAGGGTCCGGGGTGCTCCTCTTCGGGAAGGGAGCAAGGGCCAGTCTGGAGCAACCAGACCAGCAGCAGTGATGTCGTCAGGCGTCGTTCAGAAGGCCACAAGCCAGCGGGCTAGTAGACAAACAACGCGGTGAGCAGCAAAAAGCAGAAGGGCCCCACGCCGATCGTGGAGATGCTGGGGGGCTGCTCTTCGGTGCTGGAGCTGCTCAGGGTCGGGGCTTCTCGGACCCCAAAGCACTCGCCAGGAAATTACTCGGCGGGCTTGCTGTGCAGAAGTCGTGCAGTCTTGGCAATAGTCGGTCCCTTGAGGTCTCGTCGCACTCACGGTTCTCAGCTTGGCTGTAGAGGTGAGTAGAGGTCGGAGGTGCCAGGGAAGCCGGGTCTTGTCGAGCTGGGCAGTCAGATTCCGGAGGAAGGACTCACAACAGACCGCAGTGTTCTTGCGATGGTGCCTGCGGATGCAGGGTGACTACTCCTTAGTCACAAGGGAGAAATCTTAGGAAGAAGTCTTGAGTTCCTTTCGTGGAAAGTAGTTTCAGGATTCAAAGATGATCTAATTTGGAAGGGGGCCTGCTCCTACCTTTATCTGGGAAAAGGGGGCTGGCACGCGACTAGGTCCTGCCCTATGGGTGGGACCAGGAGGGGGGTGGTTACACCCACTTCCTTGGCGGGCTTTTCCCCAGCTCAGGGTCGGGAGTGTCCCTGGAACTGGTTAAAGCCGGCCTATGCATAGTGAGCACCGGGGTGCCACTTGCAGTCACCTTCCTCTGAAGCCCTGCCTACCTAGGATACACAAAATCCTGTCTGGGACGGTGCTGGCACCGCCCCTGGCAGGAAACCCTTTGTCCTTATCTCCTGCTCTGGGAGGACTCCCAGCAGCAGGAGGGCAGACTTGTGTCTCGGTGGCAGCATCCATTTTGTGGAGCTGAGGCTCTGTTTGACTTTAACCGGGGTTAGGGGTTACATACATGTCGTGTCCCTCTAGAAGGGTGGAATGCTAACCCCGTCGCCAGAATTGGCGAGGGGTTAGTATTCCAATTCGTATGACACCTTACTCGACATGTTTTGATAAAGCGATACCAGAGTTGGCATATAACCGCGAGGATTATAATGCATTTAAGAGTATATGGTATGCGATATCATGGAAACGGCTAAGGGATGGATCCCGAAAGCCGCAGACAGGCTCAGCTCATGCCAGAGCACCATCTCACACGATTCCAAGCACTCTGCCTTCAGGATTGTTAAGGCCTGCCATAGGAGTGACTGATAGGAGATCTGTGTGTCCATTTTAGGGTTAGATATAGGTATACTATATCTAAAGCAAAGGGTGAGTACACCACCTTGCCCCAGCTGTCGTGCAGCCAGTTGTGTCAGTTTAGTTAGTCAGTCCAGGGGTGGCACAATACATGCTTCAGCCCCTGGGAGACTTCTGGGTGCACCTCAGCCCTGGGTACAGGGACTTGGAGAGGGCCCAGTGCCAATTCAGTACCTGAGTACAATTTGGATAGAGAGAACAGCTAGGCTGTGGGTCTGATTAGCAGGCCCACAGCCAGGGAAAGTCGTAAACCAGTGCAGCAAAAAGCAAAAATCTGGGTGATCATAGGATTGCAGACCCTACTCTCCTACAATATTAAAAAATGTCCTGATGAAGTGATGGAACTTAAATTTTGATATTTTATTTGGCATAGTGTGCCTGCATAATTCTCTTAGTTGGAATGTTTAATTTTGCCCTGTTGCTGATCTGTGCTAGCTGCGGCTGACATGACACGGACGTGACGCGATGTAAGGACGCACTATTGCGTGAGGTGAGGAGGCTGAGAGCCGCCGGAGCTCTGGGGCAAGTAGTGTGTGCAGAGCTGGACCGGAGTTGACTGCTGGGGCAGAGACAGCACCAAGACGGCACCGAGATCGGTGAGAGTGCCTTCATGATGCTTGTGGGAGCACTCTCTTACCACCGCGTTTTGGGCCAGTGAGCAGGGTCGGATTGGTAACGCGGGCACTCGGAAAACGACCAAAGGGCCAGTAGCCGAGTTCTAGCTGTGAGCTGTTGTTTTAGGCAACGTGGGGCTGTCCGTGCAGTTAGCATGCCACCAGCGGCCCAGTAGGTGCCTGAGTGGCCTTTCTAGAGGCCTATAAGCGGAGGATTAACTCCCTTTCTCTCGCTGGGCCGGCCCATTAATGTATGCTGATTGAGCGGGGGCAGGGGGCCTGAGCAGAAGTGATCTTACTTGCATTCATGTGTGGCTCAGCAGTGTGAACTAATCTGTGCATTTTTTTCAATCTAAGTGAAGTTAAAACATGCACCCCCCACCCCTTCTTTTCATAAAACTTCACTGAAGCAGTGTTTTGCGGAAAGGCAAAACACAAATGTGGGCCACTTTGTTTTGGTGTGCCAGGGACGATTTTTGATCCCAATCGAACTCTGCTAGTGAGCCCCCGGCTCATGTTGTTTGTGGGGGGGTTTTACCCCCCTCGTTAAGTTGCTTTTGCTGATTGGTTTGAGTGTGCGCTCAGTCCCTGGCCCATGACTTTGGCTGGAGAACACTTGTGCTTTTTGCTCTTGGAGCCTGGTTTACCCAGTTACTTCTGGCTGCTTTTGATAACCTGGCTACTTGTTCTCCCCCACACACTTTTTTGTGCTTAAGTTCATTTTCTCTGCTTGCTATAGAGTGAAGCTTGAGCCTCAGCTTGCACATGTAGAGCTAGGGTGGGGCATGATAGGATTATTAAATGATTACTAAATTCATAATTTTATGATGTTGAGCCAGTTACCAGTTATCTTTCATGGTGGACTTTGGTGGTATCTGGCAGGCCGCAAACAGGCTGCAAAATTTGAGGGCACTGAGCGCCATGTATAGGCAAAAACCAGGGTAAAGCTAGGGAGAGCAGTGGGGTTGAGCCCACGGCGTGAGGTAGTGCTCCGGTGCATCTTGCAGACCGGGGGAGATCCCCTCCTCTGGTCCAGCACTTGTGTTCTTGCAAATATACAAGAGGAGCAGAGGGTTGGAGTGGTTGGAGTTGTCCATCGCAAAACACAGTGAGCCCGGGTCCCACGGAAGTGGCCCAGCTAAGTCTGGGTTCAGATTCTGGCCCGGTCTGGTATGCTTATGCGTTGTTCCCTTCTCTATGATCTGCGAAGGTCTGCACCTTGTCTTCTCCTGTGTTCTACCCTTCAGCTACTAGACTGACATTGAGGTTACAAGCCAAGGCTGGTCATGAGCTGTTTGTTGGAGCTATGGTTGTGCAACTGTAGTGGGCACAGTTGATGCAGATTTCTACTTACTGTAGTACTACTGAGCGGACTTTTGCTCCCAATACCCATTATGTGCAAGGAAGCCTTCCGGCCAGTAACAGCAGTTTGAAAGAGCTTGGGTGTTGGTCCTTGAAGGGCTTCAGGGGGTACTTGAGAGCACAATGACACAGAAGAAATTACTCTCTGGGTGTGTAATTCCTTCTACCCCGAACCAAATACCAAAAGTAAAGAAATCCATCTGCGGCATCAGATGCTCCCAGCAGCATCTTTACAAATCTCTCTCCTCTATGTCTGGCTTCTTTCGGTAATTGCCAACAGCCGAAGCCCGTTTTTCAGGAAGTGGCAGAAGCTTGTAGCTCCTGTGTCCTTGTGCCTCCACTTCCGGATATGTCTTCCTCACCCCTGATTCATGGATGGCTAAAGGGGGCTAGTGATGATTCCAGGACTGTGATGGCTGGCAGAGTACAAGAGGTCTAATCCTTATACCTCTGACATTGTCTTCTGAGGAGCCATCCGTATCTGACCATTTAGTACCCTCCAACTCCTCCGATTATGATAAGATTGTATATTACTCTTACCCCAGGAGGGAGGCCACCGTGGGGGGTTGGGGGGGGGGGGTCATGGACATTCTCAGAAGTCTCTCCAAGAAGTGAAAATTGTGCAGCTGTAGAAATGTCCACGAAAAGTGAAAATTGTGATGAAACTGCTATATCTGTTAGAAAAGAGGTCGCGTTTGGTGAAGATTTTACTCTGCCTGACATTGACTTTGATTTGCACATGGAGGGAAGGGTAGGTTGACCCAGCTGCAGTTCCTCCTCGAAAGAGCTGGATGAAGGGGGTCAACCTAACACAAATCTCTCCTCCTGTTCTTCACGTCGATCATTACCTCCACTGTACTGTAGTTCTTCCCCCTTGAGGGGGGTCTCTTCCAGAGTTAGACCATGATGTCTTTCTCCCGAGTACACAATTGAACACAGACATTGGAACAGGTGGTGCTTAACCTCATATTTTATTTAGCATTGAAATAATTTAGTTTTCTATTTTGTCTTTATATGAAAAATTTGTGTTAAGTTCTGACCATATATTGGAAATCATGTCCGCAATTCTATTTGAGGTGCATAATGTAAACAAGTTCGGCCTCTCTAATTCAAAACTGGCTGTAAATTCAATTAAGGATAATACTATGAACAAAAGTCAGAAATGGTTGGGTCCTCTCAAAGGGCAAATTATGTTTTCGTACAAGTGGGTACGCCACTGCATTATGTTGTGTCCCCAAAAATTGAATGCTCTTGTAAATTGAAGAGCTATGTTTAACTACGTTGATTGGAGATTATGATCATAACCCCTCTTTGTGGCCAGGCATGATAGAGATCTTTCCAATGTTTAAAAAGGGGTCAATAAATGCACTAAGAAAGTTGGGAAGGTACATCGACTAGTGCTTCAGCCAGGATTTGGGCTGGAAGGGGAGTCTGTAACTGCTAGTACATGGACCACATTGCATCACTTTGAGCCTGTGTCAAGTAGTGCAATGATGGAGTGTAAGATTGAGTCTACCTTAATGAGTCATAAGGGAGCGATCAAGAAAAGGAAAATAAAAAGATAAGAAGAGTCCTTAAGAGGAAAATGAAAAAATTGCATTTTCCTAATGATTATAATATTAAGTGTTTGCAGGAGGGGGGCTGTCGACATTGTCTCTGGGCGGTAGTGCGTCAACTATTCTTACAAAGCAGATTGTCCAGATGATGACCCCCTCGGTGGAGGTGAGAACTGGAACAATGTTAGCTGGTTCCTCTTTGTCCTCTTCCCCCCCCCAGGGGGCTTTGATTACTGTGCCCCACATGAGTCTCCTGGAGTTGGAGGTATGGTTCCTTTACTCTTACTGGATGCATACTCCAGGGTTGTTAGAAACTCGGTTGGGTGGCCTAGATGGAAAAGTTCCCATTTCGGAGGGGTAAATAAGGGGGTACCAGGTGTCTTTTCCGCTGAGTATGAGAAATGAAGATAATGACATCACAACAGCTTCTGCCGCTATCCCCATCCCTCGCTTAACCATGGGGCAAAAACCTTTTGTCAGAGGGTTTGGGAAATCTTTATGGACGCCCCAACAGGTCTCTCTCAAAGGATGTGTGTGGAGCAGAGCTCTATGCCATCCGTTCTGGATTTTATCCTGTTATTTGATAACAAGTCTCCTCCGGTGAATAGAAGCTCTATCCTAAATCCTTTTTTGGAGATTGAAGCTTTAAGGCTGGTGAAAAGTTGCAACGTCACAAATGTGACTATTCATTAGTTTGCTTTGACTCCCTATTCTAGAGTTACCTTTGGTTCTTTGGCTATTGCAAATCCAGTTGTACAGAATTGTGAGTTCTTTCTAAAGAGAGATATTGATGTTTGCTCTGTTGTTGAGTATTTGGAACCCCCTATTGAACAATCGTATAGTTTAAAAGTTTCTAAGTCAATTGTGATTGATGCACTGGGGTCCGATTCTGAGTTTATACAAGGAAATCCCAAAGACATGCTTATTTCACTAGGACAAGGGGAACAAATAATGAACTGGGTAGGGGGGGGCAGTAATTCATCCCCGCCCTTGATTTGAAGGATGATCTTCTTTAGTGGAATTGGGTGGAGGGTGCTTTGGATAACGCCCGCCCTTTATCCAGGAGAAATGTGCCTTTGAAGTAGGCTTTTGCTGTCATAGAATATGACCAGGTTGGGTCAAGTGGCAGACAAAATTATATTTATATTTATATATTATATTTACTTCCCCAATCATATTATTACAGGAAACCGAGCCATGTACAGAGTTTGATTGTAGTGGTTATTTTGTATTTTCCTATAATGCAAGGCGCTCTGGAAGGGGCCATGCTAAGGGGGGGCAGTTTTACTCAAGAATACAGTTAATTGAAACCATGTAGTCTATATACATTGCTCGGGTTTGTCTTTGTTTGAAACTGGCCTTCCAAGGTGTTAATGGCTATCCTTTCTTCTTATTAGCAAATACACATATTCCACCTGGCAAACCATTTGATTTACTGGTGATTTCACTCTTTACCTTTGTTTATCTCATTAGTATTACTGAATATTGCCCCCTGGTTATAATCAAGGGTGACTTAATTGCAAAGGTGTCTAATTCTGCTTTTTCAACCTTTGCTAATGTGGGAATAGAAGATGTATGGTTTATTCAAGAGATTCTGCTCCCAGATAAAATCAGAGCGGTCAAGCATGGGTTCCTAATACTTGAAACGTTTGGAAAATGTGACTTGATTATATTAAATGGAAGATCTCCTATGGGTGAAGCTGCTTCATATACCTTTCACTCAACCTTCACAGAGATTGTACTTGATTATGTGATAGTTTATTTTCAAATGTTCGGGGCCTGTGAGAAACTTACTGTATTCCCAACCAATATGAGCAATCATTGCTTAGTCGCCATATCTGTGGCCTTTAATCTCAAGGAGTTAGATTCTGGTAAACCTCGTTTGGGCAAGATTGGCTTTAATAAGTCAAATGGCCGTTCCTTCTGGACAACTAAGAATATGGCTGGCTTAAGTGTTAAGATCAAGGGAGTTTTTGCCGACCCTATAGGACTCATATCGGATGATCCTATTTCCCTTTATGAATCCCATATGGAAAAGTTCTGTAAATTGAGCACTAGGCACGATGGCCCTCAGTTGCTGTAAAAGTGCAACTTCTCTATAAAGGCAATAAATCAGGAAATACATTTCTTAACAAGAAAACAGTATTTGCTGTTTTACTTGGCTAGATAGCATGAAATTGACTGTCTTGAACATGTAAGATCCCGACACAAACTCAGGGTAAAGTAGGAGGGTACATGATCTAAAATGGATCAATCCAAGAGTGGCTGCAAACTCCAAGGACTCTAGGAAGTACTGCTGCTTGATTGCCGAATATTGAGATACTAGGGTCAATGTGCAGGCAATTCCTATTCCTGAAAATGCCTGGTTGGAATACATTTCTAAGTTGTACTCGAGTAATACTGGGGTAGATGTCCCCGTGACCATTTGTGTGGATGGGAGGTGTTTTCCGTGTATGGTGTTCCCTCAGTTGATGAGATTATGAGGTTTATAAAGAATATCGGAACATCTGGCGCTTTGGGGGCAGGGGAGGTTCCCATTGCAGCTATTAAATAGGAGGCTGAGTTATGGGAATCCTTTCTTGGTCCGTTATTTAAACATTATTATTGTTGCGGAATAATCCCTCTATCCTGGAAGGGTAGTGTCATTGTACCGCTGTATAAGAAGTGTCCTAAATCCTTCCCGGCAAGTTTCAGACAGATAGCATTGCTGGATGCCTCAGGCAAACTCTCTGCCAAAATTTTAGTCTGTTACTTACAACAGTGGGCCCAAGACTAGAATATTATTCCCCCGGAACAAGCCAGTTTTAGGAGGAATCATAGTACCCTTGACAATATTGCAGTCCTTCAAGCAGTATTTGAAAAATACTCCTTTTTTCGAGGTATGCCGGTATCCAAGGTGGTTATCAACTTCTCCACAGTGTTTGATAGAGTCGACTGTCAAACGCTGTGGAGAAAGCTTCTCCTCTTGGATGTTCCACACCACCTTTTGGGTCCTATTATGGAATTGCATTCACATACCTGGTGGCAAATTCTGATGGGAGGGACGCAGGGCCTATCCTGTAGGGTTAAAACTCAAAATGATCTCAAGCAGGGCTGCTTGTTGGCTCTCCTATGTTTACATTTACAATCTTTCAGGTATTTTAAAGCAGGCGAACGGCGGTCCTGCCAAAATTGGTGCAATATCAATTGGCACCCCATTATAGGCTGATGATGTATCCATAATGAACTTAACATCTATTGGCTTGCAGCATCGTCTTGTAGCATTGTCAAAGTATGCAGAAGTCCTCTTTTTGAAGATTAATACTTCTTAAAGTAAAGTCTTGATCTTCCATAAGAATGGGTCAAGACTGAAGTGGAAGCTTAATTGGTCTCTAGGTACTGATAAATAAGAAATAGCGGACTCGTTCATTTATCATGGTAAGGTTTTCTCTAAGAATAGTCAGGATGTTGCAAATATGAAGCTCTGTTCGAGTAGGCCCCCTTCTCAGGCAAACGCCTAGAATAGATGCCACTAAATTTGTTGGAGATGTCATTTTGGGTATGTCCTGGCAGTCTAAAGGGTTAACATCCTTCCTTCATTGTGCAATGCATATGAAGTGCAGGATATGAGATTCTAGCACTCCTTTGAGGGCATTTGAAGGTAGGATTCTTTGCCAGATATGGAGTTTGAACACACTTCCAGTCCCCTATGCTTTGAGCTTGGAGTTTGGTGTATTATCTGCTTACTCATTCTCTTTAGCTGCTGCCTTGAGGTGGGGTAACTCACTCCTATGCAGGAAAGTAGAAACATTGCAGGCAGCCTTGAAGCTTGAATTTCTTTCTTTTCAGAAAGAACTGAGTGCTTTTTTATGTCTTTTAAGCTTAACCTGAACATAGATTCTCCTATGCCCAAGTCCGCCCTGAAGAGCTTAATAAAGGGTTCTTTGTTTAAAATAAGTGTGGATAGAGACATTGCCACATAATCAAGTGGTTCTGTGGAGTCATTTGGGGAATAAACCTCAGTCTTATTTAATCTGGAATCTGCCCCATGGGATCAGAATACTAATCCTTTAATTAAGATTGGATCTGTTCCTTTTGCATATTATTACGGGCATCTGGGATGAATATGGTACATTGCAACGTGATGTATTACATCATGTGCTTTTACAACACAGCGTTACAACGACCGCGTTGTTAGTATGCAACGCATTTACATCGGAAGTCATTACGACGACTTGCACTGGGGGCGTGCTGGACTTAGGAATAGTGTTAATTACTATTTCTACTCCAGTTTGTGCAACAGTAGGGAGGGTGTTGGAATTAATTTCCAATACCTCAGCACCCCCTAGTACAAGTCTTGTAATGACTTGCGATGTAAATGCATAGCGTACTAACAACGCGGTCGTTGTAACAACCGCATTGTAATGGTACAGCGATGTAATGACAGCATTGTAAACGCTGTTTCCCATCTGGGATAAAAGCCCAAAACAGGATAGAGGTGTGGGTTGTGCCAGCTACATATACAAGCTCTAAACCATGAATTTTTATGTGTCCTATGTTCCAAAATGTTTTTCGACATTTTTAAGGCATCTATTTATTAAATATAACATACATTCTGCCGTAGAGAATCGTACATTTGCAATGTTTTCCCTTGAATAAGATTTTTAATACAATTGATCAATTCTTTAGATCCTTATAAAAATGTTTTAGGGCCTTGGTACATTATGGGTGGATTATTGTTGCACAATGGATGAAGTTTCAATAGGGTTCAACATTTCATTATAGTTGTACCTTTTATGTTGTTGGACATTATTTTCTAATGCATGTTGTATTATGCACAAATGTATCTTTTTTTTATTTCAGATAGATTTTATTGAGAGATTTTATCCAAACAAACATACAGTACAGTGTCTGTACAAGAGACGAGGGTGGCAATGCTGTTCGGTCGACGCCGTTGGGTTACATTAGGCGTGTTGTGAGAGCTTGGCATGGTCTATGGCTGCTTGCTCGCGTGTGTGATTGGCAATGCTGGCCTAGGCAAGCTTGAGAGTGACCCTCGAGTGGAGAGAAGTAGCTGAGGTGGAAAGGAAGAGAGAAGAGTGGAGAAGGTGAGAGGACTGGTACTGTGGTTGTGCCTGCTCAGTGCTTAGGCCTTTAACTTGTGTCTATGTGCGTGGATCACGGGGGCTTGGAAGGGACTAGGTGTTTGCCCAGGGCGCCCCACATCTCCCCTCTAGAGGTGTGGTTGGGTGAGTATTTTGCTGTTATGTTGTCCGCCCCCCTCTTTTTAAGGCTTGTTAATCAATGACCCGAATGTCCTGATGAATTGAGCTTAAAAAGAGCCTTGTTTTCTAGTCATGCAATAACTGTATATTCTATCCTGCTGTATGTCTTAAAGGTTGCCTTCATAAGATTGTAGTAAGCAATACTTACACATTTTATATTGTATTATGCACACCGTCACTTTACAAAGGCTATAAAATCAATGCACTGATTAAGTTCTTATATGTAGCAGTTGTTTAGCTTATTCTTTACTATGCACACTGCCACAGTCCAGAGACTAGAAATAAGTGATTTGTTTGGGTTGGTTAGCTGAGTGTTTAAAGTGCTACTTTGAACTCGACTGTGATATGTAATATTTACATATTCTTCATTGCATTATGCATGATGTCACTTTTAAAAGGTTGCATTTAAAAGGTTATACTATACAATATGTATATACCTTCTGAGGAGTTAGGCACATTGTCACTTTATAAAGGTCAGAAAATGATGCTCCTAAAGTGATTTATGTAATACTTTAGAGAACTTACACTTTTTTTATTGCTGTTTTTACTATGCATATGTACTATTGTTTTTATTATTGTCACGCTGTGTGGATGTCAGTTGGAGTTCCATTTCATAATAATTTAGGAAAGTGGCTCTATATATACTGGACCGAAGTAAGGTAGAGTGTGTATAGAGTCTACAAGTCCCCAGAGGTTTGGCAGAGGCTAAAGCTAGATATTACCTTACTCTCTAAAGTGGTAGCTTGGTCGAGCAGTAAGGCAGTATCAGAGGACAGTGTAAAGCATTTGTTGTACACACTCAGTCAGCAAATGGTTGTCACACACTCAAGAACTGAACTCTAGGCCAACTGTTTTGTATCAAAAGATGTAGTTGTTTTATTTGAGAGCCAACAAGGTAGCAAAATATACTTTCTCGGAATGAGTTACTTTAGTTAAATACTTTTCAAATGGGCAATAGACTTTTTGAATGCAATAGTTACAGTTTGTTGCAATAGGCAACACAATTTCAAACACAATGCAACATTGAGCTCAACGATAATTTCTAGTTGAATGCAATTAGTTACTTTGTAGATTACTTTTCTAAGCACAGGACTGGATCCTAGATTCAGTTCCGGGACATGAGCTATAAACAGTTAGGTAAAAGCGTTTTGGTTACAGTAGTGATTTTTAAGGAATATTATTGTATTTTAAAAGTTTACAGAAACTTTTTCAGATGAAATTACCAATGTTATCCTACGGAAGGAAATTCACTTTGCAGGTAAAGTAGGTTCTCATTACTTTTGCAATCCAGTACTGGACTCCTAGGTTCAGCACTGGGACCTCTATCTAAAACATGTAAGTAATTGCGTTTTGGTAGTTGGTACGATTTTTAAAGACTATTTGTAGTTTGCAAAAATCGACACTTAGAAGAAATTTCACAGAAAAACTGTCAATTGTTTCCTATGGAAGAAAATTCAGGTTAATGGTAAGTACGGTTAAAATTACTTTTCAGGATTGGTGCTGGGCTAAAAGGTGCAGCCCTGTGATCTCTCCTGATAACAGGTGAGTAAATCGTAATTCGTTGTTCAGCTGATTTTAGGTGAATATTTTAAAGTTCCAAAACTCCACACTGAGAAAGATTTCTGAGTGAAACCAGTCAATGTTAGCCTATGGAAGAAAAGTGAGTTATCGACTTTTAGGTAAGTACTCGACTGGCAGAGTTAAGGTTCTGGGCATAGACTCAGGGGTCACCCAGGGTCAGGTAGGCACAGTTGGTACACCCTCAGCGGCACAGGGGCAGCTGGGTGCAGAAGTAGTTAGGCCCAATGTGATCCAATGAGATGCAGGGGGCCTTGGTTGGTGGCTGCTGGCTAGCAGGCCACGCGGCTGTGGGAGCTGGGCTTCTGGTCACTTGCTCAGGGCAAATGGGGAAGTAGGATGGGACACAGGTTGCACGGCCAGGGGCACTCGTGCGGCTGTGTGCAGGGTGCTTTTGAACCGTTGTGCGCTCAATGTTATTCAATGAAGATCTTGATAAGGGAACAAAGGCTGCAGGTCCCGGGGATGGTGGATCTTCTGGAGCGACAAACACTTCGAGGGGTAAGTTGGGATCTTGGGGAGTAGGTAGGCACCCCAGAGTTGGGCACAGGAGGACGGGGATGCCGGGTGCAGGGGTGTCTTTGGACGTCAGGAGTTCTTACCCTCTGCTGGTCACGGTAGGAGGGGTCCCTGGTTCTGCGTCTGCAGGCGTCTTCTGGGTTGTTGAGGAGGATCCGTGGGCACTGGATTCCAGGTCAGAGTCGCCGAGGGGATGTCCTCAGGGTCTTTGTCCACTTGGCCACAGGCCGGGCTCGGCGGGTGCAGAGTGGGCTGGATTTGCGGTTCCTGGCTGGCACCAGGGGTATTGCTGTTTGAGCAGAGCCACTGCTCATGGGAGTCCCAGTCTCTAAGAGGGTCAAGGCAGGCAGGTCCTCTGGGGTTTTTGAGGTTGCTGTCCGCAGGAGACGCCGGGTTTTAGCAGGAGCAGGTTCAAGGATCAAAAGGCCTGTAGGGCTGGGGCCAAGTCAGTTGGTGTCGTCCTCTTGTTAGCAGCTGCATGGCAGGTCTTCTTCTTCTTGGTCAGCTTTCTTGTTTTGAAGTCGGGATCTGAGGAAGGAAGGTTCAGGGTGCCCCTAAATACTACATTTATGGGCGTTACAGGTAGGGGAAGGGCAGGAACCAATAGGCCCCAGTCCTTGGGTGAGGACACCCCCTAGACTGCTCCTCTCCTGTGGGAGGGGGCAGAAGCCTATCTTTAATTGGGCAGGGCTCCCTATCTTCAAGATGGCTGGAGCCCGGAGTTGGGCTTCACCTCGCCTCTCCCACCTGAGGGGTGGAGTTGGCACAGGCTGGTACACCTCCTTTCCTAGCGTAGGTTTTCCCACCAGTCTTCCCGCCAGAGTGGGGGTCAGAACCGGTGGGGGCCACTTGCTGAGTACAGCAAGCTGTCTGGAGAAGCTCACAAAGGCGGTATGCCCTTGAAGCTTCCCCCTGCCCATTCTGGAGGAGGAGGCCTAGCATCTCGCCCAGGATGTGCATTGCTGCAGTCCCAGGAGAGTGGGGGATCCCAACCCAGGGGTCCAGCAACATGTCTGCTGTGTGGCAGCCCAGGCAGCCTCTCAGACCAGACGTGGATTGTAGGTTAGGTTTCAGGGGGCATCTCTAAGATGCCCTCTGTAGCGCATTTTACATTAAATCCCACACTGGCATCAGTGTGGGTTTAATGTGCTGAGAAGTTAGATATCAAGCATTTCAGTCTTCAGTGTAGCCATTATGGTGCTGTGGAGTTCGTAATGACAACCTCCCAGCACCATATGCTGTTAATGGCATCACTGCACTTACAGTGCCCAGGAATTGCCCTGGGTACTTTACTGGCACAGGGATCATGCACCTGTGCCCACACCACTGGCATAGGGCACCCAGCTAGAGGGGTGACTGATGTATGCCAGGGCAGTGGGTGTGTGGGCATGGCACACAGGGATGTGTGCCATGTCGAGACTTTGTTTAGTTCTGCACCAAGCCCCTCAGTCTGCAAAGGCAGTGGGTGGGTGTCAGGGTGCAGGGCCCCTAAGGCTGGCACAATAAGTGCTGCAACCCTTAGGGGTCTCCTCTGGTCACAATGTCCTGGGTACCTAGGGTACCATTTACCAGGGGCTGACAAGTGGCCAGAGATGCCAATTGAGTTTCAGCTTCAATACAGTTTTAGGGAAGGAACATAGGCCCTGGGCACCTGATTGTCAGGAGCCCAGGGCACACTCAGTCAAAGTACATCAGCAATTCAGCAAAAAGTGGGGTCATACCAATGCAAGAAAGATGGCACTTTCACACAATAATCAACTAAACTTGGAAAATAATGTTGCCTGCATTTGAAAAAAAGTTTTAACGCACATTTTTATAATGGATATGCCTCTGAAGGAGATTGCATTTTATGTTCTGTCTGCAACTTATGAAGATTCATTTTGTTCCTAATGTACCCAGCTGAAGATAATAATAAATATATTTCATATACCCACATCAATTATTCTGCTGGCATAAAGAATCCTGAAATAATATTTACATAATTCCTTTTAATGTTTGAGTATTTTGTACCTAATTTAGAAATGTAGATTTTGTTTATGAAATTTCTTTCAGAAAGAAGATGGTTTCATGCAAAGGGAAATTTTACTTGATTTCAGATGTAGTTTTGTGATGTTTTCAAAAAGAGCATTATTAGAGTTCCTGGTGAGTCTATAGTTTCTTGCTGGTAAATCCTATAAAATGTACGCCTTTTTAGATAAGTTTCAGACATTTTCCTGCCTTTCTTATCGAGCAGTTCCCATGTTGTACTGTTACCGATCTTTAATAATTAGACTCCTGTATAACATTGTTTGCCTATTCTTTAGAGGCAGCCATTATGTTGATCCACTTGCTGACTTTGTACTTAGATATTTTTCTAGATTTTCTTGCTGAACAATAATTTGGATCTGACCCCTGATTTATTTCAGATGTTGACTTATGTTAAAAGCTCTCACCAAAATGATCACAATTATTAATTTAACCTAACATTTTTGCCTTCTGTAATGATTCCACATTAAAAAAAACTCATGTGATTTTGAATTTGAATTTTTGTCTCTGAAAGCTTTGATTTTAAATTCTAAATCCTTTGGTCGCCACCTGTAGTGACTCACAGGACCACAAACCTGCAAATCAAGTGCTTTAATAAATTATTAACAAAAAGTGCAGCCACTCTTGTTGCTTGTATCTTTGCTTTTGACCTTACACTGAGAGCTTCTGCTTTTTGGCTAGGTTTGGCTATGCAAATACTACATACATACAAAGAAACACTACTAGAGCACTGCTAGTCCTTCTAAGCAGCCCAGTGAAAACCAGACATCCGAAAGTTGGATCACTTAATCTCACTTCTGAGAGAGTGCTGCCGGTTTCCTCAATAAACAAGACTAAAGTTCAAGATGCTAAGCTTGGCCTGTGATGATCCTCATTTGGAAAGATGCCAGGGAACTGGGAGATAAAATACACCCTTGAATACCTCCTGGGTCTGCTCCCAGCAGTGACTCTTCTCTTCCTTCAGGTGAAATCAACGTCTGTTGCCTTAAAGCACTGGCGTATCTCTCTGTCACTCACATTTTCTTGGCCAGTGGCTGCACAATCTACAGTGTGAGCTTCATGAGACCAAGAGGCTGTCACCAGGTGCCCCCTGGGTCCAAGGGCAGTTCACGTCAAGCCTAACTCTCTTCGGGCCTGAGAACGCCTTGGGATCCCAGACTCTGAGACCACTATCCCTTGTGGAGGTGTATGGCCATGGGGGCACCCAACCACGTGCCAAATAGTTGAGGGGCAGAGGCTCGGCCCTGGAGCACCGTGCTCCATGAGGTAAGTTGTCTTGCCCGGCGGGTCCACACAGCAAATCCAGAACCCTCCGCTCACCTGTGGGGCCTGACAAGAACTGTCTCATGCTCCGCTTTCAGCTGGCTCGCCCAAGCTTCGGACGCTGCCGCACTCTGGAGCTCTAGCAGGAGCTGCAGCTGCCATGTTGTCCTTTTTTTGGGTCACGTGGAGCCGAGTGCCGCCATTCAAAGCACCATCTCCCCAAGCTCAACTCAATAATCTTATGCCTATGGATAGATCCTCTAGGTGGCTAAGTGATAGAGGATTCAGGTCCCAGGTGGGAAGAGCAGTAGCCACACATGCACCATCTTAGGCTTCTGACCACGCCATCATTCATTCATTCATGGGGTTTTACACCACAAGATATTTGTATTCCGTTAAAATTATTCAGATTCCATCAATGAAACAGTTGACTCACTTTACACCAGATAGCAATAGCTTCGACATTTATACACAAACCTCATAGCATCCTTTACATTGCTCAGATTTGTATTTGAAAAATACATATGAAGAGCTTGTTGCTGCTATTACTAGTGCTGAAGCTAGTAGTCTAGTAGTCATAATACTGCTTTTGAATTCATACCCTTACCCCCACAACACGCAGGGTAGCCCTCCATTCTGTGGTGATGTTCTATGTGCTATCATGTATATATATTCTTTACTTACTCACTATTTATGGATTCCTATAATGAAACTCATTATTATTACTAGTGATATGGAAGCTAGCGCCTCCAGCATATCAACTGCCAGACAGTGAAGTGTAGCAATGTCATACTGGCAGTGTGCATTGTGCAAAGCACACACCCAGACTTAATCCTCTAAAAAATGTGGGCAACCCAGGCCTTTACCAGCTTGTCCTACTTCATTGTCACAGATCTCACTTTATAAAATAATTTTGTGGGGTAGAAGGCTTGGACTCGGAGTACAGATGATTACTGGTAAATTAATGCTGCGTATGGCGGGTGGAAGTCAAGGGCATCAATCATAGGTAACCAGAGGGTGGTTCCTGCTACACCCGGCTCTCTCGCATCCTCCTCGCACCGCCCTGGACCTGGCATCATAAAGACAGCACACTGGGGAAAATAAAGTAAACTGGGTTTTAAGTCACAGTAGTAAGGGCATTTCTCAGTGGTGTTACCAAGTAGCTTCAAGTCAGATTAGACACCTTCAAGCTAGTCCTGCCCTTGTATCATACAGCATGTTGCAACTGTGGACTGACTTTTACCTCTGAAAGTGTCCGCTCATAAATCCCAACACGACACGTAACATGCTACTTGGTAGCTATAGAATAACAAATAACAACACCACACGCCCACATCAGATGTTTCCTCATGTTAACATCCATCTCCCTCTTCTGCAGTGCCACATGTTGCCTGAACAATTGAACAAGGACTCATAACCTACCATGAGTGGAATCCAAATTTAGCAGAACACAATTACACAGTTTACTTCCACATGCCCTCACTGGGAAACCTTACTAAAGTGCATTAAAATGGCCATCAAGCTATCATTTTGGGCTGCAGGGATGGGATTGGTGGGTAATACCCAAATCAAGGCATGTAGTATGTTGTGGTAGAATGTGGGACAAAACTTCTAACAAAACAATTCTCTTTTTTGAACACTGATATGACCAATGGTTAACTATATACTAGGAGGTATATTGTGGTCTGCAAGGCACACCTACTCCACTCCCACCACCATCGCACCCCAAGGATAGAAGGCTGTCTTATTAGCACCATTTATAATCCATATTTCTCTTATGTTTTTAGTTACAAAATACATCAACAATTTAAAGAGTAACCCCTTTTATAAAGGCACGGTGGATACGGTTCAGCCAAACCAATACAAACATATTTCCCCTGGGTTTGTTGTTAAAATCCAAACGTTTGCTATGTGGATGAATAATTATCAGCCTAAGAACGACGGATATAATTTTTACGTCACAAAATAACCAAATATGCTCCAACTACAATATTTAGAATCTCATATAAAGATTGAATAGAATACTAGTGATGTTTGTTAATATATTTTATTGTCCTTCACCCATAATAGTACGAACAGTCTGTTTCTTTCCCAATGAGATAAGAAACTGTAGGAGCAAAAGGCTTTTTTAATTCTTTATTATGACAATAATACGTTAATATCAAGCCATATATGTCACTCAAGGTCTTACCTAATATTTAAGACTTTGTTATTTGAAAGTCCACAATTCAAAGTCCATGTAGGTAAACCAACTATGGGAAGTCTCTATGCCTAGCTTATCACTAAAAAAATCTCACTTGTCTGTTCGGTGTGGTCCACACAGTTTGTTGTATCTGCTAGTTTACTAACTAATACAGCTCTTGCAGGCTGCCAATACAGTGACCCGTGTTTCTAAAAACACATTTAAGCATAATTAGATTGGTACTATGTTAGGAGCTACTTATTTGGATATAATGTTTGCCTAATTAGAGCTCACTTTTTGAGAATCAGGCTCCAACAGGAACAAAAACCATTGTTTTTTTTTAAACAGGTACCTACTGCTATCATTGACTTATACAGGAATGGGGTTTTCCATTGGTCCTTTATTTAACCAATGAATACACCTTACCTATTTAGCCTTTCTACTCTTGTGTCTATGGTTTCCCTTTGGTGTCTTATCTATCCAATCCATACCCTCGAGTTTTTAGCCTGCCTGTTCTTGTACCTGTGGTTACTCATTGGTTCCTTATTTATCAAATCCATACCCTTATCTTTTTAGCCGCCTGTTCTTGTCTATACCACCATGTTACAAGCAGGCGGCTCCTCATACCCTACTTATTTCGACTGGTAAACATGTATTGTGTCTTTATTATAGCCCTCCCCATACATACACAAGGTAAAAGGTTCTACTATAAACATATTGAACCAGAGTAATACCTTACATAATCGCTGAATCTCTATTACGCTCTGGTGAGACCAAAGGTGATAATGAGACAAGGAAGCCCTGGAGGTATGTGAGCTGAAAATCTTTGATGACGTTCACATCTTTAAGTTTAAGGCCACGGTAGATGTAGCTCAGCTCAGCTTTGGCACATTTCCTGTGATGATGTCACTCTGCTCTTTAAGCAATTCACAACTCAGGACAAAGTCTATATGTAGGTCCAAATGATCAGCTAATAAACCAGGTGTACTATGTAGATTTTCCTGCATACTTTTTAAAGTGGGAGATATTTCCGGAATCTGGCTCACCATCCTGCAGGTCAGCGATCCACGTACTTTTCCAAGCCACCACTCGTCTTAATCTGGGATCATATGCTGTTCTGAATTCGCTTCCTCAGTGGAGGTACTTTACATGGACTTGTTTCTCTCCTAAATATTAGACAGTTGTGATCTCATGCTTTGAATCACCCATTCATTACTTTGTCACAATCTCTTGGGTGTAATGTCAGTGATCCTAGGATGGGTGTTAATGTAATCTGCAATATTACAGCCTGTAGCCATCAATGCAGGGAGAAGTGGATAGATACACACAGGGTCTTCCTGCACACACAGATGAACTCTAATGTGTAATTGTCCTCCATTCCCTACTATGGGAATTCCTATGTGGAAGATTCACATTAAGCATTGTCCTGGGGACATACTTGTGATCCTTAACCCCTAACAAGTAAAGGGATTTTGAAACGTCTGTACCTTGAAATTTGAAATGGTGAGCATTGTCTTTTGTGACTAACTAAAGATGCCCGTGCATTGTTTACATCTTCTCTAACTTTAGGATGACATCTTAAACAGAAGTGGTCTGTATTATTTCCATTTCAAGGTATTTATTGAAGTTGTTCACTGATACCATAAGAACCTTTCACCAGGGAGGCTATACAAGCCTTCAGCACTTATGGACACCACCTGAACATCAACATGAAGATTCCACACCTTTCTACGAATCTTTGCATTGATCTTGACTTTGTTTTGGTGGCCTGAATGAGCAGCTGCAATATCTGAAGCAATAGAGATAACAGAAAGGCAATGCAATTCTCACTAAGTAACAATTCTTCCTTATAACTGAAAGGTCTTAGCAGATATTGTAAATATATCATGCAATGCCCTTAGGTCTCTTTTAGTTTGGTGGAACAGCTCTTGTAGCACTCACTTCCATGTGTTTTCTTAGTTCGCTTCTTAGGCAATAGTCGAATTGTTCTTCTGAAGAGCAAATAGCAACCCCTTACAGAGACATTAGATGTTGTCTGGACTAATCCACTATGAAATGTAGATGTCTCTCTGTCTCTTATACTTTCATTGTTTCATCTACCATGGCTTGGCTGCATAAGCCAGGACAGGTAACCTGCTAGGATGTTTTATCCTTGCTTGTAGGTAACAGTGAATGGGTAATTTTGCAGTTGAAAGATCCACTCTCTGTTTCTGTAGTAGTCTTGATGATGAACCTATCAACGAAGAACAAAAGGCTGGTCAGTTGACATCTGAAAATTGTTGACATGAAAGTAAAGATGAAAATGGCAGCAACACCAAAGGACAATAATAGCTTCTTTATTAAGTGACTGAGAGGTACAGGCTTGCATAAGTCAACATGTCCGCTTGCAGTGTCTTCTTGATGGAGGAGAATAGCTCCCTACCCAGCAGGACTGGCATGCTCTATTTGTTCTGCGCTTCCTTTAGGCCTTGTATGGAAAACATAGGGGTTTGTCCAAATAATCCTACTGCATCAGGACAAAGGAAATACTCTGAGAAAGAACAATGATGCAGAGGAACAAATACATATAAAAATCTGTAGGAAGAAAATTAATTAATCCCTAACATTGAGTCATCAATCTCTACAATTATTTCAATTATGTCAAACCGATACACACTGCAAAAAATGGTTGTTCAAGCATATATTGATCTCTTTTATATAGCGGAACATGCACAAAAATGTATACAAAACATACACATAAATACAAACAATATACAAATCACCAATCCTTCCTACCCTTTGTCTTTGTATGCGGGTGCTACAAATAAACAAAGAACGTTATTGAAAACAGCAAACCAAAATACTATGAGGTAGTTCGTTACACAATCTTTGAGACTTAATCAACCCTCCACTTGTTACAAAAAGAGTGAAATCACAATCTTTGGGAATTAATCACATTCTGTCAGACTCCTCCATGAGGAAAGGTCGAAGCGTTTTGGCCCATTCATCAGGACCTCATCAGGACAGGGCAGACAAGAAAAGGCAATATCTAGGTCCTAACTGGGGGGAACTGCTTCAAAAATTAGTTGTGAGCCCAAATGTTCTTAAGTATGTACTGCTCACAAGGAAATGGGGGGGGGGCTTCCTCTAGCAGACTTGCGTATTGTCACTGACCAAATGTAGGAAAATGATTGGGCCCATGTACTGTGAGGTACATGGGCCCAATCATTTTGAAGAAATCCATTTCTGTGTGGCGAGAATCCTCTTTAATAGGATTTGAGAAAACTTCAAAAGGTCCGTACAACCGATCGTCCCGTACAGTGTATTAAAATTGCAACAACACAACGGCGTCCCTCGCACTCTCAGCGGCGTCCTCCAACTTTAATTGCTGAATGCATCCTTTGGGTCATGAGCATAATATTTTTTGCAGATTTTGTCGGTGACCAATACCCCTATAATGTTAAACCCTCAAATGACACCTCAATAATATGGCCACGGGCGGGTGGATCCGGGACGGGGTTAAACCTCAATTTCATGAGGCAATGTGTCCCAAGATAAGGTGCAAAACATACAGGTAACTAAGAAAGCATAGACTCAATAAATGAGTTCCAGGGCGGAATTAGAATATTTACCAAGGTTTATTACAAAAACAATATAAGGTACAATGCTAATATTGTACAGTTAAGATGCATACATCATTGCCATGAAGGTTCTCACCAATAGGACAATACAGAATAATAGGCAAAATAAAAAAATAATGTAAGTCCCAAATGAGGAGCAACATTAATAAGAAACCGGACAGCCTCCCTAATAGCATTAGAAAGGTCTCTGGTTCCTTCAAAATTCAAGTTTTTTTTATTAAGAAATGTTCCCATTGAATAGAATGAATAAAAAGTGATGTTTCATCATGGTATGAGCAAAAGAATTACAATTCCAACAAATCAGAACATTGAATTATAGAGCGCCATACAGCTGGAAGATTACAAGGGTCAGACCATATCCATAAATCAGAGGACCACTTGTGATACGAATTTTGTAGTTTATGCTCTGGAATGCGAGTGCAGCCTTAGATATATGGGCAGCACAATTTGTGCTCTCAAGAAAAGGAAACTCAAACACATGAGAGCTGTACAGAATTAAGATGTGAGTTAAGCTATTGCTAAGCACTGCCTACAACACCACAACAGCAATTGAAAAACCATGTGCTACTATGGTATAGCATGCATACCAAGAAACGAAAGAGGCATTGACAGAACTCTAAGACTCCACCGGTTGGAATCAAGATGAATTATTAGACTGCGAACTAAGATTCAACTAAGTCTTAATATGGATGACAAACTGCACACACATGTAAATTATAGGAAATGCAATATTTATTATAGATTTGAAGAACAACACTAGTTCGATTGGAAATTGACTACTCTACAGAATTATTAGATTGCTGAACAGTTTTGAACAGTTTTTGTTTATTATCATTGTTATTTTTATTGAAACAGATTTGATCAACGTTAAAAATGAGAAAAGCACTAAGCAGAGATTATCACTCAGTGATTAAAACTTATCATAACAAGGTTAAGCCATACATAATAAATGTACAACACCCTTGGGTACACTGCAATTCATTTGACAGGATATACATTCTGTGGACAATGTGGCATAAGAAAAAGTCAGTGTGAAACTGTGATGTAACAGTACATGTGCTAAGAAGATAATTGCCTTATCAGCACTGAGCTGAGATGAAATGTTTCCACTTTGCTACATGTATACACTTAATTGCAGTATTAAATGAGTAACATATATCATGCATATTATGAGAAAGGGCACAGGAAGAATGGCCCAATAACTTAAGCAACTGAGTGTTTTAAAAAGTAATGTGTAATGAAGAAACTTGCACCAGGTAGAGTTCAAGGCTTTAGTCAACAAAGTTCCTTCAACAACATCCATAACCCACAAACGACAGTTGGGCTCTGGGAGTGCACAGTAGAACCTTGACAAAACATTCTAAAGACTGCATGAAGAACAATAATGGAGATGGGGTGGTGCGGAAGGGTCCGTTTCCCTATTAAAAGAAATGCCAAGCAATGAATTGAAAGAGAATACATTATGAACATTGCTGTAGGAAGAAAACCAAAGGTTGGATCATGAGAACCAAGTTAGTACATTTTGTAATCTAGGTGCCACACAGGTTTATTGTGATTATTCCTGGGAGACTCCCTTCCATGTTGAGTAACAGGCTTATTATTAACTAATGCTCTGTGTTCCACTGCAGCATTTTTGATAGACCCTCATTGTTATCTTTGACAATCCTATCAGTGCTCCACGTTTGACCATCACCTAGAAGTACCACATTTTGAAACCTTTGCATATTTTCCTTCTCTCTGAAAACTTGGAGATACCTGAATATATAGACCTAGGCAATTTTATTCCTTCCTTCCAATTTTTGATTTTCCTTTGTACTTTACAATTATACTTGTCCACATACTTCCTTTCATGTTCCTGAATTCTTTCCATGTTTTTGCCATGATCAACGTCATTGACATTGTTATTGCCCAACCACAAGGGACTAGGGGCCAGATGTAGGTAGCCTAATACCGGTCCGTAATGGCCGAAATTACTGAATTTCGGCCTTTACCAACCGGTATTAGGCTTTTGAGATGTAGGTGGCCAATTTACAGTTTCGGTAATTTACCGAATCGGTATTTTAAGAAATCGGTAAATTCCCGATTCCTTAAAATACCAAATCGGAAAATTACCAAATCTGCAATGAAGGGAGCACTCAAATGAGTGAATTGCATAGTTAAGGATTCAGTATTTACCACCAACTAAAAGTTGGTGGTAAATATTGAAAACCTTTGGAAAAGCATTTTTGTGCATTTCCTAAAGTGCCATGTGGCAGACATATATGCCCTTAGGGCATGTATGTGTGCCACATGTGCACACATGCACGATTCAGGGGTGCAACAGGGTGTCAATGTGACACCCTGCCACCCTTGAATGTGTTCCCCCATTACCGAATCTGTATTTACCGATTCGGTAAATCCCATTCATTCCTATGGGTCTCCAGGCCCAGAGGAATGAATGGGAATTACCGAATTGGTAAATACCGAATCGTACCGATTCGGTAATACTTACCAAATTTTTTCCTACATAGCATTTACCGATTTTGAAATACCGAATCGGTAAAATTCGGTATTTTAGAATCTGTAAATTAGCATTACCTACAGCTGGCCCTTAGTTTGGTGCCTGGTTCCCTTCCTTTGAGAGACTTAAATGGAGATACACCAGTGATGGAGTGAGGGGTAACAAGATAAGACCAAATCATTTCATCTAAAACTTTCTTTAAATTCCATCCTCTGCCTGCGTTGAGTTGAACGCAATCTTTAATCATCGGTTGACTCGTTCAACCAATCCATTTGCTCTAGCACAATAGAGTGCAGTTTGCAAATGAGTTACAGAAAACTTGTGTAAAAATTCTTTCATTTCAGGAGATGTAAATAATACACCATTATCCGTTACAAGGGTTTGAGGTACTCCTTCAATACAAAAAACTTCTTGTAAAAATGTTACAACTGTACTAGTAGTGATGTTATCCACAGTTTTGATGACCACCCATTTGGAATGATAGTCTACCAGTGTCAAAATATACCTCCCTCCTAATCCCTTCGCATTTATAGGGCCACTAATGTCCATAGCTAACTTGTTCCAGGGAACTGGAGGTATACCTACAGCAGAGATGAGACTTTCGATAAACTTTTTGCACTTGTCGCTGAACGCACAGCTTATACAACGTCTTATGTTCCTCTCAATCATGTCGTACATGCTTTGCCACCAGCAATGAAGTCTGATCTTGTTCTTGGTCAGAGTGCACCCTAAATGACCTTCATGTGCCAAGATTATGATTTTTTCACGCAAACTTTCTGGAGGTACCAATTTGTTTGCTCTAAACAAATCTTGGTCACAAATATACAATTAATTTCTTACCTCCTAAAATCCTTTCTCGTCTCTCTTAAGATCAAAACATTTTTCAGGCCAACCTTTCAAAATAAGTTCTTATATCCCAGATATCCCAGAGTGTGGGTAATAAAGCTCCTGGCCCCGATGGCCTACCGATAGACCTCATAAAAGTAGAACAGGAATTTTGGGCCCCCCTATTATTAAATGTTTTTAATAATTTAATTACAACTGATATTCCTAGTACATGGTCAACTTCTGTAATTGTACCAATTTTAAAAAAAGGATCAAGGTCGGACCCTAGCTGTTATAGGCCGATCTCATTAATCGACAATACCCTCAAAATATTAGGAAGAGTTTTATTTAATAAAATCAGGGCATGGGCAGAGGAAGAAAATATTTTAAATAAATGCCAGTTGGGTTTCCGGAGCCATCTGGGTACAGTGGAACAGTGTGTATAACAAGGGAGAGAGTAAGGGAGATTACACAAGTTATGTGTGGTGGGAACTCCTGGTCCCCGGATTTAATGGTATCAACAATGGAGGAGTTCCCCCTAGGAGAAGAAACAGAAAAAAGAATCTTTTCTGTGTCTAGAGCGTGAAGCTCAGGTTAGCACAGTGTGCCCCAACCCCTAACAGGACAAGACATGTCCTTGAAGAAGACCCCTCACTCACCAACCTAGTTGGTGACATGCTTCATCATCGGGGTCCCACCCCATAGGCTGAATGCCCATAGGGTGGGCTGCGACACCTGATTACAGTGGAGCGGGTTCTTTTGTTTATATGTGCAAAGTGTTACCATAATCAGTGTTTTAAAAGAGGGCCAAATCTACTCACAACAAGACTTTATTCTTGAGTGTTTGGACCCTCGTAAAAGCCAGTGTGGCACCTGTGCCTCATTAGGAAGGCTTCGGTGTCTAAAGAAGTGTACTAAATATTAAAAATAGCGTAGTGTGCTATGTGATAAATGAAAATTAGGTCTACATGTTTCAACCATTAACAAATTATAGGTTTTCGTCAGGACCGTGGTGATTGGACAGGGTGGTCCGCACACACTAAGGTGCGTCCTGCCCTCGTTCAATTAAAGACCATAAATAGTGGTCTAGTGTAAAAAGATGTTTTCCCTGGATCAGGAGAAAAACCTGCAAGAAAAAATGTAAAAGGGTTGGGATTACATACCGGGGGAGACACAAGACAAGGGTGCACACTTAACATTTATGGTGCTTAGAGGAATCACCTAGATAGGTGACAGAGACGCACCTATATTGATCAGGTCGCACCCGTGGTCTGTTGTCAATCACACAGTGAGGTGCTCGGTCGTAAAACTACCAGAGCGGGTGTCTGTGTTGTGTAAATCAACAACTCGTGAATATGGCGGTCTATTGGCAGTAGTAGACTGAAATGCTCGAGCGGTAGACTACCGGAGCATTGCTTTCATGGCCTAAATCAACATTCTTTGAAATCGGCGGTATGGCAGACAAACGGGTGAGGAGGAGTGATTACCAACTATATTGCGGCGTTGTGGCTTAACGAAGTGATCGCCGGCTACACAGTCGTGCCGCTATGTAAGCGGATTAAATGATAAACATTAATTCATGCAGAGCACGGTATTGGGCTCAGCTTACATTAGAAGCGGTAACTGTCGCTTCATGGGCATGAGGGTATCCAAGACGGCAAGTTTCCGTCACCTGGAACAAGAAAAAATATATGGGCAGAGTTGCAGTTAGTGCACCGCCCCATTGCTCGATATATTGAAACGGTCTGCGGCGTGGTTCGCCGAGTCTGGCAAAGGATCACAGCACTTACTTGCGGCTTCTGCTCGTCAGGAAATGAAACCTACTTGGTCATTTCTCCCAATGCACTGTGGAGTGTTCTGTTCGGTCTGCGGCGCCGGGAAGTAAACTACAAGTTGCTTCCGTGTTGGGCGGGGCGTACAGCAGGGACCTTTCGTGGGCCAATCAGAACAATTCAAAGGGGCCCCGCCCAACACGGAAGCAACTCGTAGTTTACTGATGCTGACCCTCTTGGTTTGACTGAACCCTGACCTGAAGGACCCATAACTAACTTTTAAGCAGGTCCAATAACTCTACCTCACCAAGGTGCTGGAGCGTGAAACTGCCCTAGAGACTGCCAGAAAGTGAGAGTTACGCTTCAAAAGGTGGTTGCCAACTTAAGAGAACTGGAACCTCTCACCGCTTTGCTGTGGGAGTGAGTATCCCCTCTGCGGCAGCGACGTTGTGTGCGAGACATCAGCTGTCAGCCCTGGGTCCGACCCGAACGCTGTGGTGGAGGCGGGGCTCAGCAGAGGCCGGCTGACAGGAGGAGGAGATCCGCAGTGACGCTGCGAGAGAGGCGGCGTCCGGAACCAGGAAGACCCCTGCGGCGTCGGAGGAGGTGCGCCCGAAGCGAAGGAGGCTGGTCGGAAGAGGCGGAGCCTGTGTCGGAGGGATCGCGGAAGGAGGAACAAGCGCCGCTACGGTCCCGTCGGAGGAGCAACACGAACTGACAGAACCAATCGATGCGAACTCCAGCTGAGTCCTCTCATCGTCGGCGCTTGAACGGGTAACCGGAGCGCGTAGGCATCTCCAGCCGAGTTGTCCCTTCAGTTCGAAGTAAGCTGGGAAATCTGTGGGGAAGCGGAGGCGGCACAGTGAGTGAACTGTGAACACTGACTCGCCGGACTAAAGAATAACTGCAAATAGACATCCCGGCTTCGGGACATTAACCTTTAGAGTCCTGATTTAACCCACTTGAGAAACCACTGAGGTATTGAGGGTGTGAGAAGGGAAACGGTGCCCCGAGTAAACGAACCCTGGGCACGAGTGCTAAGAACCGGACAACAGGGTGAAAGTAACAGCCAGAGATCATTGTACTATTAACTCCTCAGGGCAGTAAATGACCTTTAAGAGCCAGAACGTCCCCAATAGAAGTAGAGCATAAAAGTAGCAATAAGAAAGTGTAATTAATTTTCCTGTCTTCTTTTGGCCATATAGCTGGCTGTGACCATTGCCAGGAACGCTGCTGGGGGTAGAACTCTGTGGAGCCGTGAGCTCGAGCTAATTTAGACCCTGAGTTCGGATGGGTAACGTACATGTCAGGTTATATAATGTGGTGCATTAATCTTGTACAGTGACCTACCCATTCTGCACTATTTAAGTTGACAAGCAATACTGTTGATATTGATGGAGGTTAATCTCAAATGAAATGTAACCAGAATTAATCTTCACTGAATTGAGAAAGTTGATGAATATTGCTAATTGAATGTGGAAACCTCTTTTGAACTAAATGTATACACTAATTTGACTGAAAAGGAACAAAGAGAACTTTTATAAAAGTTACTGGTATTTTTCTAAACTCATGTGGCGTCCTTTATTTTTAATGGTAAGTCGCTGAGTTATGGTGAGTGGGATTGTAAGCACTACACAAAAGCCTCGGAGTTTAGCTTTGTCCACTGTGCCAGGCTACCCTATGTAGACTAGGTTCCCTAGGTCTAACACCTCCCTACTCTAAGCAGACGATGCAGTTTTAATGGGTCGCACACCGAATGCCTTGAGGATTTTAGTGAGGGGATTTGTGGACTTTATGTATAGCCTTGACCTTTGCACCAATTTTAAGAAATCGTTTTTAATGTGTTGTGGCCCTAAAAAAGTCACATTAATAGGATTGTCCTAGATCAGTGATCACTGTTATGCATTCGCACTTTTCCGTACCTGGGCCTACAATTCGCCGATAACGGCTCATGGACCGCTCACCTGGTTTACGGTCGGTCTAAGTTCATCAAGGCCATAAACTCCGTACTGTCTCTTCCCAAGCCTAAGAGATTTGAGGTGGTCCAGTCTTTATTAAAAATCTACAAGACACAATGTGTCCCTGTTATGACATATGGGGCCGAAATCTGGGGATACTCAAACTTAAAAAAACGCCCAGGCTGAGGAGAACAGATTCTGCAGAAGGCTTTTGGGTCTACCAATTTCATCTTCCCCCTTTATAAGCCACAATGAATTCAAATTGTTTTATTTGGAGGACTACATTAAGGCACACCCTGTGTTGTTCTGGATTAAGGTCTGGAAAAACCCCGAAGCCTCACTAACAAGAGAAATCTTGGCTGATTGTCTAAAATGTGATCAGGGTATTAAAATCCCATGGCTTGCCCAAGTTCAGGCAAGCCTGGCTGCAGTCAATCTTGAACACATATTTGACAACCCAAATGGACTAGAGGGGAATAATGGGAAGATAATACGGAATATCCTCTATAGGCATTATGGGGAGACTAGATACAATATAGAACTAGCAAAATCTTCTGTGAAACGCTATATCCAAATAGAAGGCTACATCGTATCTACCTCACTCACACCAGTCAGCTACCTCCTTAAAGAAATTACATGCTGAGAGCGCAGCCTCTTGCTTCGCCTAAGAGCAGGATCTATAAAGTACCTATTGTGTTTCACCTTGGGCTACCACTGTAACATTGAGAATCTGGTCTGCCCATGTCAGAATTCTGGAAAGCAAACACTAATGCACTTTTTGTTCTTTTGCTCCTATTATCATAAATACAGTAAGCCCCTCCTGATACAATTTTTTAGAGCTAAAGGCATAAAAGATTTTAACGTGGCATTTAAATCTGTTTTACAGCTTAAAGATGATGGATTAATATACCGTGTGTGTATCTTTTTAAAAATGGCCTTACGATCCCGTATTTCTATGAATTAATTCTTATTTAAATGAACTAGGTCATCTCAATAGATCGGGAGGAGGTCTCTTTGCACTTTGCACATTAGCACCTTAAATTTATGCTGCTATTTGTAAATATGTGAATTATTTTTTACCTTGTCTTTACTCTGGTAAATATGGAGACACTGATAACAATTTACTCCTTGATCTTTGGCTGCTATTACACTATGCACTTTATTTAGATAGTCTAATAATTAGGATTTATGCCCTATGCACTTTAGAAAATCTGTGTTTAAAATAACGCTGCTAAACATATGTTCTATGTATATATTGCTGCTAGTTTAACGGTGACCTCTGTACATGTATAGTTATTAGATAGAGTTATAGAAATAGACAAGAATTGGTGGATATGGACATTAATGATATCTTGCACTTTTTCTTGTCATTGTTTTCTTAAGGAAAATGTAGTACAGTTACCTTATTTTAACCTTGACCATGTACGTAATTATGTGTATGCTTTTATGGATAATGCAATATCCGAATAAAGGTTATTTTGATTTGAAGTTCTTTCATATTTTGAATAACAATATCACAAGTCATGCTGTCTTCCTATTCTTGATTGTTTATTTCCCCATAATGGCTGCCACCACAAATTCTTCTGCCACATTCTTCTCCAATTCATTATTTGGTAATGGAAGTCTAGACAAACAATCAGCTGCCTGATTTTGTTGTCCTGGTATGTACACAATCTTAAAGTTAAATCCTTCTAGACCAAAGAACCACCTGGAGATCCTAGGAGTCATTCTCTCAATGTATTTTTACTGAAAATGCACTTACTAAAGGCTTGTGGTGAACAGACAACAAGCCTTTAGTAAGTGCATCTTCAGTAAAAATAATGAAAGAATGAAAGAATGAAAGGAATCCCCCAAACAAACACACGGAAATGTTTCACTGCCGAGAAGCAGGCTAATGCCTCTCTCTCTACTACAGAGTATCGACATTCAGCTTTGGTCAATGCCCTTGAGGCGAATGCTACAATCCTTTCTTATCCATCCACAACTTGACTAAGGGTCGCTCCTATACCTTTGGTGCTGGCATCTGTGGTAATTATAGTGCATTTTTCTGTGTCAAATTGTCATAAAAAAGGTGCATTTACAATCAGGCACTTAAATCTTTTTAATGATTCTGTACATTCTTCACTCCAATCAAATTTTACACCCTTTTTTAACAAATTCCTCAAAGGATGGGTAATGTCACCAAAGTTTTTCACAAATTTATAATAATATTCTGATATCCCAAGAAAAGACTTTACTTCTTCTTTAGTATTGGGAACAGGAGCTAATTTGATCCCTTCCAGTAAGTCCATCTTTGGCTTTATTCCCTCTCTGGAAATAACATGTCCTAAGTATGTAACAGAACGGACCCCCACTTGACATTTCTCTCTTTTCAACGTTAGTCCAGCATTCTTTAACTTAGATAGGACTATGCGGAAGGCCTTTTTATGCTCTTCTTCATTTTTTCCAAAGACCAGCAAATCATATTGGAAGCACAGTACGTGTTCTACTCCTTCCAAAATCTTTTGCATAGCTATTTGGAAAACCGGGGAAGTGGAGACTAAACAGAACGGCATCCTGCAAAATCCAAATAGTGTGATAAATGAAGTTAATGCCCTGCTCACAGGATGAAGCTTAAGTTGATGATAAGCTGAAGATAAGTCAATTACTGAGAAAAATTCAGCTTTACTGACTTGACTCAATATTTAATTTATAAAACAGCAATGCTCTCGCACATACCATGCACGGTATATCACTAATAGTTATGTAACAGTTCAAAGTTATAGACATATAGCCAATGAATTGACAGATGCGAAATCTTGTGTATAATCCAAACGAAGGGTAGTATAATAAGTCCACAACCGGCTGGTTGTGGACTTATTAAACTACCCTTCATTTGGATTATACACAAGATTTCGCATCTGTCAATTCATTGGCTATATGTCTATAACTTTGAACTGTTACATAACTATTAGTGATATACCGTGCATGGTGTGTGCGAGAGAATTGCTGTTTTATTGCTGTGAAGGTCTTTTCAGATTTTCTGTTGAGCGGTTAAGGGGTCCTTCCGTTCGCTCTTACGCACCACCCCAATATTTGTCATCATTGAATACTGAACGTACACTCTAGGTATAGCGCCTTCCTCACTGAGTACTCAAAAAAAAACATCAGCTGTATCTCAATATTTAATTTATGTTAGGCAAGGGGTGCCTGTCGACCCAAATGCTATTATTTAATTCTCTCAGGTCAATGCATAGCCTGATAGTTTTGGTATTTGATTTGGTTGTGATAACTATGGGTGCAACCCACTTCGCACTCTCAATTGTCTCAAATACCCCTTGACAGATCAACTTATCTAGTTCATGTCTGAGAAGTTCCCTCATCATCAATGGGATATTCCTACCTTTATGTGCAACTGGTTTGGCCCCATCTTTTAATTGTATTCTATGTTGGAACTCTCTCAAACAACCCAGCTTATAGGTGAAAATGTCTGGGAATTCATCAAGTAACTCAATACCACATACAGATCTTTCAACCAGCATAACAGGAACTTTTGCTGTGTGATCAAGTTTTATTCCCAAATCTTTTTGATGTACCCATCCTAAAAGATTAGATCCTTGTTTAGTTATGTACACTTTCCCAACTGTGCTCCTATCTTTAAATGTGATTTTCGTAATGGTCACACTTTCCAGTAGTATATGGTCTTCATTATACCCTACTGGAATCACATCTGGTTCTTTGAGAGAAGACACATCATCACCAAACATGAAAAGTTTCGTTGTTGATAAATGTAAAGGGTGAACATGAATCCACATAAACTTCCACTCTATGCCCACCCAATCCAATCTCACATTTAGGTAGATCTACCATGTGTACTTCTCTGTTTCCTTCGACGTCTACTTGAAGGACAAATGTACCTCTGTTATCTTCACTATTTTCAATAGCATTAACTGTTCTGCTTGACATGTCTACATACATGAGCAAAGTGTCCTTTATGGTTGCACTTCCTGCATGTGGTTGTTCTAGATAGACAGTTTACTTAATTAGCTAAATGGCCTGTGATTCCACGCCTAAAGCACTTGAGTATGCTTTCTGAATTAAACTTTTCTTTACTGGACTTTTTGAACATGTCATTTTTCTTTCGACTTTTAATAGCACACACATTTTTTATTTCTCTGCAAATCTCATTCACTTCTTGTTCAGTAGGAACATTCATTTTCTTAATACATTCAGCAGTATGTTCTACACTTTTTGCAATATCAATGGCATTCTTTAAATCAGGATTACCCACTAACAACTTTTCTTGTATTTTCTTATTGTTTGTGAAACGTACTAACTGGTCACGAATGAGCAACTCTGTCTACTCATTAAGTTCACAGGTATTTGCTAAACCTCTCAAGGTGGTAATGTAATTTCCCACTTTTTCATTCTTCCCTTGGCTTCTACCGAGAAACTTATGTCGCTCTAAAACAAAATTGATTTTATGTGAAAATTGTAGTTGTCATTTTTTAATGATACTAGCATAAACATCCCTTTCATCAATTTCCACTTCGTCCTCTTCTAATGCAGAAAGACTGTCAAATACTTTCCTACCTTCTGCACCTAGATTTTGTAATAGGATATGTTGCTTCTGATGAAGCAAGGTGCAGAACAATATTTTGTTCAAACTTGCGAAGTTAATCTCCCATAATCATAAATGAATTAATATGCTTGTGGTGAAAATACTAATCAACATAGTATAAGAGTTTTGCATCACTACACGCGGGATAACTAATGTGCTTTCATGTTGCAAATGCTTAAGAGAGAAATAATAAACTAACCTAGTCTATTGTCTTTGTCAGTAATAAATGCAGCTGTTTAACTAATGGCATGTGCTTATTTTGTATGCTTATGTTATGTCTTTCTGTGTCAAAAAGCAAAAAAGAGTTGCTGCAGTTCCTAAAGGAAAGGTAGATATAATGCTGCTTATATGTGCTTCAGCTAGGTAACATAATTAACGGGATTAATTAGTAAAGGGGGTGGGTAACAGAATGGGTTTCAATTCTTTAATTAATTGATGTCTTGTGTTTGTTTGATAATAGTTTCCAAAGTGAGGCCTAATGGTGGTTCAGCTTGTCCAGAGCGAATCCTTGCACATGCGCAGCTGTGAAGACTTTTACTGCAGAATCATCACGTAATTTGGAAAAGCAGTTTTTCAGCTGAATTAAATGTGCTCTCGGAGAAAAAGGCTCAAGGACAGGAACTTGTTGTGTCTGCCAAGGCTAGGAAGTTAAAGTTTGAAGCTTGTGGAAAATGTTTCTTTTCTGAGGAAGTCGGAAGACGTGGTAATGAGAGACAATACTGCTTATGTAAAAGCCTGAGCCTAGTCAAGTAACGGACATGATCTAATATTTTATCATGGACTGATATTGCACAGCCAATGAGAAGCCTGGATTTTCATGAAAAGATATAAAATGTAGTAAGTTTAGCTAGAAAGAAAGGTATAAACCCTGACACTTGGAGCGGAGAAAAAACTCTCTTCTTTCCGATTCCTGATTGACGTGAGATGCTGTCGGACTTTTGGCGCACGTAAGGACAGCAGACTTTAAATGATTTTTCCTTTCTAGGTGGAGTGAGAATCAGTCAGGGAAATAGATTTAGGGAATGGAAACTTATTCTGCTAATAATTCATGATTTTGAGCTTGCTTTAAAATGTCAGTTTATTAATTCATTTCCTCACTAAAATGCTGCTTTCTTGATTGCTTAAAAAATAAAGATGTTTAAAACGTAAATGCTTTTCCTTTATGATAATAAAGTTAATAAAATAGATTTGAAATGACAAGCTGGTCTTGTTTATTCATGATCTAGTTACCATCAGTTGATTCAAGCGCCTTAGTGGCTTGATTAATAATTGATATATGTTCAAACCATGGTAAAAATAGATAAACTGCAGTTGTATATAATTTTGTAAATAATATGTAGATAGTTTAATTAATCAGGCCACCTGATTCAGACGCTCAAAAATTGTCTCATTTGTGTTATGGGCCGTTATAAGTGATTCATGATTAATGGTGAGTATTGAGGTGATAGGTAGCGTTATTGAGACAGTTTTTAAATAGGAGCGCTGGATCACTTCCTTACTGCGAAAACCCAATGGCACCTATAGCAATCAAGTATGTTTCAAACCCTTTGATCCAGTTTTTCCAAGCTACAATGGGTTCTCCAGCATCTGAAAGGAAAGGTGGGGGTTGGTTCATACTAGCTGCTGCCATAATAGTTTTCAAAGATTACTTATGTAAAATGTAAATAAATATATCTATGAATGAATAGAGAAGAAGAGGGGAAGTTAGCGATGAATATCCTGTGGAAAAAAAGGCTAGTAAGCTAGATGGTAATAATTAGTACATTCTTTTGACCTTAATCCGTAAAATTATGCAATTCTGTGAAGAAAAAATAAATAAATATATATTGAGTGAACAGGGCGGGAGCTTACCACCGAAGCGCGTCTGTGAGCAGCAACTGAGATAAATAAATCTTCTTTGGATTACAATTCACGGAGTCAGCGCCTTTCTTTACAAAGAGTTTGGACTGGTTCTCAATATATATATATATATATATATATATATATATATATATATATATACACACACGGAGGAATAATCAAAAGTATATAATTAAAGATACTGCGCTGTAAATTAGTTAAAGTTAAGTATTTCTTTGTTCAAAAGTGGTGACCAGTATTCCTTCTGCTGTAGTAGTATTTTCCTGTGGCAAATAATTCTTCACAGTCTAATTCCTATAAAAGATTAGAAAATACAGAGCAGCTGGTGTACCGCTTGGTTAATTCACTCACTTCAAAAGAGTAACTTCAACAGCGATAGCTGTCCACTTGCTCTGCTACACCAAGTTATTGTACTTCATTACAGTTAGGAGTAGTCACTCATTATATAATGACTAATCCAAAGCGGCAAACATGTCTTCAAAAGGAGTCTAGCAGAGAATATAAATCTGACAACTTCCCCCTCAACGATATTAATGTTAATAGTATTTGCAGCAGAACGTCAGAAGAGTGAGACTCACTTCAGAAATATCAGAAATCTCACAAAAATGAATCACTAGAAATATTCCTCTATAACAGTCTCACTTTGTACACAAAGCGAGAATATCACTTAGACAAAAGAACAACGCACATCGGACACGCAGTAGTACATGCAGTCAAACTCCTCACCAGCTCGAATTTCTTCTTATAGCAAGCACGATGCCTCAAGGGAGAAACTCCACCTCAGCAGGCTCACCCACTCACCGGAAAGACTTGCGAGCCGGCAATGACCTTTCCTGAGCGATACCTTCCTCAGCGTGTGGTCGGCAAAAATGAAACTCCGCCTTGATAAGGTCACGCTTCAGGGATGAAATGTTTGCAAAAGTGTATCCTTTCCTGGTCACAATCGGCTTAAGAAGACGAACGCACAGGGCCAAGTGAGTTTACTTTTGGGTGAATAACTTCTTGTTTTTTCCGCAAGGATTCTTATATGGCTGAAGCTTGGCTACGTCAATCCTCACTTGTCATTGTCTCTCAGAACGTTCGCAGATACCTCTCCTCGAAGTAAAATGAATGCGCACGGCTCCTGTGGGTTACAGTTAGGAGTGGATGTTGATCCTGTTGTCCTCCTCACAACTAAATCGTCGCCAGTATAATGAAGAAACTTACACCAGGTAGAGTTCAAGGCTTTATTCAACAAAAATCCTTCAACGACATCCATAACCCACAAACGATAGTTGGGCTTTGTGAGTGTGCACAGTAGAACATTGACAAAACATTCTAAAGAATGGATGAAGAACAATAGTGGAGGAGGGGTGGTGTAGAAGGGTCCATTTGGGAAAAAAGGAGCAGGGAAATAAAGAGAAAAATTACAACATAATGCTGTTAGTTTATAGCTGTATAAAGCACTCCAGCTCCCATAAGACACCAGAAATGTAACAAGGGATTTAGAATAAAAAGAGATAGTGAGAAAGGACTCACTGACCATGTATATATTACATTTATCCTCCTAATCAGTGGCATAACTATTAATAATGCAGCAGATACAGTGGAACAAAGGTTTACTAAATAGTTTTTTTATAATGTTGCTGTTTGTGTAACAGATTTTGCTAATCCATACTACATAAACAGTGTTACATCAGGGCACAACAATCATGATAACTGATTTAAAACAATTTCCCCAAAATATGACGTAATTTGCTTATTTTAAATAAGTGTACATGTGCAACTTTTTTTAACCAATATGTGGTATAGGTACCAGTTGTCTTGTAGTAGGTATTCAGTATGTCATTATTGGAATGTACAGTGATGGAATTATTACTATGTCAATGGTGATGTCATTTAGAGTGCGTTGGTGAAGCGGTTGGATATGGTGGTGGCTGGACGTGTTTCTCCTCCTCACCAGTGGGACCCTTAATTGGCACTTAAATAAACTTTATTTATTTTGGATTTATTGACTCCATCGCTTCATTACAATGGCAACAAGTTGTTAGTGCTGGCCCACAGTGTAGGAATTACCCTTTATTTGATTTCGTTGCGGAGGGGATCGTGAGGCAATCAGCTAGCAAGATTTGTGCCAAACTACTAGCTGACGAAGATTGTGGGGAGTGAGCAGTGGACTGCGAAGATTGTGATGTTCTAGAACTTCAGGCTGGATGTCACGTATGTCTGCTGGCAATTTTATGGCAAGACCGGAGGCTCCTATTATGCATTCTAATCTTGCATTTATTACAATAGCAGCCAAATAAGTGAAAAACTACAGTTCCCAGAGGGCCAGGCGAGAACTGGGCCATGGGAACGAGAAAAAACGTTAGGACATTAGCCAATCAGCATCGTGTTAACAGATAAGAGAACACACTGACTGCGCAGCTTCCTCTTTTCTTGCTGCTCGCAGTCAGATAAGTGTTCTCTTATCTTTGCTCCCAGTACAGTTTTTTATTGTCACTTGATGTTGTGCTTTTATTGTTTATTAATATTGCATTGCACTTGCTTTTCGCTTTCCAGCGTTTGTTTTCCTCGCGCTGAGGCGCGTTCGCCTTTCCTTTTACACGCCGCATTTCCGACCGCTCGCGGTCTGTCAGCTGTTCCCCTCTCCCTTACTGCCGGTGGTTTCACCCGGCTCCGTTCCTCGCGCTGCTCGCGCATTTCCCTCACCTTCGCTCTTGTTCCTCACACGGCGCTTCGGAGCTCTTGCAGCTGACCGGCTTGGTGCTCCTCTTCTGCCTTCTGCTCGTCCCGCCTCCGCCTGCCTCAAGCCCGCCCCGCACACGCCCACAGTGCTATTCCCTCATTATTTAACCCTTTCTGCCCCGTTTTTTGCCTGCTCTTTTACAGCACTATGGAACGTGACAGTTCCTCTGAGGAATTTCCCTTCAAGGAGGATAATGGGTCTTTTAAACAACACTTAAGTAAATGTATTAATACTTCTGTGGAGCAGGCTGTGGAAGTATCTATGAAATGTATGTCAAAAACAATGGAGAATTCTATGCTCAGCCTCATGTCCAAGGCTTTGGCCCATTCTGCGGGGATAGCAGAAAACGTAAGATGGATCACTCTGCTCCTGTGCATGTTGCTAAAAAGTCGTCATTGTTGATGAGCGAGTCTTTCTCGCATATGACTGAGGACGTTGTGCCTCCCAGGCCTCCTTTGAAGGAGGGGTTTGTTGTTTCCGAGGGCAAGAAAAAGCAGAAGACAAAACACGCAGAGTCACCAATCAAAAAATTGGTTATTTCCACCATCTTGGACACAGACAATGATATGGCTGATGCTGACGACTTATTTGATGTTTTTGATGTGACTGACCCCCCTTCTCCCCCTCCCAAACTTTCCAAGTCAGATTCCTTTACTTTTGAACCTGTTTATGATTCTGAGGGTCTCCCCATGTTCGACCCATCCTCCATTCGACACCCTAATTCGACTGAATGACTTCCCTCACACCACGTGGGTGAATATATCTCAGCTTGTTTGCGCCTCCCTCTGGAGACTGCTGTGAGGTCTCGGCTCAAATCTGAGTGCCCCAAACCATCTTTGCCCGAAAAAATCACCCTAGTTCCCTCTATTGATCAACCCCTCCTCACCTTCTTCTCCAAGTTTGGCAAAGATCCTCGTAAGGGGGTAGACAAGGCGTGGTCCTCCTGTCAGGACAAGGTGCTGGATGTGGTGGGTCCCCTGGCTCGTATTTTGGACATGGCAGAAACTATCTTCGCCACTGCCCCAGATCTTGTTTTAGAATCCGATGCAAGCCTGTCGGGTTGGGGCGCCCGCTGTGGACCAATCTCGACTGGAAGTACATGGTCGTCAGAGGAGTCCAAGCTGCACATCAACTGTTTAGAGATGCTTGCAGGTTCCTTTGCGATCCAAAGCCTTTCCAAGGACAGAATCCAATGTTCCATCCTCCTTCGCATGGACAATGTTTCTGCGGTTCGCTATATCAACTATCTCGGCGGGACCAAGTCCAAGCCTCTAGCGTATTTAGCGAAAAGTCTGTGGGAATTCTGCCTGGCACATCAGTTCTCCTTAACAGCGGAGTACCTTCCCGGAAATCTCAATTCCGTGGCAGATTGGCACTCCAGGTTTCTCCACGATTCCAGCGATTGGAAGCTTTGTCCCTCCGTTTTCCTGTCTCTTTCTCACAAATGGGGTCCCTTTTCTATAGATCTCTCTGCTTCCCGCCTCAACTGTCAATTGCCCCAGTTCTTCAGTTGGCGGCCAGACCCTTTGGCTTTAGCTACGGATGCTTTCCTTCAGGATTGGTCTCATCACCTCAACTATGCTTTCCCCCCTTCCTTATGATCAACAGAGTTCTGTCTCAAGTCCGTCGCCAGTCCACTTCTCTGGTGCTAGTTGCTCCTTTTGGCAAGCTCAAATTTGGTTCCCCTCCTTGCTGGAGATGGCAATAGACTTTCCTGTTCTCCTTCCATCTTTCGACGATCTTCTCCTCAATTCCCAGGGCCTTCGTCACAGTCTTATTCTGGACAACTCCTTAACCCTGTCGGCCTGGAAAGTTTCCGGCCTCCCTCTTCTAACGTCCTCCTTTCACAAGAGGCTACTCTCTTCATCAACCAGGCCTGGGCTCCGGGAACTTCCAAAGCATACAAATCCGCTTGGTCTCTTTGGGCAAGCTGGTGTTTGGAGAGGGATATCGATCCCCTTTCAGCCCCTCTAAATTTCATTATCAATTTTCTGGCTTCTGAGGCCAGTTCCGGTAAGGCCTATCGTACTGTTAACCTCTACCGATCTGCAATTTCTCTCAACCATGTTCAGATCGACGGCAAACCAGTTGGCGCTCATCCCCTGATCTGTCGCCTCCTCAAGGGGGTTCGATGAGCTAAACCTCCGTTGGCTAAGTATTCCTTTTTATGGGATGTTTCTGTAGTCCTTAAACTGTTCATGAATTGGCCTGCTAACTCTGCCTTATCTCTCAAAATGTTATCTGCAAAATTAACCATGTTACTTTGTTTGATCTCGATTAAAAGAGTTTCTGATGTTAGAGCTTTAGATATTTCTTCCAGACAATTCTCTCCTACAGGTGTTTTGTTCCAGATTCGCAGAAGAACTAAGACTAATTTGGATTCTGTGTTTTATCCTTATTTCCCTGATCAACCACAGCTTTGTGTGGGACAGTGTTTGAAAGTATATGAACAAAAGACAGCTGATCTCAGGGCGTCCTCTTGTTCCCAACTCCTTATTTCTTTTCGCAAACCCCATCTTCCTGTCTCTTCCCCTACCCTCCCCCGGTGGGTTCGCTGGGTCATGTCTCTTGCCGGTATTGACGTCTCCGTTTTCGGAGCGCATTCGGCCAGGGGAGCCATGGCCTCTAAGGCCTTTTGGTCCGGCTCCCGTCTGGAAGACATCCTGAGATCAGCAGATTGGTCCAATGACAGTGTTTTTCGCATGTTCTATTGTAAACCTGTTCATTCTGTTGCTTCTGATGTCATTAATATGCTTTAAACAAGCATAATAGGGGCCTCCGGTCTTGCCATAAAATGTAGATTTTCCTAGTTGTTATGACGGAAAGTCTTAATTTTATTAAAGACACGGAGGCGAGTAGTATCCCGCCGCTACACTACTAATCTGTGTTCTCCCTCCCTACAGCGAATCCGGCCTTACCACCTGCTTCATCATAGGAGGTCTTCTCTCCATCGACTTCGTGCCTCACCTTCATGGACTTCTTCAGCTCTCCCAACGCCTTCTCCAGTTGTTCAAGTCGGACTTTGCCCTTGGCTCCCTGTGGTTCAAGATATCTGCTCCTGGACTTTGGCTGTTTCTGTTGTTTTGGCTATTTTTCCTTTGTTCTCTAATGTTATCTGACCTACTCGCCGCGAAAAGAGGAAGCTGCGCAATCAGTGTGTTCTCTTATCTGTTTACACGATGCTGATTGGCTAATGTCCTAAAGTTTTTTCTCGTTCCCATGGCCCAGTTCTCGCCTGGCCCTCTGGGAACTGTAGTTTTTCACTTATTTGGCTGCTATTGTAATAAATGCAAGATTAGAATGCATAATACTCGCCTCCGTGTCTTTAATAAAATTAAGACTTTCCGTCATAATAACTAGGAAAATCTACATTCCAGTAAGGTACTGTGAGAGTTACAGTTGTGCCTACCGTTGAAGCGGTTGGAGATTGCACATGACTGTCTGGCTGTGACTGGGTTTGATGAAGCACTGTTGTGACGTTGCGTGACGCGCTACGTGGTGTTGTGGAATCCGGCTCCAAGCTCCACTGCCCATAAAAACAAGAACATACACGACGCTCCTTCGTGGCCATCTTGGAATCCTTCAGGAAGGCTTCAGTAGTTTCGGAGTTTCGTCATCGGAGAGGTTTGGATGTGTAATTACCAGCGCGTATCAGCGCATATCAGTGATATGAAAACTTGCCCCGTAAGTGAAACCTCGCCGAGCTTGACATGCACACTGGAGATTATATTGTGTGGTTTTTTCTTCTCCCTCCTTTTGTTTGGATTTCTTCAAGCAGTCACGTGCACACTAACTTGGTGCATGGACTGCAAACTGATTACGCAGTGATGTGCACACTAATTTGAGGCATTGTATGCATATTGTTTACACAGTGATGTGCTCACTGAAGATGTGCATATTGTAAATTGAAATACACAAGTAGTGTTCCTCATTTTGGTTGTTTTAGGGTTTCAGTGTAAGTTTGCATATTTTTAACTTCCACTTGTGCAGTGTTAATTTTTGTATGAAAGAAGTCATATCTAGTTTGCAGTTATGTAATCAACCTGCAATTTGTTTTACCGGTACCAGGTAAACCAAAGTTATTTTGGAAAAAATGGTTTAAAACTTTCGAGAGCTATCATAGGAGCTGAACAACATTATTGTACCATCAAAAAGGAGGCATTGGCTTGTGTATGTGCTGTAGAAAAGTTTAAGAATTTTTTGTGGGGAAGAGTGTTCTGCTCACTGCCCACAAACCTCTAGTGCAGAGGTCTTCATTCTGTGGGGCATGACCCCTAGGGGGGGGCTGTGGAGTCCTGGGAAGGGGGTCGCGCACCCCCAGCTTCACTTATCCCTAGGAAACAAAAAGGTTTGCATTCCTTTTGGAAAAAGATAGTGGGAGGGCTGATTTAGATCGTTATCAGCTGCTTTCCTGAATGAAATTAAAATGTGCACTGTGAGTTAATCTGCAGGTGTAAAGGATGCTTGGGAGCGGTTCTGGCTTTAATTGATCAAATAACTCCAAGCTTTGTGATGACAACATTTTGGTTTTTTTAAGTGGTGGTGTAAAGAGTTAACAACTGGGCTAGGAAGTGCTTGCTTTTAATTTTAACAGCATTTACACAGCCCTTAGTACCACTAAAGACGTGTTGAAGGAACAGTTATTTAAAAAACAAGAATTGCATTACATATGCTCTGGTATTACTAAAATCTACATTTTGGAGGCACCATTTTATTGTAAAACTATTTGCATGTTTTGCAGCATTCGATCTCACACTGTGTGTATTGCAACTATTCACAGCGCTTTCTGTCACAGGCTGTGACCTTGTAGCACAAAAATACGCATCACTATTCTTCACAGCACCAATCAAGATTTAATTCTGTGGCTGTCTGGTTCCACACATACCTCTGCATCTGCAGTGCATTATCTAATAGAGGTTTCATTATGTACTACAGTGCATTTCCCACGAACAACTTTTAAAAAGTATTTTTAATGTATGCTGCCCATTATTTTATACGTAGCTACCTGATGGTGAAAGACCTAAAAAACATACAGAATATTCTGGGGCTTATTTATGATAGGCTTGCATCACCAGAGCATCACTCTTTTGACGCTCCGGTGGCACAAGCATCTCAGCCATACCTATGAGGTAGTGTAAAGTCACCCTGCATGACGTAGCATGGCCTCATAGATATTGATAAGACATAGCAGCGCAAGTCACTGCATTGCCTTACTCTGTGTCAAGGAGTTGTTCCATGGGGTTCCCACGCACAACCCATGGATTTTTATGCTGCCCCATATTTACAAAATGACATAAACCTGGAGCAGCTCCAAAAATGGATGCCTCCCCAACGGAGGTGCAAGGAGGAGAAATGTTTCATTACTCCTCGTTTTTTCCTCTTTCCATGAGTGCTGCATTCTGCAGCTCACATAGAAAGAGGGAAACGCCTCTCTAGATTGTTTTTGTGAAGGTAGGTGCCTCTGTCTGTACAAAAACAATCCTGCCTATATTGGTGCTAGGCAGCAATTTGTGCGCCAACGCAAGAGAAAAGGACAGGAATGCACCATACTTCATAAATACGGTGCATTCCTGCCCTTTCACATTGCTGTAGGGCAGCGCAGCAAGAAGATTTGCGCCGCTGCCCTTCGCCAATTCCTCATAAATGAGGACCTTTGTTTTTAGCTACACCTTTGACCACGCCCCCACGCTTACTGACATTTGGTTTGCTAAACACTGTTTAATATTTTTTCCCCACCGTAAAAATTATTTGCTGTGGGAATTGGGGGCGGTTATGGTTGTCGATAGTTGTCGATGATGAGGAGTACCAAGTTCTAGAAATTTTTGTCAGAAAGGGGACCTCATGCCTAAAAGAGTTTGACAAGGGGATCTCGGCATCAAAAAGTTTGAAGTCCTCTGTTCTAGTGTATATGATGGATAGAGTATGATCTGGGAATGCTTCTTCAAGATTGGTGAGATTTATTGCGAGATTACAGGAATTCAATTTTGAGATTATGCATATTCCTGAGGGAAAGAATGTCACAGCTGATTGTTTATCGAGGTTGCCACCCAAATTTATGCTTGAATGGGGAGGCTATTTGATATGGGGAAGGCAGTGTATGACAAATGTGACACCTACTTTTGGGAGAGGTGTGAAAGGAATTTCTCTTGAGTGTAGTATTAGTAAGGTTAGAAACAATTTAAGTAAAGGGAAGTTACATCATGATGCATGCCATAGAGCCAAACCCAAGATGATTGAAGTTGGTGATTGGGTACGTGTCATCAAACCAGTGTTACACAGCAAAGGAGTATCTACATTTTCCTTGCAGGTTTGGGTGGAAAGAGTAACTTATACCGCTGTCTTATTGAAGGACAAATGTTGGTGGAACAAGAGTGCAGTTGTGGTACTTAAACCAGGGCAGGAGAATATGTTTGAGCAAGGAATGGATGGTGGTGACGGTATGCTGTTAAGTAATGGCACTGAGAAACTGGATCAGGTACAGGAACATCATACTGTAATTACAAGGGACCCTGAGAGAGTGGAACAAGTAGTGGATCAACTGAGGGAAACTGCTGATGAGGAGAATTCTGTTGTGGTGAATACCTCCTTACAAAGAAGGGTGGTAAGGATGCCTAAGAAGTTTGAGGATTATATTTTGGAATTGTTTTTTTTCCTCATCATTAATATTCCCCAGTTTTAAAAAAAAACTTTAGTTATGGTATATAGTTTCTTCTTTTGTTTTGTATTTGTTAAAAAAAGAGAACCTGTGGTATTGGTACCTGTTGTCTTATAGTTGGTATTCAGTCTGTCATAATTGGAATGTACTGTGATGGAATTATTACTATGTCAATGGTGATGTAATTTATAGTGCATTTGTGAAGCGGTTGAATATTGTGGGGGCTGGACGTGTTTCTCCTCTTCACCAGTGACCCCAGTAATTGTATTTCTTAACACCATCGCTTTATTACACTTTATCTTTGTTGTGGGGGTTTATGGGCTTCCAGTTACTCAAGGCAAGCAGGAGCTTCTGCTATGTTGCCCTCTGGTGGAGAGAGTGGAATCCAGAGTTTTCATGAACTGGTAAACAAAAGCTCCACGCATGATGGTGAAATTAACTTGTTTATTCTTTGGAAGAAACTCCAGCCACCACCTTCAAATGCTCATGACAACTGACCTTCACAGTTTCCTCAACAACAGTATACATCTATATCAGAACTCTCTTCCATGGAAGAAGAGTTATTCATGGAGACTGTGTATCCATGGATACATATTTCCCAGTCTAGGTGAAACACAATTATAAAATATACACATTACCACAGAGAGCATAGGTCAAGGCAGGTGTGCTTATTGTGAGTCCCGGAGAAATTAACAGAAACAATATTGCCACCAAGGGCTATTAATCAAATTCTCCACTGTCCAATTGAATGAGTGAGGAGTGTGCCTTACTAACTACAACCCGATCTATCGCTGGGTCCGGTGGCTTAGTGGACTAATTTGTCCACTGTAGGGGCCTGTGTTTGACCTGCTGGTCACAGGTTCAAATCCCGGCTGGTCCACTCAGCATTTCATCCTTCTGAGGTCGATAAAATGAGCACCATTGAGTTAGGTAACAATAAACATCTGTTATTCAGCGTCAAGATGCCCTTCTGGGTGAATGTGCGCTTTACAAATATACATGCTATGTTATGTTAAAAAAAATGGGTTTTTGGGGCCTAATGAAATAGCAGATGCATCTGAAAGGAACCGATCGATTGACAGAGGACATATTATTGGCTCAAACTCACAGAATAAGCAGAGAGGCTTAAAAAACTAGAAAAGCACTGACATGACACACAGAATGTATTTGAACCACCTGCAGGATGGCAAAGGTTAGTGCAACAGTGCAGGAGCCTATTTAAAAGGGCACTACTAAGCACTTTGTTCTCGGTTTCCTTTCAAGAGTGTAGTCCTTTTCTCAGTATTATGGCACAATCAATCAATCAATCAATCAATCAATACATTCATAGAGCGCGCTACTCACTCGTGAGGGTATCAAGGCGCTGATGGGAGGGGGGTGCTGCTACTGCTCGAATAGCCAGGTCTTGAGGTGTTTCCTGAAGGTGAGATGGTCCTGGGTCAGTCGTAGGTGGGCGGGGAGGGAGTTCCACGTCTTGGCGGCCAGGTAGGAGAACATTCTTCCTCCGGTGGTGGTTCTGTGAATCCGTGGGACGGTGGCAAGGGTGAGGCTGGCGGAGCGGAGTTGGCGGGTCGGAGTGTAGAACGTGAGGCGGTTGTTGAGGTATTCGGGGCCCATGTCGTGGAGCGCTTTGTGTGCATGGGTGAGGAGTCTGAACGTGATCCTTTTGCTGACGGGGAGCCAGTGCAGGTTTCTCAGGTGGTCAGATATGTGGCTGTGGCGAGGGATGTCGAGGATGAGTCGTGCGGAAGCGTTCTGTATGCGCTGGAGTGGTCATCCCAGTTGGGTTAATAATAGAAACGTATGGCATCCTGAGATAGGGAGTGGATCAGATTTAGGTTGTTAGCTTAGTGCCACTAATGGTGAATCGGTTCTTGGATAGATTTGAAGGTGGAGAGGTGCAGCTAGTCTGGAGCCACGCAAAGAAAGCACAGTTAGGGTGAGCCAGGGGACCAGAGATATTGCAGCCAGCAGGCCAGGCAATGAAGGGCATGGTTTATGGTGTGGACAATACCAAGAGACAAGGGGCCCAGAAGGTATGAGATGAAGCAAGGGGAACCCTTCTAGCAAATATCAGAGAATGGTCAGTGTTGTAAACAATCAATTTGAGAGAACAAAGTGTGTGGTAGAGCAATGATCCCGGGTGCCCTTCATGCAGTGTGTGGCATCTTGTCTGGAATCCCAGAGTGTGTTCCAGCCGTGGCACTTCACACTGAGATTCTAGAGAGAGTCAGTTAGCCCAGGCTTCTCCATCATGAGGGTGTTTCTTCCTTACCTCAATAAATACCTCTTTGACAGCATTTACTTGAGGTTATCTACTTCATTCAGAGGAGATTCATATACTGGCGACGAGCGGGCCATATTAGAGAAGCCTGGAGGCCTCCTCCCTCAACAAGAAATTTTTTGGGGATGGCCGAGCACTGTAGAAGAGTGTGTCTACACTTGAATCCTCCTGCTCTTGGTAGACAATCTCAAAGTCTGCAGCAAAGGCAGCGAGAAAAAAATAAATCAACATTACTCTATATTTGCCAGAAGTGGGAAATATGTAAGTGCAGCACATACACTGTCAGTCAGAGTTACTGGTGCTCGCACTAGGAGGAGCAGAAACATTACCAATGCTAGCAAGTCTTTAAAACGTCATCAGGGAAAAAAGTGGTGTCCATCTCTATAAATTGCAAATACTAGTGAGTTATCCTCACAGTGTTCCTAGTCTTTTACCCTGATGTGCGCTCTGAGTTCAGCACATTCTGCAATTCAAAATTAGTACTTTTAAACCTTCTTAAAAATTATTGGGGAACTTCTAACTTTACCCAAAACATTCCAGGGCTGGAGTTAGAATTCTAAATAAGCCTACTGACATAACTGAAGGAAAGTTGCTCTTTCTCCAAATATTCTAGGATTGGAGTTAGAATAGTACATTTGACCTTCCAGGATCCGCCACGCCCCCTGCTGACCCGAGGACAGAGTTCAGGGCACGCAACATGAACAAGCTATCCCAACGTCTTCCTGGCGGCCATCTTTAGTGTGGGCAATTTGAATTGAGGCATCAAAAATATTTCATAAAAAGCATTTATGAACAGATACAAGATTAGGGGCCAGATGTAGGAGGCCATTTAACGTCCGGTAACGGCCGATTTCGGCCGTTACCGTCCGGTAAATGGGTATTTGTGATGTAGGGGGCCTATTTTACAGATTCGGTACATTTACCAAATCGGTAAATTTACCGAATCGGTAAAATAAAGAATCGGTATTTTTACCGATTCGGTAACGGCCAGATGTAGGTGGGACTCTTCTGAGTCCCAAAGGCCTTACAGATTCGGTATTTTACCACCCAATCACATTGGGTGGTAAAATACCGAATCCAGGTGTGCATGCACACCTATGCCATGTGACAGACAGACATGCCCTTAGGGCATGTCTGTGTGCCACATGGCACACATGCCTGTATTTGGGGTGTAGAGGGTGTCAAAGTGACACCCCCTGCACCCTTGCTGGAATCGGTATTTACCGAATCGGTAAATACCGATTCGGTATTGCCCATTGATTCCTATGGGCTTCAAGGGCCATAGGAATAAATGGGCATTACTGAATCGGTATTTACAGAATCGGTAAATACCGAATTTTAACGATTCGGTATTTACCGATTCTGAAATACCTACATCCCCCCCCCCCCCCTCTATTTTACCACTTTGTAAATACCGAACCGGTAAAATTCGGTATTTAAGAAGTGGTAAAATAGAATTACCTACATCTAGCCCTTAGTTTCAAATCAGTTATCCACAGCAAAGAGATCTCATGATAACTCTCAACCCATATCTTCTTGATCAACTTTTGGCTTATAGGTACTTAATAGGTCTAGTATATGGTGTCAAGGCTTTGAAGTGGTTATTTCCTAATGTATTTTAATCAAGGTCGGGGTCACTAAATCATTTTGTCCACAAAATTATTCTTAAAGAAGGTGCAGTGGCAAAAGTACATGAGTTCAGAAATGTTCCTGTATCAATGAGGAATGCATTGAAAGCTGAATTAGAGAACGTGTGCAAATAGGATATTATAGAGGAAATAGAATCCTCAGAATCGTTAGCAACATTGTTATAATGCATAAGCTCAATGGTAAAATAAGACTGTGTGTTAATTTAAGATACCTGAACAATTGTGCATGGATGTATTGCAATCAATTACTTAACATTGGATAAATGTTTTTTTAGTTAAAGGAGCTAAACTCTTTTCTACACTAAATTTGTCTTGTGCATATTTCCAGATTGCTCTACAAAATGATTCTAGACACCAAACTTCTTTTATTACACCAGGATCAACTTATATCATTTCTGAGTTTAGAAGAATATTACCTCAAATGTATACATTTATTTTCTGATAGATGAAAACATGTAAGAACTAATGAAAAGAAATCAAAAATTTGTGTGGAAAAATGATTCCTCATATGAATGTAACAATTAAAAAAAATGATTGCAGATGCTACAGCTTTGAGGCCATTTCACACTACTTATGACTCAATTATAATGATTGATGCTAGCATTATAGGCATTGGAGGTGTCTTATTGCAAGATCACAAAAGAAAATTGGTAACAATGGCAAATGGATTTTGACCAATGAGAGGTGTGCAGCAGAACTATTCTATTGGCCTGATGGTAGGTTCTTGAGTATTTCAGAAAATTAATTTACTGTACCAGGTTTTGAGTGAGAACTGACCCTTGTCCTTTAGTAGATCTTTTTACAACAAAAGGGTGTAGTAGTGCAACACCCAGAGTGGCTAGATGCCAGTATAAATTGCAGAAATTTCATTTTTATACGGAATTTATTTCAGGTGCCAGAAATATTCTGGCGGACCTTTTTATCTCATCTTCTTTTTAATGAAACCAATGATGTCAGTACCAAGGATCCAGATTTAGAAGGAGTAACCTCGATTTGTGAAGTATAGAGTGGGTGTGCTACAGAGACAGAGTGGAAAGAAGTGTGCACATTATATATTGTAATTCGAAGGATTTTGAATTACACATAGAAGAAATTACCCAATATGAAAAAGTTAGATGATGATGTGTTATCATACTTTCCTAATGCAGAAAAGCTGTCTGAACAAGATGTTGTGTTGATGCTAGGGGAATTGTTGGTAGTTCCAAACAGTTTGTGGCAAACCATTCTTGATATGGCTCAAGTGAGTTTTAGTTCCACCGTTTGCAGAGAGCCACATGCACAAATAATTATATTATTTTGTCCCAATGGTTTTGAGAGGGTCCATAGTCCAGCAATAGTTTGATTTCTTGCTCATCCTCCTGAAGGTTAAAACTTTTGTTTTTGACTCTTTTGCCATAATTTTAGAGTGGTCAGTAAAATACTGTGAAGGGCTCCCTTTACTTACTCCCTGTCGATGTGGAAATTGTTGCCTTTTTCTGCCTTGCAGAATGCAATTTCCTATGCCTGGTGATGGAATGCAGTTTGCGAGACTGTGGGTGGGGGGCTTTATTATAATGACTGGTTTATCACAGCTTGGTGTGGGAACAGAACAATTCCTGCCATATGCATGGCTGGCCCATGTGTCGTGCCAGATGTGGCCCACGTTTCTGGACAAACTACAGGCACATGGTGTGGTGCAGCAACTGAGCGACCTGGCAGGCTGGCAACACCTGATCACACACAAGTACAGGACACTGCTTGAGCACAAGGGAAGCTCAGCAGGAAAGGCGAGGGGCAGATGAGAGACGGCCTGTCCAGATACACTGTCAGAGCAGGTCTCGAAAAAGGCCTGTGAGGTAGTGAAAACAATATCAACCAATGCTAGATTTTAACTGACTCACTTTAATTACCTACATCAAACCTACCTAACGCCCAGTAAATTGACCCGAATTGACTATGTCAAGCCGGAGGCATGGGGGAGATGCTGGCTGCATGCAGCGGTTTTACTACACATTACCTGGGTATGTCCAGCTGTGACAAGTTTTTGGGTGACTATCAAAGAGGAACTAGCACATAGGATGGTTTCCTCAAGTACTGGAAGAAGCTAAAATGGGAAAAACCATGGTGGTGCTTAGTTTAGCGCAGGGTAAAATTTAAGGAGCCCCCAGCAATCTATAACTAGAATGCCTGATACCTGTGTACACTACCAGAATGGTTGCAATGACAATGTTTATGTTTTTTTTTGTTTGCTAAAACATAATGAAAAGATTTTTTTTAAACGTATCTGTCAAAAAGTCAGGTATTTTGTGTCATACTGATTGATCAAATTTTACAATGGCCTGAAGTAAATATGGCATGTCAGGCTACATCGAAAAATGTTATTGAATTTTTTTTAAAGCGATTTCTGAGAGGGCGCAATTCCTAAAAAGCATTGTGACCGACAAGGGAATATAAATGACATCAATAGAAATGAAGACATTTTTACAAGCGGTGCAATTGAACATACACATACATCTGTGTAATAACACCAGGGTAATGCAACTGTGGAGAGGTGGGTAAGAGTTTTGAATGCTGGCATACATATGGTGTTGCCAGGTGGTAAAGATTGTTTCCTGGCAGTTAAAGAATGAATTTGGGGATATCATACTACACCAAGAATTCCTGGGGAGAAATCTCCATTTGAAAAGATGAGGGGTAGAGTTGTTGCATGTAATTTGCGCATTGTAGAGGAGATAAATGATGTTAGCAGTAAATGTAAGCAAATTCAGAGTTCATACAGAGAAACCATTAGTCATAATGGAAGGATGTTGAGTAAGACGGCTAAGAAAGTTTTGTCCCTCTTTTAATTGTTATTGGTGCCGAAAGATTGCCATTTACCAATATTCTAGCTATGGGATTTTGATAGAAGGATAAAATAGTTCTGCAAAAGTTATCCCCGAGGTTACACCTTTTCAGGACTTGTGCTAGATAAGCCCAGTTCACGCGATCAAACGCCTTAGAGGCGTCTAATGTAATAATGGCCAATGGCAATTTGTACAAGGTTGCTAAATCTATTGCACCCACCAAAGTGTGGGTCAAATCCTGAATGCTCCGCCCTTTAACAAACCCCTTCTCATCCCTATGAAGCAATTTTTCTACTACTCCATTTAATATCTCTGCTAAAATCTTGGCAAAGGTCTTATAGTCAATGTGAGAAGTTGGCCTGATATATGATGCTCACTAGTTCTAGTGATCACCTTGTATCAGTCCAAACAACCCTTATGGTGATTGGTTGTAAGTAAACCTTCTAGACCAGCTATCCTAATGGTAGCATGGACAAAGCAGTCTTAGGCTAAACTCTTTTGGAATGTGAAGCTAGCTGTTTTACCACAATATAACCCCTTGAATACCAGATGAAAGGACACCACACAGGTTGTTATGAAAATAAACAGTATATTTATTAATAACAACACCTCTGAACTCTTTATGAGGTCAGAGGGCTAAGCACATGACAATCTCTTACGAAAAATACGACAAGTTGCACAAAATTACAATGGTGCCCTAGGGGCACGACTAACCATATACTAAGTAAGTGGAATGTGAAGGTCGATAAAAGAAATGGAGCTGTCCAGAGGCTGTAGCATCGATGGGACCACACTACACTAACTCTAGGTAAGTAATAGGAGGTCCACGGAACGCGTGTGCAGAGTGTGAACTCACACGCGAGATGCGTAACAACGTCTATGGACCGTATAGTTCAAGTTAAAGGTGAGTACGGACAATCCTGACTAGTTAGGACTAAAACGATTGTGGAACTGGACACTAGGACAGTTAAACTACCCTTGAGCACCGAAATGCTCTCGTTACCTCACCCACGGGCTGCGGGTGCATATGTGTCAAAGTGTGTCGGGTTCTCGCGTTGAAGTCTATGGAGCCTGGAAGAAAAGATGCTGCAGGCGACCAGGAGGAAGATGTACGGTGCGATCCAAGGGTGGATCGGTGAAGAAGAGGACCTGAAAGCAGAGGGGACAGTGTTCAAAGTCACTAGCCAGTGACCGGTGTGGAACCAGGAAGAAACCAGAGGCTGTCGTCGCGATCAGGTGAAGAGTGGACGCTTGACTCTGCAGCCACGTGGACCAGGAGGTGTCTTCGATGACCAGGATGGAGGCATGAGCTGTCCCACGCAGGTTCTCGCTGTCGGCGGTGTCGGATCCGGAATTGGAGTCAACAGGCCATGGCAAAGGCAACCCACGCGGTGAGTGGAAAAGACGTCTGGTGCGGACTAGGAGAGCCCGGGGTGCCCCTCTTTTGGAAGGGAGCGAGGGCCAGTCTGGAGCAATCAGACCAGCAGTGAAGATTCAAAGGTTCGTCATCTAGGAGGCCACTAGTCAGCCGGCAAGTGACCAGACAACGCGTCGAGCAGCAAACAAGCAGAAGGGCCCCACGCAGATCTCGTGGAAGCTGGAGGGCTGATCTTCGGTGCAGGCGCTGCTCGGGGCTGGGGCTTCTCAATCCCCAAAGCACTTGGTCGAGTTTACCTCGGGAGTTGTGCTGGAAGCGAAGTGCAGGTTCGTTCAAGATGGCTGGTCCCACGTGTCTCATCGCACCCACGGGGCTCAGTTTTGCTGTAGAGGTGAGTTGAGGTCGGAGAGGTCTGGGAATCTGGGTCTCGTTGGGCTCTGAAGTCTGGATCCTTGAGGGAAGACGACAAAGTGAAGCCGCTGGACGCTTGATGGTGCCTGCAGTTGCAGGGTGGACACTCCTTGTCCACAAGGGAGATTCTTCAGTCTTCTGTGGAGCAGAACGTCGAAGTCCAGAGTTTCGTCTTGTAGAATTGTTCAGGATAATCTAATTTGGAATGGGACCAGCTCCTACCTTTATTCTCCTAAAGGGGGCTGCACTACTGACTAGGTCCCTCCCCTGGTGGGGACCAGGAAGGGGGTGGCTACACCCCCTATCCTTTGTCCGGTTTCCCGCCAGAGCTGGGGCTGGAGTGCCCCAGCAACTGGTTTGAACCGGTGTATGCACAGGGCACCTTGTGTGCCCCAGGCATGTCTCATTCCTTTCAGGCCTCCCTACCTCAATACACAAAATCCTGTCTGGGGTGGTGCTAGCCCCTCCCCAGGCAGGAAACCCTTTGTCCAAGCCTCCCTCGCTGGAAGGACTCCCAGCAGCAGGAGGTCAGACTTGTGTCTGTGGTGGCAGCATCCATTTTGTGATGCTGAGGCTCGAGTTAACTTTAACCGGGATTCACAGGTACATACTTGTCGTGTCCCTCTAGAAGGGTGGAATGCTACCCCCGTCGCCATAATTGGCGAGGGGGTAGTATTCCAATTCGTATGACACCTTACTCAACATGTTTTGATAATGTTATACCAGAGTTAGCATTTAACCGCGAGGTTGATAATGCACTTAAGAGTATATGGTATAGCATTATCATGGAAACAGCTAAAGGACTTGGTTCCGAAAGCTGTAGACAGGCTCAGCTCATGCTAGAGCACCATCTCACATAATTCCAAGCACTCTGCCTTCAGGATTGATAAGGCCTGCCATAGGAGTGACTGATAGGAGGATATAGGAGGATATAGACTATATCTATAGCAAAGGGTGATTACACCACCTTGCCCCAGCTGTCATGCAGCCAGTTGTGTCAGTTTTAGATGGCCAGCCAGGGGTGGCATAATACTTGCTTCAGCCCCTGGTAGGCCCTGGGTACACCTATGCCCTGGGTACCTAAGGTACACTGTACAGGGGCTGATAAGGTGGCCCAGTACCAATTGGTAAATGCACCTAAAGTACATGGTTGTCAATTTAGAGAGAGAACAGCTAGGCTGTGGGTCTGATTAGCAGGCCCACAGCCAGGGAAAGTCGTAAACCAGTGAAGCAAAAAGCAAAAATCTGGGGTGACCATAGGATTGCAGACCCCACTCTCCTACAGTCAAGATTACGCAGAGAGATTGGCCTATAAGAATCACATTGGCCTTGTGGTTTTGATGGTTTTAGGATCCGGATCACAGTTGCCTCATTCCATGACGGGGGTGCCTTCCCTCCCTCCTCGGAAATATGTACGAAAAGTCTTTGAAGGACAGGAACAACAACTGGCGCTAGAGCTTTATATACTTCGGCTGGCAGCCAGTCTGGGTCTGGCGCTTTACCTCTCTTACCCATCTCAATTGCATTGGCTACCTCGTTTAAACTAATATTTTTGTTGAGATTGTTAGATTTATCGTCATCAATTCTTACAAGGCATATTGATCAAGCCATAATTGAATCAGACTATCTTGTGGGATCAAATATTCCTTATAGACCTGTGCAAAATGCTTATAGAAGGCTTCTTCAATATCTTTGGGATTCTCTGAAATCTTCCCCGAGTTCTCACAAAAGACTCCTTTAATCCTATTTCTACTTTGGTCCTTTTTAGGTCTCGGCAACGAGAACTATTGTCGCCGAGTAAGCTCACAAGGGAGTACAGAGCGGTGCACGAGCCGACCAGGGTCTGTGGACGCGCACACACAAAGGCAGGCAGGCAGGCACACACCAGACACACACAGACAGACACACGCACGCACACACACACACACACGCACACACACACTCCCTCCCTCTCTGCCCACTCCCTCTCTGCCGCCCCCCCCCTCTCTACCCCCACTCACCGGGCTCTTTCCCTCTGCAGCGGGTCAGTCACGGCAGCAGGCAGGCTCGGTGTCTTCTCCGGCGATCTTCAGCTGATGTGCACGCTCACGCTGCGTCTCCTGCGCACCCACCACGCTGTTTCGCGCCCGTTGATCCTCAGCTTGTGATTACTACTCCTTCTAACCCGGATTCTAAATTACTATTTCTTGGTTCTCTAACTCCACTCTGTTGATTCGTAACAAACTGATATTCAGCACATTTCACAGTCTCGCTTTTGCTTCTCATAAATACAATAAGATTATTTTAAGCAATGTCTACCCTTCTTTTGGTTCTGTGCCTATTATGCTTCGGACTATAGAGTTTTAGAAAGTGTGGTGGAAGATTCCATGATATCAGTGGTGTGCACAGTGCAGAGTGAGTGTGCAAAGTGCAGAGTAGTGAGTGCAGAGTAGTGAGTGCAGAGTAGTGAGTGCAGAGTAGTGAGTGCAGAGTAGTGAGTGCAGAGTAGTGAGTGCAGAGTAGTGAGTGCAGAGTAGTGAGTGCAGAGTAGTGAGTGGGCAGAGTGAGTGGGCAGAGTGAGTGGGCAGAGAGTGTGCAGAGTAGTGAGTGCAGAGTGAGTGTGCAGAGTAGTGAGTGCAGAGTGAGTGGGCAGAGAGTGTGCAGAGTAGTGAGTGCAGAGTGAGTGTGCAGAGTAGTGAGTGCAGAGTAGTGAAGGTGTGAGTGCAGAGTAGTGAGTGCAGAGTAGTGAGTGCAGAGTAGTGAGTGCAGAGTAGTGAGTGCAGAGTAGTGAGTGCAGAGTAGTGAGTGCAGAGTAGTGAGTGCAGAGTGTGAGTGCAGAGTGAGTGGGCAGAGAGTGTGCAGAGTAGTGAGTGCAGAGTGAGTGTGCAGAGTAGTGAGTGCAGAGTGAGTGTGCGCGCAGAGGAGTGAGTGCGCAGAGTAGTGAGTGCAGAGTAGTGAGTGCAGAGTAGTGAGTGCGCAGAGTAGTGAGTGCGCAGAGTAGTGAGTGCGCAGAGTAGTGAGTGCGCAGAGTAGTGAGTGCAGAGTAGTGAGTGCAGAGTAGTGAGTGCAGAGTAGTGAGTGCAGAGTAGTGAGTAGTGAGTGCAGAGTAATGAGTAGTGAGTGCAGAGTAGTGAGTAGTGAGTGCAGAGTAGTGAGTAGTGAGTGCAGAGTAATGAGTAGTGAGTGCAGAGTAGTGAGTAGTGAGTGCAGAGTAGTGAGTGCAGAGTAGTGAGTAGTGAGTGCAGAGTAGTGAGTAGTGAGTGCAGAGTAGTGAGTAGTGAGTGCAGAGTAGTGAGTAGTGAGTGCAGAGTAGTGAGTAGTGAGTGCAGATTAGTGAGTAGTGAGTGCAGAGTAGTGAGTGCAGAGTAGTGAGTGCAGAGTAGTGAGTGCAGAGTAGTGAGTGCAGAGTAGTGAGTGCAGAGTAGTGAGTGCAGAGTAGTGAGTAGTGAGTGCAGAGTAATGAGTAGTGAGTGCAGAGTAATGAGTAGTGAGTGCAGAGTAGTGAGTAGTGAGTGCAGAGTAGTGAGTAGTGAGTGCAGAGTAATGAGTAGTGAGTGCAGAGTAGTGAGTAGTGAGTGCAGAGTAGTGAGTGCAGAGTAGTGAGTGCAGAGTAGTGAGTGAAGAGTAGTGAGTGCAGAGTAATGAGTAGTGAGTGCAGAGTAATGAGTAGTGAGTGCAGAGTAATGAGTAGTGAGTGCAGAGTAGTGAGTGCGCAGAGTAGTGAGTGCGCAGAGTAGTGAGTGCGCAGAGTAGTGAGCGCAGAGTAGTGAGCGCAGAGTAGTGAGCGCAGAGTAGTGAGCGCAGAGTAGTGAGCGCAGAGTAGTGAGTGCAGAGTAGTGAGTGCAGAGTAGTGAAGGTGTGAGTGCAGAGTAGTGAGTGCAGAGTAGTGAGTGCAGAGTGTGAGTGCAGAGTGAGTGTGCAGAGTAGTGAGTGCAGAGTGAGTGTGCGCGCTGAGGAGTGAGTGCGCAGAGTAGTGAGTGCGCAGAGTAGTGAGTGCAGAGTAGTGAGTGCAGAGTAGTGAGTGTGCAGAGTAGTGAGTGCAGAGTGAGTGTGCAGAGTAGTGAGTGCAGAGTGAGTGTGCGCGCAGAGGAGTGAGTGCGCAGAGTAGTGAGTGCGCAGAGTAGTGAGTGCAGAGTAGTGAGTGCAGAGTAGTGAGTGCAGAGTAGTGAGTAGTGAGTAGTGAGTGCAGAGTAGTGAGTAGTGAGTGAAGAGTAGTGAGTGCAGAGTAGTGAGTAGTGAGTGAAGAGTAGTGAGTGCAGAGTAATGAGTAGTGAGTGCAGAGTAGTGAGTGCAGAGTGCAGAGTAGTGAGTAGTGAGTGCAGAGTAGTGAGTAGTGAGTGCAGAGTAGTGAGTAGTGAGTGCAGAGTAGTGAGTGCAGAGTAGTGAGTGCAGAGTAGTGAGTGCAGAGTAGTGAGTGCAGAGTAGTGAGTAGTGAGTGCAGAGTAATGAGTAGTGAGTGCAGAGTAGTGAGTGCAGAGTGCAGAGTAGTGAGTAGTGAGTGCAGAGTAGTGAGTAGTGAGTGCAGAGTAGTGAGTGCAGAGTAGTGAGTGCAGAGTAGTGAGTGCAGAGTAGTGAGTGCAGAGTAGTGAGTGCAGAGTAGTGAGTAGTGAGTGCAGAGTGCAGAGTAGTGAGTGCAGAGTGCAGAGTAGTGAGTGCAGAGTGCAGAGTAGTGAGTGCAGAGTAGTGAGTGCAGAGTAGTGAGTGCAGAGTAGTGAGTGCAGAGTAGTGAGTGCAGAGTAGTGAGTGCAGAGTGCAGAGTAGTGAGTGCAGAGTAGTGAGTGCAGAGTAGTGAGTGCAGAGTAGTGAGTGCAGAGTAGTGAGTGCAGGTATGTGCAGTGCAGTGCAGGTGAGTGCAGTGCAGTGCAGGTGAGTGCAGTGCAGGTGAGTGCAGTGCAGTGCAGGTGAGTGCAGTGCAGTGCAGGTGAGTGCAGTGCAGTGCAGGTGAGTGCAGTGCAGGTGAGTGCAGGTGAGTGCAGGTGAGTGCAGTGCAGTGCAGGTGAGTGCAGTGCAGTGCAGGTGAGTGCAGGGCAGGTCAGAGCAGTGCAGTGCAGTGCAGGTGAGTGCAGTGCAGTGCAGGTGAGTGCAGTGCAGGTGAGTGCAGTGCAGTGCAGGTGAGTGCAGTGCAGGTGAGTGCAGTGCAGGTGAGTGCAGTGCAGTGCAGGTGAGTGCAGTGCAGGTGAGTGCAGGTGAGTGCAGGTGAGTGCAGTGCAGTGCAGGTGAGTGCAGGGCAGGTCAGAGCAGTGCAGTGCAGTGCAGTGCAGGTGAGTGCAGTGCAGTGCAGGTGAGTGCAGTGCAGGTGAGTGCAGTGCAGTGCAGGTGAGTGCAGTGCAGTGCAGGTGAGTGCAGTGCAGGTGAGTGCAGTGGAGTGCAGGTGAGTGCAGTGCAGTGCAGGTGAGTGCAGTGCAGAGCAGTGCAGTGCAGTGCAGGTGAGTGCAGTGCAGTGCAGGTGAGTGCAGGTGAGTGCAGGGCAGGTGAGTGCAGAGCAGTGCAGTGCAGTGCAGGTGAGTGCAGTGCAGTGCAGGTGAGTGCAGTGCAGTGCAGAGTGCAGTGGAGTGCAGGTGAGTGCAGTGCAGGTGAGTGCAGTGCAGTGCAGGTGAGTGCAGTGCAGTGCAGGTGAGTGCAGTGCAGTGCAGGTGAGTGCAGTGCAGGTGAGTGCAGTGCGTGCAGTGCAGGTGAGTGCAGTGCAGGTGAGTGCAGGTGAGTGCAGGGCAGGTCAGAGCAGTGCAGTGCAGTGCAGGTGAGTGCAGTGCAGTGCAGGTGAGTGCAGTGCAGGTGAGTGCAGTGCAGTGCAGGTGAGTGCAGTGCAGTGCAGGTGAGTGCAGTGCAGGTGAGTGCAGTGGAGTGCAGGTGAGTGCAGTGCAGTGCAGGTGAGTGCAGTGCAGGTGAGTGCAGTGCAGTGCAGTGCAGGTGAGTGCAGTGCAGTGCAGGTGAGTGCAGGTGAGTGCAGGGCAGGTGAGTGCAGTGCAGGTGAGTGCAGTGGAGTGCAGGTGAGTGCAGTGGAGTGCAGTGCAGTGCAGGTGAGTGCAGTGCAGAGCAGTGCAGTGCAGTGCAGGTGAGTGCAGGTGAGTGCAGGGCAGGTGAGTGCAGTGCAGTGCAGGTGAGTGCAGTGCAGGTCAGAGCAGTGCAGTGCAGGTGAGTGCAGTGCAGGTGAGTGCAGGTGAGTGCAGTGCAGCTGAGTGGAGTGCAGGTGAGTGCAGTGCAGGTGAGTGGAGTGCAGGTGAGTGGAGTGCAGGTGAGTGGAGTGCAGGTGAGTGCAGTGCAGGTGAGTGCAGTGCAGTGCAGGTCAGTGCAGTGCAGGTGAGTGCAGTGCAGGTGAGTGCCGTGCAGTGCAGGTGAGTGCAGTGCAGTGCAGGTGAGTGCAGTACAGGTGAGTGCAGTGCAGGTGAGTGCAGTGCAGGTGAGTGCAGTGCAGGTGTGTGCAGTGCAGGTGAGTGCAGTGCAGTGCAGGTGAGTGCAGTGCAGTGCAGTGCAGGTGAGTGCAGTGCAGGTGAGTGCAGTGCAGGTGAGTGCAGTGCGTGCAGTGCAGGTGAGTGCAGTGCAGGTGAGTGCAGTGCGTGCAGTGCAGGTGAGTGCAGTGCGTGCAGTGCAGGTGAGTGCAGTGCAGTGCAGGTGAGTGCAGTGCAGGTGAGTGCAGTGCAGTGCAGGTGAGTGCAGTGCAGGTGAGTGCAGTGCAGGTGAGTGCAGTGCAGGTGAGTGCAGTGCAGTGCAGGTGAGTGCAGTGCAGGTGAGTGCAGTGCAGGTGAGTGCAGTGCATGCAGTGCAGGCGAGTGCAGTGCAGTGCAGGTGAGTGCAGTGCAGGTGAGTGCAGTGCAGGTGAGTGCAGTGCAGGTGAGTGCAGTGCAGTGCAGTGCAGTGCAGGTGAGTGCAGTGCAGGTGAGTGCAGTGCAGTGCAGTGCAGGTGAGTGCAGTGCAGGTGAGTGCAGTGCAGGTGAGTGCAGGTGAGTGCAGTGCAGGTGAGTGCAGTGCAGTGCAGGTGAGTGCAGGGCAGGTGAGTGCAGTGCAGGTGAGTGCAGTGCAGTGCAGGTGAGTGCAGTGCAGTGCAGGTGAGTGCAGTGCAGTGCAGGTGAGTGCAGGTGAGTGCAGTGCAGTGCAGGTGAGTGCAGTGCAGGTGAGTGCAGTGCAGTGCAGGTGAGTGCAGTGCAGTGCAGGTGAGTGCAGTGCAGGTGAGTGCAGTGCAGTGCAGGTGAGTGCAGTGCAGGTGAGTGCAGTGCAGGTGAGTGCAGTGCAGTGCAGGTGAGTGCAGTGCAGGTGAGTGCAGTGCAGTGCAGGTGAGTGCAGTGCAGGTGAGTGCAGTGCAGGTGAGTGCAGTGCAGGTGAGTGCAGGTGAGTGCAGTGCAGTGCAGGTGAGTGCAGTGCAGGTGAGTGCAGTGCAGGTGAGTGCAGTGCAGTGCAGGTGAGTGCAGTGCAGGTGAGTGCAATTGAATGCAGTGCAGGTGAGTGCAGTTGAGTGCAGTGCAGTGCAGGTGAGTGCAGTTGAGTGCAGTGCAGGTGAGTGCAGGTGGGTGCAGTGCAGTGCTGGTGAGTGCAGTTGAGTGCAGTGCAGGTGAGTGCAGTTGAGTGCAGAGTGGTGTGTATTGACAATGTAAATGACAATGCCATTTGTTTATGATTTAAAGAAAAAAAATGTCATGAGCAATGCCAATAGCTCTACCTTTAATGATGCCGAGACCATTGCATTGTAAATGCTTGTTTGTTCAAGGCAGGGGTGTCCCCTGTCACCCCTACTCTTTCATCTTTATATTGAGCCACTAGCGGAGAAACTTAGGCAGGAGGCTAGTATAGCCCCTTTTAAATTTCGAAACTGGGAAGAAAAGTATTGTTATATGCGGACGACATGATGATTTACACTTCTGACCCAACAGTGGCGATCTCATTAATATATAATACAGCTTCGCAGTTTGGGCAGATTTCTGGTTACGAGATTAACCAGTCTAAATCAGAATGTATGGTCTCGAATATAAATGTTCAATTTCCCATATTGAAAAGTGAGATAAGGTACCTGGGTATCAAAATCACACAGGATATTGATCAGATGACCGACAGAAACCTTGCTAAGATAGATAAAGGAATTGCAGATTCTTTAAAGAGTTGGTTGTTTCTTCCCTTGACACTAATAGGAAGAGTGAATATATTGAAAATGATGCTCCTACCCAAACTTATATTCCTATTTCAGAACATCCCTTTAGTATTTAAGGAAGAGAAGTTAAGAAAAATTCAAGTCAGAATGAATTCTTTTGTTTGGGCCTCCAAGGGTATAAGGATTTCGTGGAGAAAGTTGCAGAAGAAAAAAAATAAAGGGGGTTCTGTGCTCCGGATCTGAAGTTGTATGCTTGGGTATTTCTATTAAGGGCAGGAAAGATGCTCTTAAATCAGCCTGATGACTCAGATACAGGATCAATGTTTAAGGAAATGCTATGTAATATTAAAGGAGGAAATCAAGGCTTTTTATACAAGTTTGGAGATCCGCGTTTCTTTAAAAAGGTCCGCTGAAAGCTGTTGAAAGATATAGTGGTTAATTGGGTAAAAATAAGGAAAGCCTTGAAAATTGGTTATTATAGTGCCCTGGATCCTAAATGGGATTCGCCAGGATCTCCAGAATGGTCTAGAGATGCACTTGCAAAGCCATTGAAAGACGCAGGGATAGAATATTGGTTCCAGTTAATGCCATAGGACTCATAGATATGTTGGGACGCGATTAACAACAGTACTGAAAAAAAACTATCAAAATTCAAATATCTTCAAATTAAAAGCTGAAGTCAGGTGGCGGGCTCAGCGGTAGGCATTACAAATGAACTGGAGAAGGCACTTTAGACAAAGTGAAATAAGAAATAGACAGTGACTCTTTATTGGACGATGCTGGAATTGGTGGATGGCGATTTCACCTTACCGAACGAGCTCTGGGGAGATTTCTTGCCAGATGAGAATACAGAGGAATTATGGCAAATATCTTATGATATCCTACATTCTACAGTAGCTCCTGCCAATTTAAAAAGAAATCATATTTTTTCTCTCCACAGAGTTTACTGGTCCCCAGCTAGGCTGTCAAAATTTTCAAACTGCTCTATTCCCTGTTGTCCGAAGTGCCAGCAGAAAAAAGCGGATGATATTCATATGTTTTTAAGGTGCCCTGTTTTACATAATTTTAGGGGTGCGGCTTGTGAAGGTGTGGAAGCCATATTTAATTTCGAAATTCAGATGAGCATTATTCTAATTTTTTGGGGTATTTTTCCGAATCATGTTTTAATGTCCCGAGAAGTTAATAAGTTGTCGCTATATTTAATTTTACTTGCTCGCAGAGAAATATGTAAATGTTGGCTAAAGGGCACCACACCAACCTACCTAGACTGGGTAAATGCGATTAAATTTACAGTAAATCTAGAAAGGGTGAATTGGAAAAGGAAAAAACATTTTTGGCTGGCCTGTATAGCCTGGCTAGATAAGCTGTGACAGAAGGGACCTACTTTGTCTAATGATTATGCCTTTTTGCAGATATATATATACCCTCGGATCAGTCCCATGGCCGGCAACTTAGAAGAACTGAACTGTCTAAGTGTGAGGGTATCTGTGGAAAGTGCATCTATTAAGATAATCAGAGTCTACGTATTGTGGGTGCTATTCACTCGATGTGGAGGTCGTAGAATGAATATAGTAGACTCTGGGCATATCTTTTGGCGTATGAGGACAAAAAAAAAAGACGGCTAAGAAAGGTTTGTCAAAGTGGGAAGATCCAAATTTTCAGAACCCCTAAGTTTAGTAAGATTTGGTAGACAGGTGGTTGAGTAGACTGATAGTAATGTGTGGAGCATGAGTAAAGTAGTAAAAGGTCCGCAGAGTGTGCACTTTAGGGAACCTCAGTTCAAAAGTGGTTCAAATTTCGAATGCTGAGGTTGAATGTCCTTCTTTAAGTCGTTCACGGCATCCTTCCAAATGGAGCAAGAATTATAATATGTATTAATTTATTCATGCATGTATTTTAATGTTCTTTGTGGACTAGATATATTGCAATATTTTTATTAAGTGTCGTGCTGATATATATGAATTGCTTTGATGCATTTTTATAACAGTTTATGTTGTCACTTATATTGCGTAACAGAAGGCACTGTGTAGCATCCTGTCTGGAATCTCAGAGTGTATTCCAAATGTGGAACTTCACACTGCAGTTCGAAAGAGTGTCAGCTTATCCAGGCTTCTCCATCGTGAGGACGTTTCTTCCTTACCTCTATTAATAACTCCTTACCAGCATCTATTTGAGCTTCTCTACTTCCATCAGAGGAGATTGTTATTCAGCGCTCCCTGGAAGCCCTAGAGTCATGAGTCTAATGAACCTGGACTTAGATACAAATCTCTCTCTAGGAAACCTCTCTCCAAAGTCAATGATCAATACTCGTTGACTGAAGTATGGCCTACTGAGCCCTTCTAGCAGCAGGAGAAATGAAAACCAGTTTTTGTCCAATAGGTGGCAAAAGAAAAACTCTCCTCAGATAGGGCTGGTGCATGGTCAGAAAGTACACATGATATGATGTGGTATCATTAGTCTCTGTGTTCCCAGCTCTGTGGGTCCATGGAATAATGGGCCAAATTGAAAGGTCTGTCACCTTGTAGCACCCCCTGTCTTTCAACCTTGATGACGGCATATAGTAGGGTTGATGCTGGTCTTGCTTGCACAGCAGCTCACTTGAGGCCATCACTTAAGAAAGATCAGTGGGAGATGAGAGAGAACCTTCTGAATAAGATTCTCGAATATCCTCCTGTCAGCAGGAACAGCCAGTCACAGGAAAATGTAGGCATTATAATTCAGTGTGGGTGTGAACAAAACATTGGAGCTCCTCCTACTTCTCAGAACACCCGATTGAAGTCAGGAACCCACTGTATTCTAGGGCGCTGTGTTTCTCGTCTCTTTTGAAAGAATTCTGCAAGGTCACTAGACCATCTGGCACACAGGTCAATACAGAGAAAGAAGTTAGTCTACCTTTCTGTGTACAATACTGCTAAATGGAAGATCAGCAGACATACCACTGTTATGTTAGGCCCAATTAACTTAGCTACACATTTTCTTACATTGTGCTCTATTTGCACAATAACATTACTGCTGTGACCTTTTGCTCATATTCGGGCGTGTGACAATGTTGAATTAGTTTCTCTAAAATTACTTCTGTTTACACATCTGGTTTTGCATAACATTATCAACAAAGAGAGGGACAGGTAGGGATGATATTTAACTGGGTCCAGTGCATGCGCCCTAGTAGTACAGTATCAAAGCAAAGAAATGCACAGTTCCCCTTGATCCTAAACCTAGGAAGAGGCAGTTGAAAAAATATTGTAGAAAGTGAGTGAAGGCACACAGGAGGGGGATCCTCCTTTTCGGAACTAGAGACCTCACACACCCAGCAAGCTAGGTGTCATGCGTCACCATATGGCCTTGCCCCTCGTCGGGTCGGCGGTGCAATACCCGACGGGCACCCATAAAGGGGCTCTCTGGCGGGGATCTTTTGTTCCTGCCGTATGGTGCTGTGGGTGTGAGGGCCCTAAAAAAGTGGACGTGAGTGGTGTAGATGTGTTAAGGTGATGTTAAAAAAGGTTGAGTAGTCCGCGAAGAGAATTTTATTGAAGTGGTAACCCACCTTATTAAAACAAGAAGAGTGGTTGCTTTGTCAGGCTCAAAGGTCCATGAAAGCAAGTCCTACTCAGAAGTGGTCGACATGTTTCATGCTAATCTAGTTCAAAGCGATACTCAGCATTTCCTCAGGACCAAAATATGGGAACTATCTACACTTCTAGATTCTCATGATGTAGATCTAGTTTACTGCGTGTCTGGTTCTGCCATGTAGGAACCCGGGAATAATGGAGCGAGTACTGTCACGGTTTCCACCGGCGCTAAGACACCACGTAGTTGATGTCCTCTCCGAATGTGGAGTCGTGCCAACCTCCTAGAAGACGCCCCTGCCGAGGAACCGGTGCCTCGAACACCAAGTACAAGGCCTTTACACGCAATGTACAAATGTAGTTCTATCCTCATCCACGGGGCGACAGGATTATATACATATCCATAGCAGTGCTAAACCATATGTACATCCCAAGGATGCTTTTAATTATAAATAATAAGCATCTCATAGGATTAGCAGGGGAGGCACTTCAGTTGACAGCTAGGGTTCCTGCATGCTGAGACTTCACCATGTAGTGGTCAGACATCTCTGTGAGGGGTGTCCAGTTCATGACCAGGACTGGGTCCTACATTCTCTCCCGCCAGATAATGGGGTTGGATCATCCCATAAGGGGATTCTTGGCTCTACACCAACACACACTCTAGACACACACAGAGTAGGGAGTGCATAGTAGGAGTGCGCCTGATTATTACCTTGTTTTATATGCCTGCATATATACACTATCTTAGCACCATGGTGAAACTATATCTACTTTTTACTCTGTTGGTGTTTGGAATCACTTTTATCTACTTCTGTTTACTTATTATTGCACCACATGTGTTTATACAACAATAACATTGGTTCAATAAATACATTGAAAACGTCCCACTGTGTACTCTCTGTGTATTTCTCTAAGAACAAAAGAGCATGAGTGACTGAGGGGAAGGGTCCTGATCTGTTAACTATCAGGAGGTCAGGATTGTTATGTTCAGTGGTTGCCAGCAACCATTTCCCTGTTTGGGTTAGGGGGCTGGTGGTGGAACTGTGAGCTAGCTGGTCTCTAGGACCATATATCCTGCAGGGGTGCTTGGGATCAGTCTAGTAAAGGGAAGAGTGGGAAACCCAATAGACCCTTGGAGGCTTGGGTAATTAGCATATAGACGGGTACAGATGCCTACAAGGGATTCTTTTCTTTACTAATTCTCATGTTTTTGAGCAATCATCAGTAGTAAGCTCTACATAGTAGCTTACAGAAAGTTATTTCAAAGCTGAATTATTTATTTCAACATGAACAAATCAGTAAGAAAATCCTTCAAACAGGTGTATGCTTCTTAAAACATCAATTTATATCTCAACAGTATTAAAGGGTATAGAGATTAAATGTATATAAACATATAACAACACAATGTGACTGAAATTTGGAGATTTTTTGGTGCTTTAGTTGTCTCATTAACTACAAACCAACACGAGCACCACTATTGCCTACCTATTTCAACTTGGATCCTTAATGATCGCTCGAATTACTGAAAAAAACAGTAACTCTCAGGAGTTTCTTTTTCCGGAATTAATCCAATGATTTTTATTAATTTTGCATCAGAACCACCATATAAATGGACACAATTTTTTTCAATTTTAGTTATAGATTGTGAGGCTTGTCCTTATTGCCAGTGAGCCCAGACCCTGTCTTGGTAATGTTAGTTGTCTCATTGTCACTAATGTGGTCAACTATTCCAAACAATACATACAAAAGGAAGATTGTAACTGATTATACAGAAAATAAATCCTTTTCGGGAAAAAATGCACGACGGAAATAGGCTTAAATGTAAATGTTCCAGTCTATATAGTGAAGACATCTGCTAGACCATCTTCAGGTCTGTAAATTCATATGTTGAAAGACACTAAAGAAACTAAGGGCCCGATGTAGGTAAAAGTCATTTACCGATTTTAAAATACCGATTTTTACCGAATCGGTGTACTGAAATCGGAAAATGAGATGTAGAGAAAAAAAATCGGTAAAATACCGATTCGGTAACAATCGGTATCGTGTTTCGGCACTTACCGAATCGGTATTGACCGAATCGGTAGATACCGAATCGGTAATGACAATACAACCGTATGGCCCAAAAGGCCCATAGGAATGCATTGGCAAAACCGATTCGGTATTTACCGAATCGGTATTTCCCGAATCGGTATAAATACCGAATCGGTAAATACCGAATCGGTAAACACGGAATCGGCAAGCAAGGAAAAGTGAAACTAACGAAAGCAGCCAATGAGGTGGAAGCACCCTCCCCCACCCTAGCAGGGAGTGGCAACCCAGGCAGGTGCAACTCATCAGAACTTTCTGGAGAGGCAGCCAGAGCTGAGCAGGGAGAGTGAGCAGCAGAGAGAGTGGTTGGAGATTTTTGAACACAGTGAAAATGGCAAGCAGCTCTGAGAGCCAGAAGGCTGAGATAAAGCGCAAGGTGAAGTTCAGCAGCATGTAGCTGCAAGTATTGGTGGAGGAGGTGGTGAGGGTCCACAGGCAGCTGTATGGGAGGCTGTCCCTCACAGTCCCTGAGTCTACAAAGACGAAACTGTGGAGTGCCATCAGTGAGAGGGTCAATGCTGTCGGTGTGACCCCCAGGAGCATGGATGACCTCAAGAAGAGGTTTTATGATATCCGGAGCCTCACCAAGAGGAAATTGGCGGAGCTCCACAAGCAGGCAGGACTGACCGGTGGAGGCAGGAACCCCGCGCCCCCCCTCTGGAGGAACTGGTGTCCACAACGATTGAGACGGAGAGTGTGGTTGGAGTTGGGGACATGGACAGCTCAGCCAGAGCCAAAGCAAAAGGTAAGAAGCATGCACAGCATGACACACCCTCCCAGACACCTCCCCATTGGCCCCAATGTACAGCCAAACCCCAGTCCAGTACTGCTAGCAAAATACATGAGCAATGCATGATGGGATATGTAGACAGCCAATGTAGGAACTATTTACAGTGCACATTAAACTGCAATGCACTTTAAGAAAGAATCAGAGTAATGAAAATGACATGTGCAATGCATTTATTGTGTTGACAGTAAGACATTTCCGCTCAGTTGACAAATGCTACTTTATTCCTAGGGGCGCCATCAGGTACTGGAGCAGCAGCTGCACAAGTGTCAGCTCCAGCAACAGCGGACAGTGCGGTGGCAGGGCCAAGCAGCATGGATGTCTCGCAGGAGGTGGAGGACAGCAGTGCCATGGCCAATGAGGATGACTCAGGACATGCCCTCTTAATTTCCCACTCCCCCCAATTGTCACAATCCCCACCATTGCAGTTCTCACCAGAGAACTCACCCACACGGTCCCAGCCAGCACCTGCCACAGCTCCAGCCAGGAGGAGTATTGTGGCCCCATTGACCATCATGGAGGGAGCTGCGGGTCAGGCACCAGCACCCACACCTGTGACACCTGTGGCACAGCAGGCCACCCAGCAGACCAGCACCAATCTCCGCCGCCCACGCACTTCCAGCAGTGCAATTCCATCACGGGAGGGCACCGTCTTCCAAGGGCTTGAGGGGAGCATGGTGCGGATCCAGCGGATGCAGGCCAAGTCCATCCTCGCTTGCCACCGGCAATTGCGTGAACATAACCTGCAGATGGGGGAAATGACAAAGGGATTTGCTGAGTTTGTAGCAAGTAACCGGGCAATTGCAACAGGAATGGGTCGCATAACAACTGCCATAACACAGCTGTGTGCCAAGATGGAGGAGAATGAGCACACAAGGCGCAGGGATGCCCGTGTACAGAACCGGGCAATTAACCGTCTTGCCGCAGCAACAGCCCTGCTATGCCGCCGAGGGTCAAATATGGAACAGTGCCTCACTCAAAACACTGCGGAGGTGACCAGGGGCATGGCCCGCATCACCAGTGCCATGGAGACACTCCTCATATCCAACGTAGTGGTGAATCCTGGACGTGGCCGAGGCTGGGGACAGCAGCAGCCGCAGCAGTCCGGCCAGCGCAGTGTCCGAGCCGCGCCGGAGCTCCAGGCGCTCTGCAGAGGCAGCCGGACATGCAGAAGGAGGGGAGCCGCATCCCAGTGGGTCTGCAAAGCGCAGCAGGAAATGACACTGCCAGTGTGGGTGAGGCAACCCGGCCCATTCCCTGTCCCCACATTGTAGTTAATAATTTCATTTGTTGCACATCAGTGCTGTAACCTTGTACCAAAAATTTGTCATTTCTTCACATCCATAACGTGTCTGTGCATCTGTACTCACTCAGAAATAGTTGTCTGTTATTTCCTCACGTCTGAACCTGCCATCACTTGGTGTAGACACTCCAGCAGGTTGTGTTTGTGGCACAGCAATGTCATCGTCAGGGTCCTCGTAGTCAGACAACTCTACCTCTGTGCCCTTCTTGACCGCAAGGTTGTGCAACATTGCACAGACAGCAATCATCTTGCAGCAGGTGATGGGGGTATATTGCCTTGCACCTCCGCTCTTGTGCAAGCATCTGAACCTGCTTTTCCAGATGCCGAAGGTCCGTTCTACTACATTCCTTGTGCTTTTGTGCGCACGGTTATACCTCCTTTGGCTGGGTGTTGAGGGGTTGAGGTAGGGGGTGAGAATGAATGAGCGGAGGGCATATGCACTGTCGCCTAGAAGGAAAAGGGGTAACATTACTCACATGCATACATGTACTTCACACTCCTATTTAGGTTATGGGGGTCTGACACTGTGTCTTACCTAGGAGGTATCCTTCACCGAATTCCCCTGCCGTCAGCCGTGCATAAATTCCGCTATTTTGAAAGATGTAGGAGTCGTGGGTACTCCCTGGAAATTTTGCAACCAGGTCAGTGATGACACACTTAGCATTACAAATCACCTGCACATTTATGGTGTGCCGTGACTTCCGATTGCGGTATACGTATTCCGTGTCAGCAGGGGGGCAAATCGGAATGTGTGTGCCATCTATGCAGCCAATGATGTGGGGGAATCTTGCCATCTGGTAGAAGTCTGCTTTTGTCTGTACCAGTTCTGCATGGGTTGCAGGGAAGGAAATGTATTGGTCCATCCTTTGTATCATGGCGTCAAGGAACTTGTGGAAGAACCTTGACAGGCAGCTCTGGGTCACCCCTCCTGCCACAGCAACTACACTTTGATAGCTGCCAGACGCAAGCAGGTGTAGGCTGCATAGCACCTGCACGTGCACTGGGATTGCGTGTGCCCTTGGGGTGGTGTGCTGCAACAGGGGTTTGAGGTCCCTAATGAGCTCTAAGATGGTCTCTGGGTCCAGCCTGTACCTCTGTAGGATCTCTGCATCTGTCAGCATGAACAGGGTGATCCGCTGTCTATACACCTGCTCCTGTCTCAGCCATTCCCTCTCTCCTTCCTGCTGTAGCCGTAGCCGTCTTGCAATGACATAAAATGCCGCCATGATGCAAGAAGAATTGCATTTTGGGTCCATTTTTATAGGTTGCACCTGGTTACCACCTGATTCCAATCTATGGTAACTAGAGACTCTTAAATACCGAATTTGAAGCTAATTCGGTATTTCAGAGCTTTCCTACATCTCAATCTTCAGTTTTTCACACAGAATCGGATTTACACCGAATTGGTAATTTTACCGAATCGGTGACTTTACCGATTCGGTATTTTTTTCCGATTCTGTGTTTTTTGCGATTCGGTATTCTACCGAATCGGTGATTTTTCCGATTCCCTATTTTTACCGATTCGGTTTGTTAACGATTCGGTGTATTTACCGATTCTGTGTATTTTCCGATTCGGTATTCTAACGATTCGGTAACTTTTCCGAATCGGTATTATCACCGATTTGGGCGGTTTTCGGACTGCTACATCCCGATGGCTCGATATCGATCGGTAACGGCCGAAAATACCGATTTTCGGCCGTTACCGACCGACCTACATCGGGCCCCAAGTTCGTTGCTTTTGGTAATTGATGTCATTTTGCCCTTTAGAGACGTGTTCAAGGTCGACATCACAGTGATAGAGTAGCTGGCGATTCACCTGAACTAATCTAGAGGTCTCGGGAATATGAGGCTCATGGGGGCATTTCTTCCTCCATTGGTCCACTGAGATAGGGACTGACGAGTGTCAGTATAACGATCACTCCAATTAATAATCAAAAGCGGGCATAATTCGTACGGCAGTCTGCTGTTGCCACGAACAGCCTCTGCCAACTACACAACACCACCAAGATCAGCCATGCCACCAAATAGTACCTAGCCAAAATAGAGCAGGCACCAGAGAAGAGGGTGCCAGAATAAATGAGGGGCATTGTACTTTAAGACTCACTGTAAGGCTAATAGTTCCTCATCTGTAGCACTCAGCACCATTTGCGCACAATTCTGACTGCACCACATTTTGTCCCCCGCCTTTGAGACCATTGATGAACTGGCTAGTCCCTTCTTTCTAGTTTGCTCTCCAGCAGATATTTACAGATACATGGTAACATACAGTTAAATGTCTAGTCAGTGCAAATTCTTTAGCATCATTGTGCCTTTATTTACAATCAGGAAGGATGCGATAAGTGAAGGAATCCATGTCAAACTCTTTCTTGTGTTGTAGTGCTTAGAATGGAGTAACTACTAAGCCAATTATTACTTCAGAAGGACTCAGGGTATTCTAGTGGGTGAATCAGCAAGCTAGCTCAACCCCTTTAAACTTTGCCAGGGAATAGGAATAAAGTTAAGTTTTAAGAATAGGAATTAAAAGAAAGGCGGGGTCAAGAGTGAAGAAGATTAGAAGCAAGGAAGGGATGAAATAGACAGGGTGTATTGGGAGGACAAGATAGGGAATATAACAGTGAAGAGAAGGACGTAGAGAGACGAGATAACAATGATCATCTTTACATAAAACATGGGTTGATTGGCACAGGATTCAGAGTTTTTGGCAACGTGATCAGTCACCTGTGGCCTTTTGTGCCTCAAAGCGGCCTGCAAAGGAATGGGTTACACCTTGAGTCAGATTGAAAGAAAACCCCAGTGCATAGATGGCTGAAGAGTCCAGGAGGGTTAGTAGGCGTAAGTTAGTAGGTTGTGTGCATGGGACATGGGACATAATGAAAGGATGAAAGTATGCCAGGCAGCCATAGACATCATTCTTTTTACAATAGGGCTTCCCAATCTTCCCCCAAGGAACTGGGTAATGTAATCTACAGCAAAAATGTTCCCGGAGGAATCATTTATATTTAGCTCAGTATTATATGGTCATTAAAATGATCCAACTGCAAACCATCAGTGAGTCACTCATGTATTATACCAACAGCGTATTGTTATTAACATAGATTATTTTTCTATAGAGAATAAATCAATATAACGTCATATCCATTATGAGCAATTGCAGTACAAACACAAATATTATATGCAGCAGTACACCACACGATCCCTGTAAGCTAATAACATCCATTCAATCTGTGGATTTAGGGAAGCGTGAAATCCTCTTAACTGTCCAGGTTCATAAATCACAGTCCATGTACTTTAAATCCTTATATTTCAACTGTTCAGAAAGGACCGACCCAACATATGGTGTAAACAATGCTGTTAAAGAGGAAACACTGTCAACGTTTCGGTCTCAGCTGGCACAACAGGTCCGTGAGAGCATCTTAACCCCTTCGACGCTCATGACGAGCTGGGCTCGTCATGAGGTAGCCTCCTGGCACGCTCATGACGAGCCCAGCTCGTCACGTAACATGCGAATCCGCAAAATCCAGCGTACGGGCGGAAATCATGCCGCACGCATGCGGTTAAGGACTCAGTGTTGAGAAGGAATAAAACCTGCAAGTATTGACATTAACCAAAAACACACTTAATGAAACATAAAATACAAATAGACAATACACCAGACAAATATGTGCACCGATTGCCTACAATCTGTCAAAACACCAGAGAGTTACTATAGGGAACCACATATAACCCATAACCAAGTGCACAACACACAACCAAGGCAAAGTGAGAGACACTTATTTCACCATAAACAACTATTATACCGACTAACTTAATCTGCAGGGTGCAAGAACAGTGCAGCGTCTGGGCACAAGTATAGTGCACATGCTAGTCAAATCTCTAAAACGAAGTTATCTTGCACCAAATTAAGTAGCTTCTGTGGTGACACAGGCATAATAAATAATAAATAAGCATTGGAAAATCCAATACAGTTGATGCTTACAGTGGAGAGCTGAGAAAAGAAACAGAAACAGTTCAAAACAAAGAAACATTTTAGAAAAATAACTGCTTTGTGTATACAATGCATGGACGTGATAAAGAATTAAATGTGGGATGGCAGAGTATACTGGGGCATTCAATTTCACTTCCGGGTCCTCCTGTAATCATGACAACGATGACACCGGCATTTTTCGCGGCTTTTCGAAAAACATAAATAGCGAAGCTCCAGTCATTCCATAACATCCACGGAGCAGCACGGGGGCGGAATGAGGAGAAGACCTTTTACTGGTTAAGTGAGTAAGACTACGGCCAGAAGTGTAAAAAAAATGGCCATTGTGACACATTCATAAGATTGACTTTAGAACGCCCGTTCTTCATATTTTGTTTTCCACAGTGACCACAAGGACTATCCTCCGATGCTGGCTCATGGGGCACGATATTTCTAGATAAATGTATGCATATTTGGTAACTTCGTTCTTTAAGTTGCACGAATTGTAATTTTGATAACAGTATTCATTTTTCAACTACAAACCCTGTTTTTACCAGACAGTTAGTAGCTCCGCAACCGCTACGTACAGATCATGTTATAAATCATCTCGATAAACATTCATGAATACCAGTGACAGTACCATAATTCTATTTACCAAAAAACTTTACTGTTTACAGAACCCTTTTGTTCCTAAGCAGTGAGAGTGATTCGGGTGAGTGTGTAATGCTTGAATGCAACTTCTGAGAAGAAACACGATAAATATATCTAGATAACGATGAATTTCACAATAATACACATGTGGGTTGTACAAATGGGCAAATTCACAGTGAACAAGAAAAAAGACTATGAGAAAAATATATCACTTTGTTTCCACAGGTTACAACTGAAAACTACGTAACTGCATTTTGTCTATTGGAATCTTGAGAAATATTGTTTTGTGATTCCTTATGTGTTTTTTCCCTTTTTTTCTCTCCTATTTCTTCCAAAGACCACATTGGGTCAACATTTTCTTTTTTGAGGGCCAAACTCAAGCCTTGATGTTAAATAGAATAGCCGATTTTTGCTACTCTATTTTAGGAAAGTAGGCATACCACAATTAGGGCCAGATGTAGGTAGGCGAATACCGGTCGGTAACGGCCCAAAATCGGTAAAATCGGCCGGTACCGACCGGTATTTTGAAAACGGGATAGGTGTCAAAAAAGTACTGATTCGGAAAATATGAATCGGTAAAATACCGAATCTGTATTTACCGATAACATATTTACCGAATCGGTATTCACCGACACCTCATTTACCGAGTCCTTATTTACCGAATCGATAAATAAGAAATCGGAAAAAATGCCCATCGAGATGTAGGAAAGGAAAAAAATACAGATTTCAACAAAATTCGGTATTTAAGAGTCGGTAATTACCATGGACTGAAAGCAGGTGGTAACCAGGTGCAGGCTATAAAAAGGGCCCAAAATGCAACACTGTTGGCAAAATGGCGGCACTCTATGTGATTGCGAGGAGGCGAAGGCTACAGGCTGCAGGTCAGAGGGTATGGCAAAGGGAGGAGCAGGTGTACAGGCAGAGGATCACTCTGTTCCAATTGACTGAGCCTGAGATACTCCAGAGGTACAGGCTGCACCCCAGGACCATCATGGACCTAATAAGGGACCTCCACCCATACCTGGATCACCCAACACCCAGGGCCCACGCCATCCCTCCCCATGTCCAAGTGCTGTGTAGCATACACCTGCTTGCCTCTGGGAGCTACCAGAGTGTGATAGCTGCAGTAGGAGGTGTATCCCAGAGCTGTCTGTCCCGTTTTTTCAGGAAATTCCTGGATGTCATGACTCAGAGAATGGGACATTACATACAGTTCCCTGACACACCTGCGGAACTTGCCAAAACTAAAACAGACTTCTATGTACTGGCACACTTCCCGCATGTGATAGGCTGCATTGATGGCACCCACATTCCCCTATGCCCACCTGCAGCCACCGAACACATATACAGAAACCGTAAGATGACGCACTCCATCAACGTGCAGGTGATATGCAATGCAGGGAACATCATCACAGACATAGTTGCCAAATTTCCTGGCAGCACGCACGACTCATACATATTCCAGAACAGCGGAATATACACCAGGCTATTGAATGGAGATTTTGGAGATGGATATCTGCTAGGCAAAAAAGTTGTACACCCCCTCAAGTAGACCTCATCTAAATGTGCAATGTGAATGTAACTCATGTACCTCTTGTTCTCTCCCAGGTGACAGTGCATATGCCCTGCGTTCCTTTGTGCTGACACCGTACCTCAACCCAACCAACAGACCAGAAAGGCGATACAATGTGGCACACAGGTCCACCCGCAATGTAGTGGAGAGAACTTTTGGACTCCTGAAGAGCAGGTTCCGGTGCCTCCACAAAAGTGGAGGTGCGAGACAGTACACCCCATCCTGTGTTGCAAAATAATAGTGACCTGTGCCATCTTGCATAATCTTGCTACCAAGGAAGGCATAGAGGTGGAGATGACCTATCATAAGAACATAGATGACGACCAAGAACGTGCAGAGCCCCAGGCAACAGGATCAGCAGCACTAGATGGTAGATTGAGACGGACAGATATAACACAACGCTATTTCTAGGTAAAGTATGACACATACACAGGTTTACTACATGACATGTGTAGTTTAATCAGCACTACATCATCATTGTAACAACTGAAGAGGATCCATGAATGTACGTAAATGTCACTGGCTGCACCTTCTCAGTTTCTGTCACTGTGTGCAGTTGAGTCAATCTTCCGCATAGGTTAGTGCTTGCGTCCTCGCACTACATTGCGGGATTTTGGTGCCTGACCTTCCAATTCCCTGCTGGTGCCTGACTCAGCTTGGTTGTGCCTCCCGCCCCTGCGCACCTCCTGTACAGGTGTACTAGAGCCACTCCTGCTGGTTGACCCCTCAGTCTCCTCCACACCCGTGTCACCAGCATTGACTGTGTTGGAGTTCAGCATCTGCTCCACCGCAGAGGTCACTCTACCCATGCCCCGTGTTAAGTCTGTGCAGCAGTGCACTAATGCTTCCTGCATAGAAAGTGAGCGTCTGCAGAGGAGTGCAGTATTGTTAGCAAACCTGTTCATGGGCTTAGTATGTTGGCGCATGTACTGTTGTTCCTTGGCACGCTGGAGATGATCCCTGTCTAACTTGTCCGACAGGACTCCCAAGTATGTAGAATTGTCTGTGATCCCTTGTGCCATTTGCTCCAGGCTAGATGCCATTTGGCTTATGCCCTTGTCCATGTTGGACATTTTGGTGTTCATACAGCGCACCTGCCTATGCATGGCTTGCAGTGATTTGGCCTGCTGGCGCTGTACTTTTACCATTGTGCCCTCCAGGCCACAGAAGACGCTCTCCCCTTCCTGGCCCTCCCCACCCTCACGTGCCCTCCTGCCAAGGACAATGGTGCACGCAGCGCCTGCTGCAATTTGTGTTCCCGGACCGTCAGCCACTGTTGCACTATTTTGGGGGACATCTTCCTCATCCTCTGATCCAGAGGTCTGCAGGATCCTATGCGGGGGCTCCGCATGCCTACTTTCCCCTCCTGGCAAGGACCCTCTGGACATTGGTATGGGTGTGTTTGTGAGCTCAGGAGATCCAAACAACAGAGGGGACAGTGGGACAGGTGTTGTGGCTCGGACAGGAGTTGATGGCTCCTGGGTGGGATTGTTTCCTCCTTCAACTGCACTCTCACAACTTTTCCTATTTGCTTTCTCCCCTCTCTTAGTTGGTGCTGCACTCTCCTCCCTCGGTGGAACAGAACTGCGTGACGACTCTCCTGTAGAAACAAATTGACATAGGGTCAATGTTGTTGTTCATCTGTGTGTGGCTCTTAATAAAATAGTCTGCACACCTTGCATCTGTGTATACATGACTACGTCTACCATGATGCATTGCTGTCAGTGAGTATGAGCTCTTCTGCAGTGTGATGAGTGTACACAGTGGATTAGGGGTTTGGGTTGGTGGGGGTGGGTGTGGGAACATGCCTCTTACCTTGTTTTTTGGTTGCTTTCGCTGTGCTATCCAGGTCTCCTATCCCATGGATGCATTCTGCCTCCATGATGCTTTCCACTAGCTCCTCTATCGGTGTCAGTTTGGGTGCTTTGCTCCTGCCACCTCCAGTCAGCCCAGCATCCTTTTTCTGGCCAGCAATCTTTTTCTTCGTCACAATTCGCAGGTCGTACCACCTCTTTTTGATGTCCTCAATCTCCCGGTGGGTGACACCTATGGCGTTGACTTTGGCCTGAATTGCAATCCAAGTGTTCCTTTTCACAGTCTCTTCAACATGCAGAGACTGCCTCCCGAAAATTTTTGGGTAGTGGGCTACTATCTCTTCCACAGCCACCTGTAGTTCCTCTTGGCTGAACTTTGTCTTCCTTTTTCGCTCACCACCTTCCTTTTGGCCTTCCTGTACCTCCATTATGTCACTCTGCTTGCCTCAGGATGCTGTGCTCCTCTCACCTCAGAAGATTTGTTTGTTCTGTTGGTTTCCACCTGCATGGGTGTGGCCACTCCCAGGTGCTGGGGTGGGGTGCTTCACTCTCATTGGTTGGATTCACAGGGCCTTGGTTGTGGGGTGTGTAGGCTGTCCCTGATTGATTGGCAGGCTCACATGGCGTGTTTCAAACTCCCGAATCGGTAAATACCGATTCGGTAAATACCGAATCGGAAATTTCCGATTCGGATTTCTCCGAATCGGTGACTCCCATTCATTCCTATGGGCCATGTGGCCCATAGGGGTGCATGCGTATCACCGACTCGGTATTTACCGAAACGGATTTTTCCGATTCTGTGAATACCGATTTGGGTTTCCGACTCATACCGAGTCGGTATCTTTTACCGATTTTTTACCTACATACCATTTACCGATTCAGGAATACCGATTCGGTATGAGTCGGTATTTATGAATCGGTAAATGGAATTTACCTACATCTGGCCCTTAGTGAGTTACCTGAGTACAGTAGGGATTAATAGAGGTCCTGATGAGTAAAGCAGCAGGGGACTGCTTACGAAACATGTCGACCTAGTAGGGTGCATCACATAGCCCTACCACAACCCCTTTTTAACATTTCCAGCAAGAGAAGCGAATAAATCATTTTTTCTACTAGCCAGGACATTTTTAACTTTCTTATACTTCAATCCCTACACCCCTTATCACTTACACATTTGTCACACCACACATAGTCTGTCTTCAAAAATAAAAAGTGCTCCCGCGTAGTCCGTAGGTCGTAGCATGCCCCACCCCGTAGAGGGACGGGAAGACCCCAATGATGAAGCATGACACTATGGGAATCATAGTGTGTGAGGGGTATTTTAAAAACACATAGTGCTTGTCTTTGCCATCTACAAAGACCAGCCACACACACCATGTTCACATTGCACTTTAAAAATAAATAATAAATGGTAATTCACAACACCCATTGATAGAATCCCATTGTTTGAGTATCTAGTTCAGGAGGTCGATTCTATCACTCCTACCTCTACCCTCACTCCTTTGTTTATTGAAGTAACTTCTAGTGCACCAGCAGTCACTGCTGACAACAGCGTGCCATGGTCAAGACCTGCCCAGTGGAGCGCAGCCAGGCCCTGACTGATGCGGTGGAAAGCACAAGGCCCGAACACCTCGATTGCCCAGCAACATTGCCGGCAACATGCTCAGCGGCCCGGATGAGGAAAGTGAGGGCCGGAAATGCACACTGGCCAAGTAATCGGGACAATTCCACAGCTCTGAGGCTGCTGTCCAGATGGAGGCGGAGCAGCGTGTCAACCCTGAGAAAGAAAAACAAGCATTTTCAATGCAACAGGTCTCGTATTTGTTAGAGTTAGAGAATTTGGCATTGTTTATATTTAGCTGGATATGTTTGCTGGTTTGTGTACTGTGTGTGTTAGGGAATGGCAGGATTGTATGTATCTGTGGAGTAAGTCTGTGTATTATAGCGTTCCCATGCCATGTTTACATTGCCAGTGAGGCTAACAATAGACATATACACAGAGACAAACATACAGAGAGACACATGCACCGAGACACACATAGAGACAAACGCACACAAACGCACACAGAGACAGACACGCACATAGAAACATGCACACAGAGACACACAGACAGTCACGCACACATAGAGACTGAAACACATATAGAGACGTACACACAGACAGAGACACACATAGAAACAAAGATGCACACACACAGAGAAGAGACGTACTTACAGATACAAATGCACATATAGTGACGCACACACAGAGATAGAGACGCACACACAGAAAGATGCACGCAGATAGAGGCACGCACACCGAGACAGAGATGTGCACTGAGAGACAGAAACACGCACATGGAGATGCACACACAGATACAGAAACGCGCACACAGCAAAAAACAGCCGCAGACAGAGATATGCACACAAGAGGGGATGCCATGACAGAGGCATGGGAGGTGGGCTGGCATGTACATGGAAGGAAACATACATTACATTTTTTTTTAAATTACAAGAGAACAATGGGAAAACACAGAGGGGGTGAACAAATACAAAAAAGTGAGGGAGATAGATAAAAACGAGGCCTATTGGCGATGCCTGTACTTGTTTTACTAGTAGGTGTTGTTTATTGGCACCCGGCAGTTACGGTTTCTTAACTGAACTGTGCATGTCAGGGTGACTGGTATTTTGCTTATGGCCTGCCCGACATGTACAGTTCAGGCTTCCCCAGTCATAGCTGTCAGGGAGGTGGGGAAGCAAATACACAGCTCCATCGTTCTCAGATGGAGCACTGTGGTTGCCCGTCCCAGCCAATCCTCGCACTGCACTTATGCTGTTTACTATTATAAACACCATAAAACCAGTGCTATCATTGGCTGGCAGGCATGGTTTTTAGTTTAATTTTACCCGCCTGGCATGCATTGCTCAGCTCTTCTATTCAGCGCGTGATGCGGGTGGATTTCAGAGTCGGCCCGCACGCGTGCAACGAAGGTCAACTGCTGAGGTAAGTTGAATGTTTATTTATTATGTTTATTTATTATTATTAATATTATTATATAACTTCTTGTGGTGTGTTATGTAATGTAATGGTAAACAACCTTTACAACGCAACTTTTACATTGCAGAGCCTTTACAACGCAACCATTACAACTCAAACTATTACAACGCATTGCTCTGGGGGGCGCTCTAGGATAGGGAATAGGTTGATTTACTATCCAATAACCTTCCCTAGTATCCACGGGGACTGGAGTTGGAATAGTAAATTAAACTATTCACTATCCAGCACCCCAAAGCACTATGCATGGTAATGGACTGCGTTGTAATACTTGCGTTGTAAAGGCATGCGATGTAAAAGCATGCGTTGTAATGTCATACATCCAATGTAATAGTGCTCACGCAAAGCGCTCCAATAATGTTGGGCGAGTTTGCATTATGTAAAAACTGCAAAAATAAATAAATAAACAATGTTAAGGTACCAGCAGGAGAAAGTACCGTATAAACGCCTCACTATTTTCGAGAGTCACCAGCCGCCACTGCCATGGAGGATTAGCCACATTTTTGAGAGCCACTGGATGCTGATTTTTGAAGGTCGGTCACCACTACCTCATTCTTCAGCCCCACAGGTTTTATGGTAGCAGTCAACACAGATAACATAAATAGGCCAAGTAAGATAAGATGTATACTTTGGGTTGGGAAGCAGAGTGGGGCCAAGGCTGCGTGTTTGCCATGAGGGTACAACGTCCTGTGGATGGAGCGGTTAGGGCAGAAGAAATGTAAAGTTTGAACACGGAATGGGTGAAAAGTGAGATGACTGTAAATCATGCTCGAAGAAGGGGGTGGTTTTGGATCGGAGTAAAGCGGTGTAATCATAGAAATAAAAGAGCCTTGGAACACGACAGGATTGATGAAAAGAACTGGACAGTTTGATAAGAGAAGGATACATGCAGGGGGTTCATCAATAAACGTACAGGTTGACGTGTTGGGCATTCTCATGAAGCGTGCACTGGCTGCTTTTTACACCAGAAGGCAGGAAGGCTGTGCAGAGCAGTGGGGGCTAGGGTTCTGGGGGCGAGAGTAGAGGCTGTTTCATTCCCCTGGGTTAAGGGCCAGTGCCTTGTCGCCTCCCTGCTTGGAGATGTTCCACGCCCGATGCACTGATCTGTAAGATGAACGTGGTCTTTCTGGTTCTTGAACATAACTACAATGGTGCTAATACTGCCAGTGTGATATATATGCACTTTACAGTTTTCTAGCTGAGACAATGAGCAATTGTTGGGCTGGCTAGTGGTGACTTGGTGTGAAATTAAAAAAGTGTATGTATGCATGTGATATTACTATAGTACAAATCAAGCCAAAAAGGAAGAAGGGCAATGCACAGACAGGGTTAGATGCAAACATTCAATAAACGATTGCAGGTGTAGTGGGCCCTCTGTGAGCAGAAGTGGACTATTACTGCATCAGTTCAACTGCAAGCATTCTTCTTCAAACAGTGGTGGGCCCTGCTCAATTGTTCAACTTGTTGGACGCAATCACGCCTTTGTGGCCTAATGGCTTTTGCCAATGTTTTTTATCCATGCTGCACACCATCTGCAGTTTAGTGCGGCTAAGGTTTTTTTTAAAGTGCTTGACGCAGCCACCCCATCATTTTGCAAGTGGGAGCACCACTACCAAAAAAAACCCACCAGTTCTTGGTAAGCCACAATATGCCTTGCAAAAGACATCGCACACGCTGTCTATCACGCTCCACCTGCAGATCATCCCACTGCAGCAGCCTGACCTTTCCCACGATGTGTTTGAGTGAACAGACACCACTCTGATAGAAAGGCGCATATTTCAGGCTCCTGACAATTTCAAACGAGGGGAGGTCATTATCCGATACAAAAATAATCAGGGCAGTTGAAGAGAGGGAAAACTGGTGTTTAGTACACTAAATTAGCTGAGCTCGTTTCAGAGACAGTCGCAGCTCTTGGATGCTAAAGCACAGTAGAGTCTTTACTACTTTCCCCCCCCCAAATCTCATTTCACTGTGAAAGTTTGGAGACGACCCTCTGTACTTGGATTCTCACCTCACACCGCAAAGAAGCAACCAAACATTTTACAACTACTTAAAACTCTACTTCACTGGTCGACCTCTGGATGGTTTAAAGAAAATTCTTGTCCGTCATCGACAGCGATTAGTGTGCACTGAGGAAGCGTAACTAGCCGTGCTTGGTTAATCTATCAAATCATAAATTCTGCCTAAAGCTGTTGTATTTTATAGTCATGAATCAAGTACAAACGGTTAGTCATACTTTCAAGTTACTTAACCAACTTCAGTCACGCCCAGATAGGACTCTAAGGGCCCGATGTAGGTCACCAAATACCGGTCGGTAACGGCCGAATTCGGCCGTTACCGACCGGTATTTGGTGATTGAGATGTAGGAGGCAATATTTTGCACAGACGGTAAATTTACCGAATCGGTAAAATTACCGATTCTGTAAAATACCGAATCGATAATTTTACCGATTCCGTAAATTCCAGATGTAGGTAGCACTGTTTACAGTGCTACAGGCCTTCAGAATTCGGTATTTTACCACCCAATCCTATTGGGTGATAAAATACCGAATACAGGCATACATGCACATCTGTGCATGTACACCTGTGCCATGCGACACACAGACATGCCCTTAGGGCATGTATGTGTGCCGCATGGCACACAAGCCTGTACTTGGGGTGCTAGAGGGTGTCAAAGTGACACCCCCTGCACCCTTGCAGGATTCGGTATTTACCGACCGGTAAATACCGATTATGTATTTCCCATTGATTCCTATGGGCTTCAAGGCCCATAGGAATCAATAGGAAATACCGAATCATACAGATTCGGTAATTCTAAAATAAGAATTACCTACATCTGCCCCCTTCCTATTTACCTACTCTTAAATACCGAATCGGTATGATTCGGTATTTAAGAGTAGGTAAATAGGAATTACCTACATCGGGCCCTTGGGGCCATCTGTATCAAGGCTTTCTCGATTCGCAAAGGCCGGAATTCGGCGAATTCCGGCCTTTGCGAATCGCAAAAGGCCGTTTTGCATTTATTGATATGTATCAAAAAATAGCATCATAAGGAATCGCATAAATGTGCGATTCCTTATTTTGCTATAGCATTTAAGGAATCGCATTTTTGCGATTCCTTAAATGCTATGTATGAAGCATTTTACCATAGCGAATTAAGCTTAAGAAATCGCAATTTACCACCAACTTTCAATTGGTGGTATTTTGCGATTTTTTTTTAAAATGCACAAATTGGCATTTTTTAATGTGGCATGTGACGCACATACATGCCATAGGGCATGTATGTGCGCCATATGCACACACATGCTGATTTCAGGGGTGCAACAGGGTGTCCTTGAGACACCCCTGCACCCTTGAAATCAATCTCATTTTGCGATTAGCAAATTGCGAATCGCAAAATGAAATGCATTTCACAATCATTCCTATGGGCCTCCTGGCCCATAGGAATGAATGGGAAATTATTCCTTATTTGCGTATTCGCAACTTGCGAATTCGCAAATAAAGAAGAATAAGGAATCGCAAAAAAAGTGATTTTTTACATACATACCGTTTTGCGAATTCTAAATAGCGATTCCTTAAAAATCGCTATTTAGAATTCGCAAAACGGAACTATGATACATATGGCCCTAAAAAGGTAAACTTGCGAAAGACAGCTCTCCATTTCGAGTGGTAATAGTTTTTGTTTGCATAATCTAATACATAATTCTGATAAAGCTAAAGCATCAACCACACATCCCAAATGTTGAAGAGCAAGCTTTAATTAGAGTAGTAAGAGGAAAATGAGACAGAGATAAACTGGGAGGCGATTTGCTCTACTTGCTTAAATCTTGGCTGTGCAACCTAAAGAGACGAATTTTTTGTTTAGTTTTTATTCGGGTTTTACGTTTGAGCAAACTGTGATCGCAGGCACATCACTTTCCTCCATAACCCATGAACTGTAGAAACTCTTTCGAAGCAGTATAGCACATTCATTTAAGCACCGGCCTAAATCCGGATGTTTACACTGCAGCGCAAGTGAACTTGGACATGATGTCAGCGCAATGTGTCAGAAAGATGAAAGACTTGTATGCTATTCCATTCCTAATGCCAGAAACTCATTCATGGCAGTGCATGAACATTGAGCTCTGTCTTTACTTTTCCGATACACTTCTTACGCCTGCTACCAGCAAAGTCAATAATCGCTTGCCTTATAAAAACGCATAACACAAGCACAAACTACCACTGATCATCCGCCCCATTAGATTGAAAAGGCATGATCTGAAGTTAACCAGCAGGGCTAATACGTGTAAGAAAACTAGGCCTGTGTGGGACCTTCCCATTAGTTATCATAATGTCTGCAGAGAACCAATCTTATTATGAGTTTGCGTTTATAGTACAAAAATATATATTTTTTAAAGCGCACAATGAAGCAACAAACTCCTGCTTACTCTGCCTTTAATTAAAAGATGTACTTTGCATTCAGCCATTCTGTCCGAGTGGAATCGAAACAGCAGATACAAAAGCAGCACTGGAAACGTAATTGGCAACAACGCGAAGCCATGCCATCGACATGTCGTATGATTCCAGTTTAGCATTCCATATACTCAGCAGAACATTATGCACTCAGTGCCCACTGCTCAGTGCTGAAGGTAGAATTAATGAGTTCCTTTAACTCGAAAGCAAGTCTGCCGCATACCTAAACGGACATGTGAGAGAATGCTAGAGAAATAGTAACCATTTCCAAAGGTACTTCATTGTTTCATTATCAACCTCCAGCTACATGATTTCAGAAACCATACACAAACACATTTTGAGTGCAGGCGGATACAACTCCCAATTTTCATTAAAGTGCGTATAATACAACCGCCGAGCCTTGACGAGGCCATTCTAGTAATTATAAAGTGTACATGGACTCCTGGAGAGGGGAGATACCTCACATGAGCAAAATGCATCTATTTAAAGTCTACCAGATTTGCATAAAAATCACACATTAAAACAGGTGTGAGCAGCCACAAATTATAAGCAAGACAGAACGGTTCAAGCAGTGTCCATTTGCAGAGACAAATCATAGTGTATACATTGAGCAAGACTGGAATTCAAACAAAAGCTGTCCTTAAAAACAACATACTGATTACATGCCTCGCTGATCACTCACCCACCCCATGTCAATGTAAACAAGCTCTCTGCATTGTGTGGCGGGGGCGGGGGAGGATTCCTTGTGTGGCACCGAGGAAGAATGCAAGCCCTCGAGGCGGCGTTTGTGCTCTACGATGGAAATGCACGCCTTATACAAATAAAAAAGACGTCAGCGCTTCGCCGTGAAATGGATCCAAAAAAAAATGAGAAGCTCGTGAGTGTTGTAGCGTGCGCGTCACTGCGAGCATATGTCTTCAATTATGGCGGCCGAGTCTGGCCGCCATAATTGAAGACATATGGGCTTTGGTGCGCGTAACAGACACCAATAGGCTATAGGCGGAGCTATGCGACCGCCTATGGCCTATTGCGTGTTCTGTTATAAAACAGCACGCATACAAAGCCCAATCAAAATGGACCTTGAAATGCACACGCACGAGCTGTGTGGAATTTCAAGGTCCATTTTTGAAACCCTAGTAAAAGAGCTTTTCGCTCGCTTCGCTTGCGAGCCCTAAAAAACTATTTTTGATCAGTGATTCATACTGCAAATATCAAAAGGGGGCAGTGTACATTGAACAGGGGAAACAACCTTTACAACGCAGTCATTACATCGCCCTACCTTTACATAGCAGTCATTACATCGCAAGATCCTTTACATAGCATGTCATAACAACGCAGCCATTACATCGCATGTCACTACAATGCATGTCATTACAACGCATGTCACTACAACGCAGGCATTATATTGCAAGTCATTACAACGCATAGTACCCTCACACTATCCGACAATTACCCTACTGTTGCACTCACTGGAGTTAGAATAGTAATTTTTACCCCTACACTATCCAACACTTAACCTACTGTTGCACTCACTGGAGTTTTAATAGTAATTATTACCCCTATACTCTCCAACAACTTACCTTAAATGCGATGTAATGGTATGCATTGTGATGGTATGTGTTGTAAAGGTATAATGCAATGTAATGGAATGCGTTGTAAAGGTAGTTTCTGAAAATGCGATGTAATGGCATGCAATGTAAAAGAATGCGTTGTAAAGGATGTTGCGATGTAAAAACTGAGTTGTAAAGGCATGCATTGTAAATGTATGCGTTGTAACGTCATACATTCGGGGTGCCCACACAGTGTGCAGACAAAGCAATGGCAGATGGAAAACATCGGTGGGGAGGGTTGGACAATTACTTTGTTGCCACCCAAGAAACTGATGTAGTAGTCAAATGTTCCCTGTTACTGACTATGTGGAGGAAGACATTTCTAAGTTATTTGAACACCTCCCCAACACTGGTGCTGCGAACAACTATGATGCAGCTTTGAGGGTCCTCAAAACGCATTTTGATCTGCAATCCAATCCAGAATTAGAATGATTTCATCTCCGCAAAGTTCGTCAGAGAGATCGTGAGTCCATTGACGTTTTCTATGCACACCTGCATGGTGTATTACTAGCCCAAAGAGATAAGAGCACAGATCATTCAAGGATGCAGGAACAAGACCCTTCGATGCCTGTTCCTGAGACAATCAAACATTTAGCCTAGATGAAATCCTCATAATGTGCAGATCTCATGACCTGTCCTCAGCCAGGGCCATCAAAATGGACATTGCAATAACTGACACCAGGAAAGGCCCCCAATGTGAAGCTAGAACGTGCTGATGCAGTATACACGAGAGAGAAGGCAAACAAGCCCAGGGTGCCAGTACCTCCGTTGACAGGAACACATTGCAAGTACTGTGGCCATGATGAACACTCCCTAGAGGCCTGTCCAGCCCAATGACTCACCTGCTCAAACCGCTGTAAGATCAACCACTTCGAAACTGTGTGTCGAGGTGGTTAAAAGGGAAGAGGTGCCCGCAGGAGAAGGATCTCGACAAGAGCTCTACTGCAGCTGTTGCTAAATGGCCCAGAGGCTCAAGGAGCCACCAGGCACCAGTTAGAAGACTCGCCGTCGGAAGACGAAGAGGAAGTCTTCCTCCTCTCATTTACAGGCGATCTGAAAAGACATAAAAGACCGCAGTACACATGTTGTAGAGATTGCTGGGTCGGAGGTCAAGGCCCTCATAGGCACAGGGGCATTAGTAAATGTGATGCGCATACAGTAATATCGATGCCTCCGACTGAAGCCCACATTATCCCCATCCTACACCAAAATAGTCACATATGGGGGATCAGTCTCTGCTTCCCGGTAAAGGACTCATGACAGTATGTGTATGATCCAACGATTGAGAGATTATGACAAGGTCCCATGTAGTTGACAGAGAAGCCCACACCTTATTAGGAAGTCACACCATGGATGATTTAGGACTAGTGTCATTCACCCGAAATATACAAGTCTATCAAGTCAACAAACTGTTAAGCCAATTTTCTAAACTATTCAGCGGCCTGGGATGCCTGCGAGCCCTGTCGGTCAAATTACATATTGATAAGTCAGTCAAGCCCGCAGCTCTGTACCACTGACTTGTGCTGTTCCACCTGAGGCTACTGGTTGAGCAACAATTGGATAACCTTGAGCGCCCGGTAGTAATCAGAAAAGTATCTGGACCAGCACCCTGGGTGCCTCCCCATGGTTATAGCAGAAAAACCAAAACTGCCAGGCAAAGTGTGTTTGTGCATTGACATGTGCCTCCTGAATAAGGCCATAAAACAGGAGTAGCAAATCACACCCACAATGGAAGATATTATTGCTGATTTAAATGGAGCTGGGTTATTCTCAAAATTATATCTCAATGCAGGCTACCACCAACTGTAACTATCTGAGGAAAGCTGGTACATAACAACGTTTTCCACACACCTAGGATTATGCAGAGACATACAATTGCATTTTGGCATTTCCTCAGTGGCAGTGATGTCATAAGAGAGATACTATCAGAGCTGCAAGGCATCATGAACGTGAGCGATGATATTCTAATCTATTCAGCAACAGCAGAAGAACATCACAGGCACCTGTGAGCCACTCTGAAACGCCTGTGGGAAACAGCGTCACCCCTCACAAAGGAAAGATTGTATTTCTTCCAACCCTCAATAAAGTTCTTTTGATACGTCTTCACTAAGGAAGGGGTGCAGATCGACCCCAGGAAATCGCAAGACATTAAAACAGGCTCCGGCACCGACAAACACCTTGGAAGTGCATAGCTTCCAATCATGGCCACATTTTGTGGATGGTTTATCATCAGCCTAGCGAAGATCGCAGAGCCTTTGAGGGGCTTCACAAAGGTGGATGACTGTTGGATGAGGGGCCTGACTAAGAAAGAAGCCTTCCAGAAGGTTAAGACAGCCCTCCTGTGCAAAACGATGGCATACTTTGATCCAAAGAACAGAACTGAGCTGTTCATCGAATGCAATCCCAGTAGGCCTGGGAGCAGAACTCCACCAAGAAGTAGAAACGGGGAGATGGGCGCCACTAGCATTTGGCAGCAAAGTACTCACGCCGACTGAAGCAAGGTATGCTCCTATTGAAAGAGAAGCCCTAGTAATCAAATGAGCATGCAGACACTTTCACCTATAACTTTGTGGGAGACCCTTCAGGATACTCACAGCCCACAAGCCACTAGTGCCACTGTTCCATTCCAAGGCACATGCAAAAACAAGTTGATGGACAGAATGCAGAACAATGTCATACATTCACCCCAGTACAGAGATCTGGGCCTAAATCCATCGTTGTTTGCACTCCACAGCACCCCAGTTCAGACATGGCCATATGCAAATCAGCCTTGACCCTGTGACTCATGGGAACAGTCCAGCCCGAACTACCAAGCCATGTCTTTCCTGGACCGGAATCAAGCATCCTAGGACCGGTTTCTGGCTATCAGCCATCTTCAGCCAGAATACCTTGACTCCAGTGGTGTGGAGAGCATGGGACTCACTTCTGAGCATACCCATCCCACTCGGGGTGACAAATGCAAAAACAACAGTTGATGGACAGAATGCAGAACAATGTCACACATTCACCCCAGTACAGAGATCTGTGCCTAAATCCATCGTTTTTTTGCACTCCACACCACCCCAGTTCAGACATGGCCATATGCAAATCAGCCATGACCCTGTGCCTCATGGGAATAGTCGAGCCCAAACTACCAAGCCATGTCTGTCCTGGACCGGAATCAAGCATCCTAGGACTGGTTTCTGCTATCAGCCGTCTTCAGCCAGGATAGCTTGACTCCAGTGGTGTGGAGAGCATGGGACTCAGGTCTGAGCATACCCATCCCACTCGGGGTGACAAGTGCAAAAACAACAGTTGATGGACAGAATGCAGAACAATCTCATACATTCACCGCAGTACAGAGATCTGGGCCTAAATCCATCGTTTTTTTGCACTCAACACCACCCCAGGTCAGACATGGCCATATGCAAATCAGCCTTGACCCTGTGCTTCATGGGAACAGTCCAGCCCGAACTGCCAAGCCATGTCTTCCCTGGACCGGAATCAAGCATCCTAGGACCGGTTTCTGGCTATCAGCCGTCATCAGCCAGGATAGCTTGACTCCAGTGGTGTGGAGAGCACGGAACTCACGTCTGAGCATACCCATCCCACTCGGGGTGACAAATGCAAAAACAACAGTTGATGGACAGAATGCAGAACAATGTCATACATTCACCCCAGTACAGAGATCTGGGCCTAAATCCATCATTTTTTTTGTACTCCACACCACCCCAGTTCAGACATGGCCATATGCAAATCAGCCTTGACGCTGTGCCTCATGGGAACAGTCCAGCCCGAACTACCAAGCCATGTCTATCCTGGACCGGAATCAAGCATCCTAGGACTGGTTTCTGGCTATCAGCCGTCTTCAGCCAGGATGGCTTGACTCCAGTGGTGTGGAGAGCATGGGACTCGCGTCTGAGCATACCCATCCCACTCGGGGTGACAAATGCAAAAACAACAGTTGATGGACAGAATACAGAACAATGCCATACATTCACCCCAGTACAGAGATCTGGGCCTAAATCCATCGTTATTTTGCACTCCATACCACCCCAGTTCAGACATGGCCATATGCAAATCAGCCTTGACCCTGTGCCTCATGGGAACAGTCCAGCCCGAACTACCAAGCCATGTCTATCCTGGACCGGAATCAAGCATCCTAGGACCGGTTTCTGGCTATCAGCCGTCTTCAGCCAGGATAGCTTGACTCCAGTGGTGTGGAGAGCATGGGACTCACGTGTGAGCATACCCATCCCACTCGGGGTGACAAATGCAAAAACAAAAGTTGATGGACCGAATGCAGAACGATGTCATACATTCACCCCAGTACAGAGATCTGGGCCTAAACCCACCGTTTGTTTTGCACTCCACACCACCCCAGTTCAGACATGGCCATGTGCAAATCAGCCTTGACCCTGTACCTCATGGGAACAGTCCAGCCCGAACTACCAAGCCATGTCTTTCCTGGCTCGGAATCAAGCATCCTAGGACCGGTTTCTGGCTATCAGCCGTCTTCAGCCAGGATAGCTTGACTCCAGTGGTGTGGAGAGCATGGGACTCACGTCTGAGCATACCCAACCCACTCATTCATTTCCTTTGGTTTTGCTTTGTTCGCCATAAGTTGGCAGGGTATGCTCAGACGTGAGTCCCTTGCTCACTTTGCCACTGGATTCAAGCAAGCCCGGGTTAAGACGGCTGCAATGCCAGAAACCGGTCCTGGGAAGCTTGTTTCCGGTCCAGGGAAGGCATGGCTTGGCAGTTCGGGCTGGACTGTTGTCATGAGGCACAGGGTCAGACTGATGTGCGTATGGCCATGTCTGAACTGGGGTGGCAGAGTGGGCTAAAGAATGGTGATGGATTAAACCCAGATCAGTTGACTGGGGGTGAGTGCTTGTATTGTCAACGCTCCGTCCATCATTTCCTTTGGTTTTGCTTTGTTCGCCATAAGTTGGCAGGGTATGCTCAGACGTGAGTCCCTTCCTCACTTTGCCACTGGATTCAAGCAAGCCCGGCTGAATACGGCTGCAATGCCAGAAACCGGCCCTGGGAAGCTTGTTTCCGGTCCAGGGAAGGCATGGCTTGGCAGATTGGGCTGGACTGTTCCCATGAGGCACAGGGTCAGACTGATTTGCATATGGCCATGTCTGAACTGGGGTGGCAGAGTGGGCTAAAGAATGGTGATGGATTAAACCCAGATCAGTTGACTGGGGGTGAGTGCTTGTATTGTCAACGCTCCGTCCATCATTTCCTATGATTTTGCTTTGTTCGCCATAAGTTGGCAGGGTATGCTCAGACATGAGTCCCTTGCTCACTTTGCCAATGGATTCAACCAAGCCCGGCTGAAGACGGCTGCAATGCCAGAAACCGGTCCTGGGAAGCTTGTTTCCGGTCCAAGGAAGGCATGGCTTGGCAGTTCGGGCTGGACTGTTCCCATGAGGCACAGGATCAGACTGATTTGCATATGGCCATGTCTGAACTGGGGTGGCAGAATGAGCTAAAGAATGGTGATGGATTAAACCCAGATCAGTTGACTGGGGGTGAGTGCTTGTATTGTCAACGCTCCGTCCATCATTTCCTTTGGTTTTGCTTTGTTCGCCATAAGTTGGCAGGGTATGCTCAGACGTGAGTCCCTTGCTCACTTTGCCACTGGATTCAAGCAAGCCAGGCTTAAGACGTCTGAAATGCCAGAAACCGGTCCTGGGAAGCTTGTTTCCGGTCCAGGGAAGGCATGGCTTGGCAGTTCGGGCTGGACTGTTCCCATGAGGCACAGGATCAGACTGATTTACATATGGCCATATCTGAACTGGAGTGGCAGAGTGGGCTAAAGAATGGTGATGGATTAAAACCAGATCAGTTGACTGGGGGTGAGTGCTTGTATTGTCAACGCTCCGTCCATCATTTCCTTTGGTCTTGCTTTGTTCGCCATAAGTTGGCAGGGTATGCTCAGACGTGAGTCCCTTGCTCACTTTGCCATGGGATTCAAGCAAGCCCGGCTGAAGACGGCTGCAATGCCAGAAAACGGTCCTGGGAAGCCTGTTTCAGGTCCAGGGAAGGCATGACTTGGCAGTTCGGGCTGGACTGTTCCCATGAGGCACAGGGTCAGACTGATTTGCATATGGCCATGTCTGAACTGGGGTGGCAGAGTGGGCTAAAGAATGGTGATGGATTAAACCCAGATCAGTTGACTGGGGGTGAGTGCTTGTATTGTCAACGCTCCGTCCATCATTTCCTTTGGTTTTGCTTTGTTCGCCATAAGTTAGCAGGGTATGCTCAGACGTGAGTCCCTTGCTCACTTTGCCACTGGATTCAAGCAAGCCCAGCTGAAGACGGCTGCAATGCCAGAAACCGGTCCTGGGAAGCTTGTTTCCGGTCCAGGGAAGGCATGGCTTGGCAGTTCGGGCTGGACTGTTCCCATGAGGCACAGGATCAGACTGATTTGCATATGGCCATGTCTGAACTGGGGTGGCAGAATGAGCTAAAGAATGGTGATGGATTAAACCCAGATCAGTTGACTGGGGGTGAGTGCTTGTATTGTCAACGCTCCGTCCATCATTTCCTTTGGTTTTGCTTTGTTCGCCATAAGTTGGCAGGGTATGCTCAGACGTGAGTCCCTTGCTCACTTTGCCACTGGATTCAAGCAAGCCAGGCTTAAGACGTCTGAAATGCCAGAAACCGGTCCTGGGAAGCTTGTTTCCGGTCCAGGGAAGGCATGGCTTGGCAGTTCGGGCTGGACTGTTCCCATGAGGCACAGGATCAGACTGATTTACATATGGCCATATCTGAACTGGAGTGGCAGAGTGGGCTAAAGAATGGTGATGGATTAAAACCAGATCAGTTGACTGGGGGTGAGTGCTTGTATTGTCAACGCTCCGTCCATCATTTCCTTTGGTCTTGCTTTGTTCGCCATAAGTTGGCAGGGTATGCTCAGACGTGAGTCCCTTGCTCACTTTGCCATGGGATTCAAGCAAGCCCGGCTGAAGACGGCTGCAATGCCAGAAAACGGTCCTGGGAAGCCTGTTTCAGGTCCAGGGAAGGCATGACTTGGCAGTTCGGGCTGGACTGTTCCCATGAGGCACAGGGTCAGACTGATTTGCATATGGCCATGTCTGAACTGGGGTGGCAGAGTGGGCTAAAGAATGGTGATGGATTAAACCCAGATCAGTTGACTGGGGGTGAGTGCTTGTATTGTCAACGCTCCGTCCATCATTTCCTTTGGTTTTGCTTTGTTCGCCATAAGTTAGCAGGGTATGCTCAGACGTGAGTCCCTTGCTCACTTTGCCACTGGATTCAAGCAAGCCCAGCTGAAGACGGCTGCAATGCCAGAAACCGGTCCTGGGAAGCTTGTTTCCGGTCCAGGGAAGGCATGGCTTGGCAGTTCGGGCTGGACTGTTCCCATGAGGCACAGGGTCAGACTGGTTTGCATATGGCCATGTCTGAACTGGGGTGGCAGAGTGGGCTAAAGAATGGTGATGGATTAAACCCAGATCAGTTGACTGGGGGTGAGTGCTGGTATTGTCAACGCTCCGTCCATCATTTCCTATGGTTTTGCACTGTTCCAAGGCACAGCACCCAATTCACCGTCTTGCATCAAACGCTAGCCACCAGTTAGAGCATTACTGCTTCCAATTGGTTTACAGACAAGGATCTAAAAACCCAGCATACTTCCTCTCATGCCAACTGCCCCAAGCTGCAGAACCAATCCCAGGATACTTGTTTCTGGTCCAGGGAGGACCTGGCCTGGCAGTTCGGGCTGGACTGTTCCCGTGGGGAACAGAGTCAAGACTGATCTGCATATGGCTGGGTCTAAATTGGAATTGCGTGGGGTTCAAAAACGATGGATTTAACCTAAATCTGTAACTCAGGGTGAATGATTGATTTGTTCAGCATTCGGTCCATCATCTGTTCTTGCCCTAAGTTGTCGCCCTAAGTAGAAAGGGTATGCGTAGACATGGGTGTGTCCCATGCTCGCTATGCCACCAGATTCGTGCTACCATGGCTGATGAGGTCTGATACCCTGAAACAGTTCCCAGGAGGCTTGTTTCTGGTCCAGGGAGGACCTGACCAGGTAGTTCGGGATGCCCGGTTCCCATGGGAAGCAGGGTCAAGACTGAGTTGCATATGGCTGGGTCTAAACTGGAATAGTGTGGCATGCAAAAAAAACATATGAATTTAACCCAGTTCCATGACTGGGGGATGAATATTTGATTTGTTTAGCATTCGGTCCATCATCTATTCTTTTTGCATCAAGCTGCAGGAATGGCAGAAGAAGAGACAGGCCCGACAGAGGAGTGTGTCCGCTTGATGTCCCATTAGGCTTGCCCGAGAGGCTTGCGTCTGCATAAAATTGAGGAAGCCACTGCCAGAGATGCAGTGCTAGCAAAGGTAATAGAAGCTCAACAGTGAGGCTCATGGCATAACTTCCTATGTGATGCCAACAGCTGGCATGCCCAGACACAGAGAGACTCACCCAAATGTAGAGGGTTCGGGATGAACTCAGTGCCACCCAAGAGGTCCTCATATTGCGAGGCTGCAGGTTGGTAATTCCAGAGAGTCTACAGCACCAAGTAGCAACGTTAGCCCAAGGGGGCATCATGGGACAGCAAAGATCAAGTTGCACATGCGTGGGAAGGTGTGGTTCCCAAACCTAGAGGCAGTGGTGGATGAGTTAGTGCGACAATGTCCTGCGTACGAACTCACTAGCCGCCCTGAATCTCCAGCACCTATCATCACTGAAGAACCCAGCACCACCCCGTGGTACAAGGTGAGCATGGACTGTGGGAGCTTCCTGAATGGTAGAATGACCGTACTCCTCATGGACGGCTATTCCAAATACCCAGTAGTGGAAGTGATTGAATCCAGAGCAATTGCTAATGTATCGCCAATGATGCAAAAGGTTTTTGCTTTGTTTTGCCTGCCAGAAGAAATTAATACAGACAAAGGGCCACTATTTCAAGGACCAGAGTTTAAAGACCTACTTGAGCGACTGGGGATCAGACATCCCCATATTATTCCCCAATGGCTGTAAGCAAACAGGGTGGTCGAACGCTTCATGCTGACCCTGAACAAGTCTCTCAGGATTGTCATGGTGGAAGGGGTCAACCTGGAAGTCAGCCTTCAAGGATTCCTCTGTGAGTATTGAGAAACGGCATACTGCACTATGCAGTGCCCCCCCACCTGGTCTCTAATGCTAAATGGGTCTAGAAGAGACATGATCTCAGTTCACCCAGAGTGAACTCCACCCGCATATGATCTGAGAAGTACACAGGCATGGCGTCAACAGACTAATAAGTGGGCTAGCCTTAAGAGAAAAGTGGCCCTACAACAAGTAATGCAAGATGACAGTGTGCTCATCAGAGACAGGAGACCAGGATGGAAGTTCAGTACTCCTTTTGAACCCGGAGTGTGGACAGTACTCTGCATGAATGCCTGCAAAGAAAGGGGCTCCCTGGTACTAATGTGAAGTTCACCTAGACAGGGAAATACATAATGTAAATAATCTAGGGCAACTTCAAAACAATGAAAATCTCAGAACATATCAAAATAAAAAGTAGTGACACTAGTGTTTAGAAAAATACAAAGGTAATTTATTCAAAGTTCATAATTATATTATTAGTGTAAAAACATGATAAATGTAGTCCTACAGAGACCAAAATTTGTACAACATCCTAACTACACACATCCATCACACATTCATACTACACTCTATTATTCATATTGATGTATGTAGTCTGTTTGAAGATAATGCGAATCACAATTAGATCAAGATTGATATAGCATAACATTTCAATGAACAGATGATTGTTAGGGTGGTTTCTAGATTATCTCTATGCGCGTTTCGGCAGAACACTGTCTTACTCAGGAGTTCCACCACCGAATGTTGTGCTCAGAATAGTAAAAATGTCCACAGAAGAAAATGCTACCATGCCAGTGCTGGTATGCATTCGGGTCGTCATACGCTTTATAAATCCCATAGCATAGCATAACAGCTCGAAAGGGTGGAGTAGGAACATTTTGTGGTTCCGAAAAGTGAAGAGGCCGAGACTGCTAGAACCCGAAGAAGAAGAGACCATCTCGGTTGAGGCCTTGCCCGAGGATGACAGTCCTCACAACCACGCCTCGAGAGAAGTACCCCCAAGGCGAATCGGAGGTGGAGAGAGAAATGGCACAGACGCTTGAAGCTAACAGAACACAGAAGAGAGGTCAGACTACTGATGTCTCCAGCTGTGTAATCGTAGGCCAGACCCCAGGCCGAACCAAAGGTTCTAGGACTTTGTGAGCCAGGTCCAAGAATAGAGTTTCTATGCTAAATTGGGGAGGTATGTAGTGAGTCAACCAGATTCTTCCCTGGTAGCTCACTGCCCCGAATGTACAGGTTCTACATCCTCTGGCCAGGCGTGACCGTATAATAAAGGGGTCGTAGACTGCTCAGGGGTTTCGCCCGTACTGTCATATTTTCGGGACGCAAGTATGGTACGACTTAGGCCGATGGTGTAATCTGGTCACCCCCGCATACCCGCCACCCCAGCGTGAGATTTTCTGAAGAAGCAAGATGTGCTTGTGCGTGGTGGGGCTCCAACCTGAAAGGAGTCGCAATGTTTGCATGACCTTTGCAAATGTCCAATTCCATTATAACAAGCTGAAGGCAAATAGACTAGTGAGATGCTACTTTCCTACATTTATTCACAAAGCTTTATGTAGCAAAGGGACTTCCACAACACAAAAGGAAAAAAATACCAATAATAATTAAACAAAAACAATTAAACCTGCACATACACCGGAAGGGACTCAAAATGGGGCACATACAGGGCAAATGTCGGGGTACACGTGGGTACACAGCATCCACCCACTATTTTTACCGGGTGGACGCCATGCACCCTGCAAGAAGTGGGCCCCAAAGAAATATGCTGAACTTGTCCCTGTGAAACAATAAGACACTGGGACACATTCAGCGGCACCTGCACGTTGTCTGCTTTCCTTTCGAGCAGCAGCGTTCAGGCGGCGAGGGGGCTTTCATATTTCGACTCCAGCTGGGCCCATAAGGGTCCACCAGTCCTCCTTTTGTTCCACTATCCTGACTGGGAGCTATCTGAGCCTCCACCTAGATATAAATGCAAAGGAAGCGAAACAGAGGTACACAGATTGTTATCACTTCACAAATACTTGAGGCATGTTTTTTACATTGTTCAATCTATGTATACCAGATATATGCTAACACTAAAATGTCAGATGTGTTGATCTGTTCCAGTGTTTGCACAAATAACAATTTAAATACCACTATTTTGTTTTATTTCTTTTTAACGCTACTCATCCCAATGCATTATATCACACATGCATAAAATACATTGACAACAAATCCTATAAATGTTTGAAACAATATACAAAATATGTTACATAAGACAGTGAGAGTTACAAGGTGTAGGAGTCACATATCCTTCATAAGCTCACTGTGCTATAGTGGAAGGATTACAATTTATGAACTGCAAGTAACAAAAGGATGTCCGTGTTAAAAGCAGTAACTCATCTAACTACATAAAATACAAATCTGTCATCTGAATGTTAAACGATGGCCTCTGTATAAGACGCATTAACCCTTTAGCTACTTTGATTCAAAACTGTGACAAGAGAAAACGCAAGTCTTTCCAGCAAATGCCTTAACCTCAAAAGTTATCTTACCATTATTATTGTTCCCAGGGATTTAACACTTTGCGTGCTCGTGACGGAGCCTCGGGTGGGCTGTGCTGGTGATGGAACGGTTTCGGCACGGCCCGCTCGCCGCATCTGCGCGGCGCGAATTCCGCGCCTGCGCTGAGCGTTCCAAAGAGTGTGCGGGGCCGTGACGGAACCGTTCCGTCACAAGCACAGCTCACCCGAGGGCCGTGATGGAGCGGTTCCGTCATGAGTACGGGAGCGCCGCGCGGCCCCGCCTCCCCTTAGCGCTGCGGCAGAATTGCCGCCGCAGCTAAGGGGTTAAGGGACACACAAAGATCTCTGCATCAGATGCCTTATTACCATAAGATATTTTAAACAGACTTTGTAACCAATTAAACAGAATAGATTTACTGCTACGTTTTTCCTTGTTGGCAATATTTTTTGTGGCAGTTTAAAAAAAAATTGAGGCCCACATTTTGAGTTGGGGTTGCATCACTTTTTTGGCATAACCCAGATGCAAAATGTAATTTGTTAAATCTCATAATGCGCTCAAATGTACTCATGATAGACCTGCAAAATGTGTGTGAAATGTTAAAATGTGATGTCACTTCTTATGATGTCACTTCTTGGGAGGTCATGGGTTGTAATGTCACTTCCTGTGATGTCCCGCAGTGATGTCATACACCATTATGTCACTTGTATACTGCCTAACTTAGTTAGTCCCCCCACTTCTTTTTTTTTTAGGACTTGTGCCCTGGGCACATTGAACGCAATTGAAAGACATAAATGAGACAACATATCCTGAACTACGAGACAGGAACTCTGCTAAAGTTATATGTATGTAAGAGAAACTGAAGGCGTAAAGTGAAAGTACTGTTCGGGAAATTAAAGTTGGGCGGTACAGTCGCATGGAAGAAGGCAAGAGAAAATTGCACTAAAGGAGTTGTGACAGGGAGGGGGTAGAGGCATGAGGTTAAAAGGCAGGAAATAATGGACATGGGGTCAGGAATGAGAGAAGGAGGCAAATATCGAGAGACAAAAAAACAGTTGTAGCTAAACTGTATTGAACACGTGCGTTGCATGTCTCTGACCTCAGAACAGTGGCCCCGCCTTGGTACACGGTCACGTGGTGCCTCCGTGGCGCGTGAGTTTCTCTGAGGGGAGGCACCTGGCGCTCTCAGGGAGTTTCTAGTGGGTTCGTCGGCGCTCTGCTCTGATTACCTGTGTCAACACCTGGGCGCGCTTACGCGGCGCCAGCGGATAAAGACACCGAGAGAACGAATGTTCCTTCCCAAGCTGCGGGTAAGGAAGCCAACCGGACGGGCTGGTTCGGGGGCCAGAAATGCACTCTGCCACTGCCCCCGCCCACAGGGTGAGCTGGGGACAGGCCGCCCATGCCAGCTTCACCGTGCCAGGCTATGACCTACCTAAAGATCAACAAGGGCACTTAAGAGAGCCTGATGAAAACACTGTGGAGTTCAGAGCGGTATCAGGTGCAGACAGGACAGGAAACACTTAACAATGAACAAAAGGGCCGTGCAGTGCTGAATTGTACAGTACCATACGAGAGTGGTTGTAGAGCAGTGCGGCAGCATAGCAGCATAGATGGATCTCAGGGCCAAGCCAGGCCGTGGGGCAAGAGCTGATGTAATGCAGGGCTGCCTGTGCAGCACCGGAAGATGCGAGGTGACTTTTTTTGTGTGCAGTTTTATATAGCGCGAACTCGACTGGAAGGTATCAGAGCGCTTTACATGAACACTAGTCGCAGCGTTACAAACATTCATTTTCAGACACGGAGAGAGTAAGGGATTTGCCCAGAATCACTGGATGCTTGAGGCAGAGTCGGATTGTGATTGCAATTGGGCCTGGGCAGTCTCAAAAAAGTGGTCCACATTTGCTGGTCGTGCCCTTTCAGAAAACATCATTTGATTTGTCTCATTGGACTAATTTTTTATAGAAATGTTTGGTAACCTAAGCATTTTAAAGCCTATAGAATTAGTAAGATTGGTGAAAAGGAGAAGAGCTGCATTCTGGCCAGGTGTGCAAAGTGATGCCCGGTTACTCACCGGTAATATTCACTACTCCGAGTCCTAATCTTCCCGTCCAATTCCTTAACAGTGAGCACCTAGTCTGCTCCACAGAAACCTAATACCTAGCAGAGCTTTTCGCATTTCCCACAACATGGTGCCACCATCAGGTGACAATAAAGGGGGAAGTGCGTCAGAGAACATCCTGAGAATACCAACGAAAACCCAGAAAAGAAAAACAATCATCCAAAACCAGGGAGGGAGGGAAGGGCTCAGGAATGGTACGGGAAGACCAGGACTTGGAGTATTGAATGTTACCGGTAAGTAACCGGGCATTATCTCCTCGTCCTGTCTTCCCGTCCCATTCCTTAACAGTGAGCCCATACCCAAGCACACAGTAATTGTAAGAAAACATACCCCGAAAAGGAGGTCCATTTAATCAACACAAAGCAGTACAAAAGAGAAACCATGTACAGCAGACAAAACATGAGGGCCAAAGGCAGCCAAAGCCGTCAACCCCAACTGAAAGCGAGAACGGGAAACCAAAAGACGGGGAGAAGACCATGCGGCAGCAATACAAATGTCCCCCAAGGAAGCCCCTTTGAACAAGGCCCAGGAGGAGGAGGCACCCTAGGCAGACTGACCCTGAACCAAGAAGGGAGAGGACAGTGAGCGGACACGGAGGCCGAAACAACAGCACCCTCGACCCAACGAGTCAAGGGGGACAAGGAAGGATGAAGACCCCTCCCAGAGAGGCCGTAGGTGACAAACAAGGAAACAACCCTCCGGAAACCACAGGACCGATCCAAATAGATACAGAGAGCCCTCCACACCACCAAAGAATGGAGAACCGACTCCGCCAGGGAGGCAGGGTCCGGGAAAAAACAGGTCCACCAGACAGTGGAAAGAGGACAAAACCCTGGGAGAAAATATGGACTGGGACGGAGAATGACCCCGCCAGCACAGAAAAGCAAAAAGTGGGCAAAGCCACCAAAGCAGCAAGCTCACCAAACCTCTGCCCAGAAGCAATGGCCACGAGGAAAAGAACCTCAGCAGAAAGGAACTTGAGGCCCACCAAAGCCAATGGCTCAAAGGGGGGCCCGACAAACCCTTGAGAACCAGGGAAAGAACCCAGCCCGGCACAAGAGAGTGAGAGACAAGTCGCTGAAACAAGAAACTCCCCAAAAAGCAAGAATGGCAGCCCACTGTGCACGGAGTGAAGACTCAGCGAGTCCCAGGACGAACCCATCCCACAAGAAGTCCAGCACCCACGCAGCCTCCCAGGAGGAAGAAGAGAGACCCTCCCCAATCACCAGGAGGAGAAGAACCTCCAACGATGGACGAAGAACTACAAGACGGACGGGCGCCGAGACAACCGGATGCACTGGGCAACCTAAACCGAGCAACCCTGACCCAACAAACTCAACCTAACAAGTACCAAACCCCCAGCTGGAGACGGCATAGGGAGGCAACCCTGAGAAGAGGAGCCCGCAGAGGGGAGGGACACAGTAGGAACTGCCAACGGGGGCATACAGACAAGGTCAGAAGTAGGGGAAACCAAGGCAGACGGGACCACCCTGGAACACCCAGAAGAACCGTCACCCGATCCAACCGAATCTTCCGGAGGACCCGGGGAATCAAAGCAAACGGAGGAAAGGCAAACAGGAGCCACAGCAACCACGGAACAGAGAAAGCGTTGAATGCCCAAGCCAACCGGGAGGGAACCAGGCCGCAAAACCGAGGCAGAAGGGCCGAGTCCTCCGAGGCAAAAGAGCCAGCCAGGGAAGGCGGACCGGGGGACAAGCAGATCGAACAGAGCCGGACAGACACATAGGCACAGAGGAAGGTAACATTAAGCACAGAGAGTCTGCATGCCCAGACTCCGTCCCTGGAAGAGAAACAGCCATCAGAGACAAGAGAGCCCGCCCGGCCCAAAGACTGAACACCCTGGAAGGGAGAAACAGAGACTGGCACAAGCCCCCACGATGAGCGACATAAGCCCGAACAACCAGGTCGACGGTCTGAACCGAGACAGCATGGCCTAGAAGGAGAGGTACAAACCAACGAAGAGCCAACCAAACTGCCCACAACACCTTCTAGTTCGAGGACTGGAGAGCCACGAAAACAGGACCACCGACACCGAGCGTTGGAAGCACCAAGCACAGCACCCCAACCCATGGCACTGGCATCCGTTGACAACACCACCACAGTCTGAGGAGGAAGAAGGCAGAAACCCCGGGAAAGAGACCGAGGGGACAACCACCACTGGAGAGCATCCCGAAGCCCCGGATCGATGGGAACCAGGGCAGTGTAGACCAGAGAGGCAGGACCCCAGTGCGACAGGACATGCAGCAGGAGGGGACACAAAAGCAGCCAAGTCCAAGGGAGGAGAGGCAGAGGGGAAGCCAACCCCCTACGACTCCGCAACCAGAGACGGGCAAACAACTGGGACAGGGACAGAACTTAGGAAAGGTGATGGAACAAAGCCAAATGGCGCTCCCAGGAGATGAACACCAAACCCAGAAAGGGATGACTCCCGGCGAGCGACAAGGAACCCATAGGACCCCAGACGACGACACATCAGGGCCTCATCTGACAAATGCAGACCTCCGGAATGGAGAACACCCACCAGAGGGGCCAAGATCTGCGCAAAGACCCGTGGGTCAGAGGAAAGGCCAAAAGGAGGCACCCGGAACCGGAAGAGCCGGGAACCAACCGCAAACCAGAAAAACAGCGGATCCGCAGGATGGATTGGGACGTGCAGAGAAGGAGTAGCCAACAGGTCGAGGGACAACAATGTCACCAACACGAATGTAAGGTGGGGAACGAAGAGACCGACCCCCACCAGAACCAAGACAGGGCTCAGACCGGAAGCATCGTACCTGGAGACCAGGAAGAGAAGTGAATAACAACCCACGCCCTCGCCAGAGGAGGAACCTCCATGACAGCCGCCTCCCCCAACAAGAGGCGCACACCGACCAGCAAAGCCACCCACCTTAGAGGATGACAGAGCAGGGGGGGCCACCCTGAAGACCGGGAGTCGGAGAGGAGAACTCGACTGAGAACCCCCGGACACAGTCCGCACCGTCCCAGGCATCCGGAACCCCCAACTACTGGGGCAGGAACAACAAAGGCGACCCCAACCGGAAAATCACTGGTAGGGGCACAGCCCCTACTGGCCACAACTCCCCACCGCAAAAGTGCTGTGAAGCACCCCGAGCAGAAGGCCCAAAGGTACGGTGGTAGCCAAACCCACGCCCCGAGAAGGAGGGCGGACAGGAGCCATAAGCTTGTGGCAGCCTGTCGACAGCACGAGCATGTCCATGGGAACCCACAAAGGGCAACCCAAGAAGGACCAACCACTGAGAAGACCCAGCCTACCAGGAACGCATCCAGACCAGACGCCTCGCAGCAATCTAAGCATCAGAAGCAGCCGCAGTGGCACACAGATTGACAACAATCAGCGCACCTGCAACACCAGGAGGGACAAGAGAGAGGAGGTATCCACACCATCCCGCAAAAGAATAGCCAGGGCCTGGACCATGCCAGCGGAATAGGCCGTCGCCCTGACAGAAAAGCGGGAAGCAGATTCTATTTTGTTAAGCACGGGGAGATTAGGTGATTTGCCCAGAATCAGAGAAGGTTGAGCGTCATTGCTGAGACTCGAACCCGGTTCCCCTGCTTCGAAGTTGACTGCTCTAGCCGTAAGGTTATATCCTCTCCCCTATCCAACAGGACGGAGTGGGAGCGCACATGGATGAACAAGTCAGAGAGCTCCGCACCCTGAACAAATCTGCCACGCACACAATCCACATCACCTGGGCCCACCCCGGCAACAGGAGCGTCAGGTGGATCTACATCCTGCCGAGCCCGGAAGGCAGCAGCAACCGCTACATTAAGAAGCAGGCGCAAGGAATCCAGAGGATGTATAGAGGTGCATTTTAAGAGCACTGTTTCACTGCCTGTAGTGCAGCAGGCAAACATGGTGCAGGTCAGAACAGAACTACATTGTGAGAGATGTCTGACTTGTTTGCACTGAGATATCCATGTGAGGCACATGCAGAAGAAGAGGCAACCTGCGCCATGGCAGCAACGCAAGAGAGGAGGACACAAAGCAGCCATAGAGGACGGGAACCCAGAAAAAGTGACCCGTCCGGAAAGGCATGAAGTCCCGAGGCCCCGTCCTCACACAGGACTAGGAAACAGGGGGCGGACGCTGATAAAGCGTCCGCCCGCCCAAAAATATCCCCAGGGAGATACGCACGCCGCAGTAAACATAGCTGAAAAATCCCTGCCCGCTAAAGCAGTGCGCATCGGGACCGGCATGGAGAGGAACGGCCGCTAGAACAGGCAGAGGAGGCACAGGTGCATACCGTGCATAGGCTGAAACCTAAACAACAGTACGAGTCGAGACACAACTGTCTGTATATACCAAATGCCCCAAAAGCAAGCAGCTGCTAAAAAAGAGGCATAGGCGGCCGCTAGAGCGGACAGCGCAAGTGACAGGCACTGCCCACCCACAAACAAGTACATGAAGGCGGAGCTACAAAGTGCAGGGATCGAACCTCCAGTAGCCACACCTGCAACAAAAAGGAAAAAAGGCGGCCACTAAAGCAGGCCACCACAACAACAAAAAACTGAGAGAAAACTTACCCTCAAAAGCTCCTGCTAGGACATCAGTAGACTGCGAAGGTAGAAAAAAATGAACAGGATGTTCTCTGACGTACTTCCCCCCTTTATTGTCACCTGATGGTGGCGCCATGTTGGGGGAAGTGCAAAAAGCTCTGCTAGGTATTAGGTTTCTGTGGAGCAGACTAGGTGCTCACTGTTAAGGAATGGGACGGGACGACAGGATGAGGAGGTAATGTAAAATGGCCCAAGGACCACAACACCTGATCTGGCTAGGGTTGCCATATGTCTGTTTTTTTTACCGACATGACCTGTATTTTAATATCCGGGACAGTGTGAAAATAAAGAAAAATGCTAAAGTCTCTATTTTTTTCCTCTGATCAGTATGTCAACATAAGTTGAAAGCACTTTAAAATATATTCCAAAGCTGCTTTACTCAACCGTCACTAATAATTCAACAAAAAGAAAGACAGGAAAGCCATGTTCACGTTAAAAATGAATATGAATATTTTTCTATAAAGAGTGCTCTCTAATTATCATGCTCTGTCCCTTGCAGAATCTTATAACATAAATAAATTGCTCTTTTATTTTCTAATTGCTTTTTTATAGTTTTACATATGGTGAACTCGGCGCTAGGGCATTGAAGCGATTTACATGAGCAACAGTTACACTACACAAGATCAAATTAATTTTTACTTTAGGTGTTGGGAGATTAAGTGATTTGCCCAGAATCACAGGATATTGAGCTGACGCTGGGACTGGAACCTGGTTTCCGACTGTCAAAGTAGACAGTTTTGGCCACAATGCCACATCCGCTCTAATTTAATAAAAGGGATAGTTCTTTACCTCCTGTTGGGACACCCTGCTGTTGCCCTCTCATTCGCTGTCCAGGTCATTCGCTGCTGCCTGCCACAGGACGGGGCGTTGACCCAGAGGGGAACCGCTGTTTGGGCTCGCCACTACCGCCCATCACGTCGGGATTTGCAGACGAGGACTACATCCCCCAGAAGCCTTTAGTGTTGCGGATTGCCGCGTCACTCCCCAGCACCAGGAGGCTCTCAAATACACCTGAGCACTCCCGCAGCGCGGGATCGTTCTTTACCTGCTGTTGGGACACCCTGCTGTTGCCCTCTCATCCGCTGTCCAGGACATTTGCTGCTGCCTGCCACAGGACGGGGCGTTGACCCCGAGGGGAACCGCTGTTAGGGCTCGCCACTACCACCCATCACGCCAGGATTTGCAGACGGGGCTACAACCCCCAGAAGCCTTTAGTGTCGCGGATTGCCGCGTCACTCACCAGCGCCAGGAGGCGCTCAAATACACCTGAGCACTCCCGCAGCTCGGGATCATTCTTCACCTCCTGTTAGGACACCCTGCTGTTGCCCTCTCTTCCGCTGTCCAGGACATTCGCTGCTGCCTGCCACAGGACGGGGCGTTGACCCCGAGGGGAACCGCTGTTTGGGCTCTCCACTACCGCCCATCACGCCGGGATTTGCAGATGGGGACTACATCCCCCAGAAGCCCTTAGTGTCACGGATTGCCGCGTCACTCACCAGCGCCAGGAGGCGCTCAAATACACCTGAGCACTCCCGCCGTGCGGGATCGTTCTTTACCTCCTGTTGGGACACCCTGCTGTTGCCCTCTCCTCCGCTGTCCATGACATTCTCTGCTGCCTGCCACAGGACGGGGCGTTGACCCAGAGGGGAACCGCTGTTTGGGCTCGCCACTACCGCCCATCACGCCGGGATTTGCAGATGGGGACTACATCCCCCAGAAGCCTTTAGTGGCGCGGATTGCCGCATCACTCACCAGCGCCAGGAGGCGCTCAAATACACCTGAGCACTCCCGAAGCACGGGACGCGCTCGGGCGGGCCCGGGCCAAGGTCGGGCCTGTCCGCGCCAAGCAGCGGCCGGCAGAGGCCGGGCTGTGCCAGCCCATTGACATTTACCTTTGGACAGTGGATAATGTGAAGTACAAGTAAGACAGCAATACTTGTTTCATTGGATATTGGGGAGGACAAGTGGGTTGTTTCTTTTTTCTTTTTAACTTTCATTGTGTTAGAAGGCACATTACAGCTTTCAGCTCAGCTGCCCCAGCTCGTGGGTATCTCATGCGGTTCAACCCATCTCTTCCTTATTAGGGTACCCACATAATGAGCAAAAATACACGCAAGTGGGGCCCTGGGGCAGGGGTAGTTGGGACCCTAGATGCCTTTCTCGCGCGGGCCGAATCCGTGTTAATACATGAGATTGAGCTCACTGAGAGGAGGCTCTCATTGGATCCGTTAAACCCATTTGTATTTTCTGCTCCTGTGCAAGTTTCATCTGTAATGGAGCCAGTGAGTTCTTTAACCCCTTGTGCAATAACCACTCTGCAGCAGAGTCCCTTACAATCCCCTTTGATGGCTGTAACACCATGTCCAACTCCTTCCACTTCTCCCCCATCTGCTCGTACGCGGCAGTCAAGGGCCCCACAAGCCACCAGAGGGAAAGAACAATCTATAAAAAGGAAAGCTTGTGGTGCACCTAAGACAAGCCACCAGATCTCTAAACAGGCCTGCCCATGGGTCGGGGGTGTCAATGGAAACAATTATGGATCCTGTTGCTAATAAGGGGGCCACGGGTGGTGACAAACATCCTGCATTAGCATTTGGTTACAGTACATCTAGTGACAAACTTGATTTTGTTAAATTGTTGGAGGAAAGGTTCTTAGCTTTGATTAGCCCGGTACTAGAGAAAATGGAAGTAATAGACACCCGGTTGAGCAGACTAGAAAAGCACCTATACAAAGAACACAATAACCCTACAAGGGAAACACCAATCGAAGAACAACTTGGTATAGACCGGACTGTTCCATCCAGACTGCTTTCCGCGGGCTCAACGGGCCTACTACCAATGCCCCCGGAAACAGTAACACACCGTGACCCCCTATTACATCCTGACCCTAGAGACAGGATTGGGCCCCAGGGCCCCACAGGGAGATTACAGGGAGTGGGAAAAAGTATGCCCTCGGGAATATCTCTCCACCTCCCACCAGAGGCGAGTCCCTATACCATCATCCTAGTAAATGTCCCTCCCTAAGCTTATGAATCAAGATGAGGAACACTGGTCCTCACTTAAAAACAAGGCACTTCATTTCTTGAATGGCAAAACAGGGTTTAGAGATCACTTATTTAGAGAGTTTAAAATGGTGAGAAGGGGTGCATGGGTCGGCCAATCACGAAAAGACCTGGTGGGTGATTGTGTTGTCCTAAGTTTTAGGTCTCCGAAACTAGTGGGCCGCATTTTAGACCTAGCAGGTGCACTCAGGAACAACATCGAGGGTGTTAAAGTTTTACCACTGGGATACTTTTATCAACCAAGTATGTTCCATGGGGGCAATGAAGGAAGACAACACGGGAGCCATATAGGATTTAGAAATAGTCCAATTCCATTAACTAATAGATTTGATGTGCTGAGTATGTTGGATGTCAATGATTGACTGCCCCATAGAATAGATTGGAGGAACGTAGGTGCTAGTCCACACCAAGGTCATCCTGGGGACCTAGCCCTAAGACTTAACACCAGCTCAGAGGAGACTATAACCTTGACTAAGGATGCCCCTCAAGGGAACAACAAGACCAACAAAATAGCTGACTCTACAGAGGATGAAAAAAGCCCAAGCATAGTCTTAAGCCCCCCATTGATACTCCATGATCCAGGGAGAACTGCTTCAGTAGGGTTTACTCTGATTACAAAAGCAGGACATAATACAACTAAGGCCCAAGGGGATAGTATTTCTAAGAGTAGCGCTTCTGAAGTAAATCCAATGAAAATGTTATCTTGGAATATAGCGGGGCTTACAAAGAAACTCCAGGAACCAGACTGGCAGGACTATGTAGATAATAACGATATTTGTCTCTTTCAAGAGACTTGGGCATTGGAACCACTCTATAAGGAGGGCTATAGGACTTTTAGCATTGAAGCTGAAATTCCTAAGAGAGGAAGACCCTCGGGTGGATTGTTAATTTGGGTTAAAACCATGTTAATGCTGTAATCCAAACCGTGCCCACTGACTCTAATGATATCCAGGGCCTAAGTCTAAAATTCCCTAATAAATCGAGGATCTCTTTATTTAATATATATATAAGACCGAGAGATCGGTCTAAAGAATCACAGCTAATTAAACAATTAGAAGAAACCTTAGATTTAATTCCATCTGATAGCTTGATTATAATTGGTGGTGATTTCAATTGCTGCTATGAGCCACTAAATGGTATGGAAACCGTCCTCAACGAGGAAGACTTGGCATGGGGAATCCCCTTACTTAGAACCGAAAAATTGGCGGGGTGTACTGTATCCGCATTACAGATCCTGGACCTTACATTAGGAAAAGGATTACGGTCTTGCAATGGAAGATGCCCCTCTGATTTTAAGCCGTCAAATACGTTCTCAAGGGGACAATCAGCCTCCTGCATTGATTATATTATGATCAGTGCTGTACATTGGCCGTTTGTGATCGACTTTAGGGTAGAGCCTAGGAGGGAAAGTGATCACTTCTCACTTTGCCTAGATCTCAAGGGGGAACACTTTGAGACTTTGCCTACATTAGACCAAGAGGATCCGCAGCCAATAATGTCCAATAACAAAAGGGCAGTTAAATGGCCTCTTATACTACGAAAACTTGAACCCCTCACCTCTATTTATAATATTTTTTATGATCTTCTTTCCTTTTAAACCAAGATTTGAACCCCATACTGTTTACCCAAATTCACTCATTACTAATTGAAAACATTAAACCCCATTTGACCAAGTCAGGGAGTAGAAAATGTACAAAAAGCACTAGTATATCCCTGTCTAATCCATGGTTTAATGATGATTGTAGGAAAGCGAAGCAGAACCTGATTAAAGCATTAAGGCAGAAAGAGCCGTGAAAGTTTCGATTAGAAAGGAAAACTTATAACCAGGTATTAAAAACTGCACGCAGAAGTCGGGAGGATTCCAGTTGGGAAGACATGCTAGCTGCTGTAAAAACAGGTGATCAAGCCCTATTTTGGAGGATAGTTGCCAATGGCAACAATATCAGTAAACCGGTCCAGGACCACAACCTAGACCCCAAAACCTGGTATAGCCACTTTGCACAACTATATGCATGTTCAGGGCCTCTAGTAAGCGAGCACCAGGGCACCATTAAAGACTTGATGGAGTTGGGTCATCATGAACCCCTACATTTTAGTAGTACTGATGCGGAACAAGCTATAGCTGCTATCAAACAGTCCAAAGCGCCGGGACCAGATAAAGTCCCTGGAGATTTATTCAAACATGCCCTGGACGTATGGGGTCCATACCTTAATCTACTATCCAACTCAATTAATAGGGGTCAGCCTATTCCCTTGTCATGGAAGGGTGCGGAGATCGTCCCAATATATAAGAAAGGTAACAGAGACGATCCCGTTAACTATAGACCCATCAGTCTATTAGATATCACTCAAAAGATTTATTCCAAACCGTTACTGGAAAAATTAAATGAATGGATAGTCGAGAACAGTATTTTGTCAACTTGTCAGGCAGGTTTTAGGAAAAGAACCAGTACCATCGACCAGGTATTTAGGTTACTAACTATAGCCTGGAAATACACTAAATTAAGGCAAGGTAATCTATACGTGGCCTTTATTGATTTAAAGGCTGCTTTCGACTCAATCCCCAGAGACCAGTTGTGAGTAAATCTATTGAAACAAGGGGTCCCAAGAAACATATTGGTGCAGCTTATTAGACTCCATGAAGAACATTTTGCCAAGGTGCGTTGGGGACAAGGTGGGGAGCTCACGGAGGAAATACCGGTTGGGAGGGGGGTACGCCAGGGGTGTGTCCTGGCGCCCACGTTGTTTCTCCTCTATGTCAACAACATGGTCGAGCTTTTACAAAAGGCAAACCATGACTCCCCAAAACTGGGCGGTACCCATATATGCGCCCTGACATTTGCAGATGACAACATTTTGCTCTCCCAGACTCCCAGGGGATTGCAAAATTTGCTGAATGAACTTGTTGTCTACTGCAAATTAAAAGGCTTGGAAATAAATCCTGCAAAAACAAAATATATGGCTCTTAGGCCACACAAAAGCTTTAAGGGTAATATCACGTTCAACGGTGTTAATTTACAGAGAGTCAATACATTTGTTTATCTGGGGGTCACTATAGACTCTACTCTCTCATGGCACCCACATATAAAAAAGTCCAGGACCATTCTAACACAATACGCAGCACCAATTAAAAAAAACTTCAAGCCACTGGAATAAAGGCTATTACACCCGCACTGGAGATCTATAAATCCAGAGCACAAACCGACGCTTTGTAAGGCTCCGAACTGTGGGGTGGAGAGCAACTCTCTATAGTAATAGTGGGAGAAAATAGGGCCCTTAGAGCGATGGTGCCCCTCCCCCAAAATACTCCACTGATTCCTTATACCTATGATTTGGGGCTAAAACGTATTGAACATAGGGCAGTTTGGATGACACTATCATACTGGATACAGTTATGGGTCACTGATGAACTCTTCACTTATAGGCAGGCTTTGGGAGAACTACTTGCACTGGACACCCATGTCAGTTTCCCCTGGTTGGCTAATGTCCGCAAATGGTTTTTGGACCTGGGCTTAAGGAAATTTTGGAGCAATCCTGGTGAAATGACCAATGATTCTAAAAGGGAATTAAAAAATGTGTATCGGGAATTTGTCCAACGTAAAGTCAACTTGAACTGTGGTCATGGCTCATTAACATCTGAATTTCTAATGTTTAAACCAACCCCCTGCTTTGAACCATTTTTAGATCAGATAGAACCGCCACTTGCGAAAAAACTGAAATTTAGGTACGTATTCTCCGAGTTGGAACATTCATATCAAAATGGGAAAAGCACCATGAGAGTGGAGAAGATGGCAAGTGTAAAACTTGCAACTCAGATGTTTTAGAGGACGTAGCGCATGTCCTTTTTTTCTGCCCAACCTATTTTAATGCTAGGAAAAAGTGGATAAAGCCGTTGAGGAGAAATCTGGGCATTAGAAAATATAAAGATATGCTACGTATTCTAAAGACTGATAATACCCAACTCATTGTTTTGGTATTAGTAGATTCCTGTTGGCTATTAATTTTATGAGAATAAAGAAAGAACTCAAGTTTTAACTATCTACCTATATAAGAGCACTTTAGAATATAATCCTGTACTGTTGGCATAATCTGTTGGATACTATTTGCATTTGCACCTTGCACTTTACACTGAAGGACTCGATGAATAGTAGATTTTTAATTATTTATACAACTGGTCTTAATCTTAAGGGTGAAGGGTCAACTTCTTATATCCCGAAATTGTAGTTAGCCATCAAAGCACTTTAGTACTCTCTTGTTATATTGTTGTTCTAGCTCTTAAATATCCCTTGTATTTTGCACTATAGTAAAGACTTTCCAATTTTGTATGAATATGGTCGTAAAACTCTGGATAAATCTACCCAGGTTGTGGAAATGTAACAATTCTTTTAGTATTACTGTATGAGATTGTTATATTGTATTGTATATGGATTTTCTTTTAAGATTCTATTAATCGAATGAAGATGTTTTAAATGAATGAATAAAAGGCTAATAAAGGTTACCTCACAGCGAGCCCGATACAAATACACACACACACATACACACCAGGAAGGCTTCTCTTAGTTCACGCCCTTCCCAGCCCTCCATAGCCTCTGGGTGATGGCTTTGCAGGGGAGGGGACAAGAAAAAGGACATAGCTACTGCTGCTCCAGTGGGGCCTGAGGTGTGGATGGCCCTTATCCAAAAATCCTGCTCCCCAGTGAGGCCCCTGCATACTCCCACCCACCCACACCCACCATTGCCTGAATGCGATGGCCTGGCAGGGTAGGGATCAGGGCCAAGACACTGCTTTGTGGCCCTACTGGGGGGCAGAGGTAAGAATGACCCATCAAATAGAGCAACACCCAGCCACAATTAAGGCAGATTGTCACACTTAACACCTTCGCCTCGCCCCCATAGCCTAAAGTGTGACAGCCTGGGAGGGCAGGAATGAAGCAGAGGCCCTTTAAAGGCTGGCCCATATGTCACCCTTAGGCATCGGCCATTGCCCGACTGCCCGCCTTCCTAAGCCGACCCTGGCTTGATCCTCCCGCCAATCGTGAACCTGGTTCCCCAGCTTCAAAGTCGTCTGCTGAAAACAGCACAACCTGATGTCTTGCAGGAGAGCAGTGTTGGGCAGGGTCGGACTGGGACTGAAAATAGGTCAGGGCACCAAAATAAAAGTGACCTCTATTAGTGAAGCAGATAGCTAAAAAAGAGGTCCATGTTTGCGAATTGGGGAAACTTTGAACTCGTAAAGACACACAGTAGAAGTGTCTTTGCAAGGTATGGAAGACTGCATGCATTTCAGCTTGCTGCAGGCAAGATTTGCTTTAAAATCAGGGAAATCAACAGTAAAAACTGCCCACCAGACCATAAAACAGGCCCAAAACCAGCCAAAAACTGTCCCATATACTAACTTGTCAGACCAGCCCTCCACCTGATTGGCATATAGGCGAGTCCAAACCTGGTGCTGGGCTCCACTACGGGATCACTTTGCAGGTGAACTCAAGAGTAAACATGGGTCTGTATTAATATATCAGATGCACTGTTTAAGTTATGTCACAGCACCAATTAAACAAGTGTGCAGAGCGCAAATATGAACAGTGCACCCGATGACGATGAATGCATTGTCCTCAGGGCAGCCATGAACTCGGGGCTACCCTGGGTGCAGAGCATTGAGTGGAATATGGAGTGTCTTCTTTAATCAGCTGATCCCTGCCTCGTTGTGAAGGTGGCACCCGCCAGCACTTTAGAGAGCGAAAGAGATCCCCTTTGAGGTGTGAGCAGTGAGTGAACACACCTGCTTGCAGGAGAATGTCTAAAGATTCCACAAGACCTCCTTTATCCCCTCCAGAGGGCTGCCCTCAGGGGGCACACCTACAGTCCGCCACCTTTTTGTGACGCACTTTGAGTACGCCTCCTAGTGGCTTCCTTGCCTTTGCACCTATATCCATAATGTGTACGGGTGCAAAGAGATTTCCTCATATGCATGAGGCCATACGCAATGCAAATAAGGAAATGCCATCTCGAGATAGCGCATGCGCACATGCAGTGCCAGCACTATCAGTATTAAAGAAGGGGCCGTACAAGCGCTTGCGTCCCCTTCTATAATACAAAAGTGCCCTGAGGGCACACAACGAGGGCACATGCCCATTGCGCCCCCCTGGCACTTGTGTAATACAGCTCATGATGTCTAAGGGGTGCAGAGAACACAAGGCTATGATGGGGGCAGGGGCGGCCTTAGGCATGTGCAAGCTGTGCACCTGCACAGGGCCACCAAACCCCAGGGGCCACCACGCCAATATATATCCTTAATATAATAATCCTCTGAGGATGGATACATATTCGCGTGGCGGCCCCTGGCAGGGATTTGGCCGCCACCGGCTATGTTCCACTACCAAACACCTGCCCCCCCACCCCCCCTTCTTCACTGGCCTCCGTGCCTGCGTTCCTCTGGGGCCCCCTACCTGTTCCTCCGGTGCCCCCTACCTACGCTCCCTGCCCAGGGCCGTCGTGAGCCTAGAGCCATCCATGATGGGGGCAGGTGACCAAGCACAGGTACAGCATATACAGTTTTCAGATTAGATCATACTAGGACTCACATGCCCATTTGGAGTAAGTTATAGGTATAATTCATGAATGAGGGTGTGAGGAAGCAGTGAGAACTCTATCAGCAGTGACGGCACACTTCTCGCACCTCCACAGTGGACCAGACATGTCTCTTGTTGGTGAGAGGTCAGAAGACAGGATCAGACGTCTCTGGGTATGAGGCATGCAAAGCATGGGTTATGCCTTATTCAGTCTGGATGTCTGTGGTTGGAAAACATGTGGTGAGGCTGAGTCAGTTAGTTTTGATAGGAGTGTTTGAAGTCTAGTGATTGTTGCTCTTCCCTTTGTAATGCATTTTTACTAGGGTATGTTGTATGTATGGTAGATGCTGTCGAAACTTTCTTCATGGAGTAGCTAGATTCAGCCAGACCAGGAGAGAGCCCGTGATTTAATCGTAGAATCTTGCCCCCCACCAAGTTTTAATTGCTGGGTTGAGAAATAACCCTGTGACTTTACAGAACCTGCTGAATTGTTCAGCCCAGAAGCGGGTAAATTGTCCAGTGGCTGTGGGAAACACATCACCTCCTTGTCACAGTCTTGAAGTCAGGTGCTTTGTCTCATTTTATGTACAGATTTTACCTAAATTATCGTAAATCTTAAAAACAAATTATATTTATAAGATGTCAGAATTTTGTGGCTTACTAGAGGTGGCCGGTGGGTGGTTTGGGTGTCAGAGGGGGAGGTTGCTGTATAATTATCTACAGGTCTGGTGCACAATTGGTATAGCAAACGCTCTGGATCAGTGGTCTCCTACCTTTTTACTAATGAGAACTACTTTTGTTCCATGAAAATCATCCCAAGCTACTAAAATTATTAGTGTTGTACACGTAACAAAAGAGTAAATTAGTGGCCACCCTATGCAAGATTAGCAGCCGGGATCACCTCAGTACATGATTGCCAGCAGTAATATAAATAAGGCTTAGTTAGTTTGTAATGTCTCTACAAGGGTAATGCATAACAACCACAGCTGCAATGCCCTCTAGCACAAAGGGAATCATGTTAGTAAATAGTCTCCCAATGCTACATGATTTATCATTCAAATATTAGCGTGAAATATATTTTTGAAATTATGGGTTCTGAAAATACACAAATTGTCATCTCAAATACACATTTTTCAATTTTGGTTACACATATTAATTCAACCAAGCAAAAGTTTCTAATATGGTTTGCTGGGCTGTACACAGGAGAGCTACTCACAGGGAACACATGAGCTACTGGTTGGAGAAGCCTGCTCTGGATCATGAATTTCAGGATAATTGTGTTCAGGGAATACATTCCCTGTTACTTCCTCTAAGCGATCTCTGGGGCATAAGCAATGTTTGCCTACTCCAAGGACCACTTTTGCCTGTCTCGCATATAGAGGTGGTCCCACAAGAGTAGCCAGACAGCCACAATAGTTCGTTGTTCGGTACTTGGAGGTGCAGGAAGCGTTCACCAGCACTTGGCAAAGATGACGGACGAGTTCACCCGGAGGCAACATGGAATACTGCAAAAGAACAACCACTTGCCACAAGATGAGGACTGATTCCTCAGGAGAGCAAGCTCTGCATCATTCAAACCAGTTGTGAGTGCTTCCATTTAGACTGGCTTCATCTCGAAGACAAGAGTTTCACCAAAGTTCTGGCTCCTGTGGTGGATGTTCCTTGTTCAAGTTGATTATTGGTCTTTCCATATCTGGATGAAGGCTAATATGTATCTACTTTGTTAAAAGGTAGTGGAGGTTGTCCATTTGATATGCATTATGTTAAGTACTCATGCACGTCTTCTCATTCATATCAAGTTACATCTGAAACCAGTATAAGACCTGCAGTTCACTGGTGCAGTATTCAGAAAGGACATGGAAGTGGTATTCCTTCTTACTTAATCATAGACCAAGATGATGAATCAACAGCCCAAGGCATCAGTATGGGATTAGCTGAGAGTTCAGGACAAAATGGCAACATCCCTGTATTAATTGCTTTGGCCCAACTTCACCTCCATCTTAGTAAACCTCTTGTTGGTTCATTGGGACCCAAAATCAGTGAGTTGCAAGTTAATGGATTCAGCCAACACTCACACTTCTAAGGAGCTGCAAAGAAAGTCAGTTCTATCTCACCTGCCCAAAGGAATTGCTCATCCTACTCCCCATCCAGTAATTCACACAACAGGTGCCAGCAAGATGGGTTTGGGAGCCACTACTTGGGTACAATCTATTCAGGCCTTTGGGGCAAAGTAAAAGACGAAAGCCTCATTCAATTGGAAGGAACTGGAAGTGGTTCACAAAGCCTTCCTCTCCTTTGCTCTTTAGATTCAGGGCTTGGCAGTCTGAGTACATATCGACAATCAAGTGACCTGAACCTACATTAATCATTAGGAGAGACTTAAATTCTGAGTGTAGTGTATCTGGCAAATTTCATAGGGTCTTGGTGAAAATCAAATCTTCTTTTACTATTTACAATGTATGTACCTGGGACAGACAATTTGCATGCGCCTTTAGCTAACACTTGTTTTGTCGCCAATAGAATCAATCCTGCGACTTCTTCAGGGATGGTTCTTTCTTTCGGTCTAGATTTCTTACTGAGGGTTCTACTTCATTCCCGGTTTCCCAAATTTGTATATATTGTGTCTGTTTCCCATTTTGTTTAGCACAAGTGTTGTGGCTTTGTCTACAGCTAATCCATCTTGTCGGCGTATCTTGGTTTGGTATGGTTGCTGTGTGTCTTCCCGTGGTGTGAGGGAGCACGCTCTGTTGAGTATATGCTCCATTGGCAATGAAATACGTGTTGGCTAAAGGCTAAAGATCTAGGAACCAATGAAAGAATACAAGAAATTTGTGATTATCACGATGTCTGAATGTAAACGTAACTCGAAAATGTGCATGCTTTGGCAAACATGATTGTACTCAAAAATGAGCTTGTTCAATAAAAAGAAATTTGGAGATTATATTACTTACTCATGTTACAACATTGTATGTTGATATTATCGTGTGCTGGAGGATTTGAATTCATGGATACAATAAGGATCCCATTCCCCTTGAGGGGATGGTTACGGTGCACATTTCTTTTAAAGATAGACACACTGTGCGTTAAGTCAATGTCACTAAAGAAGGGACTAATTTATTGGGCTGGCACCATCAAAAGGAATTAGAGATCAAACTGTACCCTAACAACCATGAACAGGTGTTATTGGACAGAGCCATTGTCGGCAAGAGCATATGGGATAATTGCCCAGCAGTATTTTCTGATAACATGGGTCGATTGAAGGGAGTGGTGCATAAAATCAAACTTAAAACTAAGGCAAGACCGGGGGTCCACAAAACAAGGTCAGTTCCTGTACTCTTGAGAAGTCCTTTGAAGGAGGAATTGGACAAATTGGTGAAACAAGTTGTAATTGAAATGGGTGAGTGTCAGAATGGTTGGCCCCCATAACTCTGGTACCTAAGAATGGGGGCATGGACATTCGTTTGTGTATTGTTTTAAGGGATTTAAACGCTAATATTTGGGTGTACCGGTTCCCGCTGCCTAGAATTAATGAAATGCTCAACTTAATACATGATACTATGTACTTTAGTGTAGTGACCTATCTTTTGCATATTATTAGGTTGCACTGCACCCAGAATCACAACCTTTGAACTATTTCACTACCCCTTTTGGCACATAGATGTTCTTCAGAATGCTGTTTGGGTTGGCTGCAGCATTCCAGAGAAGTATGCAGCACCTATTACGGCGTCAAAGCAAGGCAATGTGTTTCCAGGATGATATTTTGACTCATGTGTCCACTGAACAGAAGCATGATGGTAATTTATGCACAATTCTTAGACAACTATGTGATGCTGGTCTTACTATAAAGAAAAACAAGTACATGGTGGAAATGGCCCTTTTTGCAGGGTTATCCCCAAACTTTTTGCTTCTTCCTCCTTTATTTTTCCTGACCTGTAGTTGTTGGCAATATGCCTCTGGGCACTTTACCACTGCTGATCAGTGCTAAAGTGCATATGCTCTCTGTATAAATTGTTATTGTGATTGGTTATCCATGATTGGCATATTTGTGTTACATGGAAGTCCCTACTAAAGTGCACTGAGTGTGCCAGGGCTGGTGATTCAAATGCTACTAGTGGGCCTGCAGCACTGATTGTGCCACCCACATGAGTAGCCCTAAAAAGGTGTCTCAGGCCTACCACCACGGTGCCTGTGTGCAGTTGCTAACTGCCATGCTGACCTGACCAGTGTCCACACTGGCCAGGCCTAACCCTTCCCTTTTTGTACACATTGGACACCCCTATAGAAGACACTAGGTACCCCCCTAAGCAGGGTGCAGTGTATGTGAAAGGTAGAGCATGTACTAGTGTGTGTGACATGCTCTGGTAGTGAATTACAGCCATTTTTGTGTTTCACTGTTGAAAGGCTATCTTGCCCATAGGCTATAATGAGCAATGCTGTGCATAATGTTTACCTGCATATCTTCCCATAGGAGCAAGATAGAAAGTTAAAGGCTGGTATCCCTGAACTCAGAAGTTAATAACACATCTTTTAGGGAGGATGGTTTTTAAATCCTGTGTTTGAAAACAGCACTTTTAGAAAGTGGCTGTTTTCTTGTCTGACCTTTCTGTGCGCCTTGGCCTGTTTGTGAATTGCCTGTCTGGTCTGTGAGTGACAGGAGCTGGGGTGGCTCCCAGAGGCTGAGTGAGTTATCCCTGGGCTGAATAGCTCCATCTGCATCTTGAGTGGTGGGAGGGGATAGCACCTGGGCCTGAATAGGGCTGTGCCTACCTTCCACAATGCTGGCTCCACCTCCTGCTGGGCGGCTAATGACCCTGACCCTCACTCTCAAAGGAAGGAAGACGTCAAGTAAACAAAGTGCTCCAGGACTGGCAAGTACTTGTTCTGACTAAGCCAATGCCCCTCTGCCCTCAGAGAACAAAGAGGAAAGTGGTACAAAAAGGGCTACCCAAACTACAGAAAATTTGATCATCCTGGAATCAAGAAGGAACCTCTGTCAATGAGAAAGCTGGAAGACTGAAGAGGAAGGACTGTCCTGCTGTGTGCTTTTGGACTGACCTGCAGTTGCTTTACTGCCAAGGTGATGGGAAGGACTTTGCTGTGTGCTGTGTCCCCTTTCTTGAAGAGATCTTCAAGGGCCTGAGGAGAGCTGCCCCCTGTTAAGAAGTCCCAGGAAAAAAACGACTTCACCCCTAGCTTCCCCCCTGAACCCTGCTGAGTGAGTTCTGCCCTTCCCATGCTTGATCCAATTGATCCAATTGTGGGGCCTCTGGAAGTTGTGCCTGCTGTTTGGGGAGCTGGACAAGGAGAAAAGAAGCCAATCTGCAATTTTCACGCATCGCTCGCTTGCGGAGCACATCCCCGACATTGCAGGAAATTCCCGCAGCTGCGAAGATCGAGATCATCACAGCGCCTCTTGCAGCTGCAAGAACCAATGCATCGTTCGCTTGCGGAACACATCGCCCCGGTGCGGGAAGTTTTCTGTCGCTGCGAGTATCATCGCAGAGCCTGTCATCGCTGGGTGAGATCGCCGCACCGCTTGCTTGCGAACCGCATCACGTCACTGCGAACATCGTCGCAGAGCCATCGCATCAAGGGGCCGTGAGAGGGGATCGATGCTGCGCCGCGCATCGCCGCTGCACTTGAGATCGTCGCCATCCCAAAGATCATCGCATCATGCCTGTGCGATTCGCTTCCTACCGAACCTGCCACCGGAATCCATACAAGGTATCGCATCCCTCCCCATACAGACTGGATTCGTCGCAACACGCCCGCTGCGGTCAGGGTCTCAGGAGTGACGCATTGCTTGTTTTTCAACGCTGCAGCTTCCATTTGGAACTTTTGTTGCATCTACAGGTACTTTGGGCTAAACGTGACGCAACTGTGGATTATTTTGACACAAACCCTAGAACTCCTTGAAAATCATATTCTTGAACTGTGTATGTTGGATTTTTGTCGTTTTGGTCTTGTGTAGTTTAGATAAAGATACTTTATTTTTCTAAACTGGTGTGGAGCCCATTTGTGGTGTTTTCACTGTGTTACTGTGAGTGTTGGTACACATACTTTACCCATTGCCTTTGATAAGCCTGTCTGCTCGTGCCAAGCTACCAAGGGGGTGAGCAGGTGTTATCTACAGAGTGTATCCCTCTTGCCCTGACTAGAAGCAAGGGTCCCTATTTGGACAGTGGTACCTACCTCTGCCAACTAGAGACCCCCAGATCTAACATTGGTGGTCAGCGGTGAGGATTTGGAACTTGTATTTGTACTTGACCCACAGTAATCGATGTACATCACTAGTTTAGTGCAGACCACTACGCAACCACATACTGTTTGTTTTGTTTCCTGGTGTCCTCCTGAAAGTATTTTTGGGATACTGAGACTCTGGCTAGTGTTGCACCTGTGAAGTCTTGCCAAAATGTAAGTCAACTTTTTCCACCTGTATATCTACACAGTGGAGGAGATAAAAGCTTTTTGCGAGAAGAGGGGTCTGCCCGTGCAGAGAGGGTCCACAAGGAGCGATCTTGAGGCACCCCTGTATTCCTATGAGGTCAGAATTTGGCAAGCAACACTAACCGACGATTCTGAGGAGGACTTCTCTGACAGTGAGGGAGAGAAAAGTAAGTGGCTTCTTGCTGCTGAGCGAAGGAACAAAGAATTAGACCGGGAAATCAAGAAGGCTGAGATCCGGTGGGCCATAGCCCAGAGAAAAGAAAAATGTGTAGCTCAAGAGGTGAGCTTTGCTGAGTTGGAGGTGGAGTCCAGCTCAGATGGTGGCAGCAAGATTGTAGTTTCTAGTGCTGAGAGAAAGGTATAAACACCCAGAGATGTGGCGCCTGACTTGAGGGAGGAGGTTGACATACATCAGGGGGTTCAGGTTTATGAGGTAGCTCCTGTGGTGTGCAGTGTCCCTGAAGTAGATTGGGGGACTGACACAGGGGGTCATATTCCTAGTGATGGGAGGGATGCTCTTCTGACTCTAGATGAGAGGTGCAGGGAGAGGGGTTCCCCATGGTAGAAACCTTGGTGTGTGAGTGTGAAGACCGCCCAGAAGAGTGTGGGTTGTGTGACACAGACAGTCAGATACTGTCTTGCCAGTCTCAGGAGAGTGGTGTGGGGTACGTGTGCAGGGCACTGGAGGGTGAGGCAAAGGCTAGCTTGGTTAACAACTTTGTGGGGCTGTGTGATTCATTTGTTGGAGAGCATATTTTAAGTCCCTGTTTTCCAGAGCTATACCAACACCCGGTGGAGTGTGTGTTCTCTGATCCCAGGGAGCTTGCGCAGCAGGAGGCAGTTCTCTTGGTGGAGTCCAGAGTCTGAAGAGGCATTGGGGAGTGATCCCAAAAGGAGTGGCGCAGATATCTTCCAGACCTGTGAGGTGGAAGAGGTTCAGTGTAGCACAATTAGGTCCCAGTGTAGTGGGAGGGGTGTAGGGGCTCATGTCCTGTCTCAGTGGAGAAGGAGTGAGTGTGGGACTGTGGGTCCCAGTGTGCCTGAAACCCAGTCTCAGGGCCTGGAGGGTCCCTTAAGGGAACACCAGGTTGGGGGCCTAGGCTGTACTGGAAGGCCATTTGAGGGGGCTCTCTTAGTGTCAGGAGAACCTGGAGCATGTGTAAACAGAGCTCCGGTGGTTCTGGTGTCTGGCGGTACTGCTCCATTTGGGAGGGTGCAGAAGTCCAGAGGGAGGGGTGAGAGGGGGATGTGTTCCCCAGTGGGAGAACCAGTGGGTCAGGGACCAGCCAGAAGGGCTGAGTCTCCCAGGAGTGACCATGGTGACACCACTTCTGTCCTGAGGGATACTCGCGCACTGCCATATGGACAGGGGTTGGGAGATCTGCGCCACGTCACAGGACACATGAGTCATGTGTCACCCTCAGGGGGATACTGTGCGAGTTCCCAGAAGTCCTGGCATGCCAGGCAGGTGTTCAACTGCAGGGTTTAGTCCCTGGGTTGGGAGACCAGGTTTGGGTTCTGCCTGACCTGGAGGAAAGGACATCTGTAATCAGTGTCCTGACCGGTTTGGCTTCCAGGGGTACCACTCCAGTGGGGAGGGTACAACACTCTGGAAGGGGGTGCAGAGGGAGGGAGTCCTTTCCTCTGACTCCAGTGTGACCTGAGGGCTTAGCCCCTAGGTTGGGAGACCACTTGTTGGAGAAAGGTCCTGAACTGGTAGGAGAGTTGTGTTCTAAGGGCGCCTCTCCTGGGAGGAGAGTACGGGAACCCAGAAGGTGGGGTAGGGAGAGGGAAGCCTCATCCGTGACCTCTGGTCAGCATGAGGGTACAGACCATGGGCTGGCAGGCCAGTGTCAGGATGTCCTACCTGACTTGGCAAGGGAGAGAGTGGAGAAAAGGTACCAGGCACCTGGGGCTTCTGCCCCCCACTTTCTGACACCACAGAGGTTAGAGAGGCCTGAATGGCATGAGGCCTGGCTCTCATCACTGACCATTGTCAATGGCCCCTGTGGCTGGTTGTCCTGGTGGACAGGGTGGCCCGGGGAAGTGGGCAGAAGTCACACCCTGGGGGTGGACTGGGCCATACCGTTGTGTTGGCCAGGTGGGTACTGTCTACCAGTGTGGGCCCATTGGTGCGTGAAGTCCTGGTGTGCCGGGCAAATGTTCAACCGCAGGGGTTGGTCCCTGGGTTGGGAAGCAGGTTCAGGTATTGTCTAGCCTGGAGAGAGGGACATCTGTAAGCAGTGCCCCTACCAGTTTGTCTTCTAGGGGTACCACTCCAAGTGGGAGGGTGCAGAACTCTGGAATGGAGTACAGAGGGAGGGAGTCCTCGCCTCTGACCCCGGTTTGCCTGGAGGGTTTAGACCTTAGGTTGAAGGGCCAGGTCCGGGGTGTCTCCCCTGACCTGGAATCCCATTTGCAGGATAGAACCCCTGGAATAGTGGGTGAATGGTGCAGGACGCCTACCACAGGTGCCCTGACTATTCTAGAAGGGGGTACCGCTCCAGGTAGGAAGGTACAGAGCCCCAAGGAAGAGGAAGACCGGGTGTGGAGAAGCCCATCCCAGCTTCCTGTCCAGCCGCTGGATACAGGTGGGTCAGTGGCAGGATGTCAGACCTGACCTGACCTGACAGGAGGGAGAGTGGACAAAGGGTGCCAAGCCCCTGGGGCTACTGCCCCCACCCTCTAACCCCACCAGCGTTTGAAAGCCCTGAGAGGCATGAGGCCTGGATCTCATCCATGACCACTGTCAGGGGCCACTGTGGCTTGCTGTCTGTCTGTTTGGACACACCTGTGAGCAAGTTAAGTTTAGGTGCTGCACAGATGATGTCCACAGGCGAGGAGAAGGGTTCCACATGGATTGGCTTGGTGGACCCTGAGAGGATGGATATAGTGATCCAACTTGGTTCAGAAAGGCGTAGAACAGGAATAGTGCCCTGCTGTTTGGGCCAGTTTCCGTGTTCTATCGCCCTATGCAGGGAATCCCATTGAGGTAACGTTTGGTCTACCCTGGCTTTAGGCTGGAAGGGGGTTGTGTTGGAAATGGCCCTTTTTGCAGGGTTATCCCCAAACTTTTTGCGTCTTCCTCCTTTATTTTTCCTGACCTATGGTTGTTGGTGTTAGGACTCTGGGCACTTTACCACTGCTGATCAGTGCTAAAGTGCATATGCTCTCTTTATAAATTGTTATTGTGGTTGGTTATCCATGATTGGCATAGTTGTGTTACCAGGAAGTCCCTAGTAAAGTGCACTGAGTGTGCCAGGGCTGGTGATTCAAATGCTACAAGTGGGCCTGCAGCACTGATTGTGCCACCCACATGAGTATCCCTAAAATGGTGTCTCAGGCCTGCCACCACGGTGCCTGTGTGCAGTTTCTAACTGCCATGCTGACCTGACCAGTGTCCACACTGGCCAGGCCTAACCCTTCCCTTTTTTGTACACATTGGACACCCCTATAGAAGGTCCTAGGTACCCCCCTGGGCAGGGTGCAGTGTATGTGAAAGGTAGAGCATGTACTAGTGTGTGTGACATGCTCTAGTAGTGAATCAGAATCAGAATCAGAAAAATGCTTTATTCGATTCTTACAAAGGATCATAAAAGCAAAATAATCACAATAAAAAAATTCGTTATAAAATACAGAATAAGAGCAATACTTTAAAATATTTTACTTATACAAATTGATTGATCTGTACTAATCCATAGAGTTTATATATGTAATCACTGCTTTTACAAAAGGAACCACATGTTCAATACATTTTTCACATTCCAATATTTGTAATTTAAGGAAAGCAATACGACGATGTCTTAAGCCTAAAAGTAACAGAATTGGCGTTAAGAACCTTTTTCTTGGGAGTACATAAAATCTGCAAAATAGCATGGTATGTAAAGTGGTTTGTCTAGACATATCATCACATGGGCAAATAGTTGTATTTTCGGTTCAGTCCATGCTTTTAGGGAAACTAACAAGCTTATGAAAATTACCGAGCCTAAAACGGGTAAGAAGCATCCTTTCATAGCTTTCCTGTACGTGGGTCAGATAAAATTGCAAGCCCCAATTTGTTAAAAGCAAATTATTGTCTCTCACACTCACTTTGCTACATTCCTCTAGCCATCTCTTGTTACTGAAAAAATTCATGCAGAGATCTTTTAACATTTTCCTGGACACACTTCTCAAACTTAAGGGACAGTCATAAAATTCTGGTCTGCCAATCTTAACTGATAAAGTTTTAATAAAGCATAACCAACCAATATTGCAAACACTGTCCAGCTTTAGGCAGTCCATAATAATCTCCCTGTTAAAACTCATCTCTTCCATTGTCCATATCCTATGCCATAATAAAATTACATTAGTAATAATTATGTCCGAGATATATGGTAAGCCAAGTTCCATGTGACAGACATAGGTAGAAGTGGAATTAGGGACTGCTAAAAGATAACGTAAAAAAGCATTTTTACCTAACTGCAGCGCACTGACATTTGAGACACCCCAAATACCTGAACCATATACAGCAGTAGAGATACATTTAGCTTTATATATATCTATTAGTTCAGGGACTGGTCTGCGCCTAAGTCTCTTCGCAAAGTTCTTTAAAGCACCAGAGGCTCTCTGAAGCATTTGTTTCCTTGCGTGTATAGCACCAGACCAGGAACCAAAATGCTCAAAAACGATTCCCAGATTGGAAAAATTTTCAGTACAATCAATCTTACTATTTTCTATGTAAATATCACATCTTTTTCCTCGCTTGGTTCCACATTTCATGGAATAGGTTTTGCTACTATTAACCTTCAGGCCCCTCGTTTCCATATACTCCACAAAATGTGTCACCATCATTTGTAGTCCGACCTGGGTTCTACTCATTTAAACAGCATCATCTGCGTATAGTAAAGTAGGAACCGGGGATCCGTTAATAAAAGCATCATCTTTACAAGAATGAATTAAAAAATTTCTAAACCGTTAATATACAACGTGAAAAAGAAAGGGGCGAGGACGCACCCTTGCCTCACCCCTTTTTGTATTAAAAACCTTTTTTTAGAGATTTCACCATCTTTCCCATATCTCACCTTGCTCTGGTAGTGAATTACAGCCATTTTCGTTTTTCACTATTAAAAGGTTATCTTGCCCATAGGCTATAATGGGGAATGCTGTGTATAATGTTTACCTGCATATCTTCCCAGAGGAGCAAAATAGAAAGTTAAAATCTGGTATCCCTGAACTCAGAAGTTAATAACACATCTTTCAGGAAGGATGTTTTTTAAAACATTGTGTTTGAAAACAGCACTTTTAGAAAGTGGCTGTTTTCTTGTCTGACCTTTCTGTGTGCCTTGGGCTGTTTGTGAATTGACTGTCTGGTTTGTGAGTGACAGGGGCTGGGGTGTCTCCCAGAGGCTGAGTGAGTCATCCCTGGGCTGAATAGCTCCATCTGCAGCTTGAGAGGTGGGAGGGGATAGCACCTGGGCCGGAATAGGGCTGTGCCTGCCTTCCACAATGCTGGCTCCACCTCCTGCTGGGCTGCTGACAAACCTGTCCCTCACTCTCAAAGGAAGGAAGAAGTCAAGTAAACAAAGTGCTCCAGGACTGGCCAGAACTGGTTCTGACTAAGCCAAGGCCTCTCTGCCCTCAGAGAACAAAGAGAAAAGTGGTATAAAAAGGGCTACCCAGACTACAGAAAAGGAGATCATCCTGGAATCAAGAAGGAACCTCTGCCAAGGAGAAAGCTGGAAGACTGAAGAGGAAGAACTGTCCTGCTGTGTGCTTGTGGATTGACCTGCAGTTGTTTTGAGGCCAAGGAGAGGGGAAGGACTTTGCTGTGTGCTGTGTCCCCTTGCTTGAAGAGATCTCCAAGGGCCTGAGGAGAGCTGGCCTCCTGTTAAGAAGTCCCAGGAACAAAAGGACTTCACCCCCAGAACTCTGCTGAGTGAGTTCTGCCCTCCCTAGAGTGCTTGATCCAATTGTGGGGCCTCTGGAAGTTGTGCCTGCTGTTTGGGGAGCTGGACAAGGAGAAAAGAAGACAATCTGCAATTTTCAGGCATCGCTCGCTTGCGGTGTGCATCCTCGACAGTGAGAGGAAATTCCCGCTGCATCGAAGATCGAGATCGTCGCAACGCCTGTTGCCGCAGCAAGAACCGACGTATCTTTCGCTTGCGGAATGCATCGCCCCGGTGCGGGAAGTTTCCTGTCGCTGCGAGTATCGTCTCAGAGCCTGTCATCGCCTGCTTGCGGACTGCATCACATCACTGCGAACATCGTCGCAGAGCCATCGCATCATGGGGCCGTGAGAGGAGAAGATCGACACTGCACCTCGCATCGCCGCCGCACCTGAGATCGTCGCCGTCCCGAAGATCGTTGCATCGTGCATGTGCGAGACGCTTCCTACTGAACCTGCGCACTGGAATCTGTACAAGGTATCGCATCCCTCCCCATACAGACCGGATTCATCGCAACATGCCCGCTGCGTCCAGCAGGGCTGTCGCATGCTTCCCCAGGGTCTCAGGAGTGACGCATCGCTTGTTTTTCAATGCTGCAGCTTCCATTTGGAACTTTTGTCGCATCTACAGGTACTTTGGGCTAAACGTGACGCAACTGTGGATTATTTTGACGCAAACCCTAGAACTCTTTGAAAATCATATTCTTGAACTGTGCATGTTGGATTTTTGTCGTTTTGGTCTTGTGTAGTTTAGATAAAGATACTTTATTTTTCTAAACTGGTGTGGAGTCTATTTGTGGTGTTTTCACTGTGTAACTGTGAGTGTTGGTACAAATACTTTACACATTGCCTTTGATAAGCCTGTCTGCTCATGCCAAGCGGGGGGTGAGCAGGGGTTATCTAAAGAGTGTATCCCCCTTCCCTGACTAGAAGCAAGGGTCACTATTTGGACAGTGGTACCTACCCCTGCCAAGTAGAGACCCCCAGATCTAACAGTACACAATTGGTGTAACTTTTGTTGATTATTAGGGGCATACTCATTTCTGGTGAGGGTATTAAACCCAAAATTAGCCTCATATATGCTGTTAAAGGTTCCCCTTTCCCTCCAATAAGGAGGAAGTAAAATTGTTTTTTGGGCTAGAGGAATATATGTCAAAATTTGTTAAGAATTTTGCAGATCTTGTGGAGCCCATGAGAGATCTTTTGAGAAAGAATATACAGTTTGAGGAGAAATCTGAACAAACTGCATCATTGAAGAAGACTAAGAGTTCCATAATAAATGCTCCTAGTATGGATAAGTTTGATACCAGAAACAGACATTCTTATCACGGATGCAAGCAATAAAAGGCTTGGTGCCACACTTTCCCAGATGTGTGAGGGTTCTGAAAGGATTATAGCCTTTGCCGGGTCCTTCCGGTGCTCAGTACTGGCAGTTCTAAAAAGCAGGTGCCGAAACGGGTCCCTTTCGGGCTCTCTTTTATTGTCCTCACCATCCTAGTAAAAAAAAAGAATCTTAATTTCACTGCAGTACTGCCCTTCACTGCCTTTCATGTATCTTCAAAGAGACTTGTTACAGTTCTTACACAGTCTTATCATTTCAGAACTGAAGCCTTTTAACTATTTTATACAAAGATGCCATTTTTGTTGCTTATTTATGCAACTAACGACAATTGACAAAGCCAATAGCTCTGGCTTGCTGTAGGTGTAAACTTATTATCTATCTGGATGCAAAGACAGAAAGAAGCATCAAAATATTAGTCGGTGGCACATAATGCTAATCAGAGAGTTCTAACTTAGTGTTTTAAGCCACGCCCTTAATTATATCGGACAAGCCCCTTTGAAGGCACATACACAGTTTTTTTATGCCATTAAAGCCCTGGCTTTTGCTTCGAGAACACTTTGTGATAGTGAAAAAAACTACTCCACTATCAAGGTAGGCCATAGCTTAGTTCTGGACTGCCAATCACTTTACATTTTACTTTTGTTGTCTACCTCTGATCTAAGAACTGATAACAAGCACTTAGTATGAGTTTTCTCTGCTGAAGATTTAGAAAGACCACCCCTAGAATTGCTAAATGGATCTTTGGGTTACAAGAGTTCCGGTATAAAACAGGGTATGTTTGAGGTGAACGTAACAAGGCAGCTGATTTAATTTCTGGATGCCTATAAAACTTGACATTGTGAACATGGACTCGAAAGTATCTGTATTCGTTCTTTATGTTCCTACTTTAATGAAAAAGAAGTAGAACAAAGCCATCTTGCTCATGAGGGACACTTAGTTTAACTAAGAATAGAGTCAGATCAGAATATTGGTTCCTTTACATGGATTCCCTCATAGAAGAAAAAGTAAGGAATTACTTTGCATGTAGTGTGAGCGACAAATCAAAGCAGGTACATAAATCCCCACTTGCCCTTGTAAGTGTACCTGAGATACTTTGGGACAAATTGAGATTAGATATAGTAGGCCCAATAAACACCTTGGGAGTTCAGAACAAGTATATTCTAACTCTCACAAACTATTACTCTGGAGCTGCAACAGGTTTGCTTCAAGCATTAGTACCAAAGTCTTTCTGACAATTTTGCCACAGTAGATATTCCGAGGACACTTGTCACTGATAATGGGGTACGGTTCTGCTTGGATGAGATGATACATTTTGTTGGTAGCTTGCCTGTGCAGCAAGTGAAAACTCCATTATATTGTCCTAAAGCCAATGGCCTAGTGGAAAAGGCCAATAGTTGTCTAAAGGATGCCAGTCAGTTAGGTATATCAACAGGGAAACCTATTGTACAGTTTACGAAAGAAATGTTGTGGTTATACCATACCACCCCCAGTGGGAGTTCTCGCCATTTGAGATACTCAGGGGGAGGACGCCAACACCAAAATGTCCCAAGATGACTGTTTAGGGAGAGAGAGAGATAGAGGTTAACCCGGATCATAAAGATATATCTGGAAGAATAACAAGTCATCAAAATCAGAATAATAAATGGTATGACAAGTGGAGAGTTAAACATAAAAAATGGTGTGTTGGTCAATGGGTTTGTTGTGTTAACTCCAAAAGAAGTAGATGTGGACACTATTCTTCATTTAAGTAAATCCATAAGTATGAGCCAACACATCCACTACAGCCGATAGCTAACTCCAACTGCTGCATGTAGTGTTCCAGATTATATTTTTAAATTCTGGTCATGCACAGGTACATTCTGCCAGCACCACTGTGGTACCAGTCATACAACTGTTCACAAGTAAACATAACACATCTCCTTCCTTAATGAGGACGATTACATTTTCCATTAACAAAAAATAAAACTGAAATAAAATTTACACTTAAATCCTAAACACAATTTCTTTGCAATAAAAGCCTAGCACAGTTGGTGAAAAACGGAACCAATAAAACCTATCCTATAAAAATACAATATATACATTTACTTATAAATAATATGATTAAATTATGTAAACCATTCTATACGGTACGTACATGAACCTACATCACATAATCTTGCTAGTATTTTGGACATTTAATTTCTCTACCAAATCTACTACTGGAGGAAGACCCTGAATTAGCGTGGGCTTGACTTTCCCCAGAAATGCAAACTGCATGTTCACTCATAACATTCTGCTGACTCACATCATTGAACACCCCTTCCCCTCTCCCCCACTGGTGTGAACCCTCACCAACCTCAACCATATATGTCCAGCCAGTTGTAATCACTTCCCTCATTCACAATACCATCATTCATATTTTCATCGTACCTCACAAAACAGCTCAAATGCCACACACGTCCCTCACTTGATGATGCTGAATTAGTATACATTTCTCAAACCTTCAAAGGACCAGAGCATTTACTTTCTCCCTTCTTAACATTAAATGGTCATTTGACATGTACCACATCTCCTTCCTTCAAACAAGAATCTTTTGCCCCACGTTTCTTATCATTATACCTCTTGCATTTCTGTTGATTTCCAAAATATTCATATTTACATCCATGGAACCACTGTTTAAGTCTTGAATTGATTAACCCTCCTTGATTATACTTAGTAAAAGGAACTTTCCGTCACATAATGGCAAAGATACTATAGCCTGTAACTGTAGGGGTGATACATACATCATACTAATTTTCTTGATCCCTGTTTTCCAATTAAGGTTTTTACTTTTAGCTAACTGCAAAGATTCTTTAACCACTCGATTAAATCTCTCCATTTCTACTAGGATGGTAAACGGAGGTCACCTTATGTTCAATGGCTTTACGCTTCAACAACAAGTTCTATTTCCTCACTCCTAAACTGCACCCCAATGTCTGTTATCATTCTCTTAGGCAGACCTTCCCTTTAAAACAACTCATCAATGAACAAACTCATGTTTTCAGTATAAGCCTTATTCATAAATTGAATCTCAAGCCACTTAGAAAACTAATGCATAGCCACTAGTTCATACCAGTTTTCATTGTCCTCAGCAATTGGCCCCACAATATCCGAACCTATAGTTTCCCATGCCATATCTGGACAGGGAATCGGAGATAGTGGTGGTTTAAACAACACCGGAGATCTGTCTACATTCATACACAGATTACATTGCCGGACTATCCTTTCCACCTCAACATCTTGACCAGGCCACCAATACCTTTCTTTAACTCTTCTCTTGCTCTTGACTATACATGAATGTCCTTCATGACGAAGTTTCACCAGAGGTTCTCTCAATCTTTTCAGTGGTATAATTCTTTCCCCTCTCAAAACATTAGCATTTACCACAGACAGCTCATTGCATATTTCCCAAAAATGCCTTAAATTAAATTCTAACGTTTTTTTCTCAGGCCAAACTTTGACAATGTACATTTTAATGCTAATAAGCTCTTAATCTTGGAAACACGCATCCTTCCATTTTTTTGGGGCACCAATGGCATCACTATTGGATCTCCCATATGTCAATGCCACATTTAATTCCTCCCAATCCCCAGGATCCTCTTCCAAAGGTAATGGGAGTCTGCTTAAGCAGTCTGCTACTTTGTTTTAGACACCAGGCAGCGACACCCTGAATACCTGTAATCCAAAAACCTTACAGACATTCTTGCAATCCTAGGTGTAGTTTTTTGACAACCCTTCAGTAGACAGTACCTTTAAAAGTTGATTCTATTCACACCTTATTTAAACTTGGAAACCCCATACAAAATTGCTAAAGTTTTCCAGGCCCCACACAACAGCAAGAGTCTACTTTTTGATATTGAATACCGTTCTTCCGCCGAAGGAACAATACATTCTTTACCATCCTCACATTTCTGGGAAAGCACAACACCAATCTCTTTGTTACTTACTTCCATAGTCACCATACAAGCAAGTTTCGGATCAAACCCATACAGGTGTTTTGCATTGCAAATATCCTCTTTGATACTCACAAAATCACTCTGTAAAATATCAGTCTTCATGAACGTACATTTGGTATTTGACTCAAATTGTATGTTTTTTTCAGAAAACGTCCTTACAAATTTTGCGTAGAATTCGGTCAGACCCAGGAACGAACACAACTCATTCTTATCACAAGGAGATGGTGCATTCATTGCTGCATTTACCAATGCTTTTTTTGGGCTTAATGCCATCAGCAGAAATGTCATGCCCCAGATAGTCCAAAGATTGTACCCCGAACCTGCACTTAGCATACTCCACTATTAATCCACTTGTACACAAAATCTCTAGCACACCTTTCACTCTTACATCATGTTGCAATTTTGATTTCCCCATTACCAATATGTCATATTGGAAGAATATTATACAAGGCATGTCCTTTAGCAACTTATGCATCAACTTTTGGAAGATGGCACAGCCAACGTAAGGCCAAACAGCATGCGAACAAACCTATAACAAACCTGTGGGGTCATTACTCTCATTGTGCAGATTTACCTGAAGGTACGGTGATGATAAATCAATCGATGAGAACCATTGCATATCTTTTTTTCAGTGCCAATAACTTATTAATTGTGGGTAGAGAAACCTTTTCCACCACTATGTTCCTATTAAGTTCCTTCAAATCCACATACAAGGGGATCTTACCATTGGCCTTGCGAGCAACAACTAGGGGAGAAATCCACTTTGAATCGTCCTCCTCTTCCTCTCTCAACATCCATGGAATGTAATGTAATGTAATGTAACAAGACATTTCTATAGCGCACTATCACTCCAGGGAGCATCTTGGCGCTGAGGATCAGAAAACGATGGAATAATGATCCACCACTGCACTGTCCATGAGCATCAACGATCATACCAACGCTTTGCACTTTGTGTCCGTGAGACTGTATATCCAGGTCTTAAGAGATTTCCTGAAACCTGTTTCAGAGGAGATCTGACGAAGATGAGAAGGGAGTTTGTTCCAGGCCCTGGAGCCAATCACTGCCAGGGATTTCCCTCCCTTGGTAGCGAGCCTAAATTTAGGGATGGTAAGCAGATTAGAATGTCTCTGGATTTATGCACTTTCGGAATAGCACCTTTTAAAAAAAAATGTATGTGATTATCCTACAAGTGTATCAATTTTCCACCAAAAATTAATTCTTAAACTAGATTCCACTTCGTTTACTCTCACCCATGTCTAAAAATTGCTCAACACTTTTGGGATCTAAAATAATATCTGATTCCCTATGATATATCCACCCCAACACAGACAGACCATCCTCTGCAATGTACAGTTTCCCCATAGCTTTCATCACTTTAAATTCAAAGGGAACCTTCCTGTAACCTAACATGGGTATTGGTTTTCCCAGTAAAACTTTCTGGAGCTACACCCGATAGATTTAGGAATGTACCTAGAACTGCTGGGAACTTCTCTTCCCATAACAACTTGTCAATTTTCGTATATAGAGAACTAGAGTCGGCAACTAGGAGTATTTCAACATCCCCCAACGTTATACTGCACACAGGTTGATTCCTGGATTGTTTACTATGGTGATTTACAACCTCATCTCCAGACATATTGGTATCTCTAATACCCAGAACACAATCATAATCTTTGGAGGTACCTTCACCTGCTGACACCTCAAACCCGAACCCAAGTCTGAATTATCTTGAACAACGCCCACCTTCTTATTACTCTTCCCTCTCCTACATACATTAGCGAAGTGAACTTTGATGGCGCACTCCCCACATTTTTTATTATGCTCTGGGCATTATTTGCTATACGCACGGTGATCCTTACTTCCACACCTATTGCATCTTTTTTCTACTGCTTTGGAATACCCTTTCTTTGGGTCTGTCTGGACTAGTGATTCCTTCTTTACCTCATGCTTAACTTGGTTAACTACCTCCTTCTGATTGTCTTGATCATTACCGGTAACAGCATTTGCACATTTGTCTACTAATTGTGACTCCCCATACACCCACAACCTCTCTTGCACATGTTCATTGTTTACATGCATGATTATCTGATTCCTAATAAATTGATCATGTAAGAAACCAAATCTGCGCGTTAACTATAGTTTTTTTTTATAAGCTATATATTCCTCAATTGTCTCAGTTTTACTTAGTTTCCTATTAAAAAACTTATGCTGATCTATTGAAATGTAGACTGATGTGAAATATTATTTGTCCAAGTCTTCCAACGCATTCTAAAGACTTGACTTTCACTTGCAAAGCAAAACATTTTTCCATGGAATTGTACACTACTAGACCTTGCGGTAGTGAATGTAGAAGAATTTTCTTCTTTCTGAGTTGAGACAATTCTGCCTCCATATCTTCGATTGTGTATATACTTTTAAAAGTACTCCATCCGCTCATGCCATTTAATGGGTGGATCACCTACAGTTGCCAAAAAGGCTTGCCGGGGTGTTAAAGAAAATGTCTGAGATGCACAAAAAGGAAACAAAAGTTAAACAACCCTCATCAACTGTACAGCCCAGAATCTCCACGCAGTGTGAATAACCAGCCCACACAAGTATTTTGAGAGAGCTAAACAGAGTTCTAATACGCACCGTGGTGTAAGACAAAATTATGTGTGACAAAATTAAACCAAAAGAAAGCTGCACAGAGTTGTATTCCACATTGTGGTGAAGGACAATATTAATTATAACAAAAGTTGAACCAAATGCCAAGAAGCTCCAAGAGGCGTTTTGTCCGCATCACTGCTCAGTACTTTCCAGTCGTTTCCATAAGCGTGCACATCATTTGTCCTAAAGTACTTGATGGAGTGGTCCATCTTCTGCTCCCACCTGATAAGCCTTTTTCCATCAAAACTGCACTTCAACAAGGCCTCTAGCAGCCCCCAGTCTTCGATCTCAAACCAAACCACGGCATTGAAGAAATTGAGAAATAATGCTTTGCGCACATCCAAGAAAGTCCCAGAGAACAGTGAGCTCCTGATCACGTAAAAAACTGCCCAAAAGTAATTTAGGCTGGCACATCAAAAAGACAAACGACTTTACCTAGACCAATTCTGGTGTAAACTATTATGGGAGAGCAAAAACCGCAATTCAAGAAAATTCTGGGCCCTAATCCGTCGTCAAAACTCCAGTTCATCCATCATCGGGAGCACAAACATCCTAGAAGCCGATTGGGCTGCTTTTCTGACCGACCACTTTCTGGCCACAGAGAGAACAGCCCCCATAGACACATGTGTTTTCAACCTGACAAAAGCAAGCCCGAGTAAAAGCCCCACTGAACTCCTAGAATCTCCAAGGGAAGATTTGAAGATTTCAGAAGAAACAATCACTAAAGTACTACTAAAAGCAAGATCAGATGGAGCACCTGGCCCAAATGGCATACCACAGATCCTATTTAAATAAAATATATTCCTCTGGTCGGGATACTTAACCAAGCTTTTTAACTGTGCATTAAGCAACTCAACCATACCGGACTCCTGGCGGGGAGCGATAATCCATCCAATTTATAAGTCAGGTTCTCATGCCTCTCCAAATAATTACAGACTAATTGCCCTCTTAGACATCGAGGCAAAACACTATGCAGGCATTCTACTGGGGGAGCTGAGAACCTGGGCAGAGCTGAACAACCTGATCCCAAGGAACCAAACTGGCTTCACTACAAATTCTGGCACCACGACCAACCTGTTGACATTGTCCATAATTATTGACAAAGCACTTATCACATCTATGGCTGTTTTCTGCTGCTTTGTGGACTTCAAAGCGGCCTTTGATCGGGTCCCAAGGGCTGCTCTGTGGGTAAAGCTAAAGAAATGGGGAATCCCAGCTAAACTCTTGGAGGCCATCATCCAACTGCACTCAGGCACATCGATACAAGTGAAGCTGGGGACTGGCACACATCTCTCTCGGAAAATTATGACAACCAGAGGTGTCAAACTGGGATGTGTGCTGACCCTGCTACTTTTTAATTTGTTTATAGCAGACCTCCCAGTCATTCTAGAAGAAATAAATAGTCACCCACCCAAGATTGGCGGCGTGTCAATAAGTAACCTTTTATACGCAGATGACTTGGTCCTTTTTAGTCTCACCCGGGTAGGACTGCAAAGGTTACTAAACGAACTACACAGCTATACCACCAAGAATACCTTAGAGGTAAACCTAAAGAACACCCAAGTGGTTATCTTTGGTAGAAAACGCAACCTCGGTGGTGAATGGCTATATAATAATATGAACCTTACAATAGGAAAAACATATAAATATTTAGGGGTCAATTTTGACTCCAGGGGTTCCTTTGCTAAACAACGTAGCGAAATATCAATAAAAGCCATGAACCTTCAGGTGAATTTTTCTAAGCTCTCAAACAAACTTTCTGGCCCGAGTTTATTACCATTACTAGATGTCATGAGAGCAAAAATCGGGCCCACTCTATCGTACGGCATTGAAATCTTTAGGGGAAAACTAAATGCCAATCTAAACCCACATGTGACCAAAATTTACAACAAAAAAAACTTCAAAAGCCTAAAACCGCCTCTGCAGCGCAGATCAGATTAGAACTGGGCCTATTAAATTACAAATTTTCTAACACTGGCTCGTATCTGAACCTGTGCCACAAACTAAGACAAGCAGACCCAGGTACACTGGAGTCACTACTTTGGTTAGACATCTCAGAGAAAAACCCAGGTGGCTCGTATGGCCGTTTTTTTAAGGACGCAGTCCAGCAAATGTCCGTAGGCGAATTATGGGATCTCAACCCTAGTAAGGCAGTTTTTAAAATCAGCATTAAGAAATGTGTTCGAATGAGGTCCCAAATTGCAGACAAAGCTCATTTCGAAAAACGCAAACATGCATGGGCAATAATGAATTCTTATGGGTTGGCTACTCCCCTCCCTTATTTGTCCTGCACCTATCCCTTGCACTTAAAACTTAGCTTCATGGCTCTTAGACTGGGTGACTGGCGATTTTTAAAGGATCTTCCCACCTGGCGTCGAACGTCAGAGGATGTACTGTGCAGAGGGTGTGGTAAGACGGCTGAAACCTTACAGCATGTGGCCTGTCTCTGCCCCGTTCTTATACCACAGCACAGTCGAAAACTGAAAACTGAGTGGAATAGGCTGGGAACCAGGACCTGTAGACAGGCAATTATCGCAGCTCTGAAGCCGGAAAATACAGTTTTAAACATAGGCCTTACAATTTTTATTCGGTATGCATACCGCAATTTCACCCAATAATCGGAAAGGGCCTGTCGACGTTTTATTTTTAAAGAATACAGTCTACACTAAACCGTACTTTATTCTACGCTGCTAAAATTGTTTACATCCATTGCACTTTTCTATAAACTGCTGCTAGTTGTTGAAGGCTTGACTGTATCTATTGCTATTGTCATGTCCACAAACTTTTTTCGTCTAAATGCCATTGCGGATCCTGTTGTTTTGCATACCTTGCCTTTCTTTTAACATATGTATGCTATTGAAGTTCTCCAATGTAACTTGGAAGTTTTTATTCATTCACCGTTTTTATGTGTTGCTTTTTATAATAATTTGTATTGTTGTTGGTATTTTTTTGATGTGTACTTTTAAGGATATTTTATATCCAAATAAAGTTTCTTCTCATGAGTGCACACCAACATGGTTTAAGAAGTTTCTATATTGCCCAAGAGCACAATTGAAAAAACAAAGATGTCCGCCTCCAATGCATCAATCCTCTGACGCGCACCTTGAACAAGACATGCATTCCTAGCCTGCACCACATCAACAGCCACACGCTGAGGATTTTTCACTCACAAGCAACAGCTCAGTTGAAGGGCTACCAAAGCCTTTTATACCTCTCCTCTGATTTGTGTCTCTTCTCTCCAGTTTCCGCCATCCAGTATTCTCACCCTTTCTGTATTACTTATCTCAGTGTCACCTGTCTCCAATTTTTCCTTTCAGGTCTTTTCACTTCTAGTTTTCCAGTTACCAACTCTCTGATCTAGCTCACCTTCTCTTTCAACTCTGTCTTACTAAGATGTTTCTTTCTTTCTCACCCTGTCTGTTTTCTTTCTCCATCTAACTCTCTCACCTGTCTGCCTCGCTCTATAAGGTGCCTCTTCTCACCTGTGTCTTTATCACCTCTCTTTCCCCAGCTTCTCATTTCCTCTCAGTTGGCCATCAATTTTCTTTCAGTCACTTTATCACCTTTTCCCCTGGCTTCCTTTTTCAGTTTATCTGCTCTCTTTCTTACCTATCCCATTATTGTCTATACACCTCGTCCATCCCTCCGTCACCCCTATTTCAATTGACTAATTCTGTCTTTTTATCACCACCTCGTAGACATGTACTCTCTCTCCATGTATCCTCAGTCCTTCCTCAACCTACTGGTCTGTTTATATCCCCCTTCTGTCTCAGCTCACTGTCTGTCTTCTATCAATCTGGGCTTCCTTTTTTATGTGTGCAATGTTGGGTGACAAACTGCAAATGTACTTGAAACGATTTCATATGGTTGATTAGAAGTATGATTAATAATGTCCTATAGTTAAACCACATTTTCATGCATGACTCCATTTTAATAGAATGGATGAGGTTATTAATGTTAAGCTCATCTTTCTCCTGTTATTTCCCCTCCCAATCAGAGACCTGTTGCAAGTCTTCTCTTTTCACTGTTGACGTGGAACACCGAGTGCACTGATGTAAAAGAGCGATTGTAGTAGAAAGTGTGTATTGTGAATTAAACTTTCCATCGTGCACCTGATGTATTGTTTGTGAAAGATTTCCGCAGGAAGTTCTGATGTAGGCATAAACATAACTCTATGAGCTACTGTTTGAGAAATGTTTCATATTATTTTGTATATCTCTGGAGTGCAGTTGCTGAGGAAGCAAGTGGAATATTTCTGTTACTGGAAGTAATGGGTTCCTGATAAGACGTTTTAGTATATTACGAGGCTGTTTTGATTTGCCAGTGCGACCTAACCATGATCATACCATGCTGAATCTGCAGTTTTGTTAATTGTTATGCATAACTTGTGTATAAAACCCCTGATTTTGTAGGTTCCGCAGTGACTTCTCACTTTTCTCCTGAGACTCTGTCCGATTATTTTAAGACTTTCTTTTCCTCCCTTAGGATACTGTCAGTACTGTTTATGAGTGTGACACTTAAGGATATTAAGAGATTTAATTGCCTAAATAGGGATTTTATATTGAGTTAGAAGTATGTGTTCTCTGTCGTAGGTGTCATGGTAAATTATGCATTTCCTTGTATGGTTTTTATTAACAGTTCTTTACTAAATTTTGTAGAACTCTGTTTTGATCTAGAACTCAATTATTAAACAGTCCTAGTTTCTAGCCTGACTTTTACTCTGTTAAATTATTAATCCACTGATGTGGAGGGAAGTCTCTTGCTTTTAGATGAACGAGATATCCCAGAGCCTAACTGCCTAGGGTAATAATTGGGGTGCATACTAGCGTTCCAGCGCCAGGATGCTCCTTTCGGATGCTTTCCTTTCGGAACGACAGCTCGCGCTTTATAAATACCAAATACAAATACAATAGTGAAGTTCATACAGTTACTTTGGTTTGGCGCCTGCACCCTCTTCTTTGAAAGCCAGAGACGCCAGTGTATTTTTCAGAGCTCTCAAACTCCTGAGTTCCGTGTATGAGTAGCTCAGCTAGTCCAGATAGATTTTTCTATGTATTCTGGGATTTGAAATCAATTTGATCCCTATATAAAAAATAAGGAGTACAGGGCCAGGCTGCAAATAAAAAACCTGGTCTAGATGAGCAACTAACTGATGTACCTCAAAAAGTTGAGCGTTCTGTTTTTTAACTGGTGCCCAACAAATGAATTATTCTGCAGGGTTGTTACTTTTTTAATTTGAGAGAGTATGACAAGCTGCAGCCAGGCAGTGGCCACTGTTCATTGTTTTCAGTACCATAGAACACAGGATGTGGATGTGCCTAAAGGAAACCTGGAAAGCTGAGCCCACTTAGCTCTGATGTGGGGGCTGCAGGCTCTTGTCTCACTACTATGACATGGATTACAGTTGCAGTTTAAGTCAGTAATCTGTATGCCGACTATTTCTGTAGGGCTGAAATGATCCCAATAGTGACCAGCCCCAACCGCACATGGCCAAAAGCCATGCGCAAGGGTTGTATGTATTTTCCAAACTCCTGCTGCAGACAGCCCACTACTCTCTGCATTTGGCTTTTCCATCCCATGTTTTCCTCTCTATCCCTCTCTATCCAGTCCATAACAAGTGCTTATCCTAACTGGGTTCCAAAAATGGCTTATTAATAATAGTCGAGAACTGGGGCTGTGCAAGCAGGGCTCCTAAAGGGAGTAAACACCATGGATCAAGGCTTCATACTATGAAGGCTCATCATCAAATGTGTGCTTATAAAGCCTGGCGTTATTTGCCATTCCTGTGTCTGAACTGTAGCATTGAAGAAGTGGATGAGTCTCTACTCTTTCAGCAAAACTGTAGAAATAGGCCTTTCCGGCCAGGAGTGACTTGTCAAAGTTGTAATTGGTTGGATGGTGCCCTGACAGACGAATTACCTATGAGGAAAAAGGGCACGGCAGAGCTGCCTTCTCAACCCCACCATTTCCGAGATTTTCTTGAATGGGCTTGTGCTCTCAACAAGGCAACCTGATCAAGAATCTCCATGCCTTTGGAGATATACCTGTCTAACTACTGTCAAACTTAGATGATGCAGTAATTTGTTCACGGACAGAAAATAGTCTTCTACACTTGTTGGTGGATTTTCAATCTATTTAACTGAAGAAACTTCTAATCATTGAAAAAACGTAGGGTTAGGACCCTCGGATCATCAAAAATGAAAATGAATGAATTAGATTGAAACCTCACCGACACCACCACATCTGACACAGTCTTCCAATCTACTCTGATATGTTGCCTCCACTTTTTAGGTAAGCATGACCAGTTCGACAGGCTCTCCTCTCTTTATACCACAGAATGCAGACAGTTTGCTGCCTCCTTTGTGCTTCTTCCTAAAAGTTTGTACTGTACAGTTTGTCAGGACTCAAATCATTGTCAGGTCATCTCTAAGACATGTTTTGCATCCGCCTTATCAGCCTTTGTACCTCGAATGAAGGGAACTTCTTTAAAACTTACAGAGGTTCTCACATTTGGAGGATCATCAATCAATCAATCAGTCAATCAATCAATCAGTGTCTTGTAGATCATGACTAATCACCTATAGGGGTTTCAAGGTGGTGGGGTGGTGGAGTACATCCTCTTTTGACACTCTTGATGGTTGGCATCCAGAACCTGCTATCGCCCATGTTACTGCCACATCTGCCCACGGTCTTGGATTTGTTTTAAACATCCTTTCATCTTTAAATACCACATAAACAGGATAACTTCATTATGCTGCTTCTACATTAGGATGCTCTGTAAATTGATCTGTTTGCTTCTGACAGACTGCTGCAAATCCCTAATCGTAGCTATTGTCCTTGCATGAGTGGAATACAAGTTTTCTTTATCTTGGACTTCCTGGCAACCTGATGCAGATGGCTGCTAGACTCCTCTTATGCTTGCCAGCACCATATTTCATCTCAGGCCATGTAACAGCTCAAGTTCCTGGTGTCAAAGTGATGTATATTTGAATCCCTTTACATCCGATAGAGTCCTTCACAAACAGAGTCTCTTTTTCATTCAGTGGTGTACTATACCTTCCTCTCCTCACAGATTTGTCTGCTTCTCCTCCCTTTTCATATGTCTGCCATGCATTGGAACTCTGTCCTATTGCCTATCCATCTGGAAACCACTTATCAGATTTTAAGAAGAAGAAAGAAAATTAAAACCTGCTGTTTCACAAAAATGTTCAGCTAGCCCCCAGACAGTCTTCCAGTGCTACAACACCCTGGTACAGTGCCAGCAGTGCACCTATTACGTATCTTTTTTTCATTCATTCATTCACTCACTGCTCACCTTAGAGCACCGTTATCATCAAAGCTTTTTACATTATAATTATTGGTCCCGTTTTTATGGTATTTATTTTTTTGACATTTCCGTCTGTATCTCTCCATATTTATTTTTTGATCACCTTATTGGTATTTATCCATTTTTATGTAAAATGGTATATATCCACATTTATTTAACTGATAAACATGCATTCAATTCCTGTCGAGTTTTAGCAAATTAGACAGCCAAATATAACAAAACACTACAGCCACATGTAAATATAGCATTGTATACAAATATATGTTAACTAATGCCCGTATTTAAGGAAATCTCATCCTGTTTTTTAACTTAACATGCTTTCTATATGCTCAGATGTTGGCCTGGAATTCATGAAGGACAGCATGGAAAGTCCCTCAAAAGAGGCACACTTTTCAGTATTTTTCCGCTTTTAAATATAAATACATACAGAAAACGTATTGTATTTATCCGTAAAAATCAGTAAAAACTGAAAACTGGGAGCCTTAATTATAATATCATCAAACCTACGGACAGGTGTAATCTACTAAGCTAAAAATTTCGAAAATCGCCCCCGCCGTTTAGGAAAAATCACTAAGGTATCTCAAGCCTATCTGTGATTTGGATGTGTGCAAAAAGAGAGAAGTCCGTGATTATCCAAAACGTGACATGAGCAGGTTTCCCTCAAGCCTCGGTGAGTCGTAGATTGGACGGACAGCATTCGAGTTTTAGATCATGATACGAGTGAGATCAGCAGGGTGATGGAATAAGATTATAATACACTCACTCACTCACTTATTTGTATGGCGCACGAATCATCTCAAGGAGATCTCTCGGCGCCTGTGAAAGAAAGACCCCATGTAAAGTAGGAACTTAAAATAGCCAGGTCTTAAGCATTTGTTTAAATTGAGGCAGGTTAGGGCAGGCACGGATTTGGTCGGGAAGGTCATTCCAATATTAATAGTGGCTCTGGATGGCCGCTTATCCTTTTGCATCTTCTGGCAGTGGAGATCCAAAGGGGAGGGATTTTATACGAGTATAACTCACTGAGAGGTCCCTGCATTATTAAACGTGGGGCATTTGCTAAGAATTGTTTTGAAGCGCTTCAGAAGGTGAAACAAAGTAATTCAATGATCTAAATCGTCCCATGAGAGTTTAGATATTTATGAGCGTCATTCGATTTTTATATATTGCAAGATTTCTTAGTTGTAATCACAGCATGTGTCTCTAAAAAATATTCGGAAGAATATATAGTTCAAAAAGTCCTGAAGAAGGTGGTCGACAAGCAACCACCAGCAATGAATGATTTCATATGAAAAAATAAATTGATTATTGTACAGGGAATTCAGTTGGTGGATTTGTATTAGACTAAAGCTAATGGACCAGTTTGATTTTAATGGTTCTTTCTGTTTGTGACATTTGTCTTTATGTGGTTTTTATGGTGTAAAAACATAACAAAAAACTGATTTGATAGATGATTTATGCAACAATAATAAATATGTTACTATTTTTTTTTAAGAACAGGACGTTCTGTGTTGGACTGCGACATTTGAACGGCAAGTGCTTGAGACGCTTCCAGATGCGCCAGTGCAGAAAAGACTTTGGAGTTTTTGATGAAAACACGTCGTGGAGTTTTGGAAATACGGCCAATTGCGCCTCTCTCCATATGATAAAAGCCGCCAACAGAAAGAAAGCAATAGAGAGGCTAGTAGCTGAGATAGTCCTTGTCTGCTAGAGGCAATAGTGAAATGAAGGAGGGTTAATTAGCAGAAAGCGTGGAAAAACAAGGAGATTCAAAGGCACCTTTTCATAGCCATGTAGAAGCTGCAAAAATACACATGAAGACATGCAGCAGTGTTGACTTGCATAAGTGAGGAAACCTTTCTGCTAGAGAATAAAGCGTAAAATGTCAAAAAACTGAAAAATAAAGTACTAGCATATGTGTGCTGCAAAAAGAAGGAATCCAACATGAAAAATCCAGCGTCATGACAGGTGAGGTCAATCTGGAAGGATATATGACGTTATAACGCATACTATTACAACGCATGCTTTTACAACGCAATTTTTACAATGCAGGATCCATTACAACGAATACTATTACAACGCATTTTTTTACAACGCATATACCTTTACAACGCATACCATTACAACGTAAGTATATAATTTTTTTGAAAAATGTACGTTATTAAATTTAATATAATTTAATTTTATTTAATTTTAATTTAATTTACTTATTTTTTTAATTTAATTTAATTTTAATTTAATTATTTTTAAAACCCAAACCTAGCCCTGAACCCTAAAAATACCCCTTTATCCAAAAACCCAAACCTAGCCCTGAACCCTAAAAATACCCCTTTACCCAAAAACCCAAACCTAGCCCTGAACCCTAAAAATACCCCTTTACTCAAAAACCCATACCTAGCCCTGAACCCTAAAAATACCCCTTTACTAAAAAACCCAAACCTAGCCCTGAACCCTAAAAATACCCCTTTACCCAAAAACCCAAACCTAGCCCTGAACCCTAAAAATACCCCTTTACTCAAAAACCCAAACCTAGCCCTGAACCCTAAAAATACCCCTTTACCCAAAAACCCAAACCTAGCCCTGAACCCTAAAAATACCCCTTTACCCAAAAACCCAAACCTAGCCCTGAACCCTAAAAATACCCCCTTACCCAAAAACCCAAACCTAGCCCTGAACCCTAAAAATACCCCTTTACCCAAAAACCCAAACCTAGCCCTGAACCCTAAAAATACCCCTTTACCCAAAAACCCAAACCTAGCCCTGAACCCTAAAAATACCCCTTTACCCCAAAACCCAAACCTAGCCCCCTTTACCCAAAAACCATACTTACCTATACTTACGTTGTAATGGTATGCGTTGTAAATGTATATGCGTTGTAAAAAAATGCGTTGTAAAGGTATTCGTTGTAATGGATCATGCGTTGTAAAAGTTTCGTTGTAAAAGTCATGCGTTGTAAAAGTTGCGTTGTAACGGGTGTATACCATCTGGAAAAGGTGCGCAGTCAAAAGGAGGCACTGATAGCGAGAAGAATGAGGAGCACTGTGATGTGAACAGTGAAAGAGAACAAAATGGCCGCCGAGATCGTAATATGCTTGAATACTGGTTATGCAGGATAAAGTAGGCAAAATAGTAGCATTAGCATTATAAAAGTAGAGAATATAAGCTCACCATGAGCATTTGCAATGGTCCAAGGCAACAGACGTTGAGGGCATTGTCCGATGTGACAAGCGCATCAGACGCGCGAGGGGGAGACAAAATGGCGGTTGCAGCTGACAGGGAGCCGCGGCCGCTCGCAAATGCCGAGAAAAAGCTTGCCTGAGACCGAAATGAGCTGCCGCCGTGTTCGCGTTGTTCCCCTCACATTCCGACAGGGAAAGCTTCGTTTTTCAGGCGGCCGGCACAGGTGAGAAGGGGAGAATGCCTCGGCGATGTCGGAGCGCTCACATCAGAGCCGCCATCCGCATCGGGCGCTAAGCCACGCCCCTAAATATGTTACTATCATTTTTAGAAAGTGATGTGGTTGTTTTCACAGTGTTCTCAGAATATATCTTTTTGATAGAATGAATAAAATATGTGTGGCAGTGTGCTTGAAGGAAGTCAGTACGAATCATTATACCCAGGGGGATTTTCTTTCAGTTTTACCTTTCCATCAGTCCATTATCAGTGTAAGCGTGGCTGTAAGTGGGTCAAATTGAAATGGACATTAGATAAAGAATCTGGTAGAATTCCTTAAGTTCTTGAAACAGATGGCAATGAACCTAAGCTAATGTACATTCGCTATAATGAGTGTACATTGAGACAAACAAATTGAGTCATTTCAACCAATATACATTTGAAGTATCTTTGGATATATCAATGTACAATCACACCAAAGAATGGGCATCCAGACCAACAACTTTAAGCAAAATAAAATGTCTATTGTGTTTGTTTCAGTATCTGTACAAGAAAACATGTACGAAGTTAACAGACCAAGAAGGAAGTCATGTTCATTCAGAAACAATACAGTAATGCCTACTGTCAGAACCCATTCAGGGGGTCATAGTGCAGACAGGGCAGTTGAGATCATTAGCTACTGGTGCCCTCAGGTCTGTCCTACTGTGACTCTGAAAACTGGTCCAAATACATTGCTTCCACACTGGTGCTCGGCCTCTGATGCTGATTTCTTACACCTAGCCTGGGCATGCCCAGGTAATGCTGCGACAGAATATCGACAGTCACAATATCGAGATGACATAATATCGAGGTAAAAATATCGACTACAAAATATCAACTTTCTATCTTTAAACAGGTAAGTACAAAAATATCGACTGTAAAAAATATAGACTGTCAAAATATCGAATTTTTTAAATGTCTTAAAAGTAATTTAAAAGTAATATAATAATAAATAAAATTATGTTTAACTTATTTAAAATACTTAAATAAACGTAACATTTAAAAATAATTAATATAACTTTAAAATAATTAATTTATTTTTAATACATATATATATATATATATATATTATTAACAAAACATATACAATATTTTTACCGTAGGATAGCAGGAGGTTTAAATTTACTGTAACGACTCCAGTGAGTGCAACAGAAGGGAAAGCGTTGGATAGCGTTGGGGTAAAAATTAGTATTCCCACTCCAGAGAGTGCAACAGTAGGGAAAGCGTTGGATAGCGTAGGGGTAAAAATTACTATTCCCACTCCAGAGAGTGCAACAGTAGGGAAAGAGTTGGATAGCGTAGGGGTTAAAATTACTATTCCAACTCCAGAGAGTGCAACAGTAGGGAAAGAGTTGGATAGCGTTGGGGTAAAAATTACTATTCCCACTCCAGAGAGTGCAACAGTAGAGAAAGCGTTGGATAGCGTAGGGTAAAAATTACTATTCCCACTCCAGAGAGTGCAACAGTAGGGAAAGCGTTGGATAGCGTAGGGGTAAAAATTACTATTCCCACTCCAGAGAGTGCAACAGTAGGGAAGGCGTTGGATAGCGTAGGAGTAAAAATTACTATTCCCACTCCAGAGAGTGCAATAGTAGGGAAAGCGTTGGAGAGCGTAGGGGTTAAAATTACTATTCCAACTCCAGAGAGTGCAACAGTAGGGAAAGAGTTGGATAGCGTAGAAGTAAAAAATACTATTCCCACTCCAGAGAGTGCAACAGTAGGGAAAGCGTTGGATAGCGTAGGGGTAAAAAATACTATTCCCACACCAGAGAGTGAAACAGTAGGGAAAGCGTTGGATAGCGTAGGGGTTAAATTTACTATTCCAACTCCAGAGAGTGCAATAGTAGGGAAAGAGTTGGATAGAGTAGGGGTTAAAATTACTATTCCAACTCCAGAGAGTGCAACAGTAGGGAAAGTGTTGGATAGCATAGGGGTAAAAATTACTATTCCCGCTCCAGAGAGTGCAACAGTGGGGAAAGCGTTGGATAGCTTAGGGGTTAAAATTACTATTCCAACTCCAGAGAGTGCAACAGTAGGGAAAGAGTTGGATAGCGTAGGGGTTAAAATTACTATTCCAACTCCAGAGAGTGCAACAGTAGAGAAAGCGTTGGATAGGGTAGGGGTAAAAATTCGTATTCCCACTCCAGAGAGTGCAACAGTAGGGACAGCGTTGGATAGCGTAGGGGTAAAAATTACTATTCCCACTCCAGAGAGTGCAACAGTAGGGAAAGAGTTGGATAACGTATGGGTTAAAATTACTATTCCAACTCCAGAGAGTGCAACAGTAGAGAAAGCGTTGGATAGGGTAGGGGTAAAAATTCGTATTCCCACTCCAGAGAGTGCAACAGTAGGGACAGCGTTGGATAGCGTAGGGGTAAAAATTACTATTCCCACTCCAGAGAGTGCAACAGTAGGGAAAGCGTTGGATAGCGTAGGGGTAAAAATTACTATTCCCACTCCAGCGTGTGCAACAGTAGGGAAAGTGTTGGATAGCGTAAGGGTACAAATTACTATTCCCACTCCAGAGAGTGCAACAGTAGGGAAAGCGTTGGATAGCGTAGGGATTAAATTTACTACTCCAACTCCAGAGAGTGCAACAGTAGGGAAAGAGTTGGATAGCGTAGGGGTTAAAATTACTATTCCAACTCCAGAGAGTGCAACAGTAGGGAAAGCGTTGGATAGCGTAGGGGTAAAAATTACTATTCCCACTCCAGAGAGTGCAACAGTAGGGAAAGTGTTGGATATTGTAGGGGTAAAAATTACTAATCCAACTCTAGTGAGTGCAATAGTAGGGAAAGTATATACTTCATATATAAATATAAATAACATAACTAGTAATACCAATTACAAATTAATTAAAATATTTTACAATTGTATAAAATATATTAAATAATTATTTATAAATACAAATTATAATTATTTATAAATACAAATTATCTACTAATACTAATTAATTACCTATTAACAATAAATTAAATGACAATTTGAAAATTAATCAATTAATTTTAATTACCAATTATATTTTAATTAATTACCTATTAAAAATTAATTAACAATTAATTCTAAATAAATACCAATAAATTAAATGACATATTTAATTAATTATAATTAAATTACTTCCCACCCTATTCCCCTATAAACCCACAACCCGCTATAGAAAATAAATTAATGAAATTAACATATTTATCAATTAATCAATTAACATTATTTACCAATTATATTTTACTTAATTACCAATTATTATTTAATAAACAATTAATTCAAATTAGCTAACAATCAATAAATTAACATAATTAATTAATTATAATTAAATTACTTCCCACCCTATTCCCCTATAAACCCACAACCCGCTACAGAAAATAATTTAATACAATTAACATATTTATCAAGTAATCAATTATAATTAATTACCAATTATATTTTAATGATTAATTAACAATGAATTCTAAATAAATATCAAATAAATTAACAAATTTTATTAATTATAATTAAATTACTTCCCACCCTGTTCCCCTATAAACCCACAATCCGCTACAGAAAATAATTTAATAAAATTAACATATTTATCAATTGATCAATTATAATTAATTACCAATTATATTTTAATGAATTACCAATTATTAATTAATTAACAATTAATTCTAAATAAATATCAATAAATAAATTAACAAATTTAATTAATTATAATTAAATTACTTCCCACCCTATTCCCCTATAAACCCACAACCCGCTGCAGAAAATAAATTACTAAAATTGAAATCTTTATCAATTAATCAATTATAATTAATTACCAATTATATTTTAATTAATTACCAATTAATAATTAATTAACAATTAATTCTAAATATATATCAATAAATAAATTAACATATTTAATTAGTTATAATTAAATTACTTCCCACCCTATTCCCCTATAAACCCACAACCCGCTACAGAATTATATTACACAAAAAATAAAAAATAATATTAACTTACCTTAAACTCGATATTTTTGTTGTCTATATTATGTCTAGTCGATATTATGTCCATTCTATATTTTTGATTCGATATTATGTCCATTCTATTCGATATAAATTTTTTCTAGTCGATATTTTTGTTGTCTATATTATGTCTAGTCGATATTATGTCCATTCTATATTTTTTACTCGATATTCTGTCCAGTCGAAATAAAAAACTCGTTATTATGACTGCACACCGCTGCATACTGGGTGGAGATCTTTCATAGATTTGATGACATACTAGAGTTCCCACTTGAGCGCTTTCCCCTAGTGGCACTATTGGGTTTTGTGCAGGAGTTACCTCCAGATAGGTGCAAACTGGCCTCGATTTGCTCCTACTGGCCAAACGCAGGGTGGGTATGAGATGGGGATGTTGGGCCTTGCTCCGTGTGGCAGATTGTCAAAGAAACACCTTGCAGCATACTGGGAGCTCCTGTCTGTACAGTCAAGACCGAAAGACCAAAAGATATATGGTCCCCGCTTGGGGAATATCTGCAGGACCAGGCACTTGCTGAACAAGTGGATGATGAGGTACCGGAATAAATTTACCATACTGTGTACTACTGAGTTGTTGGTCTCAAAGTGACAAAGGAGGTGAGGTTAGCAGTGAGGACCTCCCCCGCGTGCAGGGCAGCATACCTCAATCGAGAGTGCCAGAGTCAATTTAAGCGCCTATATTTGCAAATACGCTGATGCTGACTGGTTGTTATGTTTTTAATTTTTTTTGTTCTTGGACTTCTTTATCTAATCCATTTCTCTTGAGAGTAATGCAGACCAGTATGATGTTTTAATGATTTTTGGATGTATACTGTGACATCGCGTGTGCAATTGACGCAAAGTGCACAACTTAACGTAATACTTGCTGTCTGAACTTTTTACTGTCAGACTGTGAACAGAAGTCTATAAAATGTAATTAAAAAAGATATACGACATGACAGCATGCATTTTTCCTGGGGATTAGAGGCATTTGTATAATGCCAATGTATGGGCTTCCTTTTATAGAATAACTTCACTGGTGTGTTTTTAGGGATGTCAGGCTTCCCCCATTTGGGTGTAGTAGTTCGAACACATAACTTTCACTGAAATACATAAATCCAGCCATTTTCTTCTATGTCATGTCCAGCATATCTGAAGTAAACTACACCAGGGAGCTAATTTCTTCTGAACGAAACATTGACATGATGCAATTCTCAGAGACTAGGTAAACACACCAAACCCTCGACGTTTAGCTTTGAGCAAGCATCTTGCTTTGCTTGCACCTCAGATGCATAATGAGCTACAGGAGTGGTTTAGAGAAAAAATTGTTATCTATGATACACCTATCACAGGGAGGAGGAGAGCCACGCAACTATTAGTATATGGTCAGTGCACCACAACAGTTATGTTTCTGTCAGACACTTACCCTACAACTTAACTGCCCCTGCATTAGATCCAAATGAGACATTTATCACACCATAAACACATTATGTGTTTTACCCTGGAATCGACATGTTTTCCCTCAGTCTCTTTTCATGACGCTTCACACATTAAAGGGCCACTGCTACACAGTGCTAGTTAATCTCTTTCTATGATCGATACAGCCGCACTTGTGTTTGCAGGTCATCATCAGTGGGATGTATGACGTTACAACGCATACTTTTACAACGCCTACCTTTACATCGCAAGTTTTACAACGCATACCATTACAACGCATAATGCTTTTGGGTGCTGGATAGTGAATAGTTTAATTTACTATTCCAACTCCAGTCCCCGTGGATAGTAGGGAAGATGTTGGATAGTACATTAACCCTATTCCCTATCCTAGAGCGCCCCCCAGTGCTATGCGTTGTAATGGTTTGCGTTGTAAAAGTTGCATCGTAATGGTAGTGCGTTGTAAAAGTTTTGTTGTAAAGGCTGTATACCTCATCAGTGGACAACCATACTCACAAAGCAGCTGTAAGTGTGATTCCGATGTGTCATCTGTGCATTGTTTACCTCAGGTATTAGCTTTCTAACTGTAGCATTTGTGATAATGTAGGGCTTGTCTCACTCAACACTTCCTTCGTCAACAAGGGCGTCGGACCTCTCCCACTGTGAGACTGGAAGAGGCCCTGGGTAGCACGCTGAAAATGAATAGCTACCCAAGGGTCTAGTTGTAAATAGGCATCTTTAAGGGGAACAGACAACCCCAGCTCCTTGCCCATAACCCTCCGTGATCCTGAACTGGAACAACACACTTCCTTTCCTCCATCACAACTGATACAAGGAATCAATATAACTTCTACCAACCCAACATTCTCTGAAGACATCAGTGTGCCACAACTCTGGCTGCCACTTGAATGCATTAATAGGGTGTGTATATATAACACATAAAGGGTAAATTTGTAATGTGGTCCAATATTACCATCAAGGGGTTTTGGTGACATCACAGACATCACCAGAACTCAGAGATGGAAATAAAGGACCATATTATACATGGCAACCACAATGTAGCTTTAATTGTTTTTGTGAATGGAAGGAACGTGATAACATATTTTATCTTTGCTGTTTTACGGCCATATCTGGACATTAAGTAGGCAAAGAGGTCTTTGGTTATCATGCCAGGAAAATAATTAAGCAAAGAGAGTTTGATTCAGGACAACAGAACGTATTGCCAAAAAACAAATGGAGGCTTCTCCAACTATGAAGGGGCTTGAGAAGGGTCATCAACTGTTTGGTTGTGCCAGAACTGCATGGCTTAAACACACCCTGTTCTGCACATGCTTCAGCCACCCAAGTAAACAGGTAGTTCGATTCGCCAAAATGCAAGGGGTAGTGATAGTGGTGCATGGTAAAAGTACTTTATTTGGCTGTAGGCCATTAAAGTAGCACAATAAAACAGTTAAAAACACAATACACTGATTTAATAAAATACAGCAAGTAACATATAAAATATTACGTAAGAATGTTCCAAAATCAGGCTGATTGCACGGAAGATAAACCACAAGTGCAAACCATCGTCAAAACCTACGTGGTCCTCCATGACTAAAGGTACACTTCATGCATATCATAATGTAAGTAGTAGCTTCAGCCAAGTGCAGTCACCTACCAAGTAAACAATTGACAATAACACTTAACACTTTTAAAGCTTTATTAGAGCAATATACTCATAAAAGCACAGCATACATTTAGAAAATACAAGACATAAAATTGACCCTCTTATACATTTAATAATAAAAACCGTTGTGCAAGCTTTGACAGGGAAGGAATAAAAACAGTTAAATACACATTTACTCAATAATCAATATACATTAGAAGAGATAGCCCTGCGTCTGATGGACCATGCCCACCCCAGGTATTTTGCTGTTCCCACAACAATTGGCAAATCAGTGGAGGTACAAATAATTCTTAGCGTCTCAACACCACCAGCTGTCCCTAAGTTCCTACAGACGGGAACTAGCCATACTCTTCGAGGGGTTGCGTATGCCCTACAAAGGAATAAAAAGTGGCCTATGCTTTCCTTAGCTGCACCACACACCGGGCAGCACAAATTGGTCGCACTCCTCCACCTGCCCATCAAAGATCTCAGGGGGAGAGAACCAGATCTTAACTGGAACATTAGCTTCCTGTCTCCTGGGACGGTAATACTGTCCCAGTATAATTCTAACAATGGACACTGTTTAATTTCCAAGAAGCGCCCCCCCATCGTGTCAGATCTCGTTCTGCTCCAGAGTCTGCCATCAATCCTATCCCAATATAAACTTTTGATGGTGCTTTTACTGGGAAAAACTTCCCCAGAGGGATTATTCCAGAGGTTGGAGAGGCCGAGTTCACCTAGAGCAGCCCTGAGGTATTTAAGCCATGTTATTTTATGGAAAACATCTGCTTTGATAATTGCAAGGAATCCATCGGCATAGTGCCGTATCTCTGGGGTGGTCCAAAGGCGTCGCCAGTAAAGGATTGGGCGCAATCTTACTCGGTCACTGACTGATCTTCTCCCAAGATCAAGACCAAGCAGGATTAGTGGGGTACTCTGGGGGAGTCCCGTTATACCCCTAATAAACCTGTTCTCTGATGTCTGCAAGGGAAGAACCTTGTCAAAGCCCCATAGTGCCGCCCCGTACAGGGCAGACCCAATGGCCTTTGCATCATAAACTGCCAGGACTGCTTTGATAGGTTTAGATTTTGATTTTTTGTGTTCAACCCTTAATGCTCCCGCGATCTGTTGATGTTTCAGGACCGCCTTTTCTATATGGTACGACCACTTTAGATTGTTGGTGATCTGGACCCCGAGGTAAGTAAATACACTGACCACCTCTAACTCGCAATTATTCAAAAGTATTTTTGGGCGGACTCTACACTTAGGCGAGAAAGTCATCAGCTTGGTCTTACCTACATTTACTTCCAAGCCGTGTTCCCCGCAAAAGTGGTCAAAGATATGTAGGGCGCGCTGCAGGCCACCCGGTGTTTTGGACAAAATTAATGTGTCATCGGCGAACATCAGGATCGGGACCCTGAGGCCTGCCAACGAGGGTGCATCGACACAGGCATCCAACACCCGAGCCACAATTCCGTTAATAAATAACGAAAAGAGCAAGGGTGCCATTGCACATCCCTGGCGAACACCACGTTCAACGGCGAAATCGGCGGAAGATTCACCATTCGTGCCCCATTGGACCTTGGCAAAATTAGCCTCGTGCAGCCGCATAATTAGGGTAAGTAACTCGGCTGGGAGGCCAATTTCACTAAGGACTGCCCAAAGCTTTCCCCTTGGGACCAGGTCGAAGGAAGCCCGCAAGTCGACAAAAGCGACATACAGGCTGCCCTCGCCAAGTACCACCGTTCCCCATTGAAGTAAGGCAAACCGAAACACCTGGTCCACCGTACTTGTGGCCCGCCTAAAACCGGCCTGGTAAGGGGACAATGCGCTGTTCTCTTCGACCCAATCCATTAGCTTGTTTACCACCATTCTCCCCACCACTTTTTGAATGGTGGCAATCAAGCTTATCGGCCTATAGTTAGCTGGGAGGGACCTATCCCCCTTTTTATAAATGGGTATAATGATCGCCCCCTTCCATACTTCCGGGACTTCAGCTCCTTTGGCAATAGAATTTCCCAAGAGGGCGACATACTTGGCCCACCGACCCATGTCGTTTTTAAAGACGTCAGACGGTATCCCGTCAAGACCCGGGGCCCTTCCCCCTTGGGCAGCACATATTGCAGTTTCAGATTCTTTAAGAGAGAATAAGGATTGACTCCTGAGGCGGAAAGCCGGGAGTAAGTAGACTGAATTTTAAAACATTTGTGTCACTGAATAACCTGCTTTTGTAAACTTTTAAACTTGTAAAACCTCGAAGTCACAGAATACTTGTGTAAACTGAAGTCACAGAATACTTGTGTAAACCGAAGTCACAGAATACTTGGTAAAACTATTGCCACAGAATACTTGGGCAGCGCTTCACTTACCGGACAAAACGGTCGTGCAGTCAGCGGAGCCAGCGCTGACGTCACACGCCTTCTCCCCCTCGCGCCCTCCCACCACGAGCGGAGGCCATGCCCACTTTAGGCCACGCCCCCAAACAAACACTCGCGCTTAAAAGCGCAGCGTTAAGGCACTCTAGCAAAGATAAGGATTGACTCCTGAGGCGGAAAGCCGGGAGTAAGGAGACTGAATTTTAAAACATTTGTGTCACTGAATAACCTGCTTTTGTAAACTTTTAAACTTGTAAAACCTTGAAGTCACAGAATACTTGTGTAAACTGAAGTCACAGAATACTTGTGTAAACCGAAGTCACAGAATACTTGGTAAAACTATTGCCACAGAATACTTGGGCAGCGCTTCACTTACCGGACAAAACGGTCGTGCAGTCAGCGGAGCCAGCGCTGACGTCACACGCCTTCTCCCCCTCGCGCCCTCCCGCCACGAGCGGAGGCCACGCCCACTTTAGGCCACGCCCCCAAACAAACACTCGCGCTTAAAAGCGCAGCGTTAAGGCACTCTAGCAAAGATAAGGATTGACTCCTGAGGCGGAAAGCCGGGAGTAAGGAGACTGAATTTTAAAACATTTGTGTCACTGAATAACCTGCTTTTGTAAACTTTTAAACTTGTAAAACCTTGAAGTCACAGAATACTTGTGTAAACTGAAGTCACAGAATACTTGTGTAAACCGAAGTCACAGAATACTTGGTAAAACTATTGCCACAGAATACTTGGGCAGCGCTTCACTTACCGGACAAAACGGTCGTGCAGTCAGCGGAGCCAGCGCTGACGTCACACGCCTTCTCCCCCTCGCGCCCTCCCGCCACGAGCGGAGGCCACGCCCACTTTAGGCCACGCCCCCCTGTTCCACAACCCCAGAACAGTATAAAATATGTGTCAATCTCGGTCGCGCAGCGGGCGAGCGCAGCGGGCGCGACGTTTGCGCGCCGAAGGCGCGCCTAAGGCAAGCCCGTCTGCGCCCGTCCGCGACCGACCGGGACCAGGGGCCATACCTCCTACAGGACCCAGCTCACCCAGGGCCAAACTTACCCGCTACACACGTAGCGACCTATTAGCTCTTCACAAAGCTACCATGGGTGTTAGATCTTTCCCATGTATCCAAACGGGCCCTGGTATGGCCTATGGACCTATCTCTTGTCGCTCATGTCGATGGTCATGCATGGAACAACTCGCAATTGAACATCACTCATCCTCCACTAATAATCTGCTGGAATTAAAATGTTTATACTTTAATGCCAGGTCTTTACCTAAACATGCACTGGACATCTGGGACATGCTGATATCCATGACCCCCGACCTAGTTTTTATTACGGAAACCTGGCTATCCGATTCCAGTGCCCCAGATCTAGCTAACGCCCTCCCCCCCGAATACAAAATAATCACACAAAACAGGCCAGGCAAAAAAAAAGGAGGTGGAGTTGCCGTGATTTTCAGAGATCACCTAACTTGTCTCACGGAAACGATAACCATATACCCCGAACTTGAAACATTACCATTCAAAATCTCTCTGGAGGGCCTTATTATACTAGCCGGCGCTGTTGTCTATAACCCCCCAGGACAACAAACCAGTGTTAGTGCCAAATTATTAAACCAACTACTACCATCCTGCCTAAAACGTAACAACTACATGGTCATAGGAGATTTCAACGTCCACTACGAAAGTACGATTGCCCCCGGATCCGCTCAGCTGAAATACGACATGGAACTCCTACAGCTTAAACAGTGGGTCGAAGGTCCTACGCACTCAGCAGGGCACACCCTGGATCTCCTCTTTACGAATATTGAGTCCACCATTATGAATGAAATCCTCCCCCTGTCATGGTCTGACCACTCCATGATATCCTTCTCATTCAAACTCCCCGGTAAACCCATGAATCCCAAATTCACCCCACCCATTACCAACAGAGCTTGGAGACTCATTAATGACTCCAACTTTCATAACCATTTCCTTGACACAAACATCATCCCTAGTGACGACGCCTCCATCTGTACCAACGCCACTCTCCTAGAAACTGGAATTCGCCAAACACTAGACAAACTAGCGCCCCTGCGGGTGTTAAGGAAAAAAGCAGCCACCAGGGAAAAATGGTACACCCCCCTCCTTAAAAGCCTCAAAAGGGAATGTCAAAAAACCGAACATCGATGGAGACAAATAAAAGATCCGGAAACCAGAGTAAACTATGTCACCAAACGGAAACAATACATCTCAGCCATCCGAGACGCAAAAAAAGTATACTTTAGTCAACGAATCCTTGATAACCAAAACTCCACAAAAGAACTGTTCAAAATTGTAAAGGAACTCAGTAATCCCTCTAGTACCTCACAAACCCTTTCCCCGTCAACTGAGGCTTGCGACCGCATTAGCACCTTTTTCATGGACAAAATTAATAAAATTTACTCCACCTTCACCCCCCCACACTCCCCAAATTCGCACGATAACCCTGACAAGAACTCACCAGCATCAGACAATAGCAACTCCCAACAAGACACAGGCAATTTTCCATGTCTAACAAGTTTTCAACCAGTCTCTGAAACCGAGGTACTATCTGTACTACAAACAATTAAATCAGGCTCTCCTGCGGACCCATGCCCCCACTTTGTGTTCTCCGCAATCGCACCAACGCTCTGCCCCTTTATTACCAAACTTTTTAACGAATCGCTCACCACTGCATCTTTTCCCGAAACTTGGAAACACGCATCCGTGACTCCCCTTCTGAAAAAAGCCGGATCCGACATCACCAATCCTGAGAATTACAGGCCCATCTCCCAGCTCCCCTACCTCTCCAAGGCTTTGGAAAAACTGGTTAACACACAATTGTCCCGATATCTGGAGGACAACTCACTCCTGGATCCCACCCAGACCGGCTTTAGAGCCAACAATAGCACCGAGGCAACGCTGCTGGCAGTGTCGGACGGTGTGAGATGCATCACAGATCAAGGAGGATCTGTGGCTCTGATACTGCTCGACCTGTCAGCAGCGTTTGACACGGTGTCACACGACCGCCTTTTAAACATCCTCCTAAGCAAAGGAGTGCAAGCTACAGCTTTAGTTTGGATTAAATCATTTCTCAGCAATCGCAGCCAAGCAGTTCACATGGGCCAATTCCACTCAAAACCCTATCCCATCAGCTGTGGAGTCCCACAAGGGGCCTCGCTGAGCCCCACTCTCTTTAATGTCTACGTATCATCTCTGGCAGACATTGGAAGAAAGTGGGGCATCGGCATATGTTCCTATGCCGACGACACACAGCTGATGGTGAAAATGGATGAGGGATCAGAGACAGCAAAAGAAAAGCTACACGGCTGTCTCTCTGAAATGGCAGACTGGATGCGCAACCATTGCTTAAAGCTAAATGCCGGCAAATCAGAGATACTTCTGTTTGGAGGAGCTAAACTCACATGGAACGCCACATGGTGGCCACCCTCACTGGGATCAGCTCCCACCCCAAAACAGCATGCCAGGAATCTCGGCATCATTATGGACGATGTCGTGTCCATGAAGGACCACATCCGTTCACTTTGGGGCAAGGGATTCGCAATACTTAAACTCCTGGCAAAAAAATTTTCCTGGATACCCCTGGACTGCCGACGCACTGTCACTCAAGCCCTCTTAGTTAGCCGCCTGGATTATGGCACTGCCCTGTTCGAAGGGATGAACGAACAACTGTTCTCCCGCCTACAGGTCCTCCAGAACCAGGCAGCCAAATTGGTATGTAACAAAGGTAGGCGAGACTCGGCATCCGCATGTCTCAAAAGACTCCATTGGCTACCAATGCGTCAGAGGGCCACCTTCAAACTACTCTGTCATGCACACAGAGCCCTTCATAAAACGGGCCCCCTCATTCTCCAAGAGAAAATTGAGTTCTACATCCCCAACAGGAACCTAAGATCAAACCACCTGGCGCTGGCTAAATCTAAGCGTATCTACAAAGAACGAACTGGCGGTCGCGCCTTCTCATACCTGGCTGCCAAAAGATGGAATGAGTTACCCGTAGACCTCAGACACACCACAAATTACCTTCAATTCCGCCAAAACCTTAAAACTCACCTTTTTCCTAAAAACTAACTCCCCAATTCAGTCCTCAGCAGTTTCCTTTTGATTTACAGCGCCGTGATGTCCCATGGGACGAGTGTCGCGCTTTACAAAAACCATAAATAAATAAATAAAAATAAATAAATTTCCAGTTGAAAATACCACTGGAATCGTTTTCACAATCCCAACCTCCTTAGACTCTGCATATTGGGGTTTAAAGTATTCCACCCAAGCACCCTCGGCAACATTGTTATCAGGTTTATTCGGAGTGCCACCTCTACCCCACTTTAATAATCTCCAAAATAACCTGGAGTCCTTGACCCCTGACGCTTCCTTCAACTCAGCCCAATACTCTTCATCCCATGTTTTTTTCGCTAGTAATATACTAGCCTTATAGTGCTTCCTGGCCTTACTAATAGCTTCCCTATCCCTATTCCTAATAGCGCTACCTAAGGCTAGCCTGGCTTCCCTGCACTGGTGGTTGAACCACCTAGCTAATTTAGGTGGTTGTTTCCTATTTATCTTACGTGCTCTCATAAAATGTGGTCTTATCAGGGTAAAGAGCTTGTTATGTATTCCCGTTATTTCCCTAGACCCTGGGTTAACGGAATTTTCAGATTCCATTGCAGCAATTGCAGCATCCAACTCGGAACTTATGAAGTCCATTGAATCTGCGTTCGCCAAAACACTTGGCCAATTAAGCCTACGCATATCGTTAGTCATTATGGGCATTAGATCATCATTCAATTTCTGCCACCAGGCATGATTGACCACCAATTGTGTGTCACACAGAGGGGATTGTGATCACTTTCCAATCTACCCTCAACTTTCATGTCCCATACCCACTGCCATAGACTAAGGCTGCAAATGACATAGTCTATCCTACTATGGTTAAGACCATTGTCAAAGGTACAAGCACCTTCCCTATCACCTTTCGTTCTCCCATTGAGAGCTCTCAACCCATATTCCAGGCAGATAGCATTCATTAACAGGATATCTTTAGTCCACCGTTTGACAGGAGCCAGTGTTAGGGTCGGGACACCCCATTGTGTGTCCTCGTCCTGCCCCAAAGGATCATCTATACTGTCTAGTGGCTCAAAGGTCCTATTCAAGTCACCCGCTACTATGATTTTATTCCCCAATGACTGTAATTCTAAGGAAGTGGACAGGGCCTCTAGAGTGGGGGAGTTTCCTGAGTTAATGCCCCTAGCATAGATATTATAAATATCTATCACTCCCCCCTTTTCTGAAGTCAATCTTAGCATTTGAATGTCCCTACAGCCCAGATCGACCACTTTTGCTTCAATTTGTAAGCTTTGTTTCACCCAAATTGTAAGGCCACCCATTGGTCGACCCCTGGCACCTTTACTTGCCGGGATTGAAAAGTTTAGATAGCCGGGGAAAAAAATAGGATCACATGCCCATGTCTCCTGGAATAGACAGACTTCAAAACCATTAACAAAATCTATCCAATCCTTGGACATCAGTTTGCCGACCAGCCCAGCGATATTCCACGAGAAAAACTTCCCTATACTTGGGCAGTCCCTGGGCACTGGTCCTACAGGAGACCTCATTGGCGGATTTTTCAGGGTTACCTCTGCTCCCACCCTATGTCTTGTTACGTCTGCATTATTATACTCAACCCCCTGATTACTTAGGGTGCTTGAAGTTGTTGAATCCTCACCCCCAGATATTTGGTTACATTCCCCGCATAATTTCTTCACAGTCTCAAACCCCAAGCCAGTATTCATTCCATTTAGTTCCACATTTTGGTCCTTAGCAAGTTTCGAAAAATTCCCACATGGGTTCCGGCTAGTCATGTCCTCTGTTTTGTTCATAGAATTATCAAGCATCTGTCAATACCCCCACCCCGGCTCCCTCAGTACTCCAAGGCGATTGATATTTGTGCCACCAAAATAACTATTCTGTTGAAATGGTACAGTGAAGGGGGCAGACCCTAGAAACGGGACACTGGTTAAGGATCTTGGGTAATTTGTCATAAGAGATTCCACACCCGCTGGTCTCGGATAAAAGAAAGTAAGATCTACAATACCAATTCCCCCACAAGTTGTACCTCCATCATGTTTCGTTATCAAACTTACCACCCTAGGATCTTGAAAATTGACAACTATACAGTCACCCCCCAATTTCTTAGAAGTACAGCCTATCCACACCGTCCTTCTTACTCCAATGATCAAGCCATCAACTTCCCCAGGCAGTGGTCTATTTACCCTTAACCAATGCATAACCATGTTTTTTAACATTTGGAAGGATTCCTTTTGCTCAGCCAATAGTGGTGGCACATTTATAAGTACAGCCACGTATGGGAAAGAATCTGGGGTGAGATTCATGTGAGGTATCCTGCGCGGCGCCCTCATTGGGAGTGGTTTAGGCAGGCTATTGGCAGGAACAACAGATCCGGGAGAAGAGATGTCATGTGGTGGTTGGGAGCTATTTGATAGAGTGTTTTTGTTCCCAGCGATGTTTCTGCTACTGCTGACTGCAGTACCATTACAGGGTGTTAGGTTGTTCGATGGGGCTTGAGGGGCATTAGATGGAGGGGCAACACTACTAGAATGGTCTTTTGTACCCGTAACAACTGTGACAGGGAGCTTAGCTACTTTGGTGGTATTACTACTTGGGTTATTCATTGGCTCCAAGTTGGTCTTTTTAGTTTTCCCTTTACCCTGAAGCCTACTTGGCGTACCATCCACAAGTGGAAGGGATACAACAGCCGACACACCTTTCCCCTGCCCACTAGGTTGGTGAAGATTACTACACTCCCCTATCTTTATGTGGGACTTAATGAATGATTTCGTAGTAAAAAAAATTGTCCAAGGTTGTCTGCTCAAAGTGGTCTAGCCTATCTGCTAGTTTTTTTACTTGTTCCTCGAGCGGAGTCAAGACAGACCTCATTAACTTCTCCAACTCGAGTAACAGGATGGAGGTGACGTGTAGGTACTCTACCACTCCCATTTCTGGGAGGTCGTTGGTCTTGGAGCTGAAACCAACTGGCACATTACCCCCCTCAGGAGACAGGGGGGGGACTACAGGTGGAAGCTCTGGCAACCCCATAGCTTGTAAATCAATGCTATTCGAGACAGAACTAACCGCCTCAGAAGCTGCCCCCTCCTCACATGTCTTTACCCCATTTGGACCAACCTCGGATTCCTGGGAAGAGCGGGAACATGCTACACCATTCCTTAATTTTTTGGGGGGTTTAGACAGGTAGCACTTCTTTGGGGCAGGACATCTCTTCCTTTTGGAGCATGACTTTGCTCTTACCACTTGATTTAACACACTCCGTTGGGCCGAATTCGGCTGCCCTATTGATGGATCAGTAGGTAAGGGAGGTGTGCTTACGAGGGGAGAGCAAATATCAGAGTCCACATGCAAATCAGTCAACAGCTCAATCGTAGGGGGGAAAACATAAGGAGTTTCAACTACCACTGGTAGAATTAGGGATGACCGGGGGGGAATCAATGGCGGGAAAACCTGCGGTTGTCTTTTATCCAAGGGTATTTTAAGAAGTTCGATTGACAGCCTACGCTCAGCGCGTCTTTCTGCCAATGCAATCTCTCTGTCGATATCGTTGGCTACCCGACTAAAATATTTATCCAAAGGGCCCGAAATTACTGGCCCCACCTCGGCCTGAGAAGGGATACTGGTGGTGGAGGTTGTAGGTGAAGTCATGTTTAGTAACCCGAGTATTTAATGAGAATACTATATTATACAAATGACAATACCTGATGTCGTTGTTGAACACAAGCTCACAAAAGGAAACCTGAATGTCACTAATACAGGATGACAGAGGGGGGGCCCAGCCCGGCCTCCCTCGGCCCCTGACGGCCACAGACGGTCCCGCCCTTGTCCCGGGCTTCTCCCGGTACGCTCCCGTGCGCTCCCGCGCAGCGGCAATAACAGCTCCCATTATAGGAGAGAGGTGTTCGGGGGGCGGGTCAAACAGGGAGAGCGTCCAGGTGCAGGTGATGACAACGCAGGGACTCCTGGGAAATGGAGTCCCTGTCTCTCACCTGGCGCTCGCAGCCCTGCTAGTCCCACAGGTCTCTAGTCCAAAGTTGCAAGCCCCACAAAAGCAAAGTGAAGCGCCCAGGCAGACGGGCGATGCGGAACCCGCGCAGCGGGTACCGCGAGGTTCCAAAGCAGTCAGGAGCAAAGCGGCAAACAAAAGGCTCTCCCAAAGCTGGTACGGCGTACAATAAAAAGGAGTACACTGATAAGTTCATTAGTAGAAATATTAACAGGTGGGGATAAAATTCATAGACCATTTGGCTAAACCATGGCTCCCATGGTGGCAACCATGGCTCTCTCATTGTAGCATTAGTGCATGTGGAAACCATGCACTGTACCGGACTGCCACCATAATAGATAAAGTGCAAAGGCCCCATTGCTAAGGCAAAAGGCCTAGTTGCATCCTGATTCCATCCACTACCGAATTAACTAAACATGCAGAATCCCAATGTTAAAGTGGAAGACCGAGTCGCTTCCTAATTACAGCCACTGCCAATAGGAATCTGATTATACAAAAAACAGTCTACTTGTGTTGGAGCTCAAGATTTGGAAAGCAAGTTGAAAAGGATGAATCCCCAAACTCTGACAGCCATTTTGCCCACGCTACGGAATACAGTAGACAACAAAATAAGATGTGTTCTATGGTCTCAACCCAGCAAACACAAGGATATGATGGACGGAGCGCTGAAACTTTTCAGAAACTCACCCCCAGTCACAGATCTCAGGTTGAATCCATCATCGTTCTTTAGCTCACTTCGCCACTCTAGTTCAGACACAGCTATTTGTAAATCAGTCTTGACCCTGTTACTAATGGGAACAGTCCAGCCCGAACGGTCAAGCCAGGTCTTCCCTGGACCAGAAACAAGCTTCCTGGGACCGGTTTCGGGGTAACACCTGATGGAACAGGGTGTTCGTGAAATAAAACCTGCTTGAATTGAACCCTTAGTAACATTTATTAACAGTGTGCGGTGAAAACTAATGTGGAAAAGAGCCTAACATGAGGGGAAATGCTATTGCGCAAGCAAATACTAAGCGCCTCATTTACGCCGCCGTTGCGTCACTTTTGTGACGCAGCGGCGGCGCAAATCCTGCTCCATGGTGCGGAGGTACTTACAACGTGACGCATCTGGGAGATGCGTCACGTTGTAATGCCCTGCGCCACATGTAGGCGTTCCTGTGCATGGAGGGGCGTTCCGGCGCAGGCACGCCTCCTAAAAGTGGCTGAGTGAAATCTACAAGATTTCACTCAGTCACTTTTAGGCCCATGCTGCGTCAAAACCCTGCGCCTGCTTGAAGCATGTGTAAGGATTGACGCAGCATTAACTAGATAGGGCCCCCAGAGCATTGCTGGAGCTGCGTCGCGCTTGCGACGCAACTCCAGCAATGCGTCACTTTTACGGCACAGATGCGTGACGCATCTGTGCCGTTTTCGCACCATGGTGCGGCGCATTGTAAATGCGGCGCATCCATGATGGCGGAGCTGTGGCGCACAATAACTGGCGCATCCCTGCTGATTTGCAGGGCTGTGCCAGTTATTGTAAATATGCCCCTAAAAGCACTGGAGTAGGCAGCAAATAGTTCTTGACAAATGAAAAATAAAAGGACTAATGCTGCTTTTGTGCACTTTATTAACGCTTGCTAGGAAAATAGTAGTAATTCGGGTTGCGCATGGATAGATGCAGCACTGGGTGGGTGCGTAATGGAAAGCATTAATAGTGATTAATAATGCCTGTGTTTGTTTTCAATAGAAGCATGGTTTTCAGGTCTGCAGGAAACTTTTGGGTTAATGGAAAATAAGAAATAAATATGAAAATAATTCTGTATGAGAAGGGGAAGGTGGAAGACAAGTGTCCTTCACAAGTCCTGTGTGCCTGCCAAGAGTTTGCATGAAGAAATAATTTTTTCATCGAGTGAAGGAACATTTTCTCTTAATGTGGCACAAGCGGGCAAATGTGATACAGAATTAGCAACATGACCGGAATGAAGGAAATTAATACTATAACAGTGGCTTGAATTTGTATTTCTTAGGGTGGAAGTAGATAAATTGAATAAATAAATTATAAGACATTGAGTGAAATGCACGTGAAGAGAATAGTGTGACAGTACAACCCCTTCCTTAACCAATAATGTGTAGAGAAATCTTTTGTTCTGACACGAATGTGTCTTGGACATCTGGGTTTCAGGGTATAATTCAGGTTCCTGGTGGGCGGGTTTAAGTTAGTCAGTGGCTTGCTTTCCTACCTGCGTGAGGAGAGGCCTTGCTTGCTGTCTCCTATTCTTGAGCTGGCTGTTCCTGTTTGCTGATTCCTGACTTAGTCTTTGCTTCGTCAAATCTTCTTGAGGGGCCGTACTGATCTCATGGCCAGAGAGTAGTTTTCCTATTTCAATTGGGTTAGTATAGTCAGAAAACTGAATTTGCATAATCATTTGCAAATGTAATTTGTCTCTGAACCTATTGTCTCTTCGTCTTTTCACTTCTTTTTTTGCACTGTCAGTTTGAGATGTATTTTTGTCATTATTTCTCTTATATTGTTACTCTGTGTTGATCTATGATTTGTACCGTATTATGGTACTGATGAGCATTTATCTGACATTATTTGAATAAAACATTGTAAATAAATAAATGACTGTCTTTATTAGAGGTGTTTATTCTAGTTTTATGAGTTTTTATTTTAGAACTAAGCATTAGTTTGCTAAACCCTGACAACTATATAAAGATTGCATCACCATAATTTGGTCTTTGGTAAGTTTGGTAATTGTTTAGTAATTCAATAACCCAGCGTGAAGGGACTTGTTGGGTAATGAAATTGGGCTGTGTCTGTAGAAAATTATTAGTCCCAGATCGTTGGATCACAGCCCTCATCAGCCAGGCTAGCTTGAATGCAGTGGCAAAGTGAGTAAGGGACCCACGTCTGGCATTCCCTGCCAACGACGTGCGAGCAAAGCAAGCACATGGAGATGATGGACAGAGAACTGAAACTTTTCAGACACTCACCCCCAGTCACAGATCTGGGTTGAATCCATCATCGTTTTTAGCTCACTTCGCCCCCCCAGGTCAGACCCAGCCATATGCAAATCAGTCTTGACCTTGTGCCTCATGGGAACAGTCCAGCCCGAACTGTCAAGCCAGGTCTTCCCTGGACCAGAAACAAGCATCCTGGGACCGGTTTCGGGGTAACACCCCTCATAAGCCAGGCTAGCTTGAATGCAGTGGCAATTAAGCAAGGGACCCACGTCCGGGCATACCCTGCCAACTAAGTGCGAGCAAAGTAAACACAAGAAGATGATGGACGGAGCACTGAAACTTTTCAGACACTCACCCTCAGTCACATATCTGGGTTGAATCCATTAACCTAAATTTGATAAAAAGCGTTTTCGTCTACTGCGGAACGACCTCACTAAGATAGGGTTCAAACTGAAGAGTGAATTTTATGGCTAGAAATCTCCCAGTAAGGATGTTGCTGTCAGCTTTCCGTAGATACTTACTATTTATATGCCCCCAAATATTTTCTTTACAAGATCCTTTTTTGAAGATTTGATGGCAGAGGGATTGACCCACAGAGCTTCCAGACCTTGCCTGAGGAGCCATTGTTAATGTGGGCTAGCCAAGGAATAATCGGGTCCCCATCTAAAAGGATGAGTTCACATTGGCCTTGCCTATGCAACTCAAGCTCAGGGCATGACCATAGCCTAACCCAATATACCAAAGATCTCAGAGAGGCTAAATTGCGAATCTGCTTTAAAGCCAAGTCGAAAAACAAGGGGACTAGTGGCGTGGATTGGGGGAGTAATAATGTGGACCTTATGAAATGATTTCCTCTGACAGGAGACTGTCCATTGAACTTGTGACCCCACCACTCCTCCTCCATGCCACCCATCAGTTATCACGATGGATGGCCCGTCTTCAAGACGGCTCCGTGAAGAAAAATAAAATTGTAAACCTATTTCATTATCATATTATTTTTCCCAGGTTTGAATCTGCTGGGAGGGGGTGATGCTCCTCTGCCACACCGGAGGAGCAGCCCCTGGTTCTGGGGCTGTCCTCATAGCTATGGGGATGTAGTCACAGATCCTGGGCCCATAGATGCAGAAGGCCTGTGCCTTTAATAAAATAATGTACATTAGTAGCCACGAAGATGCTTATTTTCCATTTTATTCAACATGCATACTCATTATCCCTTCTCAGACTATCCAGCTTCCTATGTTGCTTCATTTTAAAATTGTTAAATATTAGTATTTTAGAAGGTAAAGGAGCCATGTTTTCTTCCATTGCAACATAAGTTTTTATTGGGGCATGAAGTGGACTGTGCGTAGCGATACATAATAAACGTTTTTTCAACTAACAAGGGAGGACTGGACATTTGCTGTGGTATCATTTGGAGGCATTTCATGTTTATGTTTAGTTTTCACGTATGTGTTTAACGCACCATTATATGCCACTAGTGGTGTTTCAAGAGGAAAGCACAGGTAAGTGTCAAAGTGTGTCCTCATATTCTTACATCACCTCTTGTTCAAGGCTTCTCCCATTGATGTGCATCCTTCAGCCACACACAGAGGGATAGTTCTCCTATATTTAGGACTTGTGCTTTGATTCAACTCAAGCAAAATCACTCTGAGACTTTATTCGGTGTTGCGCCACATATTTAAGGTGTAGGGGAGAGACGTTTGTGTAGCACCACGCAATCGCTTAGGGTGGATCGCTTTGAAGAAAGATGGATTGCAGGATGGAGCTGCAGTATTTCTGCAGAACTCACTGCTCGAAAAGTTTTCCAGGTATGGCCCCTCAACTTGCTTTCCTTACAGGGAATGTCTGCAAGGCTTTAATTGGGATGAAAAAACTAGGGGGTCTCTCAAAGGGGCGTGACCAATGCAATTAAGGGTGTGGCTTAAAACATGTACGCTAAAAATCTGTGCATAGTTTAGTGTGCTGCCCGACTTGTATTTTGCTTTTTCAGTCATTGCATCCAGATATGACACAACAAGTAACATCATACTTACAATACGTCAGGACTATTGGCTTTGTCAATGGTTGTTAGTTGCATAAGAGAAATAAGCAGCACTATGGCTTATATATAATATTGAAAAAGCTTCCAATTAAAGCCCTGGTGACATACAACGATGTCCAAAGGAGATGAGTCTGCCCTATATATTTTAATTAGAGGCTCATAGAGAGTCCAACAATTTTCATAAGCACAACTTTGAGCTCACTGATATTCATGGCCGCCACATTTTAATTCATCACACAAAAATTTGAAAAACTATATTGTTTTATTTTCATTTTCAGGATATGAGTGTTGTTCAAAAGATATACAAAAACATTATCAAAATATGTACAAATCACAATAATTTCATCACAATAGAAATAAATAAGACGCCCCACAGCAACCACTCATCTTTCATTCATCATCACAGAATCATTCCACTAAACTAGATACCACACATTCCATCTATCAAATCAGTTAACACAATACAAAGGCCTCAGTAAACATCGTGCACTAATAAACTGAGGTTGTCCTGCGGTATCCTCTCAGCAACGGGCTGGGGAACCAAGATGGTACTAGCAGAACAGAAGATCACCACGCCGACGCGCGTTTAAGTGCCAGGCCCGATCAACGGCCGCACCTTCGTCAGGGCATGTACACGATGGGGAGCAAAAAGGGGCAACAAAGTATCAAAGCAGCGGCCACACTCAAGAGTGGGGCAGAACGCTATCCCACACGCTGATATGACAGTAGTTTGCGGGAATTATATATTTCTCAATGGAGATGTTCAGCTCAACAGGGATACACATGATCGAAAACCAAATTGGGTTTTTTTAAGACCGGGAGAAAAGGAAGGTAATAAGCAGCTGCGTGTGCAGGATTTCAAAATGTAGAGATGGATAAATAGACCGACCCTCCAGATGTAGTTCGCAAATTGAGAGTGCTACTCTTAATAAACTTGTTTTCATGGCTTAGGATGAAAAAAAAATAACCGGCATTGGCGGACATCCGCAGATCGGACGTCTCGAGGCTCTAGTACATGGACACAAACGGCTCCTATTTGGATTCAAAGCAGTCCCTCCGGGTGTGATCGTAGAGGTTCAGCTGTTCCCCAACGATGTTGCTGCTCCTAAGTTTCAAAAAGAGAAGGGAAATCCAGAGAGAAAATGACTCTCTAAAAAAGGATTTCTGTAGTAGGGGATCTCTGTGTATAGTCATAATCTAGTGAATAGTCCCGCCCATGTGCGTGGACCCCGGAGCAATCAAAAATAATCTCTTACAGTGTCGAAAAATGCAGAACTGCGCAGACACTTAAGAGAGAATTTAAAGACAGTTAATGCAGCCTAAAAAGGCTACACTGTCCAGTACTTCAACTAGAAATTCCACCACAAAAATCCACAAAACAGCAAAGCCTGTACAGATTTCCCTTGCTTTAACAGCAACATCCCTCAGGAATGATAGAGAGAAGAACCTGGACAGACAAGCCCCATAGGCTGCCATTATGTGGCTCAGAACAGGATACTGTGCCTTTAAGAGAACTTTCCAGAACTTCACGGTATCCCAGAATGCCCTGCAGGTCCCAGTTACTTTCAGTTCTTTTTTCCGGCTCCTGCAAGCAGGACCCTGGAGCATTGAGCTCTCCCTTTTCAAGGGTTTATTGTGTTTTTTCATTGAAAAATTCGATTTGAGTATTTTCTTCTTGGGTTTTGCACTCTTTTTGTGTCAAATATGCCTTCATTATTTGACAAATGCCTGGAGTGCTCCAGGAAGATGGCTAAGTCAGACCCTCTGCCTGCCCTCTTCCCACGTTCCAGAGAAGTGTGAAATCTGTAAAGGCTTCTCTGGCAGGACCCTGAAGGACAGACTGAAGATCAGACTTCAGGGCCTCGAGGAAAGAAGGCTGAAGGCTCAAGGTGGGTCTGGTGGGGCTTCATCTGCCCATGCTGAGGCCTCTGGGGGGCTCCCCAGGGCCAGGAAGTCCAGCAAACGTCCACAGTCTCCGTCGGGGTCGGTAGCGCTGGCCACGGCATCGAGAGGAAGGTCCACGGGCAGTTCCCGGTCTCCCCAGGGCTCTGGGTCGAGAAAACGTCGCCCGTCGACGTCGAGGGACTTACACAGGCCGCCGTCGAACCCAGTGACGATTTCGTCGGCGGCGGCGGCGGCGTCGACGTCGAGTGAACGGCGTCGACGGGCCCGGCGTCGGCGCTCGCCGTCGAGGCGACACCGCCGATCGCCGTCGACGACCAGGATATCATCGTCATCGAGGGGATCCTCGTCGTCGAGGCCGCCGTCTAAGCGGCAGAGGTCGCCGTCGAGGCGGGAGAGATCTCCGGCGAAGAAGAAGTCGACGTCGAGGCGGTCGAGGTCGCCGTCGAGGCGGTCGAAGAGGTCGCCGTCGAAGCGGTCGAGGTCGACGTCGAGGCACAAGTGATCGCCGTCGAGGCATAAAGGATCGTCGTCGAGATGGTCGGGATCGACGTCGAGGCATAGAAGCCGTTCGACGCCGAAGCATGGAAGACGGTCGTCGCCGAAGGGGCGCTCGACGTCGAGGGACCTGCGCTCGACGTCGGCACACCATTCGTCGACGTCGAGGGGTCGTGTGGACAGGCCTAGGACTGTGGGGGGCTCCCCTCAGTCCGGGAAGGATGGCGGTTCACCGGGATCGGTGTACTCGGAGGTGTATACTCCGATAAAGTCTGTTACGCCTCCGCCTCCGTTGCCAAGAGGTCTGCCTCCGAGGGCTCCAACCCCTCCTCCGTTACCTCCTCTGCCTCCGCTTCCAACAGGACCGCAGGCCCCTGTGCCTGGCAAGCCTCCCCCGGTTCCACCGAGGTCGGTCTCATTGCTCAGGCTTTCGACTCCTCCCAAGAAGACTCCGAAGTCTAAGGAACCACCTAAGCCCAAGACGTCCGCCCCGGGGAAACCGGCAGAACGTCCCAGGCCCAGGAGATCGAGGTCTCGCTCCAGGAAGAGAGAAAGATCGAGGAGCAGACACAGGTCCTCCACTAGATCCAGACATCGCCATAGGAGGCATAGGTCCAGGTCCCGTTCGACCTCTAGGACCCGTTCCTACTCACCTACTTTATCAGACTCCCCGGAGACTAGGGTGTCTCCAATCGATGACATCGGCACGTTCCAGGAGGTTCTCCTGAGGGGGGCTGCGAAGCTGGGTATCACGGTGACGGCTCCTACACCTACGACATCCGTGATATTCGAGACTTTGCACAAGAAACATCTGTCTCGCCCTCTACTGCCGTTGGTGCCAGGACTGGTTGAGAGCTTTTTCTTACGCCTGCGGTGGTAAAAGCCACTCCCTCCAGACTTCTGAAGAAGTACAGGGCGCCTGACTCGGATCCGGCCTTCCTACGGATGGATCCAGTGCCCGATTCAGTGATAGTGACGGCGGCCAGGAAACTGCATTCTACCTCCCCGTCCTCCACCGTGCCTCCGGATAAGGAGAGCCGCTGGATTGATTCGGCTGGAAGGAAGGCGTGTGGGACTTCTTCCACGACTATGAAGGCTTCCAGCGACTCGGCGTTACTGGGGCGGTACGACCGTGCGCTGTGGGATTCCATGGAACAGTTCGCGGACCTTGTCCCGCGTGACAGGAAAGAGGACTTCATGGAAATCGTCAAAGAAGGGATGCTGGTCTCGAACCAGGCCATCAGCGCTGCGGCGGATATCTCCCTGTTGGCCGCACATGGATACTGCTACGGTATCAATCAGCGACGCCATGCTTGGCTCAGGCTGACGTCGCTCAAGCCTGAAGCGCAGCAGCGAGTGGCCAATCTGCCGTTTTCCGGTGAGACTCTATTCGGGAAACATGCAGACTACGAAATGGCCAGGATGAAGGCCGAGGCTGAAACCCTGATGGCTGTGGGCTTGGAGAAGCCCAAAGACAAGAAACCCTACTGCCAGTTCCAACGATGGTTCGGCTCGCAGGGGAGAGGAAGGGGACAGTCTTCTGGGCAACAGCAGCAGCAACAACAGCAGCAATTCAGAAGACCCTTCCAAAAACGTCAGAGGGGTAGAGGTGGACAGCAGCCCTCTACCGCGAACAAGGGCCCGGCCGGGTCTCGACCCTGAGCGGTTACTTCCCCTTCATCCGTTACCCGCTCCGGTGGGGGGAAGCGTTCAATTTTTTCTGGCAGAGTGGAGAAAAATTACTCAGGACAAGTGGGTGCTGAATATTGTTTGCAATGGATACAGTCTTCGGTTCACCAGCCCGCCTCCATCGATTCCTCCGGTCAGCTCGCAGTATCAGCTGCGCGAGCTCCAGGCGGAGGCAGACATCCTGTTAAGGAAAAGGGCGATAGAAGATGTACCTCTGTCTCAAAGAGGAAGAGGTCTGTACTCCCGGTTCTTTCTGGTCCGCAAGAAGGACAAGAACGAGTTCAGGCCCATTCTGGACTTGCGACAGGCAAACAAGTGGATTTGCAGAGAAAAATTTCGCATGCTGTCGTTGCATCAGATTTATCCTCAGCTGCAACAGGGGGACTGGCTTTGCGCCATAGACCTACAGGATGCATACTTCCATGTGCCCATTGCACACAAACACAGGAAGTTCCTGCGATTTCAAGTCGGCACCAATCACTATCAGTACACGGTACTTCCGTTTGGGCTGAAGTCTGCACCCAGGACGTTCTCGAAGTGCATGGCAGTGGTAGCGGCGCACCTGAGGAAGAACAAGGTGTTTGTCTACCCGTACCTGGACGATTGGTTGATCAAGGCCTCCTCCTTCTCGGAAGCTCAAGCACACTTCCAGAAGACGTGCGTTCTCTTGAACAAGCTGGGGTTGCACATCAACATGTCCAAGTCTGTCCCGACTCCGGTCCAGTGCATCCAGTACTTGGGTGCCTCCATCAATACACTGTCAGAAAGCGTGTCTCCTTCGGAAGAGCGACGTTTATCACTCCTTCGGAAGGCTCAGGCTCTCATGTCCACTCCATCCACGACAGTGAGGACAGTGTCTTCTCTGCTGGGATCGATGGCCTCTTGTATCTTCCTGACGCCTCATGCGCGGCTGCACATGAGACCGCTGCAGGAGTGCTTGGAAGATCAGTGGGACCAGAGGAGAGGATCTTGGGACGACAAGATACGACTGTCTCTACATGCTGTTCAGTCTCTGAAGTGGTGGTGTTCAGCGGAGAATCTCCTCAGAGGGGTTTCCTTCCACAAGGACATTCCCACACAGACTATCGTGACGGATGCTTCTCTCCAGGGCTGGGGAGCGCACTCCGGAGACCTACAGATTCAAGGGACGTGGTCCCCGACGGAGTCCACGTACCACATCAATTTCCTGGAACTCAGGGCTGTTCGCTTGGCACTGAAGGCCTTTCATCCGTCTTTTCAGACCAACTCTCTGCTTGTACAGACGGACAACACGACTACGATGTATTACCTCAACAAGCAGGGGGGTTCGAGATCCCGCACTCTGTCGCAGGAGGCGCAGGCGATCTGGCACTGGCTTCTGGCCAGAGGACTGTCGATAACGGCCACCCATCTGCCAGGTGTGCAGAATGTTCAGGCAGACGAACTGAGCAGACTGATTCAGGAAAACCATGAATGGGTCATAAACGACGAAGTACTAGGAGAAGTCTTCGCAAGGTGGGGAACTCCAGACGTAGATCTGTTCGCCACCGCCGAAAACAGCAAATGCCGAGGCTTCGCCTCCAGGTACTACCAGCCGGGGACGCTGGGGAACGCGCTATGGATCAACTGGTCGAACAACTTTCTGTACGCTTTTCCACCCATTCCCCTGATCCCGACGGTTCTCATCAAGCTGTCCCAATCCAGGGCGAGGATAATTCTGATTGCCCCGGAATGGCCCAGACAGTGGTGGTTCACGGACCTGCTTCACCGGTCTCTCCTTCCTCACATGAAGCTGCCGTGCAGGCCGGACCTTCTCCCAAAGTTCGGGGGGCGAATGGTGCACCCCAACCTCTCGTCTTTGAGTTTGGCGGCATGGCTCCTGAAATAGTGCAATATGGCCATCTGAATCTCCCAGAGGATTGTATGGACATACTGAAGGAGGCTAAGCGACCTTCCACTAGGACTTCTTATGCTTACAAGTGGAAGAGGTTTTGCATCTGGTGCAAGTCTAAGAACTATGACCCTACGACATGCAAGGAGGATGTCATCCTTCCATATCTGCTACATCTGGCGCAGTCTGGCCTTAATGTCCATTCCATTAAGGTTCATCTGGCTGCTTTGACTGCCTACAGGAAATGCCCTTCACAGACTTCCTTCTTCCAGATCCCTGTGATCAAAGATTTTCTGGAAGGCTTGAAGAAAGTATTCCCTCCTGTCAGGCTTCCTTCGCCTTCGTGGGACTTGAATGTGGTGCTGTCCAGGTTGATGAAGGAGCCTTTTGAACCTATTCATAAGGCTTCGTTGCAGCACCTGTCCTGGAAGGCGGCGTTCCTCGTGGCCATTACATCAGCCCGCAGGGTGAGTGAAATTCAGGCGTTGTGTTGCCAAGAACCTTATACTGTATTTCATGCTGCTAAGGTTGTTATGCGTACTTACCCTAAGTTTCTTCCCAAGGTTATTTCTGATTTTCATATCAACCAGACTATAACTTTATCTACGTTCTTTCAGAATCCTTCATCTCCAGCGGAAAGGTCTTTGCATTCCCTGGATGTTAGGAGGGTGCTGAAATTTTATCTGGATAAAACCAAAGATATTCGTAGGTCAGACCAATTGTTCATAAATTATGGATCTGTCAGGACGGGTCTTGCTACCTCTAAACAGTCCATCTCGAGATGGATTGTGTCCTGTATACAATTGTGTTATCAAAAAGCTAATAAGACCTTAGGGGGCAAACCTAAGGCTCATTCCACCAGGGGCTAAGCTGCCACGACAGCTTTGCTTCGTAACGTGCCTATTGCTGAAATCTGCAAGGCAGCCACTTGGAAGTCGGTTCATACCTTTGCTAAGCATTACTGCCTGGACTCTGATGCCAGGACAGACGCTCAGGTTGGGCAGGCTTCGCTGCGACATCTGTTCGCACAATAGTGGTGTTATTTCTCGTTTCTCCACCGCCGCTTTGGTGTGGGGATGGGCTTGCCATTCTATTCACTACATTATGACTATACACAGAGATCCCCTACTACAGAAGGAGTAGTTTCTGTCCTGTAACTCCAGTTCTGTAGTAGGGGTATCTCTGTTATAGTCATAAGCGCCCGCCCTCCTCCCCGGTGGAGAGAGACATTCATGTACGGAATGCTACAGGTCTGGCATGTTACGCCTTCAAAAAGAACTGAAAGTAACTGGGACCTGCAGGGCATTCTGGGATACTGTGAAGTTCTGGAAAGTTCTCTTAAAGGCACAGTATCCTGTTCTGAGCCACATAATGGCAGCCTATGGGGCTTGTCTGTCCAGGTTCTTCTCTCTATCATTCCTGAGGGATTTTGCTGTTAAAGCAAGGGAAATCTGTACAGGCTTTGCTGTTTTGTGGATTTTTGTGGTGGAATTTCTAGTTGAAGTACTGGACAGTGTAGCCTTTTTAGGCTGCATTATCTGTCTTTAAATTCTCTCTTAAGTGTCTGCGCAGTTCTGCATTTTTCGACACTGTAAGAGATTATTTGTGATTGCTCCGGGGTCCACGCACATGGGCGGGACTATTCACTAGATTATGACTATAACAGAGATACCCTTACTACAGAACTGGAGTTACAGGACAGAAACTACTCCTTCCCTTCTCCTACAAGGCCCACCTGGCATGACGTCATGCCGTAAATTCTCCACTGGTGAGAAGTGTGAGCAGGTACACATCGATGTGCCTGCTGTCTCGAAAAGGGTCCCTATCTGGCTCTGTTTTGCACCCTGGCACTTTTTCCCGGACTGCAGTGACAGCAGACTGCTGTCACTGCAGTCCGGAAAACAAGCATTTGCAATGCAATAGGTCTCACATTTACTTGAGTTTGAGCTATTGGCATTGTAAATAACAGTGCTTTTCATTTATGATTTGGTTTTAAAAAAAAAAAATAGAAAGGCATTGTCATTTCCAATGGCAATATCTTAAACTCGCTTGAAGGCGAGGCGCATTGCATTGCAAATGCTTGTTTAATCCGGTATCAGGCGCTCCTCTCCTGTGAGCTGGGAGTAGTTTTCGATAGAGAGATGGCAATCTTGTCTCCTGTGAATTGTGGGGAATGTTATTTCAGGTGGGAATGGAGGACTAGTGCCCTGTGAGTTGCGCTGTGCTCTTACAGGGAGGGCTGGAGGACTTGCCTCCTGGGAGCTGCCATATGATGTTAGAGTGGGAGATGGTGAGATTATCTCTTGTGAGCTGTGTTGTGTGAGTCAAGAGAGGTATGGGGTCCTGGTAACAGTGTTGTAGCCTTAGTACCCAGCCTCCAGCAGTGCGGGAATAGGAACACAGAACCACGTTTAGCAATGCTAGACTTCCCCTTCTATGCTTCCGGAGTCTGTGGCGCTCTCTAACAGAGGAGGGGAAGGGGGAATTGAAGACACCGAGATGAAGGCGACTAAGGGATATGTGTGAAGTGGACATGTGTGAAGCGGTGCCTTTGCAGCCAAGAGATAAGTCCCCGTAACAGCCCACTCCCCTACTAAATATTACACGTCATCGGGGACTCATTTCATTTATAATCTTTATTTCGGCACAATAGAGCCATAAACGATACATAAAAACAATCATACATGATACAATGCCTACTTTGAGGAAAAAATGATTTTAGAGATAGCATGGTTACGGTTAGGAAATTAATACAATAAAATCTTTATAAGTTAATTAAAAAGGCATCATTTTTTTAAAACGCATAACTCATTATTTAAGATTATTCTCACCAGTTCCAAAATTACTAATAGCTATAAAATTTCCTAAATATGTACAGACAAGTTAATGAACACAGAATAGCAGCAGCGTTAACTTCAAGTACAAAAATCAATTTACATCACAGTTTCATTTATAGATTTAAGCCCATCTTGTTGCGTACAAAGCTTATCGCAAATAAAAATCTACTCTACACCGAAAACAATCACCTGTCTAGTATCAGTTTTGATGATCCTATTTGCCTCCTTGTTTGAACGCACTCCTAGAGTAATACAAAGAGGCTTAATACATTTTTTCCTATCCATCACATAGGCTGGGCAAAAGAAGAGGATGTGCGACTTGTCTTCTTTTGTATTACTTTGACACAAGGTACATAGCTCACTGATCTTTGTTTCCCAGGTGCTTGACCATCTAGCTAAGGTTGTATTAGCTTTCAGCATTCCATACCTAAATTTCATATATAGGCTTTTGGCTAAAGGTGGTTGTACCTCGTGTAAAAATTCTTCGAAACAGGGAATATCCTTGACAACAAGAAAATTACTTGTCACGGTTCCACCTACGTGGTCATTAGACAAATTATGTACTATATGCTGTTTTCAGCAACTTTTTCGAGTTTTGCGTCAGGCTTAAGGGATCTTCCCAAAACTGTGACAACCCAATTTTATTTAACCATGTGCGCACGTGTTTTAGCCAAACATTAGAGTTATTCGAGTCCAATCTCATTCTTTCTTGGAGACCATTTCTGTAATCTACTAGCTCTGGTGTGCACCAGAGTCCCACCGATAAAGATAATGGTCGCAAGATGGCATAATGATCCGTGCGCTTCATGTTTAGGTCTAACATTAGAGGTATTAATGGTGTACTTTTTGGCAGCTTCAGGAGAGTCCTATAAAATTTATTTTCGCTATTCGTAAAAACATTCTTAGACATAGGCCCCCATATTTCTGCCCCATATAGCGCAGCAGACTGAGACTTATACTTGAGAACTTCAAGTGCGGGGGAAACTGCCTTACTAAGACTCGCCCCGTGTTTTTTTTACAATAGGCAAGGTATTCTGTGTAAATATCATTTTACTCTTTTCTACTTGAGTTTTCCATGAAAGTTTTGAATCTAGCGAAACTCCCAAGTAAGTAAAATTCTGTACAGATTCTAGTTTTTGATCATTTAGGAACAGATTCTCCCTAAAAGTTTTATGAGGGTTTATGGCCTTATATTTGGTCTTATTGGTATTAATTTCTAGGCCTTTCTTGTTGCAATATGTTTGAAATGAGTTTAAAAGGGATTGCAGACCTCTGGGTGTTTGAGAAATCAATACGGTATCGTCTGCGAATAAAAGGGCTGGAACCCTTTCTCCATTCAATTTTGGTGAGTCGTTGTTGCAGCCCTCTAAGTAAGATGGGATATCATTAACGAACATTGAAAACAATGTGGGAGCCTGCACACATCCTTGGCGGACTCCTCGCTTAATTGGAATGGCTTTTGTTAATTCGCCATTTGGTCCCCATCTTACTTGAGCATAGTTCTTTTCATGTAACCTTATGATCTGTTGGAGAAGACAGACCGGAAGCCCTTGCAAATATAAAGACTCCCATAAAAGATCACAGGACACGAGATCAAAGGCAGCCCTAAGGTCTACAAATTCAACATAAAGATGCCCTTTCCTTATATGAACATATTTCCAGCATAAGCAACAGAATCTGAAAACTTGATCAATAGTGCTTATTCTGGGCCTAAAGCCAGATTGGAACTTGGTGAGTACAGAGCTTTCCTCCATCCATATATTCATACGTGTTAAAATATGCCTTGCATAGATTTTCTGTAAAATGTCTATTAAACTAATGGGGCGATAATTGGATGGCACATTCCTATCGCCCTTTTTAAAAATTAAAACGATTTCCGCGCCCTTCCAGCTATCCAGAAAATCTGCACCAGCTGCTAGTGTATTGCACAAAAGATTAATATAAGGCGCCCAGACGTTAATTTTATGTTTGTATAAGTCGCCCGGGACTTTATCCAATCCTGGTGCCTTACCATTTTTAACTGCATTGATTGCTAGCAGTGTATCCTCTATTTCAAACTCTAATTTATTTACGCTGGGGCTAGACCATAATGTGTCCTTTTGCAATATCCCAATATTATCTGGAGTCCTATATAACTGCGAAAAAAGTTCGACCCAAGTCATTTCATCAAGAAACACATCTTTGACCACTCCTCCTGTGTGGTTCCCATTCGCCACCAGTCTCCAGAACCCCACTTGGTCCTTACTCTTAGCTGCCATTAGCAATTCCGACCAGCTTTCCTCATCCCAATTTATTCTGGCCTTCTCTTGAATCTTCTTATATTCTTTTCTAGCCGCCTTAATCTCCTCTGGGAACTTACTTTTTATCGCCACTAGAAGTCTAGCCGTACCATTGCGGCAATCCTTGCCGTACCACGGTTTCCTACTTGATATGTTATTTATGATTTTGATTGTTTTTTTTGGCATTTTGGTTACCAATGGTATTAATAAATTAAAAAACCCGATATGTGAGTCAACAAAGGCATTGCCCCCTAATGGTGTGCTTGAATAGCTGGCAAGCGTGTCAGCTAATAGTCTATAGATTTCTGCTAGCACTTCACCATGCTCCAATATGTGGGCCCAATTTAGTGAACGTCGATTATTACTATCTAATATAACATCATTAGTTGTTTCTGCCAAGTGGGGAATCTCATTCCTTGGAATTACACCAAGGAACAAACTGGAAAAAAATGACAATTGGAGTGGACGGTGGTCACTCTCACTCCTGGGCATAATCTCTAGGTCAGTTAGATAGGGCCAAATATCAAGGGAGACATTGACATAATCTATTTTGCTTTGGGAATTATTCCTTAAAAAGGTCGAGGCCTTTAGTATATCTGATGGAAGTCGGCCATTACACGCTCTCAATCCGTGCGTGGCTGTCAGCCTAATAATTTGAACTGCCAATACAGTACACTGGACCGACTCAGTATTATGTAGCAAAGGGATATTGTTATCCCTATCCTCCTCATCAAAAATGACGCCAAGACCTGTAATTGGCTCGAAATTACAATTCAAATCGCCACCTAATATTATGCTTGATTTCTCCTCCATGGTGTTTAAGAAGCAGTCCAACTTTTCCAATATCGCTGACTCTTTGGATGAACGGCAGGGTCTATTATAAACATTAAGTAAATGGAACACCCTACCTTCTTTCGTAGTTACTTTCAATCCAAGTATATCCATTGAGTCGATGTTTAGTATTGTTATTCGAACCTCAAGCGTTGCTTTTACCCATATTAGAAGTCCCCCCGAGGGCCTGCCTCTAGCAGAGGGAACTGCATCAACATTATATGTTCTATATCCTACTCTATGCGGCGTAGTTAGCGCCCAAGTTTCCTGCAGGAGGCAAATATCACTTGTTTCAATATAGCTATACCAATCTGGGTCACTAACATTTTTTGTAAGCCCCGCTATATTCCATGATATTAATTTTACATTTGAGTGATTACAGGCACTCCTATCTAAAAGAGGACCATCTAATATCTCATCACTTGTGCAGATATTTACTCCTGCCAATACTATTTCTCCACCCAAAGTCAATAAGAGTCTTTGTTTCACTAGAGCCCCTTCTCCCATATCTTCATTTTCTGGCGTCGAGACGTATGTCTGTGGTAAGGTAACGAATGGGTCATTTTTCTCTATTTACTCCATATCTATAGAGGCGAGCATTATTCCTTCTCCTTGGTCTGTTACTGAAGACAGTCAATCAACCATCTCCAAGGAGGATAAATCTTGGAATCTATTAAAAGTGGGAAGAGGAGAAAAAATCTCAGGGAACTTACATATTTCGTCCCTTTTCGGTCTGTAAAAGTATCCCAGTGGGAGGGCGTGGATATTAGTGTTATCTTTCTGAGTATCCTCACATGATCTTAATAAGTGACGGACTATGTGGGGGCGTTTAATATTTACGACTATACAGTTGCCATCAATGTTTTTCCTCTGTTCTCCCACCCACCCCACCCTAAGCACCATTATGATCTCATTCATTTTTTGCGGGGTTAATCCTTTATACTATTTTAGCCAATCCACAACCTTGTTCCTAAGATTATGCCATGTTTCCATTTGATCTCTATTTAAAGCCGGTACGCCAGTTAGTATTAATACATACGGGCATGCGGCTGGAGGTAAACTTAGATTGTCACAATTAGGAGTCGCATTAATTCCCTTAGAGCTAGGTACAGGTGTTCTTGAGTTACTGTTGCAGGGAAAACTTGATCTCTCTATAATTTGGGCAGTCCTTCTTTCTCCTGAGTCAGGAACATTACTTCGGATTGCCTTATTTCTTAATGATTGTGTTCTTTCTCCCACAATATCGGTTCCATTCAGGGTAGCTATTCCTGATTGGCCTAAGATGTTCCTATCAGGGGTCACTTCTTTATTTTTTCCATAACTTAATCTATATTCTGCAAGTAATTTGACTCCTTCTTCAAGGTTATCTCTCCCCTTTTGGAACATAGTATCCAATTTAACTATAGCCTGGTTTATTTGAGTGATTTTATCATCTAAGTCCTTCAATCTAACGGCCATGAGGTCATTTATTTGCACCTGAACAGAATCTAGAGTGGTCTTAAAAATATCTGCAACAATAAGTTCTAGCGTCTCCACCATACTATCTGCTCCATTAGAGTGTAGGGGATTATCTATCTCAGTTTGGGTTCCAAAAGATCTACATTCGGGGCTCGTATGCTCAAATAATTCAGACTGATTTTTGGCTGGCTTCCTGAAGAACTTGGTAAATTTCGCTCTCAGGGAATACTTACTAATATAACAAGAACTTGCCACAAGACTCTGAAAATATGAAAAAGACATATTTATTAAACACAATTAAGTGAGGCTACGTCACCCAACTGCCTTAGCAATTGAATGAGGCAGTCTGCTGAATGGTCTCAGCACAGACCTTTTATACCATTTATTATGCCCTAGGCACACATTTTCTCTTAGAAGTACATTATTGTTGGTCACTCCCAGGACGTGCACACAAAGCATGGTATGATGACAAACCCACTTTTCACTTTGTCAAACCCAAAATTAATCATCAAACAAACCCATAATAAACATTCTTCTTTAGACAAGCTGGACAAGACCCATAATGAAAAGGCCCGCAGCCCACATCATAAATAGGCCATAAAGAAGGAACAGAAACAGATAGGAGCAAGAAAAAGGGGTGTGTGCGTGTACAATAAACATTGCAATGTCCTGCTCTTTGATCTCTATCTGACCAGCTGCCTAACAAGGAACTGGCTCAACGAGGTCAGCCTCGGGCAAGGGAGTCAGCTTTCGCCAGGTCATGCAGGAGTCAGCACAAACCCATGCTAAGGTTATGTCCTTAAATACTTGTTCTGCTACAGTGAGGGCCTACTGTAAGGGCAATCCACAAAATTGCTGCCGTTCACAAAATGGAAGCCAAGGGTTCAGTACGAAAATGACGATTTCGAGGTGAAATCGTTACTGGAATATGACGAAAATGCTTGTACATAGTGTACCAGCCATTCTCGGTCTTTTGATATAAAAATCGTCATGCTACGACAAAGTTTATTACACAAGTCCAGAATTTTCAGTACCACAGACGCTCCTTTTGCCCTTACATAGGCAATAACCTATACTCACGCTAGTCTGAGTCCAGGTCTATATTTATCAAATCATCAAGATGTTGCTGAAGCATAATCCTATTACTTAGCGACTCTCTCGGGACAGGTCTCCTTACACACGCAATAGCACAAAGGCCATATATGGCAGGACAAAATAGGGAATGCCTCTATCTGTAGTATGTGGTACAAGACCACACACCCAACAATTAGTGTTGTTCACTACTAACTGGTGTCGATGCAGAAACTGTACAACAAGAATTATCAGTAAACTCTGACCTCCTAACTAGTCCATGTTCAGGTAAAATCTGGAAAGTATGCAAAGAAGTCGAAGTAGGAAGAGACATAGGTTGGGAGGTGGATACAGATGTGAATTGGGCAGCAAAAACAATCCCACCCATAAAAGACAATGCCATGTTTAAAAAAACACTAGAAAACACGTCATTAAGAACATATAGACAAAGTATTGACCGCTATTACAAATGAATCATAATTTCCCACAATCCTAAGCAAAGGGTAAATCCTAAAATTATCTAGTAACATTTTAGGTCTTCCTATGCCTTTCTGTAATTCATTATATGTTCAAGTGAAACAGTGGTGACCCTCATTAATGCTTTGAGGTGAAAAAAAGGGATACTCTTTCACAGAAAATGGACTTTATTCTGCTTTTACTAAACAGAATACTACTTTAAAATAATGCCAGCAGAACAATAAAATCATTCTCCTAACATGTAGTCTATACAATCACACGGAAACCTCTTGTGAAACCAACTATGCCCAGAGTCTGTTCAAAAAGCCTCTCTGGCAGACTTCTATTGTCCAATCAAGTCTGCTCCCGTTGTTGCATGGGCCTTTGGATTCAGGCGTCCCATGCTCTTGATGTTCAGTATCTGTTGGAGTGCCCTCCTGGCAAACACTCATAGCCCTTCACAAAGTCTCAATGTCTCAAGGCAGTGCACCGTATCTCTCCTCTGCGGCAGACACTACAGATATTGTGCGCTTCATTGATCAATGGGCACAGATCATCTCGTGCAGACCCGGGACCATTCTCAGACTCCAACACTCATCATTCAGTGTCAGAGGACGCTCAGGCTGCTCTTTCATGGGCACCAGAATGGAGTGCCTTTTGCCGCTCTTGGATCCTCCGGTGCACTGCACTTCCGTTGAAGCAAGGGAAAAAGGGGTGCGTGGCCAAAACTCAGGCCAAGGGGCTCAAGGGACTGCACACTGTCAGAGGTTAACCAGCACATAACAGGTGCTCTTTTGCACTGAAATCTCAAGGGACTGTGGCAAAACCAGCTCCTTCTTCTTGATGTTGAACGCCTTCTGATGAAGCAAGTGCGGTGCTTTAAACAGTTCATTGTACAACAAGGGGACTGCAAAACAGGTGGCCTGCGATCTTCAAAGGAGTGGCCACACGCCATGGGACAAGTCTGTGTTGGAATACACTGTCATTCTCAAAGGCAACACAAAAACAGAGGCAATAGGCAAAACAGTGCCTCTAGGCTCTTCAATTGGGTTTCCGTGTGAGAGCATATCTTTCATCATCATAGCGACATGGGAATTCTATCTTAATGGATGTCCTCACACATAGTGGCATCGTATAATTGGGTAAACACATGTTATCTCAATTATTACATATAAGTGTTCCTAAAATCCTCATCTAGAACATCTCAAAAGCGGGATCACATGCATATTATCATAATAATTGTGCATCAGGTGGGACTATGCAATACAAAAGCTAATTATCAAGATGTGGAAACAAAAGAGTCCTGAGAGAGTCCTGGTATTTCCATTATTTATAATACATCTGGTCCATCAAAAATTAAAGCAGTAAAAAGGAACTAAAACCAATTTTAGAATAGGCATTGAATTTGTCATTAAAAAAAAACGTAATGTGTCTCCTATTGAGGTGGAAAGCTTATCTTAGTATAGTATTGAGTCAGTTAATCAGACCTAACAGTCCTAACAGTCAGACTGGAAAAACATCAGAATAGGCCTAAAGAAAATTCTTAGAAACCAGTCTAGTTATGCAAAAAGGGAATTATACATAAGATGGGGGTCCATGGTACATTACTGCAATCTGAAAGTGTGAACCTGAACAATATGCTAATAATAATACAAAGCTGACTTGTGAAAGGAATACGGAAAAGAGGAATGGGAGTAGTACACAGCTAAAATCCCCAATAACTAGGCACGATGTGCTTGGGTGATAGTCAGGCATGTGACACAATACCAAGAGAATGGGTGATACACAAAAAAAAATCCCAATAGTCTACAAATTTAACTCTACCGTTGGCCACTACACCATATACGGTAATCTCAGCTAATGTTACAGTTCCTTCTTCAGGAAAAAATGAAACCTGGTTTCTTTTACGGTCCAGAGCCATAGGAAAGCCACTTAGGAAGCAGAATAAAACTGACTAAGGTGAAATAGAAATTAGGTCGCCATGTACAAGAGTCACAAATCTATAATTTATCCTTACGTCCAATCAGGATATATAATTTTAGGGCTGCCTGTTCCTTACAGAAAAGGGCAGTATCGTGACTACAAATGACACAATTTGCTGTTTATTTCTTCAATACTTATAGCCAAATTTGACAAACACTGGTGAAGTGTTGTCTGTCAGGTTCACAATATGAAAAAAGGAAATCATATCTGTGAATTTTAGTATCAGCGAAAATTTTACCCAACTGTTGACAGCGACACGTATCGTCATACATGTCCCTCACAACAACACGGGTGAATTTGTAATAATTTCTTAAGCGGCAACATACAACATAAAACATGCAAAAACGCACAAAACGGACGTCAAGCCATCAGATATACTCGCTGTAAAACGATAGCATATATAAATGAGCGGTGACGCATAATACTGTGTAAGGATACCCTCCTGTTTGACAGTAGATCACCAATAGTTGGTATCTGCTGTCAAATACAACTTTTGGACACATAGAACCAGCAAGACCAATTCATGATAGAACAAAATACACAAACATGAAAAACGCATGGACATTTTTTTTCAAAGGAGTTGCGCCCAAAAAAAATCTCATTTCAACCAACCAAACTCACGTGTCTTGAGCCCCCACAATCCATGAATGATCTGTGAGCAGAAACGAAAAGGAAGAAAAAAATACACAGCACACAAAAGAGAGACATATACAATATGTATAGATAATACATATAATAAAACAGACGTCAATTGTAACTTTTAAGCAGAAGACAAAACATGATACATATTAACAAACACAAAAATAAATTTCCATTACTTAACTGTTACCATCTTGTCAGTCACCTTGCAACATGAAGCCCCTTTGACTTTTCCAAAGGTAAAATCGTTTCCCTGACACCTAAAATTAGCCTTGTGCCACAATCTCTATAATAAAAAACTTCTTAATTGGCAAATCGTTCTTTCTTATTCATGTAGGCTTCAAAATTTTAGTAAAAGGCTGCATCCTATTTTTTTGTCTAAGATGTAATGCAACACTTCGTTTTCTGTCAAAATTAAAACGACTAGCAGACATTATTTTTTTAGAGCAGAAATACAAATGTCATGATGGGACTTTTAAAGAAACCTTTCAAGAAACCTTTTTTTTATAATTCCCTTTGGAATTAAGTCTTTAACTTTGAACCAGAAATTCCACCTTTCAGAGGCCTGTTTAGCAATGTTATTTTGCTTTTCACAGAGACAAGGCTCGAATTTAAAAGGTCACAATGCCAACATGACAGAGACAGAAGGCCTACTACATTTACTGTGAAGGGTTCACACATACCAGTTTTTAGAACAAATGCTTGCTACCACCCTATACAATGGTACTCATTTTAAACACCTAACGTCTAAATGGGCCCTGCTAAAGTTAGAACCTTCAATCCTGATATTAAACACAAAGTTCTGCACCGGGCACATTGGCTCACTGAGCTATGAAAAACAATCTCAATAACAACCAGCAAGTTTGTATTATACCCAAATGTATGCATTTACTGAAGCCAGAGACACTTTCACTATGGTAAATGACAAGAATATGTATTAAAAACCCATTTACCTCAATTTCGACTTTTATCTTTGGGGCACTTAAAAATAAATATCCTATAATTGTTTTACATATTAATCATCCTCAGGATGTTCTTTACACGTTACAGATATTTGACATTAGTCATATCTCATGTAAATCCATGGAAAAGTGAGTTTTTTACGCCTGCGCCAAGTGAAAACCAACATGCAAATTACCTAATTACACCTAAACACATAACTTAAATCAAATTTTAATACTAGGAGGTCATAGTATGAGTATTAAGCTTTATAAATATAAAAAAACGATTTTAAAAAGCATTTATTTTTTTCTCAAATAATTTTTCCATAATTAATAATTTTTCGTTCAATGAAACCAATTATCTGTTTTTATGATAACTCTACATATAAAGGTAAGCTGCATCCCTTTCCTAGCATTTTTAGATGCATTCATTTATGCGCCTACGCACAAAAAGCCTAACTTAAAACATGACATTTTCCGCGCCATTTTTAAAAGGCAATCAGTATTTAGCAAAAGAACCAAAAATATACTTTAAAAAATTGCTTAAAGAGAAGAAAACCCCATTTGGAATGTCTTCCAGTGATACAAAGTGATTATTTATCACTTTACTTTACTTTATTATTATTACTTATTTTTGTAACCCTCTAAAACACTATTCTGAAATGAAAAAAAATCTAACTGTGCTAAGTCCTGGGCTAAATAAACACTCCAATGCTATTTATGGCCTTCGAAAAACAACATCTGCTGCCTTAAGGCAGGAAAGGCTGAAAACTTGAAAGAGTGCTGAAACCTGAGCACGTTTTCAGTTTTACTGAAAACAGACATTTCAAGTTTTTAAAAATGCGCGTGCAAAAAGATGCATTTAAATCTAGCAAGAAAAACTTCACTTTTTTTTAAAAGTGTTTGCCTTTTTCATGTACTACACATGTAAGTGAAAAAATGCTATAAATTTGTTTCGCTACAAAAGACACAATTATTTTTGAGGCCCTTCGTATTCCTAGTGAATGTGAATTTTAACGTATCTATTTTAAGCATTTAACAGTTTGCACATATGCGTTTTTGCTTAGTCTGTAAATTAAATAGCAACACATAGCGATTTTTAGCATGTGACATAGAAAATTGCTGGAGTGTTATTTAATTTCTACTTAATATTTAATTAATCTGACATTTTACTTAACAGACTGAAAACATCAAGAAACCTACAAACACATTGAGCTTATTGCAGACATAAAGAGAAAAGATTTAAACGCTCAGGACACACAATACAGCGCTGTAAGCTATTACTGAAGTTACACTAATGAGAAAAACCACATAGACATTATAAACACACATTGAACCCACAAATCGACACTCAGGACGAAAACAAAGACATTTGTAAATACTAGCTGTAAGTCATATTTACAAGAAGCACGTCGCAATAGGGTTCCAAAAGACTGCAAAAACCATAGCCCAACAGACTGCTGTATGTGCACGAAGCCACAATACACTTAATTCACTAACTTTGGCTGGCAGAACACCAAAAATCGTTCTGCATATCTCATTCATAAAATTGCGCAGAACAAAGGATCCTTGTTTTGTATTATGTCATATTTTAATTCCCTGGGGATACAAAATCACCAAGGAAGAAATATGTTTTTAAATCTAAACCTATATCCCCTTTGGGGGAAGCCGGCTAATCCAAACGTATACAAAGTTGGCCACACAAATCTCCAAATTCGCTAAGATCAGGCATCTTATAGCTCACTAATCTAGCTTCAAACTTCAAGGGGCTATCTCTATCGATACACTCGTAAATATACAAGACCCTCGGTCTTTGAAAATTGCAATGTTCAAATAAACTAAGGACCAAAGAACTAAGAACTAAGGACTGGGAGCGACCCACTTATACTTCAACTAAAGCAGATGGAGAAAAGTCTCTTCATTACCTGCCTACACAAATTGCAATTCGCATATACAAACCTATACAAACCTATCAAAGCTATACCAAACAAATAGTTGTCCAAATTCTAACTGCACTAACAGTCTCTTTTTTTTTTTAAAAAACACTTACGCCAAAAAGGTTCCTCAGTCAGGAGTGACATCTTTTGGAGAGTTTAAGTCAGAAAAATCAAAAATATACTGGGCCGCAGAGACAAAAAATCCCCCAGAACCTCTGTGCACAGAGTACCTCTTTTAGTAGATTTCTGTCTTGCCTGCCCCAGTAGATTTCTGTCCTCTGACAAGATTACTCCTCCAGATAGTCACTTCTTGATGAGGCCCCACGTTGGGCGCCATCTGAAGAACTTGGTAAATTTACACAAGTCCAGAATTTTCAGTACCACATTCCCTATCCCACCCACTCCTCCCTTTTTGTTAGTGATCCTTTTCCCTATTGATATTGTCTTTGGTTTATTCTTTTCATGCACCCCTTGTCTTGCCCTGCGATGTCTAGTTGCCATCGAAGAAGTTAGGGACGCATCTTTCTCCAGCTGATTTTTGCTATTATTTATAGTGTGTTCCACCACAGGGCTCCCTAAAGTGTGTACAGGGGATGCAATACGCTCACTCATTGTTTTATGCAATGGGTCTATTGGGAGTGATAGGCCAGATTCATTGTATGTTGGTAGCTTAGACGGATCTAAGGATAGCCTTATTATTATTATTATTATTATTATTATTATTATTCTGAGTTTTATAGAGCGCCTGGTTACCTATTAGGCATCCCAGCGCTTACCAGAACATAACACTACTTAAAGAATGAAGGGATTAAACAGAAAACAGAAAAGTTTTTAAAAGTTTTCGAAACCGAAGCAGGCTAGCTTCCGAGCGCAGTTGTAGGGGCAACGAGTTCCACAAAGAGGCCACATTTATTGAAAACCTTCTGCCACCCGTTCTTGCCTTCTTCACCCTGCCAACCTGAAGGAGATGTTGGTCGTCAGAGCGAAGAGGACGGGGGGCCTTGTAGGGCTGGACCATCTCCCCCAGAATAGGTGGACCTACCCCGTGCAGAACTTTGTGGGCGATACAAAGTGACTTAAACTTCACTCTGTCTCTCACAGGGAGCCAGTGCAGTGCCCTCAACGCCGGGCGAGCAGATTGACGCCTGGGGAGACCCGTCAGAAGTCTGGCTGCCGCGTTCTGCACTTGCTGCAGTTTATTCAGGGTAGATTCGGGTGCACCCAGGAATAACGCATTGCTGAAGTCCAGCCGCGAGATGATAAGTCCCTGGATAAGAAGCCTTCGGGTGGTCGCTGGGAGCAGAGGCAAAATCTTCTGGGCTGCGCGGAGCAGGCCAAAGCACACGCCAGCAGTCTTTTTGGCATGAGTTTTGAACGATAGGTCCTGCTCCAGCCATACCCCCAAACTCTTGATCTCCCGTTTAGGGGGGGGAACCGGTCCCAGACAGTCTGGCCAGCTGCTGGGGGACAAAGATGGAGAGGAGTTCCCCAGCAGCATCAGTTCCGTCTTGGAGCCATTTAACTTTAGGGCTGAGCTGCACATCCACGTATAGATCTTCTCAAGACATGTGTGCAGCCGGTCGGGATGGTATGCCGACTGGGAAAGGCCTACCACCAGCTGAGTATCATCAGCATAGCTGATGATTTTAATACCCAGCGGCAGTACCACACTCTCCAGGGGGGCCATGTAAACGTTGAATAAGGTAGGGCTCAATGAAGAGCCCTGTGGCACACCACACTGGAGAGGGGTCGAAGATGATTTTTCATGGCCTTCCCACACCTCAAATGAACGATCTTCCAAAAAGGAAGCGAACCATTTGAGGGCCAGACCCGTGACCCCCACAATCTGCAGGATTCAAGCAAGCCGGGCCGAAGACGGCTGTAATGCCAGAAACCGGTCCCCGGAAGCTTGTTTCCTTTCCAGTAAAGAATTGGCTTGGTAGTTTGGTCTGCCCTGTTCCCATAATGCACTGGGCCAGGGACAGACTCATTTGCATGTAGCCAGGTTCTGAACTGGGATGGTGCAGTGAGCTAAAAAATGGTGATGGATCAAGCCCTGATCTTTTGACTGGGTAGGAGTGTTCTGCTTAATTCAGATACTCTGTCCATCACCACCCCTCTTTTTGAATCGTTTTGGCCACCACAAGTGTGGAAGGGTATGCTCAGATGTGAGTCCCTTGCTCACTGCACCATCAGGATTCAAGCAAGCCAGGCCGAAGACGGCTTTAATGCCAGAAACCGGTCCCCGGAAGCTTGTTTCCTTTCCAGTAAAGAATTGGCTTGGTAGTTTGGTCTGCCCTGTTCCCATGATGCACTGGGCCAGGGACAGACTAATTTGCATGTAGCCAGGTTCTGAACTGGGATGGTGCAGTGAGCTAAAAAACGGTGATGGATCAAGCCCTGATCTTTTGACTGGGTAGGAGTGTTCTGCTTAATTCAGATACTCTGTCCATCACCACCCCCCTTTTTGAATCGTTTTGGCCACCACAAGTGTGGAAGGGTATGCTCAGATGTGAGTCCCTTGCTCACTGCACCATCAGGATTCAAGCAAGCCGGGCCGAAGACGGCTGTAATGCCAGAAACCGGTCCCCGGAAGCTTGTTTCCTTTCCAGTAAAGAATTGGTTTGGTAGTATGGTCTGCCCTGTTCCCATGATGCACTGGGCCAGGGACAGACTAATTTGCATGTGGCCAGGTTCTGAACTGGGATGGTGCAGTGAGCTAAAAAACGGTGATGGATCAAGCCCTGATCTTTTGACTGGGTAGGAGTGTTCTGCTTAATTCAGATACTCTGCACATCACCACCCCCCTTTTTGAATCGATTTGGCCACCACAAGTGTGGAAGGGTATGCTCAGATGTGAGTCCCTTGCTCACTGCACCATCAGGATTCAAGCAAGCCGGGCCGAAGATGGCTGTAATGCCAGAAACCGGTCCCCGGAAGCTTGTTTCCTTTCCAGTAAAGAATTGGCTTGGTAGTTTGGTCTGCCCTGTTCCCATGATGCACTGGGCCAGGGACAGACTCATTTGCATGTAGCCAGGTTCTGAACTGGGATGGTGCAGTGAGCTAAAAAACGGTGATGGATCAAGCCCTGATCTTTTGACTGGGTAGGAGTGTTCTGCTTAATTCAGATACTCTGTCCATCACCACCCCCCTTTTTGAATCGATTTGGCCACCACAAGTGTGGAAGGGTATGCTCAGATGTGAGTCCCTTGCTCACTGCACCATCAGGATTCAAGCAAGCCGGGCCGAAGACGGCTGTAATGCCAGAAACCGGTCCCCGGAGGCTTGTTTCCTTTCCAGTAAAGAATTGGCTTGGTAGTTTGGTCTGCCCTGTTCCCATGATGCACTGGGCCAGGGACAGACTAATTTGCATGTAGCCAGGTTCTGAACTGGGATGGTGCAGTGAGCTAAAAAACGGTGATGGATCAAGCCCTGATCTTTTGACTGGGTAGGAGTGTTCTGCTTAATTCAGATACTCTGTCCATCGCCACCCCCCTTTTTGAATCGTTTTGGCCACCACAAGTGTGGAAGGGTATGCTCAGATGTGAGTCCCTTGCTCACTGCACCATCAGGATTCAAGCAAGCCGGGCCGAAGACGGCTGTAATGCCAGAAACCGGTCCCCGGAAGCTTGTTTCCTTTCCAGTAAAGAATTGGCTTGGTAGTTTGGTCTGCCCTGTTCCCATGATGCACTGGGCCAGGGACAGACTAATTTGCATGTAGCCAGGTTCTGAACTGGGATGGTGCAGTGAGCTAAAAAACGGTGATGGATCAAGCCCTGATCTTTTGACTGGGTAGGAGTGTTCTGCTTAATTGAGATACTCTGTCCATCACCACCCCCCTTTTTGAATCGTTTTGGCCACCACAAGTGTGGAAGGGTATGCTCAGATGTGAGTCCCTTGCTCACTGCACCATCAGGATTCAAGCAAGCCGGGCCGAAGACCGCTGTAATGCCAGAAACCAGTCCCCGGAAGCTTGTTTCCTTTCCAGTAAAGAATTGGCCTGGTAGTTTGGTCTGCCCTGTTCCCATGATGCACTGGGCCAGGGACAGACTAATTTGCATGTAGCCAGGTTCTGAACTGGGATGGTGCAGTGAGCTAAAAAACGGTGATGGATCAAGCCCTGATCTTTTGACTGGATAGGAGTGTTCTGCTTAATTCAGATACTCTGTCCATCACCACCCCCTTTTTGAATCGTTTTGGCCACCACAAGTGTGGAAGGGTATGCTCAGATGTGAGTCCCTTGCTCACTGCACCATCAGGATTCAAGCAAGCCGGGCCGAAGACCGCTGTAATGCCAGAAACCGGTCCCCGGAAGCTTGTTTCCTTTCCAGTAAAGAATTGGCTTGGTAGTTTGGTCTGCCCTGTTCCCATGATGCACTGGGCCAGGGACAGACTAATTTGCATGTAGCCAGGTTCTGAACTGGGATGGTGCAGTGAGCTAAAAAACGGTGATGGATCAAGCCCTGATCTTTTGACTGGGTAGGAGTGTTCTGCTTAATTCAGATACTCTGTCCATCACCACCCCCCTTTTTGAATCGTTTTGGCCACCACAAGTGTGGAAGGGTATGCTCAGATGTGAGTCCCTTGCTCACTGCACCATCAGGATTCAAGCAAGCCGGGCCGAAGACGGCTGTAATGTCAGAAACCGGTCCCCGAAGCTTGTTTCCTTTCCAGTAAAGAATTGGCTTGGTAGTTTGGTCTGCCCTGTTCCCATGATGCACTGGGCCAGGGACAGACTAATTTGCATGTAGTCAGGTTCTGAACTGGGATGGTGCAGTGAGCTAAAAAACGGTGATTGGTCAAGCCCTGATCTTTTGACTGGGTAGGAGTGTTCTGCTTAATTCAGATACTCTGTCCATCACCACCCCCCTTTTTGAATTCTTTCTGCAAGAGCAATCTCATGAGTTATAAGTGATTCTGCTCTTAAAATGAAGTTATCGAGCGTCCCCGCTAGACATTTCTGTTTACTCATGGCAATATACTTATATTTATGCAGTTATGTAAGAATACGTTAATAGCTTTCCTCGCTGACTTTATCCAGTCAGAATTAACCTTACACACACAATAATGGGGTAATAGAGTGAACGGTTAGCTATTTATCAGAAAGAAAACACAGTTCAACAGCTACATTAATAATCAATATCAGGGGTATAAATACTCCCTTGCCTTCACCCCGCGATGTTTAACTAATAATATCCCTTAGGAAATCAATCGGTAAGAGTATCACAGTTTGGTTTTTCCCTTTTCCCCTTCTTCAATCGAACCCAACCAAGTATCAGTAAGGGATAAGCCTGTCGATAGCAATTAAAACAATGTCAGCATGGGTTATTTCGGTATAACATACCCGATGTAATTGAAAATTATTTTGGCGTACAAGGGCCAAGAGGGATGGCCCAGCCCAGCCTCTTTCGGCCTCGGACGTCCGCTGATGGCCCTGCCCTTGTCCCGGGCTTCTCCCGGCACGCTTCCATGCAGCGGGTGCGGCGAGTGGTTATGTAGCGGCAGTAGGCGGTGCTCGGCCCAGGCACAGGTGACAGCAGTTACGGGGCTGCTGGGACTTTGAGTCCTTCTGGAGACCTGCTAAGGCACTTCACGCTCTTCCCAAACGAAATCCAGCAATAACAGCACAGTCCCTTGGAACGAAGCGGCACCCGCGCAGCGGGTGCGGCGAGTGGTTATGTTGCGGCAGTAGGCGGTGCTCGGCCCAGGCACGGGTGACAGCAGTTACGGGGCTCCTGAGTCCTTCTGGAGACCTGCTAAGGCACTTCACGCTCTCCCCAAATGAAATCCAGCAATAACAGCACAGTCCCTTGGAACGAAGCGGCATCGGGGACTCAATACTCCACTTCTGGACTTTTGCATAAGTGGAAGGAACCCCATGCATTACGAGTGGTATGGTCCGGGTCACCTTAATAGAACTCATTGGTCTAAAGTCCCACATAACAATGTTTTGTAGAAGGAAAAACTGAACTGGAAAGTTGTGATCTGGAGACCTTAGTCCACAGCTTTCCAAACTGTGTGGCGCGACACGTTACTGTGTCGCACTCCAGGCGTAGTTGTGTCGCACGATGTGATGTGATGACGTCAGGGGCGGCTGATATAGGGGAGTGCGACTCGAGCCTCACTCAGTGTTTTCGTGCAAGGCGGAGTAGCAACATATCAGCAGCGGAGCCTCGTGGTGCCTCGTGTTCAGGAGCTCCATTCACCTATACCGAGTCTCAGCGGCGGTCTCAGTCAGCGGCGGAGTGACATGGGCCTGCACACAGCGAGAGGTCACTGGAAGTATTGACCTCCCCTCCCCCCTCCGGGAGTGCACTCACTCGGTAAGTAAGATCTAGAAATGTTATCAGCAGTATAGACTTGAGGTAGAAAACGTTTATGCATCTCCGTGGGCATCAACTCCTGACAAATGTGGTATTTGCAGCACTACAGACAGATTCCCACATTCCTAGTCACCAATAGAAGCCTCTCTGCCCCCTCCCCCTCCCCGCTGCATTCGTAATGAGATCAATCTTACAGATAATGGAAGCATTAACATGCTCACCTCCCAGGCAGAGATTGCACAGACCTAAGCGCAGCTCAAGCCCATCAGATACCAAAATATGTTACATTTTCCTGAAGTCCGTTTTTTTCACGAGTCCCTTATCCAAGATCTCGGGGCTGAAATATATGGAACTCGTGGAAGTGAAAAAAGTGCACAGTTAGCATTAAAGGTGACCGGATTAGTGCGTCCCATTTGGGCGTGAACAAACTTCAGGGTCAGTGTACGTTGATAGTGTCTCACACCCTAGTGATGGCTTTAGTGCTGTGTCCAGTATCGGGGGCTTCCAGGTGCTGCTGATTATATGCCTACACCCGAGACAACCGAGGCTGGTCGTGGGTCCAAACTTGAGCTATGAGACATTCATTTCAGGGCAAAGCACTGGAACAAACTGATTTTATTTATGTTCTGTGTGAGCCCTCGTCAGGTGGCATGAAGTGCCCACAACTGGGGCTAACTGACGTCAGTTGTGTACGGAGACGATTTCTAGCTGAAGTTGTGAGCAAAGACTGCAGCTAGCTGAAGTACGTGCACTGCTCTAGTATTCCATTCATGGTGCACACTTGTGTCTCTTCTGTGAGCCCTTTGGCGATACGTGCACTGCTCTAGTATTCCATTCATGGTGCACACTTGTGTCTCTTCTGTGAGCCCTGGGGCGATACGTACCCTGCTCTAGTATTCCATTCATGGTGCACACTTGTGTCTCTTCTGTGAGCCCTGGGGCGATACGTGCACTGCTCTAGTATTCCATTCATGGTGCACACTTGTGTCTCTTCTGTGAGCCCTTTGGCGATACGTGCACTGCTCTAGTATTCCATTCATGGTGCACACTTGTGTCTCTTCTGTGAGCCCTGGGGCGATACGTACCCTGCTCTAGTATTCCATTCATGGTGCACACTTGTGTCTCTTCTGTGAGCCCTGGGGCGATACGTGCACTGCTCTAGTATTCCATTCATGGTGCACACTTGTGTCTCTTCTGTGAGCCCTTTGGCGATATGTGCACTGCTCTAGTATTCCATTCATGGTGCACACTTGTGCCTCTTCTGTGAGCCCTGGGGCGATACGTACCCTGCTCTAGTATTCCATTCATGGTGCACACTTGTGTCTCTTCTGTGAGCCCTGGGGCGATACGTGCACTGCTCTAGTATTCCTTTCATGGTGCACACTTGTGTCTCTTCTGTGAGCCCTGGGGCGATGCGTGCACTGCTCTAGTCTCTAGTATTCCATTCATGGTGCACACTTGTGTCTCTTCTGTGAGCCCTTTGGCGATGCGTGCACTGCTCTAGTATTCCATTCATGGTGCACACTTGTGTCTCTTCTGTGAGCCCTGGGGCGATGCGTGCACTGCTCTAGTATTCCATTCATGGTGCACACTTGTGTCTCTTCTGTGAGCCCCTTGGCGATACGTGCACTGCTCTAGTATTCCATTCATGGTGCACACTTGTGTCTCTTCTGTGAGCCCTGGGGTGATACGTACCCTGCTCTAGTATTCCATTCATGGTGCACACTTGTGTCTCTTCTGTGAGCCCTGGGGCGATACGTGCACTGCTCTAGTATTCCATTCATGGTGCACACTTGTGTCTCTTCTGTGAGCCCTTTGGCGATACGTGCACTGCTCTAGTATTCCATTCATGGTGCACACTTGTGTCTCTTCTGTGAGACCTGGGGCGATACGTACCCTGCTCTAGTATTCCATTCATGGTGCACACTTGTGTCTCTTCTGTGAGCCCTGGGGCGATACGTGCACTGCTCTAGTATTCCATTCATGGTGCACACTTGTGTCTCTTCTGTGAGCCCTTTGGCGATACGTGCACTGCTCTAGTATTCCATTCATGGTGCACACTTGTGTCTCTTCTGTGAGCCCTGGGGCGATACGTACCCTGCTCTAGTATTCCATTCATGGTGCACACTTGTGTCTCTTCTGTGAGCCCTGGGGCGATACCTGCACTGCTCTAGTATTCCATTCATGGTGCACACTTGTGTCTCTTCTGTGAGCCCTGGGGCGATGCGTGCACTGCTCTAGTATTCCATTCATGGTGCACACTTGTGTCTCTTCTGTGAGCCCTTTGGCGATGCGTGCACTGCTCTAGTATTCCATTCATGGTGCACACTTGTGTCTCTTCAGTGAGCCCTGGGGCGATACGTGCACTGCTCTAGTATTCCATTCATGGTGCACACTTGTGTCTCTTCTGTGAGCCCTGGGGCGATGCGTGCACTGCTCTAGTATTCCATTCATGGTGCACACTTGTGTCTCTTCTGTGAGCCCTTTGGCGATGCATGCACTGCTCTAGTATTCCATTCATGGTGCACACTTGTGTCTCTTCTGTGAGCCCTGGGGCGATGCGTGCACTGCTCTAGTATTCCATTCATGGTGCACACTTGTGTCTCTTCTGTGAGCCCTGGGGCGATGCGTGCACTGCTCTAGTATTCCATTCATGGTGCACACTTGTGTCTCTTCTGTGAGCCCTGGGGCGATGCGTGCACTGCTCTAGTATTCCATTCATGGTGCACACTTGTGTCTCTTCTGTGAGCCCTTTGGCGATGCGTGCACTGCTCTAGTATTCCATTCATGGTGCACACTTGTGTCTCTTCTGTGAGCCCTGGGGCGATGCGTGCACTGCTCTAGTATTCCATTCATGGTGCACACTTGTGTCTCTTCTGTGAGCCCTGGGGCGATGCGTGCACTGCTCTAGTATTCCATTCATGGTGCACACTTGTGTCTCTTCTGTGAGCCCTTTGGCGATGCATGCACTGCTCTAGTATTCCATTCATGGTGCACACTTGTGTCTCTTCTGTGAGCCCTGGGGCGATACGTGCACTGCTCTAGTATTCCATTCATGGTGCACACTTGTGTCTCTTCTGTGAGCCCTGGGGCGATACGTGCACTGCTCTAGTATTCCATTCATGGTGTCCTATCTTTGCTCTGCAGTGTGATCTATACTATTAGCTGCACTGCTTAGATATTCCACACACTCTCACAGCTCTATGTTGTGTCCTCCACTAGTTTATGCATTGTTTTAGTATATTATTGATAGGGATACCCTCAAAGTTCTGCAGTGCATCCTGCAGTGCTCTAATCTTCCATTGCTTGGGTACCCTCACAGCTCTGCTCTTTGCCGTCTGCTGGTACATGCACTGCTCTGCATTCATTGATGGGGTTCCCTAGCTGCTACTGGTGCATTCATTGCTGTAGTGTTCCACTGATGAGGTTCCCTGGCTGCCATGCTCTGCAGTGTCCCTTCTGATGATACCAGCAGTGCTCCAATATTTCATTGTTTGAGAGCTCTCATAGCTCTGCTGTCTGCCCTTTACCGGTACCTGCCCTCATAACCAAATGATGTGGTACCCTTACAGCTCTGCAGTGTGTCTGTTGTTTGTACTTGTATTGCTTTAGGATTCCATTGATAAGTTACCCTCACGGCTTTGCAATATTCCACTTACTGTTACCCGCATGGTCTAGTATTCCACTGATGGCGTACCCTCACAGCTTGTCAGTGTACCCTATGTTAGCATCTGGACTGTCTTAGAATTCCATTGACGAGGGACCGTCCCATCAACGCTGTGGAGTGTGGCCTCTCTTGGTTCCTGCACTGCTCTGGTATTCCACTGATGGGGTACCCTCTCAGCTCTGCAGTGGCCCCTATACTGCTCCAGTGTTCCATTGATGGGATACCCTCACAGCTCTGCAGTGGGCCCTATACTGCTCCAGTATTCCATTGATGGGGTACCCTCTCAGCTCTGCAGTGGCCCCTATACTGCTCCAGTGTTCCATTGATGGGATACCCTCTCAGCTCTGCAGTGGCCCCTATACTGCTCCAGTGTTCCATTGATGGGGTACCCTCACAGCTCTGCAGTGGGCCCTATACTGCTCCAGTATTCCATTGATGGGGTACCCTCACAGCTCTGCAGTGGGCCCTATACTGCTCCAGTATTCCATTGATGGGGTACCCTCACAGCTCTGCAGTGGGCCCTATACTGCTCCAGTATTCCATTGATGGGGTACCCTCACAGCTCTGCAGTGGGCCCTATACTGCTCCAGTATTCCATTGATGGGGTACCCTCACAGCTCTGCAGTGGGACCCCTACTGGTACCTGCACTGCTCGGATTCTAGCTGAAGTTGTGAGCACAGGCTGCAGCTAGCTGAAGCGAATTGTCTGCACAGACAAGTTCTAGCTGGAGTTAATTGTGTGCACAGACTGGTTCTAGTTGAAATTAATTGTGTGCACAGACTGGTTCTAGTTGAAATTAATTGTGTGCACAGATTAGTTCTAGCTGAAGATGGTGTGCATAGACTGCAACTAGCTGAAGTCAACTGTGTGCACAGACAAGCTCTAGCTGATGTTAACTGTACGCACAGACTGGTTCTAGCTGAAGGTAATTGTGTGCATAGACTGGTTCTAGCTGAAGGTAATTAGGTGCACAGAATGCAGCTAGATTAGGTTAATTGAGTACACAAATTTGCTCTCTAGCTGAAGTTAATTGTGTGCACAGACTGGTTCTAGCCAAAGGTGATTGTGTGCATAGACTGGTTCTAGATTAAGTTAATTCTGTGCACAGATAGCAGCTAGCTAAAGGTAATTGATTGCACATACTGCAGGTAGCTGAAGGTAAGTGGGTGCACAGGCAGCAGCTAGCTGACTTCAATTGTGTGCACAGATTGTAGCTAGCTGAAGTTAATTGTATGCACAGACTACATCTAGCTAAAGTTAATTGTGTGCATAGGCTGCATCTACCTGACGTTAATTGTCTGCACAGACTGCAGCTAGCTGGCATTAATTGTGTGCACAGACTGCTTCTAGCGGCCGTTGTGTGCCCAAAGAATAGATCACTGGAGTTAATTGTGACCTCAAACACTGGCACTAGTGATGTGATGCATGTGCCCAGGCTGATGATGAAAGCATGCCCAGACCCTGGGGAGATCTTTAGTCAATTGTGCTGCAGACTCTGTGGAGTCTATTGTCAGGGATGTGTCCAAACTCTGGGCACAGCAGATACCGACTGGGTGCCCAAACTAGTCCTGTGATTAAAGTCTAGGATTTGGTGATCATAATCTATAATGAAATCAACTGAAACACTATCACACTTACTACAGATAGATGCACTGAAGTACATTTTGTAGATTGACTGCTTCTTAACCCCTTGGCCGCGGCGGTAATTCCACCGCGGCGCTCGGAGGGGGGTCACGCTGCGCCACCATGCTTGTGACGGAACCACTCCGTCACGAGCCACGGGCACGCTGTGCTCATGACGAGTGGTTCCGTCACTGCCCCGCCCGCTCATCAATTCAGCCGCGCAGGCGCGGAATTGATGCAGCGTGGGCGGTGCAGGCGTGATGGAACCACTCCGTCATTAGCACAGCGGGTTAAACAGGTTTCGGATTTGTAAATACGCTATCTTGATTGAATGCCATTGAAACAAGCATTTGCAAACTCAGTAGGCTCGGCCTTGGCAAGCGAGTATGATATTTTAATAATGCAATATTTGCAACAACAAAAAAAACATGCTGCTTCCTAAACCTTAATAAGGCATTAAAACTGCTCCCAGAGCAGAACAATGGTTTTGACCTGGAAGCAGGATGCACTGGGTGGGGGCATTTGAAACCCTGCCAGCCATGGAGATACTGTTGGAGTGGACCAAGGGACATCATTAACTTGAAAGGAACAGAGGAAAACCATGCCCATTCATAGTTCAGTGTAAGGAGAGACCTGAAAAAGGGAAAGAAATCGCACCAATGCCCACACTAGCCAGGTTGATGCAAAAACCTGTGGGGAGTTAAGCTACCCCGCTGCACTTGTTTGGGGTGGACACAGAGGAGTGGGCTGCCCTTTTCCCTGGACACACCTCTTGGTGGACACAAGAGATCTGCACATATAACTGTAAAACTAGAGTTGTTCAGTTAGCCATTATGATAGTGTTGCACTCTGGTTGTTTGTAAATTCCAAAAGTCACGTTCCAAGCACACATTTTTTTTCTGTTAAGGAAATGCTTTGTTAATATTTCTGGCTTTTGAAACTGGTTGCGATTCCAGCTGTGTTTACTGCTTACTCTTCTAGTGTACATCCATTGTCATATAGCTGGGGCTGAATTGAGGTGGCGAAGTGAGCTAAAGAATGATGATGGATTCAACCTAGATCTGTGCCTGGGCGCGGTGTCTGTAAATTTTCAGCGCTCAGTCCACCATCTCCTTGTGTTGCTTTATTGTTTTATAGGCCAATCTTAAGTCCTATGATATTATTGATTAGATTACAATGAGATTCTTGAAAGATGGCAGCCATTATTTTCAACACGGCTTGGGCAACAGTTTGATTTCCCAACCATTTTAGAGGTTTCAGAAATGTGGTCCTCCAACTTAATTAGAATTTCCCATGGGCAATGTTGGCGTGGTGCTTCCACCTTCAATGGCATGTTTTCCGCGTGCCGCACTGCTACCAGAGCCAGCGTCAATGCAGTTATTACTTCTGTCCCACCTTGTGCTCAGAGATCTGATGTCACATGATTATCTACTACTCAAATCCTGAAATGTTACTGTAGAGAATGAAGACTGCAAGCAAGGCGTAACATTGTTAAACTTTGTATCTTATGTTCTTCCAATCTATAGATTTCCACATTTCTTCATTTTCCCGGAAGGCAAACAGAAACTCAAAATGGATACGTTTATAATTCGGAAGCGAAAAGCTGGTGACGATGACGTTTACAAAGAACCAACTGTTGCAGCTATTGAGCAAAGTACGCAAGAATCTTCTGAACGGTCTGTCTCAGTACATAAGAAGTATAAAGAGAAAATCACCAATCTCCGTTTATATAATAAAGCTTAAATGGAACTGGGGTTCACATTTTCTGGTATTGAAATCCATCCTTGTCCCCAGTGTTTAGTTTGTGGGAAAATACTTGCAAATGAAAGTATGGTACCAAATAAATTAAAACGCCATTTTACCACAAAACACAGCCATTTGTCAGAAAAAACCAGTAGGATACTTTATTGACCTTGCAAAATCTAAAAGGAAGCAGTCTGCATCATTCACAAAGAGAATGAAGACCTCGGAGAAATCTCAAAAGGCAAGTTACTTGGTTGCTCAAATAATTGCCAAAAACAAGGAACCACACACTGTTGCTGAAACCACCATAAGGCAATCTTGCTGTGCTATTGTTCGAACAATGTTTGGGCCAGAATTTGAGATTAAAGTTAATAAAATCCCTTTGGCAGATAACACAATTGGAAGACGGATTCAAGATATGTCTGCTAACGTTAAGCTGTAAATGAAGGACATTTTTCAAGGCGACAATATGATCTTTACATTGCAACTAGATGAATCACCAGATGTCAGTGAGTTAGCTCAATTACTGTTTTTTATATGTTTAATTCATACTGACAACATTATTGAGCAATTCCTGTGTTGTCTAGAACTTCCATTGAGAAGTAGATGTGAGGATATATTTCAAAATGTAGATTGCTTTATGAAGGAAAATAATTAGCGCTGGTTAAATTGTGTCGGGATATGCACGGATGGTGCACCGTCAATGGTTGGCTCAACAAAAGGTTTTATAGCTTTAGCAAAGAAAGAAAATGAAACTATCATATTTACTCATTGCTTTTTACATCGTGAGGCATTAGTCGCGCAAACCATTGGGAATGAATTAAGGGAAGTTATGGACAAAGTGATTCAAATGGTGAATTACTTTAAAAGCCGACCTCTTAAATCAAGAATATTTGCTCATATTTGTGAACAAATTGGGGCAAGGTTTAAAAAGCTCCTACTGCACACAGACGTTAGTTGGCTCTCAAGAGGTTGTGTGCTTTGTCGTGTATACGAATTGCGTGACATGATGCTTAAACTTTTTGATGACAATAAGCAGCACGAGTTCTGCGGTCTAATTCAAAACAAACTTTGGTGCACAAAATTGGCATATCTTGCTGACATATTTGAACATTTGAATAAAATTAACACCAGTATGCAAGGAAAAGGAGAAAATATCTTAACAGCAGTAGATACAATTTGTGCTTTGAAAGACAAAATACAAATTTGGGAAAGGAAAGTGAAAGAAGGCAGTTTTGAAATGTTTTAAAAAACAGATGAGTGTCTGATGAAATGTGATATCAGCCCGCTGATTGTTGACCATTTAACATTCCTCGGAGAGAAAGTTTCTCATTACTTTCCAAATGTTGCAATCCAAGACTATGATTGGATCAGAAATCCATTTCTTTCAACTGCACCTGGGAACTTCTCTCTTACTGAAGAAGAATCAGCTGAAATAAAAAATGATCGAAGTATGTTCATGATGCTTGCAGAGGGTGATTTAGACAGCTTTTGGGTTCGTGTTACAAAAATGCACCCAAACCTAGGTAAAAAAGCGTTAAGCATTCTCTTGCAGTTTTCTACTACATACATTTGTGAAGTATCCTTTTCAACAATGACAAACTTAAAGACACTGAAACGTGGATGCTTGAAAATGCTTGATGATGAAATGCGAGTGTCTTTATCAAGTATTCAACCAAATATTGATCAGCTGTGTTCATCCCATCAGCCTCATATATCTCATTGAAAAAGTAAGACAAGTGCTGTTGTTTTTATTCACATTTTGTCATTCTTGTGCTATGAGAGACTACGGAGCAATTTGGAAAAGCAAAGTGAACGAAGGAAGTTTTGAAATGTTTTCCAAAACTGCTGAGTGATATCAGCCCGCTGATTGTTGACCATTTAACATTGCTCGGAGACAACCTTCATCATTACTTTCCAGATGCTGAAATCCAAGACTATGATTGCATCAGTGTCCTTATCTAATATTCCACCAAATATTGACCAGCTGTGTTCATCTTATCCACCTCATTCATCTCAATAAAATAGTAAGTGCAGTTGTTTTTATTCAAAGTTTTCATTCTTGCACATATTTACATATTGTTACTCATAAAGGACATCATGTTTTGGAACGGATTTTTGTATAACTCATATTTAGCAAGGCAGCAAGTGGACTTTGTGCGTGGTTGAAAGGGTTGGCAGCGCATGCACCCTCCCTTTTTGTGCCATAAATCACTGGGACATGTGTCAATGTGTGCATGATTATATTCTTGTTTCATGCACAAACCTAACCTTGATCACACTGTTTTGCCAGTCACTGTCTTTGTTAGAACAGATTAATAATTGCTTTATTAACCTTCCTGCTTTCTCAAATTTGCTTGGAAATTCACCATTTGCCCACTACTTTTTAAAAAATTTCTCGGGGGAGAACCCCCCTTGGGTGGTTCCGGCTCGCTTGCTCGCTTTACAGTGTCACTCATTTTTTTTTTTTGCCCAGAATCCCGTGTCACCAACATGAAAAATTTGGAAAGCTGTGCCTTAGTCTATGCACCCCTTCCCTTCTCTGTGGGAGTGATGACCTCTGATTAGCCAGTTCATGACTGCAGAGACACACTGGTCTTGCGCCTTGGGAGAGGTCCATTAGTGACCATTAACGCCCTATCTCTACGGCAAAAGGCGCTTATTGCCACAGACAAGGTCATGATGAGGCCACCTCTGACACACAAGCTCTTAAAAGACTTTGAGCGCCGCATCTTACCTATAGTGCTAATGTCGAGACACGCCCACTAACTTAAGGATCTGCAAAGAGTGCCACTTAATGACTCACAAACCAGTTAAAGTATTCCTTAAAGTCAATATTTAATACTGATTTACTCAAGAAAATCAATAAGTTGGACTTCGTTACTTAATTAATCAGAAAACATTTGGTTGACGCATCCACCACATGAAGTTTTTAGTTTGCAAACTACTTTCCAATTCACTGCACACTCGCAAATGGACGAGCCTGTATTTTTGTGTACTATTTTCACAACTTCCTTCATACTGTTTCAAAATGCCGGTAACATGAAAAACGCCGGGGAAAGTTTGTGGAGTCACCAGATGTCATGGAAGAGTATTTTAATTAAATAAATTAAAAATTAATTAAATATACATAAAGGTGAGCGCTGTGCTTAAATAGAGCGCGCGCAATTTCATAAGTGATTAAACAAAGAAAGCGAACGCCGCGAGTAAAGAAAGTGAAAGCACACTATGCACACGTTCGACTAAGATGCTGTAATAACATGTGTACAACATACGCTTGCATATGTCCTGTCCGGGCGCGTGCATATGTCCTGTCCGGGCACGTGCACATGCCTTGCCGGGCAGGCTCGCCGAATGTGATTCTAGGCAAATTAATTAATCTCTCGAAGCCTACCAAAAATAACTGTGTCCTTGTGTAACTAACGCGAGTGGTGCTCCTATAACGCATTCTGATACCTTTGGGTCGAGTTCGCGCTATATAAATATGCAGGCTAAAAAGAAATACTGCTCAGCCATCTCAAACAACCGATTGTAAGGTGAAGAACTCTGTCTTGTTAATGCTGTCATGAAGTTTTTAGTTTGCAATCGAGGAGTCCAGGCTCATGCACATGTCCTGTATGGGCAGGCATGCCGAACGAAGACTCGGCGGAAGTGCTGCTCCAGGGCATCGGCGGCTGACCTGTTGCACTACCGGAGGACTTGGCTGCTCACGCGGGACACAGCAGTGAGTGTGTGGCGGCCTGGGCAGGCTGAGAGCGGACCGTGTTAGGAGACTGCCTGAAGGTCCTGTGTTGCGCTGATGCCGTGCTCGAGCAGAATCTCCCGTCAGGGTGGGCGATGCCTAAAGGTGACAGGGCGGACACAAACCCTGCCTTCAAAGGACACAGGGTATACAACTTGGTGAACCAATTCAAATACTCCTCGGGTGTTTCCACAGACAAAAAAACTAAATCAGAAATAAGGAAAAATACCACAATGTAGAACCATAAACTTTGCAAGGCAGCGGCTAAATAAGCGCCCTTTGCCTCCAGCATTGGACTTCTATGCCTCTAAAGCTACTTCGTCTTAAACTAACTGAATGTTAGCATGAAAACGGCTTCCCTATTTTGGCATGGCATTCCTTTTTAATGTTAACAGCCATAAACATGTTAATCTTCGTCATCATGGCATTTCTGCCATGACTGTTATGGTTGAGACTTTTTCAAATGTCTCACAGTTCAAATCACCTTCTAGTGAGTTTAAACTTGGGCTGAAGTCGATCCATAAATCACAATAAAACACAGCTGTTAAGCGCATAATGAGCGGACATTATAGCTATCGTGAAGAATAAATATATAAAATAGAATATCAAAAATCAAATGCACAGACACAAAAAATATATAGTGACTTAGAACAAGAACAATTACTGCTTTTTTGTCTCCTTATTCAGTTCCTAAGCGTCTCAAAATCAACGCATACTACATATAATCAGCCTGTGGCACTCACATTTTTTCTGTGTAGCACTTGCCATTTTACCATTTGTTAGCTCGCTCTTCGCGTTCCCATCATTACGTACACCATGAGAAGAAAGGCAACCTCAAGGCAGCTGGCGATGACTTTAGCAGGGTGGTTGGAAGAGAAATCTGCATCAAATGCAGTGATGTTAAGAACTCGTGGGAACTCTTCTAGAACAATCTTGTTCCAGTTTTTGTAGGCTGGAGATCCTCTTTGTGGCTGTTCTGTACTAATTAGTAGCAGAGCGAGAAATTTGACATTGTGCAAAACCTACCTTGGAACCTTATTAATGCCTAGAAGAGCACACCACAGAACATGGAAGTGGGGCAGGTCATTCAGGAATATGTGGTCTCAGTATCCACTAGAAAAATAGAGTAACTTGTTGTTCTAATGGATACTGCTACCTGCTAGTTCTTCACTTTTTGAATAGATACCAAAGCAGTACTGTGGTGTCTGTGCATCTTATTTTAGTGTACTTCCTTTATATACATATGTTGGAATGTTACTTTGTGCTTGTCAGTATATTCTATGTACTACCTACAATAGAATGTTTGGGCCAGGTACTGGAATTGCTCTACAGGCAGTTGGAGCTATCACCTTGAGCCCTTAATACCTGCATGCTGCTGTATCCTGTAGACTTCAATAAATCCATTAAAAAATTGAAGACTCCTGGTTTATATGATTGACCATTCGTCTTACTGATGAGAGCACACATGCAAAAAAATTGGTCATTTTGGCAATGTTTCTAGAGGAGGCAAACGTCACCCTGTTAGATTGGTTCAAGACTCTGATGCTGATACTGATATTGTAGAAAACAAACTTGAAGAATTAATGTTAGCTGTAGATTGTATTGACATTACCAATGTACATTCCAATAACACATTATCAGATCCTTTGGTTCAGATTTTTATTGACAATGTCAATATTCTGCTACTTATAGATTCTGGGGCAAGAATTACTATCATTTCTCTTGATAAGTATAAACAAAGCTGGGCACATAAGGTGTTATTGCCCCCTGATGTTGTCACTACAGCGTTTGAAGGCAGCAGAATTGATGAAGCTGGATATTTTTGTGGCAATATCACTTTTGAAACTAAGACTATTCATGGTAAGATTTATGTGTCATAAAAAGGCATTACTGTACTGGGTTGGTGGCATGAAGACGAATTTGGGATGATCAACAAACCTGGTCACAAACATCCTGTCTCTCTTACTAGTTCTGTTTCTGACCACACATTTTGGAAAGAGAAGTTTAAAAATGTATTTTCTGACAAAATCGGTTTGATATAAAAAAAAATCCCACACTATTAAGATTAAAGAGGGTGTGCAACCAGTCAAGCATTAGCTATGCAATGTACCTCACAGTGTTAGGAATGAACTTTCTGCAATGTTAAATAGCATGCAAAACAATGGTATTAAAGAGAAAGTACTCAAAGTAGATGCCACACTTTGGCTTTCTCTGATTGTTTTGGCCTAAAAAAAATGGCAAATTGCGCTTATGCATTGACTTGCGCTCCATTAATAATGCAATTTGGGTAGAAAATTTTCCATTACCCCGTATTGAGGATCTTATCACTGCAGTTGGCCAATCCAAATGGTTTTCTAAACTGGACTTACGAGCTGCATACCATCAGGTGGAATAAGACGAATCTTCAAGGCATTTCACAGCTTTCGTTACACCTGATGGTACATTCCAGTTCCGCAGGATGCCATTTGGTTTGGCATCAGCTGCATCTGTATTTCAGAAAGTCATGAGTAATATGTTTAAGGATATTCCTAACGTAGTTGTATTACAAGATGATATTTTGGTGCACACTGGTTCAAAAGAAGAACACAATGTCGTACTTGAACAGGTACTCACCATATTAAAAGACAATCAAGTTACAGTCAGAGAAGACAAATTTATTTTTTCGGTAAATGAGATTGAATATTTAGGACACGTTCTTTCCAAAGATGGTGTCAAACCTAAGCCTAGCATTATGGATGGCATTGTCAATGTTCATCACCCAATAGACAAAGATCAACTTCGTTCGTTCATTGGACTTGGTGAATTTTATTCCAAGATCATACAGAATTTTGCAAGCCTCACTGAATGTTTCAGAAGTATTTTAAAGAAAAACTCTGATTTCATATGGACAGCCACTTGTCAAGACCATTTTCAACGCATCAAAGAGAGTATCCTTTCTGCTCCCGCTCTTTAAGCATGCATGGAAGGACAACAATGAACTTACAATTGGTTTTGCTTCAAGACGGATGAAGATGTTGAACTGAGATATTCAGTTATTGAGAAAGAATTGCTTGCTTGTGTTTGGGGAATTGAGAAATTCCGACCATACTTTTGGAGGATAAAATTTTGTCTGAAGACCGGTCACAAGCCATTAGGTGATATACTCAAGATTAAAAAGCAACTGCTAGGTTAACTAGGTTAGCCACCAAGCTTTTAGAATTCAATTTCACTGTGCAATACATAGCTGGAGGTACGAATATCAAAGCTGACTTCTTGTCCAGACAGCCTGTGCATGAGGATAAGTCTAATGAGTTAGAAGAAGATATTGAAGAATGTATTATTGCAAGCATTGATGACACTGTGATTTGCCCTGCCATGGTAGAATGGTGTAAAGCATTAGAAGGTGATTTACTACTTAAACAAGTTGTGGAGTTTGTGGTGAAAGGTTGGCCTAAGGAAAGATCCATTGAACCTGATTTACAACCATTTTGTAAGGTTGCAAGGTTGCAAATGAATTATCTCTTGAAGGCAAGCTTTTAATCAGAGAAGGCATATTAATTCCTCCCTTTTGTTTTCGACAAAGAATTCTAAAAACTGCGCATTCAGAACATTTTGGTATGACTGCCAACGCGCGCAGAATACGAAATGATTTTTGGTGGCCTTCTGTAGATCGTGATGTGGAAGCACTTGTTAATAATTGTACACAATGTTTATACAGTGACAAACATTTGATTACATATTCTCCATCTCCTAAACCCTCATTTACTCCCAACAAAGTATGGCAAAAGGTTGCGGAAGATTTTCTTGGACCATTTCATGTACTCCCCAATTGTATGAAATATTTTATAGTCTTAATTGATCACTTAACCAGGTGGGTGGAAGTCAGGGGTGTTTCTGAACCAAACCCCAAATCTGTCATTCGATTTCTCCAAGATATATTCAGCAGAGAAGGCACCCCTGAGGAATTACTCACAGATAATGGGGTACAATTTACTTCACAACTCATGCAAGATTTTTTAACAAAAATGGGTATTAAACACTTACGCACACCATTGTAGTTTCCTCAAGGAAACAGCAAAGTTGAAAGATTCAACAGGGTTTTAGTCGAATGTATTCAGAGCGCCATTTAAGCTAAAGTAGATTGTGAGTCTGCCATCAGGGATGTTGTATGGGCTTATAGGACCACTCCCCATTCAGTGTCGGGGGGTGTGTCTTTTGAATTGATGAGAGGGAGGAAAGTGGTATTCACGCTCAATCCGTTTTGGAAGATTAATTGTTTGGATAATGCATGTGATGTTACAAAAAATTCTATCATTGCAAAAAGTCGCAGTGATGAAGCCAGTATTAGCTGGTGTAATAAACTTGCTATGCCTGTTTCAAAAAAAAGTAGTCAAATTTGTTGTTGGAGTCCTGGTCCGTGTTAAAGATCCTTTGATGATACAAAAAGGTAAATCAAAATTCAGGGATTCTTCACGTATAGTCACAATTAAATGTAACAGTGCCAAATTTGATAACGGTCAGTGGTTGAATTTTGGTCGCTTGGCCAGGACCAATTCTGTTCATGATCCAGTTGTAAATATTGGTCAGAATTTTCCTGCTGTCAGAAGAAGTTCAAGATTTAGGAGAACTACTAGTAGATGAATTCAGTAGGCTTTCTTTTATTGTTTTAGTTATGTTATATTCTATTTTTGTCAAAAGGAGGGAGATATGTGGTGTCGATGCATCTTATTTTAGTGCACTTCCTTTATATACATATGTTGAAATGTTACTTTGTACTTGTCAGTATATTCTATGTACTACCTACAATAGAATGTTTGGGCCAGGTACCGAAATTGCTCTACAGGCAGTTGGAGCTATCACTTTGAGCCCTTAATACATATATGCTGCTGTATCCTGTTGATTGCAATAAATCCATTCAAAGATTGAAGACTCCTGGTTTATATGATTGACCATTCGTTTTACTGATGAGAGCACACTTCAAGTACCTTCCAAAAGAAGGAAGGTTTGGAAAGCAGCCTTCATACTAGGAAATCCTGCAGGACAGAGCAGGCAAAATGGCCCTATCTGCTTACATGTGAGCCAAGGCGGCAATTCAGATGTGAGGACGGATGCCCATGTAGCTACCTGGTAGAGGTCCAGCACCAGAAGACGTCTGACCAAGTCAGTAGTGGTTGCTTTAGCCCTGGTAGAATGAGCCTGGAGACCCTCAGAACGCTTCTACTTGGCTATGGCACAGCACATTGTTATGCAAAGGACAATCCATTTAGATAAGATCTGATTCTGGGCGGTCCTTCCGTCCTTAGCACCAGAGAAAATCACTAAAATTAGTAATTTATCTGTGTTCCTTAGTCCAACCGATATGACCACTGCAAGGTCCTACACATGAACTTCCACAACCTACACGTGTGGAGATTGAGTAGAACAAGCTGACCGGGTTCGATCTAAATGAGGAAGTAGTGGGTGTCTGCCTGGCTGCTCGCTGTCCATGCACAAATTCGATCTACTCTGGTTATAGAGTGGTGATGACGTGGCCCAGAGCCAGCAAATTGAATTTGATCCTACAAAAGAAGGTGTTCAAGAATCAAAAGGCCAAAATAAGTCAGAGGCCTCATCCTTTTTGGGCACCAAGACGTAACAGGAGTAGCACCCACTGCTCATTTCCTTATTAGGACTCTCGATATTACCCCTTTTTCCAGCAAAGACCATTCCTCTTTGGCAAGAATGGAGGCACATTCAGTGGAGGTCTGTGTTGAACTTCAAAACCTGCAGGACCCATTGGTCCAACTGAATTGTATGCCAATTTGGCAGCTATTCTGCGCCTGGCCCTGCACTGGCCGCAGGTGACTCTTGAAAAGGGCGCAGTGCTTAGCAGCAGCAAGTGGGAAGAAAGTTAAGGACTAGGATTGTTAATGAACCCTATCCCTGCCACTACCATGCCCATTGGTGCATCAACGAAGCTGAACAGACTGCTGAATGGGCTGAGATTCTTTAATTTGATGGTGCACTATGAGTAACCCTAGAAATGTTGATGGACTGGAGGGAATGGAGAGTGAAAGCCAAAGGAGCAGGCTGTAGCATGGCTATGTTGAACTGGGCTAACCAGGGTTGATCAGTGCTGGGGCAGGACCTTCTCTGACTGGGGGATCCACTGGAACCATGGGTCATGAAGACCCAGAATCATCCAGAAAATCTGCTCTATTGCCTCCTTGCTGCAGAGTTGAGGATGGCCTAGGAAGTTTTTGGCACAGCGGCTCCAGCTGTGGGATGAGTCAGATGAATGGTACAGTCAGTCACCAGTATCCAGGGGAGACCCTGGGCCAGTGTGAACATCTTGAATGTGTCCATCTGCAACAAGGCATTCAGAGGGTGAAGATCTCAAATGGGATGAAGATCTACTTCCTTCTTCGACACGAGGAAATAGCAGGAGTAACAGACGGACTCTATTTCTGAGGCCAGAACCCTCTCTACGGCTACTTTGGCCAAATGAGTCTGCACGGCTGATTGACTGATCAGAGTCTGAACCAAAAAGGTGTTGGGGAACTGGGGTGTGGCTCTGCGGTAAGGGCATGGGTCGTTTAAGTCAAGGGGACTGGTGTGGATTTTGATGGCGGATTGGAATTCCGCGCATACATCAAAGGCGACCCCGAGACGGGTATAAGAGGCACAGAGAGTGCAGAGGCTTAACCTGCTAGATGGAATCTAGCTAGGGGCCTATGCAGATCATTGGGGTATGAAGACGCACCAAGAAAGTCGTACAAGAGTAAAAGATGCGCAGTATAGCCTCTTTAAAAGCCTCCATCCCAAATTCCGTAATCTGTTGCGACATTGCTGACGGCCCTAGAAACTTGGGTCATAGGGATCGGCTCCCCCGTGTGGGACCGGGAAAGAGGCAGAGAGGCACTTTGACATTCTTGTTACTTCAGAGGCTGAGAGTGGCAGAACTGGTATGAATCCCCTTCTGCTTTCTTGTACTTCTGCATCGACTTTGACTTATCGGAAGACTTGGACCGCAACAACAATTTGTCTCTGGAATGTGTCTGTGCCCTCAGCTTCAAGCTGGACGTCTTTAAACCTTTTCCAGGGTTCGAAGGCTTACAGCTTCACTTCATGATCGCAAAGGCCTTCAAGTTCATAAGGGCACACTTGTCATAGGACTTGGAGTAGTGCACCTAATCTGAACACCAGAGGGACACCTAGGGGGTCTGTCACAGACTTGTGTTTATGATAGTCCCTATAAAACCCTGTAGATTTTGTGGGGAATTTGATTACCTTGCGCACTGGGGAAAAATAATAATTTTGGAGTAAAGAAAGTTGCCAACTGATGGAGGAATGGAAACAAAGGGTCTGATATCAACACAGGGGGGGAGGAGCTTATATCAGGCTCCTTCATCACTTCCGGAAGTAACAAAGTCGGCATGGAGCCAAACAGCACCACCTACCGGTGCATGGCACCAATGCTGTTAAAGTCTTCTGTATCCAGGTTGGCATCTGCAGTTAAAAGTATGCATCAGAAATATTTGAGTGTCAAAACCATGCACATTAAACGGAGTCATGTTTTACTTGACTGGAAGCATTTCATGGGCCTAGGGGTATGGAGTTACTGTATAAATGTTATTTGGAAAGTAAAAAGGAAAACCAAAGGGGATGATGAACGGAGTGTTGAACAATGCAAGCACTCCCCCCCCAGTCAACTGATCTGGGTTTAATTCATCACCATTCTTTAGCTCACTCCGCCACCCCAGTTCAGACATGGCCATAGGCTAATCAGTCTGACCCTGTGCCTCATGGGAACAGTCCAGCCCGAACTGCCAATCCATGTCTTCCCTGGACCAGAAACAAGCATCCTGGGACCGGTTTCTGGCTAATCAGCCATCATCAGCTCGGCTAGCTTGAATCCAGTGGCAAAGTGAGCAAGGGACCCACATCTGGAAAGTATACACAGACGCAAGTGTACCTCTTAGCACTGTTTGCATCACTGAATATGTATGCAAAGATTGGGGATTCCTCTTCTGCATTCGCCTGAGTGCATCGCTGTTCTGCTCCAGCTGATATGCTGGAAAGTCTAGATTCAATTCCACATTTAGTTGTGGTAAAACTTTGGGGAATTTCTTCAAGGTCATCACTAGATGGTTTTATGTTTCAGTCATAGTAGTGTGGAGCCTTTTTGTAAAATGTCAAGTGGAACCACAAATAACTGGAAGACTCGGACGCACCCACAGCGGTGATTAGCGAACTTTCAGGAATCCCTCATACCTGACTAGACCACAAGACATCGCTATGTATGGATCCATAGGCATGGTACATCTTTCAGAAATCTGGGATTGGAATGGTAAATTGCTAACTGAAGTCAAAAAGCACCCCAACAGCGATTGAAGAACCTTTGGAAAACTCTAGCTAATAGTTGGACTGCTACGAGAGAAACATCACCTTTAGCCTGTCTCTGAGGTCAATTGAAGAATTGTCAACATTACTCGTAGAACACAGCATTGACCTGCACTGAGCACACTGAAGCTAATGACATTTTAATCCATTTGCAAAGAAGATATTTTTTTCTGGTCAACCCTTTTTGGTCACTAGCCTTAATATTTGCACTATGATTTGAAACTATACCTTAGCCGAACCTTAATTTTTGCATCTTAATATCTATTGAGTCAAGGATTTGCTGCTTATGCTTGTTTGCATCACAATGGCTTCCATTAAGAGTACACTTTTATTTGCTGGAACACCATCGCACTTGTATTGGGAACATTACAATCAAGAAGCATATCATTATCTAGGTGAGTGGTAATGTATCACCTGTTAAGTATAGCAGAGGCTCTCCAATCACTGAAGCGAGGAGAGCAAAAGTTAGTACACTATTTAAGAGACCGAATAAGATAATAGGAAATAGTGCTAGTGGAGACAACTGTGGACATCAAGAAACTAATTATGAACTGGCATCTAAATTATTATAGTTTGAAAAACTAAAAAAAAGCAATAACTGATAGAAGAAGGGCTCTCTTCAAAATTGTATTGATAAAATCATCCCAGAGAATAACAAATTCTTCTCTTCCCTAGCTCTGCAGATAAGGATACAGAAAAAATTTATGGACAGGGAAACTGATTTCAAGGAATCCTCTAAGTGGCTATTAAAATCTTTGGTGATAAATGTGAAACTAGAGGGAACTAAATTGACCAATGAGATCACACAAATGCAGGAAACCTTGAATGATTTCCAGAAAACACATATGATTGCAATTTGTATGTTAAAATGCATAATAATCTAAAAAAGAAATCACGATGACATCAGTGCAAGTAAACATCATATGTTCGAAGGGACATTCACGATTATTACAGTGGGAGAGTATACACTTTTCAAGAGAAATATGATCATCTCTGTAAAGTTGAGAATACAAAAATACAATCAGAAGATGCAAGCCCTGACATTCCATGGCTTGTTAGATAATAAAGAACAACCAAATACCACTAATAAGTTGGCAGTTTTTTTTTCCGCGAAACAAGCATGAGACCATTAAGTACAGAAAGTGATGCATCAAAAGGAAAAAACCAAAAATGAAGAGAAAAAGATCATACAAAAATACCCAAGCGCAACATTAAGAAGTAACTGGCTCTAGTTTACAACAGAAGAACTCTTTGTAATACATTTAACTAACCGACATCTATCAGAAGTTGAAATCGGAGTAGGGTGTTGTGGCTTGTCTTTCTGTTCTAATACTGATCTTACCTTTAATCTGTTGAAATGTACCTGCAAACTACGCTTGGCCTGGCTTACACCAAACATAATTTATACTTCCCATACTTCATCCTCTATCAGTAATGTATCTATTAAGGATTTGGATACAGACATTTGGTTACATGATGTAGCATTAGAAAGTGACAAGGAGGGCTTAGTATTAAATATACAATTTGCAAACGAGAAATGGGGTGTAGCACAGGGAAAGTGGTTAAGGTCAAAATCATTGTTTTGTTACCAAGTAGAGGATTTACCCTTCTCCACATGTGAGCAACAAGTGTGTCTAACTCTAGATATATGAGTAACATCACAATAGAAGAGCAAAGAGTTTTAAAATATTAGAAGAATAGTGATACCATTATCGTGAAGCTCCCAGATAATAACGGGAACACGTTTAACTATCGAATAGTAAAATATGTTGAACTCATTGATTTTTGCACTGATGAGGTTGCAATAACTTCTGATAAAGGCAAATATTTTACATGTAACTATACTGTTGTAAGAGCTCTTTACTAGCATCCCAAGACCAATATATTTTTACTGTCCCCAACAGGTAGACAAATAGTTAACTTCAATAGAAGGCTCAGGGAAAAGATTTCCAAATATGTGGATACATTTCTAATGTCTTAAGCAACAGCATTTTCCTCATATGCAAAACACACGGGGGATTATATTCGTAAACTGCAGGGCCTGGCTAATCAACCTGCTTTTTGTTTTGCTGATTTCAGGTCTATAGTGTTTGCTTTTTGAATACCACCATAAGCCACATGGATAGTAGATTTGAATGCAGATTTGTAAAGCGCATAGCTACCCTGGGGCAATCAAACGTTTTTATTCTGATTGATCGGCTAAATATCCAAATGTGCATCGATCAGGCAAATTAGTTGATTTTATTTACAAATATACTGCTATAAGCTGGATTTACTGTTAACATGATTGAACTTGCATTCTTCTTGCTATCTGTAGTTTTGAATCTGTTTTCTTCTAAAATGCATTTGAACGATCTTTAATTCATCCTATTCAATATCTCACTACTCATTGGTTGGCAGCGTGATTTTATTATCTACATCTGGCTTAAATACAAGCATGTGATAGACCATTCATTCTTGACAAAGCCCACGGACATGGGTGAAATGTTGGCTGGAGCTGCTGCCAACTCCCCCTCACTATTGCACTTTATTTTGCCCAAGAGCTTTTCACTTTATGAAGAGCCAATAAAGATAGCTTTTACATACCTGGACATAGAGGTGGGCGAGCCAAAACATTGTCAGGAGAGCCGAGTCAAGGGTGTGGCTTTTCTCAAAGAGCCTGTGAACGAGCAGAGTCCTGAAACTTTTTTGGGATGTAAATCTTGCAATAAATGTCATATCAAAATATGTTAGTTACCTTTAATTTCAACAGCTAAAGAGTTTCACCTTCATACATAAGATTATATCACTACACTGAGAGGCCTTTATTACAAGTGATCGTTTTTATGGTTTAAATCTTTTTATTGATTCAACAGCCAGTGCAGCAATGTAACATGCAAAAGACTTCAATATATGGGCCACGCAGAGCTCAGAAGAGAACCTTTAGCATAAGGCACTAACTCAATATGTGAGAACAAAAGAAATAACAGTAAAAATAACAATACCCCCCCATCCACTGCGTGTTGGGAATCATGTCTGGATGTAAAGAGGTTGTTGTTTTGCGAATCTCGCTGGGAAGTAGCATCCAATGAGGTGAGACTTAAGAGGCGGAGGTACCTGGGGACGTAAGTTCACTAAACTTCTGGACCAGGAGAGCGATGAATAGTTGCCAGAGCTCCCCAAAAGTCGCGCCATTCCCTGGCAGCGTAAGTGATATCTTCTCCATCCCCAGTATGTGCTACAGTCGCTGAAGCCAAACCGCGTGGGTGGGAATTCAAGGTGTCCTCCAGTGAAGTAATATGTTTTGAGTGGCTGTGCCTAGCGCTATCGCTATCTGGTGCCCTCTTCTAGACTTGAGGGGATATGTAATGGGGTTCGGGACTCCCAGGAGGACGTAGGCAGGAAATCTGGGGAGTTCCGTGTCCAGGTGTCTGTCAATTTCATCCAGGATTTGCGACAAGTACTATTGTAGATGCTCGCATTGCCATAGGAGGTGACCCAACGTCCCCGTTTTCCCACACCTTCTCCAGCAAGCTGCGCAATGTGTTGGGTCGGCTTGGTGCATACGCTCCGGGGAGTAATACCAGTAAGTGGCTAATTTCGTTAGTGTTTCCGTGGGACCCATTTTGCTTGCTGAGAAGTGATTGTTTTTAAACATGTATGTAGATATATTCATGTGTCCCACCCTGACAACAATTCCACGGGCGCACTAAGAAACAGGTCATCTGTCATTTGCATCATCTATGTGGCTAAGATTCTTATTATCATGGAGCACCATTACAATGTATTAAATCAAATACAAGAGGTTTGTGTACATCGCACATCCCGAAACCTTACATATTTTACATATATTGAAGGTGTTGTTATAAGTGCCAATAAAGAAAGGATGCATGATGAAATTAAATATTTGCCATGGATCACACAATTTTGTTTTCTGTTTCCATATTGTGCAGTTCAGCCTCTAAACGGGCATGTCAGTCCTACACTCCTTTTTTTAGCTTTCGCCTGAGCCAGCGCATGCGCTGTGCTGCGAGACATTTAGTGTGAGGGCTTTTAAAAGTCCTACCACAGCTTTTTGGCTGGCATAGAGCGAGCGGTTACGCGCACAATGACGAGCAGAGGTGCCATCTGGCTTTCCTCTCTCGTCATGGTGGGTACACATCGCACACAACTGCTGTTTTCACTTTTGCCGTCGGCAAATCAGAGCCAATGCTTGTTTCCTTAGTTATCTGTGTTTTGCGCGATCGCGATCAGTTTTACATTCGCGGCCGCGTCACTTTCACGGCCGCGTGGCCAATGCTTGTCGCCTTTGAAACCCAGCTAACTTAGATTCTATTCAGTTTTTACCAAACCCCCTTGTAAAGTTGGATTTAGTGCTTCTCTGTTAAGAACATTTGTAGTGTGCATTCCTATAATGTGTATGGAAGCACTTTCCAAATCTTTACATTTCTTGGATTTGCATTGATCGAGTTAAAGCGGTCTGTGGATATTGATTTTGGGTGCATTACATATTGTTTAGGGGCGAGTCATATCTATATGTCATGATATGTCCACCTGACGTATTTGCATTCTTCAAGGGCCGCTAGTGGTATACGCAAGAGCACATAACATTGAAGAATCCGCCACATGAAACCGGTTTTGAGGGGACAAATATATGGGGTGGAGAAGATTTCAAGTAAAAAAAGAAAAAAAAGGAAATTTTTAGGACTTGTCCCTCACCTACTTATACATCCAAGAATCTGTCTCCCGAGAATCCTTTGAGAAACCAAGAAGCCACAAAACACAATAACCTTTCCTTGCACTCTGGGAGACCGAATTGGACATTCACTGTGGCTTCTCCCGGGCTGGACCATGTCTGTTTGGGTGAAATTACTGACCCCACCAAGCGCTGTGCACCGAAGTCACTCAGCTTAATAACAAAAACAAAGTCTGTGGTGTACAGTTATGTCTGCTATTCCTCGCCACCCCCTCTCCCATCGCTATATCTCCTTCAAAGACAGGTGTTCGTGGCTTCCATTGCGAATCCAGTTCCCCCCATGAGATGCTGGAAATGGAACAAACTCGTACCCAAGCGCAAGCCTCGCTTTGGTGCCCTTCACGCGGGCTGACAGGCCCTGGGGTACCGTCAGCCTTCAGTGTAACAGCTTCATAATCTGCCCCCGCATCTCGCTCCCAGAACGGGAGCCACCCCGGAGCACTTTGTAGTGCGGCCTTGCCTAATCCTCGCCACGTTTATCTGATAGGGCGTAGGGCTTAGGGTTTAGTGGAGCGTCCCAGTCCTATCTTAATCCGAGAATCTCGGTTTATGGAGCCAAACTCGCACCCCCACCCTACCCCAGTGCCCCGCCCCTTTCTTCCCTAACAACGAAGCCATAAATCCTTTAACAGATGTAGTGGTGCCCTGGTTACAAGGAATAGCTGAACTCCCAAGACTGTTAAAGAGCAGCCGTGCCACAGGGATAAGGTCCCAAAAGCTTGTAATCGAAGGGCACTTGTGTTTAATTCTTGGTGAATCAGTTTAGAGCGTAGGTGGCAGCCAGAAGCCCAACAAGGGCTCTGCTAGTTTTGGGGTTGAGGATTAAAGAGAACCAAAGCTTAGCCAGAACCAGGGATCTGGCTCAAGCCTTCAGTGGCTAGCTCTCCTCTGCCTGGATAGAACAATGCTTCATGATTTTACCTTCAACCTAAGCGGACTTGGATATAGCTACTGCCATTCAGCGAACTTGGTTTATGTATGCACAGGTACAAGTTGGCCTTGATATAGATGGTGCACCTTGCTGAACCTCAAGCATGTCAACCAAAGCTATTCACACAAGTCAATCTATAAACCTACACTTTACCAAATACACTCAATAAATGGAACAACCTCTTACTTAGCAACTAAAAGCACTTCGGGACCAAGGGATGTGAGGCACTGTATACATGTTCAAATATAATAAATTGTCAATTTGGGGCCGTATTACCATTTGGAAACGTGCTATCTGACATAGCAGTCTCTCCTCCCTTTTTAGACAAGAGCACTTTGCATTGTCAGGGAATTGTGGTTTTGCTCGTCAGAGCGCTACACAATGTTGGCACAAAAAAGCAGGGCTGGTTCAAGAAAGAGGGCATGCTGAAGGTATAGCAAATAACTGCAAATATATAGGGGTACCCCTGAAAAAAGAATGGCGCTCCTAAGACAGGGACAAAATAATAAATTGTATAAAAATTTCTTAGGCAACTATATGTTTCAACAATGGTTACATATAACTCCATTATTTTTGTGCCATCCTATCCAATGACCAGAGACCCAGAATATATTCAAATTTGATAAATGTAATATATATAAAAAAACAAAGTATGGAAGGTATGTTTTAGAAAAATACATTATGTGCTCAATTTGATATATATGTTTGTATAAAAATTGTTTAATACTGTGACTTTTTAAATATTAAATGTATTACATTTGAATGTGTTCTGGATCTCCTGTTCATTGGATAGAATGCCACAAAAATTATAGAGTTAAACGTAACCATTGTTGAAACATAGTTGCCTAAGAAATGTTAATAACATTTATTGAATGTATAGCGAATGAAATGGGGCCACTTGGAAGGTATGACGGTGCAGTATCATGACGCAAGGGCAACACGAGGTAGCATATTATTATGGTAGTGGCACAGTATGAGTTTTACTGTGTTGTGAATGTATGTGTGTTGTTGAGGTGTTACCTCACATTACAGAATGGGAATGTGTCAAATCAAGGAGTCTTTGGATCAGCTTGAGTAGGAAGGATCGCCAGCAAGTCAGAGAGAGTGCCCAACTAATGTCTATGCCACCCCCCCCACCCACCAGTGGACACTTCTCCAACTACTCATCAGCGCCGGCTTTTCACAATGCCCACCAGTGGTTGCTCCAAACTGTACATTTTGCCTTTTTCTCGCACTACACTCCAGCGTGTTACCTGCATTGCACAGCTGTGCAAGCTGTACATTTCTCACAAGGACTTGTCTCACGTGGCACCACCTAAATCCGCTCATTGGTGTTGCCGACCCCTTATGATACCCACCGGTGTAGGAGCCTCAATAAACCTGCAAGGCCATTAAACTGCCCACCAGAACCATTTCTGCACACCGTCAACGGATGTTGGCTTCACACACTGCCAGCTCCCTTCTCTACCCAAGGAGTGACAGCCATCACTATTCACCCTACCCACCTCACACTCATGTGTGGCTCAAGGTTGCTGGAAAAGTTTATGCTCCATGCCCAATCAGTCCTTTGCCTCTCACCAAGATGACGGCGATTTTCATTCTGAATTAAAGCTTATCCCTGTATGTGCAATCTCTCTTGATCTTCCTCCTCCTTTCTGCAACAATATCCTCTCATCTCCTGCTCATCCCTTTAGACTAGCACTCCCTTTTGCTATTTCTCAATCTTGCTCTGTTCTATATATACATTTGACTATCTCCTGTTTTTCTCCTCTCGTTCCATCATGTCGTCTGTTCTAGCATCTGCTTCTCTTCCCAGCACCACGCCTAGATCCCTCCTCCTCTTTGCTCTTGTAGCAGTCGCAGGAGTTCTATTGCCGCCAGCTACCATGCATTAGTGGCTTGAAGGAGGGATGTGGTGAGAGCTCATCTCAGCACTCCTGCACAATGACCTGCACCTCCAGTGCCAGTGCAGAAAAGACTCATGGCCAGATTCAAGACAAAATCCCATAAAAGGACAGATTTACAACTCTTCCCAAATGCAGATTCATGCTTTTTCTGTATTCACAAATATTCCCAGAAGTAGGCTGCAGCAGGTACAGGTGGATATGTATGCTACTGGGAATGTGATGTAACATTTCCAGCTGGCTCCTACTCCTGGTGTGTGCAGTTGTACATAACTAAGCACTCCACATTGAGAAATTGAACTGCCTGTACAAATGCACGTTTTTCCATTTCCATTCTCATCTTGGGAAGAAAATTCCGCCCACTCTTTGCTGCAGTAAATCTCTGTTCACCTCCAGGGCGGAAAGGGGTCTGAGAGGAATTTTGAGGTTTACATAAATTGTATGACAAACCAACCCTTAGCACACCCACTTTATTTTAAAAATGAACACTACTTTAGTAGTGTTCACCTAACCACACCAAGACGTGTTCATTGGAATCACGATAGTATAATCATTTAATTTCACATGACTCTCAAAGGCTTGGCAAGTTGATAGTTAACACTCCAGAAAGCCTTGGTACCGGCGGTAAAATATCACAGAGGCCAACCAATACCATTGTAAGTGCAACACCTAAAATCTTAAATCTATACAAAAGCCAGAAAAAATCTGCTCAAAATCTGAACACACTGAAGTATATGTGGTCCTGTGCACACTGTGCCACTGGAACCAAGACAGACCCGACTGATAAACCCCAATAAGAGCAAAACGGGTCTAGGGTTACTTGTGTTTCGGTTCAGGGAGGACCTGGCCTGGCAGTTTGAGTTATACTGTTTTCATTGGAGCAGGGTCAAGACTGATTTGCATATGGCTGGGTTCATACTGAGGTGGTATGGTCTGCAAAATAACAATGTGAATACCAGTGGCTGAGATTAAATCAAGCATTAATTCGTCACATTTCTTTGTCTACTTCAGTGAGACACCCTAAGTGGTACGGGTATAAGCAGACGTGGGACAATGCACACTGTGCTACTGGAAGCAAGCTATACTGTAGTGTAGTTCCTATTATCCCAATAGGCTCTGCGCATTGGAATAATATCTTCAATAGTATAGACCTAGGGCAGAGGTTAACTAGGTCTTCTACCGACGATATTAGACTTAAAGTTTTGTGTTTGCCAGCTAGCTCAGAGTTCACTAGAAACTTTCTCGAATAGGCAAGGAGGATTTTAACCTCCCTGGATAGACAAGAAGGGATTTAGTTTCTGACAACCATAGAACATGACAACTTTGCTCTCCCCTAATCAAGAGTGTATCTCTAGAGTCGTGTGAAAACAAAAGACAACTTATTTTACTCAGTCAGTTCAGTGCATTCTTAGTTGCACCAGATTGTAGAGAAAAGGAAGAGACGGGCGTGTTCAATAAAAGATGTTATTAATTGATCAGTCTCCTTTCTCATACAAGAGAAATGAATCGCTATTATTGCAATACTTGTAGTTAAGTAAAGTGCATACAGTAAAGACAGAATTATAAAATAATACTGTAAAAGCATTGATATGGTTTCTGAGCCATATGATACTTTAAAATGGATAAAATAGATACATACATATATACATTTGACTAATCATACTCAACTGGTGCTTCTAACCACGCCTACCCCAGTGTACCTGACCTAAGCCTAATACGTGGGTGGGAGTAGATAAGTAGCAGTTTAAGTTAAGTTTGTTTGCCAAGGGACTGATTCGAGAATTCTCTGCAAGGGGTTATTCAGTTCTGTACCTGAGATCTAGAATGATGGAGGGCTGGTATCTCTTATCCCAGGTCTTGATATTCCAGCTGCCTGCGAGGGCTGCTTGGAAGCGCCGGAGCTGGATTTCTCAGCAGGAGAAAGGCAGCGTCTCGTTCTCAGCGCGTCAGGAAGGCGGGGCAGCGCCTGTGGGCTTCGCTCTCTGCTGGGCTCCTCAGCACGTCTCGCTGCTCCGATCTCGTCACCACCGCATGTGTTTGCTTAAGGCAATGTCGGTAATATTTATACCTGAAAGGTACCGAGATTGACGTAAGGATGGACATATATACGTCAATAAGGATGTCATATGAACGGGCTCGTTCGCACATTCTTTGCTGAAGTTCTCGGTGAAATCAAAACAATGGTTATGGGAATTTCCCAGGTCGCTGTAGGTTTGATTTGTTTTGAGAACTCCGTATGCCTTATCAGGGGCTGGAGGAATATCGCTTGTCTAATTAGATGGCATGCGTTATGACCTAATCAGATAACGTGCTTCTGTGCCGTGGTGTGGCTTAATCAGATAACGGCTTTTGCACCGTTAGATGGCTGCTGGTTAATTATTAACCAAACCAGGGTCAGGAATAGGGGAATCGATACAGTACCTATAGGAATACATCACACCCACTCCACGTAGACACTGTCCATATTTACAAATCTAGGCATAGTGAACCCAGTAGCGTTTGTGTATACCGTACCACCCCAAAATACATTCTTATGTATCTTGAAAATTTTGAAACATAATCACATGTACTATCACGTGTACTATATGCACAAGCAGTCTAATAATGCTAAACATATAACGCATATTTCTAAATTCAGCATGAATAAATGCGAAAACCACACATGAAATGGCTCTTAATACAGAAAAAAAAGTGCGAGACCATTTCATCACAATCATAAAGTTTTTTTTTTTTGTTTTTTTTTTTGGTGCGGTTTTCCGCATAGTTTTTTTTTTTTTTTTTTTATTAACCCTTTATTTGTTGCGGTCAACAGAGATACATGACAGTTACAGCATCAACAAACATAAAAGGTATTACACTTGTGGTACATGCACTTAAAAAGCATACAGTTATAGGGGCTGGCTTATCCCTCCATGTCTCAACAACAATACATTCCCCGGCAGTCGTCGAGGTGAAGGCGTCAGAATCCAGGCTTAGTGCCCCAGGTGTCTCGGGTTACATGCAGTGGGAAAGTAGCATACCCTTCGCACCACTCACAGTGCGCATAACAGAGGCCGGGCAACGCGCTGTTCGTGTATTGTAGCTGACCCTATCCCCCCCCTGGCAATCATCAGGTATCCTACGTGTTCAAGCATGTCAGGTGTGCAGTAACCAGTGTGGGCCTCCCCTCCGCCCGGGTGTATGCGTTGAAAGTGGGTGTTCTGAGTGATGGCCGTCCCGAGGTGGCAACTGGTGTCCAGCCCCACGAGGGTCATCCCCACATGAAACTATTTGCATTATCCAGTGTGTATGCATATCCCCGACCTGACCACAGCTTTAGTATATCGGAGGGGCCTTCTCCGCGAGTGCAGCATATGGTAGTACCTGAATTGCAGGTGTCTTATAGTCACTTACTGCATGCCGGTCACGAGTACCCCGTTCCCTCTTGATCCGGGAAACCCTGTTATCACCCGATAGGGACACCGCGCTTGTATACACGCACCAAGAAGCATCCAATTGTTCAGGGATACGCTATCTGATCCTCATCTCCCGAGGTATCGCTGTGTGTCACCTGGGACGACCAGTACAGCTGTAGCGGGGACCAGATATCTCTAGGTCTACAACGGACGGGCATCAGGTCTGCATATATGCTATGCTGGTCTTGGCAGTATGTGAGGTCGTCCAGCCACTCTTTAAACTTTGGTGCCCTGCCTCTTCCCCATCTGCAAGCAACTCTCCTCTTGGCGAGGAGCAGCGCAATGTCTACGAACCGTCGGTCAGATTTGGGTATGTCTTTGGTATAACCCAATAGCATCAACACCGGGTCCAGCAGAAGAGGGCCCGCAATCATGACCTGGAGCGCAGCATGCACCTGCGTCCAATACTCCTGCACTACTCTGCACTCCCAGGCCAGATGAAGGAAACCCGCTCCCTCCGAGCGGCATCGTGCGCACCTGTCATCTTCTGAGAGGTGAAAACGCAGCTTCCTGACTGGCGTGTAATAATAGCGCTGTAGAAACTTATAGTGAATGATTTTCAATCGACAGCTGGGCGAGATGTTAGCTGTGATCGAACAGCAATACGTCCATTGCTCGTCCGTAAGCGGGGCCTCTAGTTCAGAGTTCCAGTCACTTCGCGCTTTGGACACCACAGGAGGACGCTGCGCACGGATGTTAGTATATAGTTTTGACACCAGATGTCTCCCGTCGGACACCAACAAGACGTGCAGGGGCAGTACCGTCCCCGGTTCATCTGGGAAGCTGGGGAGTATGTCACGCATACCCTGACGAAGTCTAAGGTAGTAAAACACTTCCATCGGCGTCGGGGGACCTGCCCGAAATATCTGGTCTTTGGTACGAAAGGCCCCGTCTTGAAATAAATCACCCCACGTGCTGAGTTGGACGCGCTTACACATGGACCGGAATCCATTTTCCAGAAGCAGTGATAGCTTCGGGTGGTAGGTAAGGGGCAATGCAGGTGAGTAAAGCATGGGAACGTCAAGCAATTTAGTCACTCTTTTCCAGGCGTCAATAGTACAGGTAACCGTGGTGGCAGGTGTCTCAACATCACCAACCGTCCCCATAAACATGCCGTTAAGCGGAAGCGGATGCGCGATCCAATCTTCCGCTGCAATCTGTGGCATAAAGGGAGTGGGGTGAACCCAGTGGTAGGCGTGCTGCGTCTGGGCACCAAGATAATACACCTCCAGGTCCGGCACATCGAATCCTCCCTTGGCATATGGTAGCGTCAGGACCGTCCAGCTAAGTCGTGGCTGTTTACCTCCCCAAAAGAGGCGGAGAAGCTCAGTACGCAGTTTCTTAAAGAAATAGGGTCCCGGGTAGTAGGGAATGTTCTGAAAGAGGTACAGGAACCTCGGGAGGATGACCATCTTGATCAGGGATGCCCTGTCTGCCATCGAGAGCGGGAGGGACATTCAGCGAGTCACATTGTCCGTCAATTGTGAGATAGCCACTCCGTAATTCAGCCGGATAGTGTCCTCCTTGTTAAGTGATATCTCAATACCCAGGTATTTGAGTTCTGAACTGCACCACTCTAGGGGGTAGTCCAATGGGAATTGGTCAACCGAGGCGGTGAGGGGAAAGAATTGCGACTTCTTCCAGTTAATGTGCACTCCGGAAATGCCGCCAAACACAATAAATTCTCGTAGGATCGGGTTAAGGTTTTGCTGTGGGTGCCGCACGTAGAGTGTGACGTCATCCGCGTATAAGGAAATCCCTATCTGCCGTTGGTTGCAGTTGAAGGCGCTAGCCTTATGCAGTTGCCGGACCCTGCATGCCAATGGCTCAATTGCCAGGGCGAATAGCAGGGGTGACAGGGGGCAGCCCTGTCTAGTCCCCCTTGTGATCGGCATTTGTGTAGAGAGCACGCCATTTATGATGACCCTGGCGACCGGGGAAGTGTAGAGAAGTTTCACCCAGGAGACGAAAATCCGAGGGAACCCCATCCTAATCAAGATGGCCATGAGGTAGCCCCATTCCCCAGAATCGAACGCTTTAGTGGCGTCCAGAAACACAGCGGCAATAGGCAGCTCAGGCGCAATGGTGGGTATAAGGGAGAACAGCGTACGCAGATTGTGCGACGTGGCACGGCCCGGCACAAAGCCTGACTGATCTGGCAGCACTAGGGTGGTCATGAGCAGGGATAGCCTAGTCGCCAATACTTTAGCAAGTATTTTCGCATCACAATTTAGAAGCGAAAGGGGCCTATAGGAGTCTGTATCCAAAGGGTTTTTCCCTGGCTTCAGAAGTGAGGTGATCGCTACCTCCCTCATTGAGCCCGGTAGTATCCCTACCTCCAGGGACTCTTCGAAGACTTCCTTTAGCACCGGTGCCATGATGTCTATGTAGCACTTGTAAAACTCAGCCGGAAGGCCGTCCAGCCCTGCAGCCTTGCCGTTACCTAGGGACATGATAGCCTCTCTAATCTCATCGAGTTCGAGAGGGCACCCAAGGAAGGCCCTGTCGCTGTCGCTCAGCCAACACAGCGCTATGTCGTCGAGGAAGGACCCGAAGTCCACCTCGCCCGCCTGCTGCGTGGAATATAGCCGTTTATAGTGCTGCAAGAAAGCGTCCTGTATCCCCTTCGTGTCCTGACAGGTCTTACCCTCGCCATCAGTGATTCCCAGTATATGGGTAGCGTATCGCGGATGTCTCGTGAGCGCCGCAAGTACCTTTCCCGGCCGGTCTCCCTCGCAGTATCGCCTGGCTGTCCAGTACTTGCCCCGGAACTTCACCTCCCTTGCAGCTTCCTCCTCAAAGGACGAGAGAGTGGACCGAAATTCCTCTGCCAGTTCAGGGCGAGGGTTTCTGACCATCTCCGCTTCTAGAGCTTTAAGTTCCAATTCGAGCTTAGTCAGTGTGCGCACTATGTCCCTCAGTATGCCGCAGCTCTTAGCGATCGTAATACCTCGTACAGTAACTTTGAAGGCCTCCCAAATCGTCTCAACGTTATCAACGGACCTCTTATTTCTAGGGAAAAAGGCCTCTATCTCCTCACCAAGTTCATGCTTAAAGACAGGGTCCAGTAGGGCCGAGGGGAAGAGCCGCCACGGTGGGCGCGTCCTGGAAAGTCCAGGCATCTCGAGCACAGCAAAGACAGGGCAGTGGTCAGAGTAGGTTCGAGGTAGATGTTGTACCTTACTGACACCTCCAGCCAGGCCCCGCGATATAAAGCAGTAGTCAATTCTCGCCCACGTGCGTGCGTGTGTCGTGAAGTGCGTGCCTTCCCTAGTCACAGGGTGCATGTACCTCCAGCTATCTATGAGCCCCGCATCTGTCAGTATGCCCTGCAGTGCATCGCGAGCTTTTGTGTTGTATTGGCCGCTCCCATCAGATCTGTCTGCCCCAGGAATCAGCGACAGGTTGAAGTCCCCCCCCCAGATAACATGTGAGGCGTCAATCTCCAATACATGTCCCCACAGTGCCATGAAAAACCCGGGTGTGTCAATATTGGGCGCATAACAATTCACAATTACAATCACATCAGTGCCCAGCCTGCCCCACAGAATCACATACCTCCCCTCAGAGTCCACCTTCACACCCAATTTTTGGAACGGCAGTGCTTTATTGATAAGGATGACTGTACCCCTCGAGTAAGTGGAGTAGGAGGAAAATTCCCTCACCAGTGCCCATCTACATGCAAATTTAGGATCGCTACGTGGTTTCAAGTGGGTTTCCTGGATCAGCGCTATCTGCACGTGATGCCTATCTAGATATGTAAGTACATTTCTACATTTCCTGGGATTGTTAAGGCCCCGCACATTCCACGACAGTATTGAGATGTTACTTAAGGCGTTATCACCCATGAACACCATCATATTCCTGACAAAAGACCACGGCCAGTCCACCAGCCCCCACGCTTAATGTACCAAGTGCAACTCTTTCCTCTGTTCGGAACAGTCTCTTCTCCCATACTGTCTCACTCTCAGTCATTCCAGCCCCAACAACTGCACTCCCGTCATGCATATCTCCCGCATAACTGCCTTCAGGCTCAACAACCCATACCCCAACAATCGCTCTCCCCCCCTCCCCCCAGACGTAACTACTCAACTCCCTCGCTCCCAGTCCTCCCCCCGCCCACTGAAGCAACCCAATCTTGCCAGTACCACTTCCCCTCCCCCCTCCCCAACCCCCGTAACCAAGAACCATAGAAGAACTATGTGGGGAATCCCCTTCTGGGGGCATCAGAGGTACACACCAATACACCCCGATAGTCTCCTCCCGCCCCGCAATCGCCATACGGGAACAGTCAGAGATGGGGGGGTGTTGCCTGGTATACATTACCCCTGCAGGTTAGAGCCTGTCCATCACACCAAAGTGTCTCGCGGCCTTCCTCCCTGGATGGAGAAGGAAGTAGTCAATGCAAGGGCGCTCGACCAGTAAGCAGCCTCTGTGTATGACCCCTCCAGAGTTACCTACAGTCTGCGTACAGCAAAAAACAGTCCCTTCTTCGGATCACAGTGTGTGACCTGCCTGCCAAGCCACCTCCTGACCAAATATCAATGAGTCTGCATTCCAGGTCCCCAATCAGATCAGGGGGGCCATGGCTTGGACAGGGCACAGGATTCGAATCGAGCTTCAGGGCAGCACCAAGAGGTCACTCAGTCCATAGCAAGTCGTTATTGTCAGGCGTCAGCCTGCTCCAAAGGCTCTTCTTCCTCGCCGACATTCTCCTCGTTTCGCCTGTCCCTTCTAGTAGCGCGGAGTCTCTTGATATAGTCATCCACCTGCTGCGGATTAGTGAAGAAATATTGCTTGCCCTGATGGGTCACCCTGAGCCGTGCCGGGTACAGGAGCGCATAGTCCACTTGCATGTCTCTTAGTTTTTTCTTTACGTCCAAAAACTTCTTCCGCTGCTCCTGCACCATAGGCGTGAAGTCCGGATACACTGAAAAACGTACTCCATCACAAGCCAGATTATGGTTTGTCCGCGCTGCCCGCAGTGCTGTGTCGCGGTCGCGGTAGTTAAGCAATCGGGCAATAATAGGCCGCGGCTGCGCTCCCGGCTTCGGTGTTGGACCCAGAGAGCGGTGCGCTCTTTCGACAATGAATTGACTGGAGAAGGCTTCCTTTCCCACTGCAGTGATGAGGAGTCTCTCGACATATTCCTCCATACGGCCAGTGTTGGTGGATTCCGGCACTCCTAGGACGCGTATGTTATTGCGCCTACTCCTCGCCTCCAACTCCTCGTTCTTCGCCGCTATCACACGCAGAATATTGTCCATTCTGGAGAGGCGCGCCTCGTGGGATGTCGTCGCGTCTTCGGTAGCCGATATGCGTCGCTCCGCTTCTGTCAGGCGTTCTTCATGGACTTCTAGTTTTTGTGCAACCCCATCCATCCTTGAGGACAGGCGGTCCACCTTGTCCACTATCGTGGCGAAGCCCTGCCTCATCTCCTCCATCATGGCTTGCAGTTCAGTAGGCGCTGCCGTGGAGGGGGCCTCACTGCTCGACGGTTCTTGGGCACCACCGACGCCAGCCGTGTTCCTCAGCTGCTTCTTAGTGGTTGCAGGCTCAAAAGAAAGCTTAGGCTGTCTCTGGTCATTTTTGCCCATAGTGTTCCGCTTGTGGGGGCCCGAGGCGCCCGGTGCGAGTCGAGTGGAGCGGTCCTCGCTGCCCGGTGTTAGAGTTTTTCGCATTCGTGCCCCCCCACACTGTGTCCGTGCCCGTGGCAGTGCCGTCTGTGCAAGTAGCAGGCCTGGCGCGCCCCTGTGTTCTCCACTCCTCGGCGCTTTACAATCTCCGGTGACCAAGGCTAACTGCAGCTGCTCCAGAGGGGGTCAGTGGGCTCCCTCTGCCGCGTGGCACAGGTGGCGGGCAGTGGTGCGCTGAAAAATGCGTGGCTGTCCTGCGGTCTTCTCCGCACGGGAGAGGCGCGGGGTAAAAGGGGGGGTGGGGGGGTAGGCCCACCGCACCAGCCGGCGGGTAGCAGCCTGCGTGGGTCGGTCCCTGATCGTGGCCCTCAGTAGGCCCCCAGCGCTCCTCCGCCCCCAGCGTCCAGAAGCATCAGGATCGCAGCTAGTTCACAGGACCGCCGGCAGCCCGCAATCCACGGCCGGGGACCCGCCTCACCTCTGTCCAGTGCAGGCAGCAGGTCGCGTCTTCGCCGGTACTCCCAGCGGCACACAAGTCTGCCGCTTCGTGTCTTCGCGTGTTGCTGTGGCCCGGGGGGGGGAGGGGGGGGAGACTCACTGCCACTGCAGTCTGCCGTGCCCCGGCAGGACCCACCGGACAGGTCACTCCGCCCCTGAGGCCTGCCTACCTCGTGGCGAGCCCCGGCCTCGCGTGATGTCGCGTCCAGGCTCCCGCGCCGTCTCTCCGCAGCAGCTTGAGCCGGTCAAATCGTTCAGTCGGATAAGTCGGGCGCCGAACCTCGGATCGTTCCCAAACTCGGACAGGATCACCAGGGCACCCAGACTCGGACTCGCTGAAAGTTTCAGGCAATTTCCCGCAGGTAAACAGGATAAATGAAGGATATTCCTGACCAGGCAGCCAGAGCCTCACTAAAGTGCGGCCATTAGCTCGTGCGCCCTCTAGCGCCCCCTCACAATCATAAAGTTATGTATAATAGTGCTAGAGGATAGCGAATGTCTCGTGACTACCTAAAATAGAAATTTAGTTCTCTAAGAATAATGTCTACTTTAAGCAGAAGATAAGTGTCCCAAAAAATCGTAAATATTTTTGAATTGGGAAAAAAGGTTCTTGCAGTCTGAAAAACTGATGAGAAAAAAAATTTTCATATCGCTTTTTAAATGTTGAAGGCCAAATTCAGGATGTAGGGAACTCCGAGTTCTAGTTGCTCAAAGTTATTCCTGTTGCTCTGGTGAAAACATCATATCATTTAGACTGTTGAAAAAACTGTCAACAGCTTCTTGCGTAAGTTCCAATAATTCGGAAAAGGTTGTTACCATGCATTCATGAGCCTGAGCATGATTGCCTCCATTGATGTTTTGATCAGCATAGCTGACTGAAGGTCGTACCTGATCGATGCTGCTTTCATCTTGTGCTTCACTACCCCTCAATCGTAGTGGTGAAGTCTCCACGAATGCCGTCATCAGGATTGGTAGCCGCTGGGGACAGCACAATGCATGAGCCGTTACCGGACTCAACAAGGTATCTGCGTCCATTGGCACATCCGATTGTAGTGCCAGACAGGTGTCCAACACGCATTCTTCGCCGCATAGCAAGCACCTTAATACAGGCATAACACAACTTTGCCACATTGGTCTAAATGAAAGAGACCAAGTCATGTTCAGGTCCCGAAGCCGTGCTAGTCCAAGGACTTTAGTTATGCGGTCCCGGTAGCCAATGGCTAGGATCATTTCTTCCCTTGTCGCAGGTGTTTTGTCTGTGACATGGTTTGCCATAGCGAAATAACAGGATCAAAAATAGAATACCCGCTATTAGTCCCAAAAGGAGTGGAAGTCCGCCAACAATGGAATGGACAAAGTCTGGAAAAATACCCAGGATGGCTTTGAATGGAGTTAAAGCACCCGAAAACACTGCTTTAAATACACTGGAGACACCAGAAATATTTAAGATTTCGTTCAGTATTTCTGCGAAAGGTATGGGGGAATTAGTTGATAATAATGAATGAATCTCTTCTGTTGTCCTTGCAACTTGGAGATCATACGTTTCTTTTGATGACGTGAGCATGGTCGGCGTCTGTAGGAGCACAGTCTTCATTCTGCTTAAGGTATCTATTCGAATAGAAGCAATTTTCAAATCTGGCCATAACCTTGCCTCCCTGTCTGGAGAATCGTTAGGGAACAATACTCGTTCACAGCACATGACCTTCCTAGTCACGGTTATGAGATAAGGTTTTCCGGGCAGCAAACTACAACATCTGCGATCTACTATTAGAATGTAACTCCCGTTCGAGAGTCTCCTAAAGAATGGTTCTATTCGTGTTGCAGGTGTGCCTAGCTGGTAATATGAAAGGTTATTTGAAGTCCCTTCACAGGCTCCATGCAAACTAATACCCTGACACAGAAGTGTACCGCTTAGTGATCTTGCACAATTATCGCCACTGAGAAACACTTTCTGGCCTTTATTACTGACACATTCGTGTGTATAGGGCAAGTTCCATATTGACTTAATGTATCCTTTACCCAACCTTTCATACTGGCCTGCCTGTATATATTTTTGGCAGAATTGAAACTGGAAAGTAGTTATCGGAATATTTATTATTCCATGTATTATCCATTCAATGACAGGTCGTTCTGACATTGTCAATGGTAATCTCTCAAGTTTTTCAATGCTCAGAATTGTATAGTCAGCACCCTTCTGTGCCAAACTGATTTGTTTATCAGTAAGGTTAAAGATATTAAATAATGACGTTGTGTTGATTAAACGCCAAGGCACATAGCCAGAACGCAGATTTTGTAACGTCCAGCCAAGCTGTACAATAGAACGCAATTGGGACTGACCGTGTTTTAACATCAGTAAGTCTTGCGATATTATATCGATTGCTGAAGACACAATGCTGTCCAGAGAATATATTCTGGAGGACAGAGTCATTAACCCATTGTCCACCACAGAAAGTGTTTTTTCCAAATTAATACGGTCAATTTCCCGTATTTTTTCTGCTGTCTCAATTTGAGTTACTTTCCAAACTTCGTTATAAGCTGCATATATAGAGGCCGCTATGAAACATTTTTGACGCTGTTTGTGTGGTCCCAATATGAAATCACGCAAGTCAGCACCTTCTGTAAGTAAAGTTAGGTGTTGCTTAATTTCAGCCAGTGTGGACGTTCGTAGCCATTGAAGGCAGAGCTTGCCCACGCTGTAGGTGGTTACTATCCCTGGATGTTGTCTTTGGGAATATCTAGGGTCTGGCCTAGTCAATGTGAACCCCTGTTTTTTGTTCAGGAATCTGTCTTGACAGTTATTTGTATCTGTGGGCCAGATCAACCATTTTTTCCATTCAGGATGTGTTCTGTTTTGGCTTAATATTTGGTGTACGTCTATCTCAACATCTATAGAGCTATTACTGTTCATTGTTGGCTTTGGAATAAACGGTTTGTTCAAATCTTTGATTTTGGCTAAGCCAAGACAGGTAGTTTGTTGAATAGTGTCATTCAAGAATATAATTTGTTCTGGGATCATGCAGGCTCTAAACAATGATTCTATACCTTGTACTTGCCAATCTCTTGTACCCCAAACAGTTTTTGCTTCAATATTATTGTTCCAGAAATCAAACCCAAATGTATTAATTTGTTCAAAGAATGAATCGGAATATATCAATTTTGTGTTTGTAAGCATGGTCTTCATACCTGTCTTATTTGACAATTTGAAATAAAATGTTTCTGCATTACTTGTGTTAAACCCTGAAAAGTATGAATATTTATCATAAAATGTTTTTGAGCTGTCTTTTGGAGGAGTAGCACAATGTTCCGATTGGTTATAATTTAAAACATTTCTAGGTTGAGCAGATTTATGTAGATAATGGTTACCATAGTGGTTGTAGCAGAACATCTGATCATAATTAGACGAACCCTGCAAATAATCATGTTCTGTAAATTTAGCAGACATCACAAGATCAGACATCATATCATTAATACTTTCAAAGTCCCAATCATCAGCAAAGGAGCTCGGTTTTACAAAGTCACTCAATGAGATCTTGAATTGGTGTGGATACTTCAGGATTTCAACCGGACCATAGATTTCATAATCAGTTTTGTCCCATGCTACACCGCCTGGTATAGGATTGGCTGTGAAGTTCACTGAAGAAAGTTCTCTTTTCTCGATGTGTGAAGATGTGTGTGGTTTAAGGACCAAGTTGATTTTCTGGCTTGCTGTGTCCATTTTAGCATATTTTCCTTCAATGAAATGTCCCAAGCATAGTACCATGATGAGCCAAAGAATGAGGATAAATGCACCGGAGGCCACCCAAAATTCAATCCATGGAGAAATCAGATAGGTTTCTTTCAGCTGTTGAAAAAGTTCCTTAGCTTTGTCTTTAAAAGTTTTTGTTGATGGCTGTTTCTTTGCTTCACTCAGGTCTTCAGATGAATCATCGAAGTTGATGAAGTAGCCGGATGCTGTTCTGTCAATTGTTCCAATTGTTTTGGGATTTTGCTTTGTTTCATTAGCAAAGTCTGCAGTTACATCATCATAGGTTGTTGTTTCTTGATGAAAAGTTTTAATTTGGGTTTTAAGAGGTTCAAGTTCCATTGCTTTGTTGCATAGTCCTTGTTGATTCACTGTAGATTTTCCACATGTGATCAGTCTTCCAGTTTGAGCCTCTGTATTCGTAGCAAACATTGGTGTTCTGCTACTTCTTGGGAGTCCACTTGGCCTACTGTTTGTTATCGGCCACATGATTGTGGTTTAACCAGGTCGATGGATACAACTCGGTTCTCCTTTTTACCAGCAAGGGGCGGTAGTACTACTGATCTTGTCCCGTTGACAGACAAGACAGGAACTGCTTTTCTGTAAGAAGGCCCAAATTCCTTCTTTACCGCGATCTTCTCTCTGACTAGATCCCCGACTTTTGGAATCCAGACAGGCCTTGCTGGGACAGGTGGTTTCTCTTCAGTGGTTGTTGGCTGTTGTTTCAACTTTATGTTGCTCAGGTCTTTTCTTGTTTCATTTAAGTCCTGTAAAATAGCCAAACGATCTTTGATATCAAAGCTTTTGTCTTTAACCACCGAAGTCTGACTATCAAGATCTTGGATCATCATTATAGTCCCGAACAATAGTTCGTACCGACTGAACCCTTTCAGAGAATTCCTTGGCAGGTTATTTAGACTTCGTTGGACACTTATTAAATGTTTGACCCACCCAGCTCCCGAACCTAATACCTTTTCCGTTATAGATTGCTTTATGTCTTGGTTTTTTCTTTACACCATCCCGTATCCCTCAGGAAGGAAGTGAGAAGAGTCCCGCTATGCAATGCTCATTTGGCCATGCTTCCCTATAAGCCTCAGGGCTAAAAGGAATACATTATTCAAAACGTAGCATGCTTCTAGCGTATATGCCATTATAGACTTGCAAATCCTTGTATAACAGTCCAGGCGTCAGCCGAGCGCTGGGGTCTACATCATAAGTGAAAATTAGTCTTTTATGTTAATATAACGCTTTTTCGTGATGGGGACTTTCTTATTGTTGTTGTTGTTTTTCTGGAGCGAAGTGCCATGGAAATAGTCCTCCTCGCTCGCCACTGCGATCTCTATTGCAGTCTGGGCAGTTTTTTACAAAAATGTGATGATGCAGGCTCATGCCTGGCCACCAGTACACTGATTGTAATTCTTCCAGAGAATCTTTTAGCTTAAGGTGTCTGAGACCCTCACCCATATGTGCGTCTGCTATTAACAAGCCTCTCCTGTCCGTGTTTGGAATTACTCTATCCCCCACTCCAGGGATTCGAGCAAAAGGGACTGAGTTTGCATCGATTATGTATGTATAATTGAGTGGATAATTGATCGGTAGTGCTGAACAGTCGCCTTTTGATGACGTTTTCACCGCCAGCACAGTTTCACCGTCAATGTGGTTTACTGTACGCTTTTTTGTAGCTACGGTGGCCGGTTTCGTTGCTACCACTGTGGCTGTCTCAGCCAATGAATTCCCTGCAACGTGAACGCCATCACGCTGATGACTCAGTGAATGTATCACGTGAGTTTTTGGTAGTTCTTTCTTTAAAAGAACTAATTGTTCCCAAAGCGCTTTCTGCTTTATTGTGGCACCTGTGTCATCTCTGTAACCATTTTGAATCCATTTCTGCAAATCGTTATTGTATGATTTGACGCAGTAATACGAATCGCACACAATAAGTGTCGGGAATTCGCGATCGGCATTATCTAGCGCCATTTTTAACGCTATTATTTCAGTTTGTTGTTCTGAATTATTTTCCACTGAGTGTGTTTTTGTAAGTAGAGGTCTTAATTTGCCTCCGCGCCACACTTCTTTTACAATTTCGCACGTGGCGTTGTAAGCCAGCTCTCCCCAAACTGAGGGTTGAGCATGTCCGTCTGTATATATTACACAGGCGTATTGTCGTAAAGGCAGAATGTCGATTGGCAGAGGGTATTCTCTCTCATATTTTAGAAATTTTAATTCTTTCATTTCCGGGTCAAAATAGTATTTTACTTTGTCTGTAGCAACAGAATTTACCCATTATACCCATTCTGGATTTAGTGCAGTTGTCAGTAAATTACATGGTGTTGTTAATGCCTCAAAAGCTGATTCTGCTGTTATGACTGTAACCTGTCTACCGTCTGCTTGGGATTTTTCCTTTGCTACAGCTGTTTGAACCGCATGAACAATGCTTTCCTTAATGCTGAACCTTTTTTCAGCTTCTGTGTACAAATGTGATTTGTATGCTATTGGTACCTTCTCTCCCTCATTAGAGGTCAGGTATGTGAATCCGCATCTTCCTGGGATGACTCGAATCACAAGGTTGCGTGTGTTGTCACGTGTTTGTAATTTTGTTTTAACTAACATATCTGTTTGTAAAGATCTCAACATTTCTGTGTGTTTTTGAGTCCAGTTGATTCTTTTAAAATCTGGTTTTATTAGATCATAGAGAGGTTTAATTCTCTCTGCATAATTTATGATGTAAGTTCTTCCGAAATTTAGGAAGCCTAGAATTGATTGTAAGTTTTTCAGTGTTCTAGGTGCTTGGATTACAGCACATTTCTCTAGGAAATTGTCGGCCAGGCTTTTGCCTTCACTTGATAGTTCATATCCTAAAAACAGGACTGTTAGATGGGGGCAATTCTTGACTTTTTAAAGTTGAATTTGTAACCCTCTGCTGCGAACCCAAGTATTATGGTGTTCACTCTCTTCAAGTGAGTATCCAAGTCATCATCTGTTAGATAGATGTCGTCGACATAAGATAATGCCTCGTCATCATATGTTTGAAGTAATTCTGTTACTCTCGCTGAGAATAATCCTGGGCTGTTCTTGAACCCCTGGGGCAAACGACAGAATTTTTTTTTGCGTGCCATTTATTGAGAACGCCGTCAAATATCTGCTCTCTGGTGCTATATTTTAACAAAGGAATACATTAGAAATGTCTAATGTGGTTTTGTATTTTTTGCGCACTATGTTATTCATTAGTGCAGCACTATGCGAGTTTTGTACTGCAAATGTTTTGCAACATGAGTTAAGGTGTCTGTAGTCCAAAACTAGACGATATGAATTGTCTGGTTTGGAGACAGGAAACAAAGGGTTGTTCATTGGTGAGGTGCAAGTTTCAATCACCCCCTGGTATTCAAGTTGATCTAGGATCTCTTTTACCTGTTTTTAGCTTCTTGCTTAATCGGGTACTGCCTCTGTGCAGTAGGTTGTGATTTTAACTGGATTTTGTGAGGAGGAGAGTCCTCATCCCATCCCACATGATTTTTATATAAGGCAGGGGCTTGAGCTACTGCCCACTTTCTTGCAAGTGTATATTTTTTATGAATTGGAATATGGTTTGAGAAGGCAGGCATAATTATTTCTTCGCCATGAGGGCACTCCCTGACAGACTCTGGAGGCCAGTCTCGTTCAGCTAGAAGGATGTCATAGTCCTTGGAGAGATTATCCCAAAATAGACCCCTTATTTTCCTAGTCTTATCCCCCTCTATACGCAATGTTATTTCATATATTTTATGAGGTTTGCTAACTCTGGTATCTGCAGTTTCCACCTGAATGTATTCATTCGTGTCCACTGTCTCCAGATGATTCATAAGGACTTTGCGAGCTATGCTCACTTCTGCTGCGCTGTCTAGCATTGTCTGAGCCCATTCTCCGTTTTTCAGCTGTGTCCTCAGTATTCTCGGCATTGTTGATTACTTTAATACTGGCTACCTTCTTTTTTGGAAATTGTAATTTTTTATTCAGATGAGCAGGTTCTTTGTCTTTGGACTTGACATGCTCTTCCCTGTGTTCTGATCGTCCTCTTCTTTCCGATTTCTGCGAGGAAGTCTGAAAAGATTGAGAGGGACGTGTATCAATATCTTGATATCTATCAGGTTTTTTTATATTTTCCCTATTTCTAAGGTTGTATTTTTTTACAGAGGGCTCCCTTTGGGGAGACTTGCATCCTTGATCAGGAGATCTTTCTCTCCGCCGAGGAGACCTTCCTAAGGACTGGAATCTTTTTTCTTTAGGATTGGATTGTTTATTTCCATCCCAGCTCTTTTTTTGATTGTTTAAATTATTTTTTATAAATACCTTTTCAGGACTTTCAACTAGTTGGGGTTTCACTGGTATTCCACCCAAACTATCTCTTCCTAGTTCTTCATAGGATTTTTCTATGATTCTGGCAATTTCAGATGGTTGGTCTGCTATATTTGTCTCTTTTAACCTCTGGCGAATCGCCACATTTGCTGCTTCTCCCTTTATGTTGGCTAATAATATTGCAGAGACCTGCTTGAAATCTTTCAGTAGTTTCATACCGAGAGTTAAGGCGGGTTCTGGACCGTATTCATCTTGAATCTGTTTTAGCACATCTGGTATTACTGACATGGATGGTACACCATGTGTTTTTGTGTAAATGGAAGCAAAGACTGTTCCCCAAGTGTCACAGTCCTCCACATGTGGTGCGATTCCCATTGGGAGACAGATAGTCAGAATCCTATGTTTCTCAACAGGGGTGGTATCTGGAAACACCGCCTCTATTTGAGTGATTTTTTGTGCTAGCCAGAAAGGAATTTGTTCCCATTTTGCGGGTACTTTACCTAGACAGGACTGTATGTTCTGAGGTGTAATTTTATTTGTGTTCCCCTGGTGAGGGATCAGCTGTGGAATTTTAATAGCTGGTTGGACTGTTGAAGTCCGCATTACATATTGGACTAATTGTCTATGTATTTTTATTAATTGTTTTAGCTGTGCTGAAAGCTCTGGTGGAGGCATTTCTTCAATGTCTGGATGTGGTGTATATCCGGCTAGGACCGGCCACGTTGCTCCTGGTCTACCTAGTGGACCGAGCCTGGTGATGTGATTATTATGTTTTAGGGCGCCATGAAACAAGAGCAGGTGCTCTTGGAATTTGAGTGGTATTTCCACTTCCTCGAAAGGAGTGTACTCACTAGGAGGTTCCTCTATTTTGTAATAGTGGAAGTCCTTTGTTACAGCGTTTGCTGCTGGAAAGTTTATCCATGAATAGAATACCTCTGTCTGCCGATATTCGTGTGCCTCAATTACGAATATGACTGTACCACCTCTTCGTGTCAGTCCATTTTCTATAAGTTTTAGGGTTATAGATTTCCTTATGTTGACCGGGATGAGTATTGCATCTGGGTCATTTTCCAGCAGAGTATTGTCTGCTATTAGGAGTTCAGCTGCTAGTCTCACTGTCTCCCTTTCTTCTTCAGTTTCTGACATTCTACTGTCAAGAAGGTCATTTTGTTTATTTGCAGATCAGGTTTCTATGGAAACAAAGATTAGATGCACAATATTTTGGAACAGTGTATCCTTCAACGTTGAATTAACCAAGAACCATACATAGGAGTCTCCTCCTGCGAGGTTTGGCGGATATGACCTTTCACCCACTCCAGACGTCTTTGGAGTATTATGGGAAGAAAGGGGTCTGTGTGAAAAAGCACGACTGAGTTACTCTAATGTCTTGCGTTAGTTTTATCGCCTATCCAAACGGTTGGGCGCCATGTAGTGTAGTTCCTATTATCCCAATAGGCTCTGCGCATTGGAATAATATCTTCAATAGTATAGACCTAGGGCAGAGGTTAACTAGGTCTTCTACCGACGATATTAGACTTAAAGTTTTGTGTTTGCCAGCTAGCTCAGAGTTCACTAGAAACTTTCTCGAATAGGCAAGGAGGATTTTAACCTCCCTGGATAGACAAGAAGGGATTTAGTTTCTGACAACCATAGAACATGACAACTTTGCTCTCCCCTAATCAAGAGTGTATCTCTAGAGTCGTGTGAAAACAAAAGACAACTTATTTTACTCAGTCAGTTCAGTGCATTCTTAGTTTCACCAGATTGTAGAGAAAAGGAAGAGACGGGCGTGTTCAATAAAAGATGTTATTTATTGATCAGTCTCCTTTCTCATACAAGAGAAATGAATCGCTATTATTGCAATACTTGTAGTTAAGTAAAGTGCATACAGTAAAGACAGAATTATAAAATAATACTGTAAAAGCATTGATATGGTTGCTGAGCCATATGATACTTTAAAATGGATAAAATAGATACATACATATATACATTTGACTAATCATACTCAACTGGTGCTTCTAACCACGCCTACCCCAGTGTACCTGACCTAAGCCTAATACGTGGGCGGGAGTAGATAAGTAGCAGTTTAAGTTAAGTTTGTTTGCCAAGGGACTGATTCGAGAATTCTCTGCAAGGGGTTATTCAGTTCTGTACCTGAGATCTAGAATGATGGAGGGCTGGTATCTCTTATCCCAGGTCTTGATATTCCAGCTGCCTGCGAGGGCTGCTTGGAAGCGCCGGAGCTGGATTTCTCAGCAGGAGAAAGGCAGCGTCTCGTTCTCAGCGCGTCAGGAAGGCGGGGCAGCGCCTGTGGGCTTCGCTCTCTGCTGGGCTCCTCAGCACGTCTCGCTGCTCCGATCTCGTCACCACCGCATGTGTTTGCTTAAGGCAATGTCGGTAATATTTATACCTGAAAGGTGCCGAGATTGACGTAAGGATGGACATATATACGTCAATAAGGATGTCATATGAACGGGCTCGTTCGCACATTCTTTGCTGAAGTTCGCGGTGAAATCAAAACAATGGTTATGGGAATTTCCCAGGTCGCTGTAGGTTTGATTTGTTTTGAGAACTCCGTATGCCTTATCAGGGGCTGGAGGAATATCGCTTGTCTAATTAGATGGCATGCGTTATGACCTAATCAGATAACGCGCTTCTGTGCCGTGGTGTGGCTTAATCAGATAACGGCTTTTGCACCGTTAGATGGCTGCTAGTTAATTATTAACCAAACCAGGGTCAGGAATAGGGGAATCGATACAGTACCTATAGGAATACATCACAATACTTGACTAATGAGCCCTAATAATGGCGAAACCGTGCTTGGGTTGCTTTTGTTCTGTTTCAGGGATTACCTTACCTGGCACTTTGAACGGGACTGTTCCCACTGGAGCACGGTCAGGAATATTTTGCATGTGGGTCAGTCCAATCCCAAGTGCATAGTGTGCAAAATTACGATGGGGGGCCAAGTACCTAACATTAGCTGAGATTAATTCAAGCATTCCATCCATGATTTTTATTTTATCATTTTATATAAAAAGGTGCTGGCAGTAAAACAATTTTAGTACATGCGGAGGCAGATGATGTACAAAACACAAGGAAGGGATGGCATGAGCTCTGGAATTTCCTAAGTCCGTGCTGACTGATGAGGGATATCATTTACTGTACAGCCCATCTAACATATGAAACTAGTTACTTACCTGTACACTATGGTTCTCCAGTATTGATATCGTTCATAGATTCACATGCTTGTATCTTCCCCGTCGTCATGGTGGAAGTCTCACAGTAAATTAATAACAATAGCAGTAAAAGAAAAAAACTGCATAGAAAAACCCATAGGAAAGTGTTTGGTACCCTATCCTCATTAATATGTGGTCCAAAACTCAGCCAATCAGCTGCCAGCCCTGACATCACACTTCCCAGCAGAGCCACCATACCTCAGATTTCCAGCCCCAAATGTATCTAGATATAAAAATGGTCTACCTGAGAAACGGGGAGGTGGGCGGGCCACATGTGAATCTATAAATGATATCAATACTGGAGAACCATAGTGTACAGGTAAGTAACTAGTTTCTTCTCCAGTATTGAATCTTTCATAGATTCACAAGCGTGCATCAGAATAGAGAGCAGTACGTACACAATATTGCGTTTCCAGGATAGAACCCCTTCTTCTCAGGGCTCTGCTCCCTACCACTAGGATAGAACAAGTACCTAGAACCAAGCAAAAAACACACACACACACATATATATATATAAATATATAATGCAACATTGTAACAAGAAAAAGAACGTAGCATGGAATTTAAGATCTGAGAAATACCGTATTGAAATAGGTGTCGTAGAACTGCTTGCCCCACTGCTGTATCCTCTTTCCATGCTGTGTCTAGACAGTAGTGTCTAGTAAAGGTGTGCACATTTGTCCATGTTGCCACTCTGCAGGTGTCCGGGAGTGATACTCCTGCAAACAAATCTGCTGAAGTTGCCATTTTTCTCATGGAATGAGCGCGAACTATGGATCGCAGAGTTTTTCCAGTTTTCTCATGGCATAAAGATATGGCAGAAGCTATCCATCTTGAAATACTAGAGCTGGACAGAGCTAAGCCTTTTCTAGGCCCAGAAAAGGCTACAAACAGTTGGTTTGTCTTTCGAAACTTTTGTCGATATAGAATTGTAGGCATCTTTTGATGTCTAGTGTATGCAGAGACTTTTCTGCTGCAGAAGAAGGATCATTAAAGTATGTAGGCAACACCACGGGTTCATTGAGATGAAAAATGGAGGGAACTTTGGGAATGAACTTAGGATTTGTCCTGAGAATGACCTTTATCTTGTTTGAATTGAAGAAATGGTTCTGCGATAGAAAAAGCCTGTATCTCACAGACTCTCCTGGCTGAAGTGAGAGCTAGAAGCAAGGTCGCCTTCCAAGAAATTAACTGTAATTCAGCTTTGTGCACTGGTTCAAACGGAGGGCAAGGCGACAGGAGTATAACCCGTAGACCAGATAGAGATCTGGGTGTACATATGTATATAGCAACAATTTCTCAATCGGATTCAGTAAAACAGCAAGTGTATATGTAAGTACAAGACATTACACAAAGCACAGGTAAAGAAAGAGAGACTCAGAATTTTCGATTTTTAGAAAGTGCATGTAGCATCATATATTTTGAGGAGCACATTTTATGAGACAGTTAAAGCAGCACTATATGCATAGAATGCGATGGCAATCCAAGGGGGCTTTGTGCACTAGGTGATAGTGAAGCAGAGAGTGACGGCGCAAGTGACAGGTGGGTGAACACAGCGAAGGACGCAAGGTGACACAGTGAAGATACACTATGTACAAGAGCAATGGTTCTTCTTCAGTGGATGGGTCATTGATATTTGATTGGGAACCAAGGTAGGTGGTGCGCCATGAGTCGCGCTGTATTGGGGGTCGACAGCGTTTCGATCCTATCTAGTCAGGATCTTCATCAGGACCGAGTTGGCCGTTTTGGTCAGTGTGGGAAGTGTGCTGGCCGGTAAATAGAAGAAGGTCCAGAAATGCGGCGAGCTGGGGAAGCCAATCCTGCGAGGTGGAAGGGATCCATTCGTCGGCGTGGGCTCGTTAGAGTCCCAGGTGGATTCTTGATGAATGAGAAATAGGCGTAGACACGGAGCCCCGTTCTACCATGGGAAACATCTAGTTGTGGTGAAGTGATTTGGAGAAGCAGGGTCGGAGTAACTTGGTCCGCTGCCTGGGTCTGGAAAGGTACCGAAGGGAGCGCGGTCAGCCGTCAAAGTCTGGACGGCGGTGGGTGATCTGCTGAGTAGATCATCTTACACGCCGTGCACCCCAATACAGCGTGACTCATGGCGCACCACCTATCTTGGTTCCCAATCAAATATCAATGACCCATCCACTGAAGAAGAGCCATTGCTCTTGTACATATTGTAGCTTCACTGTGTCACCTTGCGTCCTTCGCTGAGGTCACCCACCTGTCACTTGCGCCGTCACTCTTTGCTTCATTATCACCTAGTGCACAAAGCCCCCTTGGGTTGCCATCGCATTCTATGCCTACAGTGCTGCTTTAACTGTCTCATAAAACGTGCTCCTAAAAATATATGATGCTACATGCACTTTCTAAAAATCGAAAATTCAGAGTCTCTTTCTTTACCTGTGCTTTGTGTAATGTCTTGCACATACATATATACCTGCAGTTTTACTGAATCAGATTGAGAAATTGTTGCTATATACAACTGGTTCTAACGGAGGCTTCATGAGTTATGTCAGGACCGTGTTAAGCTGCCATGGGACTAACTGGTACTTAAGTGAAGGAAACACTCTGAAGAACCCTTTCAGAAATTCCTTTATTACCCTCTGACACCAAAGAGATGGACGATTTGGTGTTCTGCGACATCTTGAAATAGCTGCAAGATGCACTTTCACTGATGTATGTGAGAGTCCTGCTTTGGCTTAATGTAAAAAGTAAGGCAGAATTTGCTCTGGAGGAGCATGAAAAGGATGTAGAGCTTGAGTGGAACACCACTGACAAATTCTCTTACATTTTGCTGTGTAAGTTTTATTTGTTGAAACTGCCCGAGATTGAGTGAGGATATCCAGGCATTCCTGAGAAATATTTAAGGAATTAAATTCGTGTTCATGAGGTTCCAGGCTGACAAGTTCAGCGATGTCAATTGTGGATGGAGAACTTGTCCATCGTTCATAGAGATTAGGTCTTGAATCAGAGGAAACTGTACTCTGGGAGCCACCGACAACTGATGGAGCTCTGAGAACCAGAACTGTCTCCGCCATGCCGGGGCTAACAGAATTAAATGGCACAGTTCCGATCTCATTTTCCACAACACCCTCGGTATCAGAGGGAACAGCAGGAACGCATCAGCAAACATTCCTGTCCAGCGTAGATGTAAAGCATTTCCCCAAGATCCCACTTGAGGGAACCTGCTTGCGAAGTGTTTGCATTTCTTGTTGTGTTGGTTTGCAAACAGATCCAAAGATGGGGTGCCCCATAGTCGAAACACTTTTAGTAGTTTATCTTGAGCTAATTCCCACTCGTGGGAAACACTGGCTGACCCGCTTAGGATGTCTGCCCGTGTGTTTTGAACTCCTGGAACGTGCTGAACCTGGAGAGAGATGTTGTTCAGTAGGAGCCAGTTCCAAATCTCTTGAGCTTGTGCCGACAAGGGCTTTGACCTTGTACCCCCTTGTTTTAACAGATAAAACATCGTCGTCATACTGCCTGTACTCACTAGTACCTGTGAATCGTGAATTCTGGGGAGGAACGCCTGTAATCCCAAGAATGCTGCTTTTAACTCCAGCAAGTTGATATTAAGCTGAGCTTCTTGAGTTGTCCAATGTATTTCGAGGTCTTGGAGGTGTGCCCCCCAACCTTGAAGAGATGCATCAGTCATCATGACATAACTGGGGCATTGAGGCTCGAAGACTAGCCCTTTTGATAAATGCTTCCTGATCCTCCACCATGACAGAGATGCCTGTATTTGAGGATTGATGGTGATTTGATCCTCGAAGGACCCTTGGGATTGTACCCATTGCATGTCGAGAAGCTCTTGGAGAGGCCACAGGTGCAACCGGCAATTGGGAACCAAGGGGATGTATGAAGACATTATCCTCAACAATGATTTGAAGATTCTCACTGAAATAGACCTTTTTGTTTGTAATTGTGACGCCAGACTTAAAATCTTTTGAGTGCATTCCTCTGAAGGATACGCTTTCGCTTCCTTCATGTGCAGCTTGGCTCGTAGGAATTGAAGGGATTGCGATGGAATGAGAGAAGGTTTCTCCATGTTGATCCGTAGGCCTAGGCAATGGAAGAGATCCATGCAGCATCTTAGGGAGTGCAGGGAGTCCTGGTATGATGCGTCTTTTATGAGCTAATCGTCCAGATGCGGATAAATCGGATAGCCTTGTTGTCTCAAGTGCACTGCCCTGACAAGGTAGCTGCAAGCTGCGTGAGCGCTTAGCGCGCATTCTTTTCTTTGCTGTTTTTAAAAACTTTAATTTCGTTTTTTGCCTGTTTACCCCCTGTTTTTAACTGGCCCCTCACTTGCACTATAATAGGCCCCCGCACCGCCGTTTGGGCGGGTCTGGTTCTGGGGTGGGTGCCCTGTCCGTTTTTGGCCGCCATATTGGAGTGGGGTGTTGGATCGTGGTGCCTCTAGCCTCCAGCGCTTCAGTGCGCAGGAGCAGCCTGGGAACACCTACTTAAGGCGAGTCCCTCCCTGACACCGCCCCTGACAAGGTAGCTGCAAGCTGCGTGAGCGCTTAGCGCGCATTCTTTTCTTTGCTGTTTTTAAAAACTTTAATTTCGTTTTTTGCCTGTTTACCCCCTGTTTTTAACTGGCCCCTCACTTGCACTATAATAGGCCCCCGCACCGCCGTTTGGGCGGGTCTGGTTCTGGGGTGGGTGCCCTGTCCGTTTTTGGCCGCCATATTGGAGTGGGGTGTTGGATCGTGGTGCCTCTAGCCTCCAGCACTTCAGTGCGCAGGAGCAGCCTGGGAACACCTACTTAAGGCGAGTCCCTCCCTGACACCGCCCCTGACAAGGTAGCTGCAAGCTGCGTGAGCGCTTAGCGCGCATTCTTTTCTTTGCTGTTTTTAAAAACTTTAATTTCGTTTTTTGCCTGTTTACCCCCTGTTTTTAACTGGCCCCTCACTTGCACTATAATAGGCCCCCGCACCGCCGTTTGGGCGGGTCTGGTTCTGGGGTGGGTGCCCTGTCCGTTTTTGGCCGCCATATTGGAGTGGGGTGTTGGATCGTGGTGCCTCTAGCCTCCAGCGCTTCAGTGCGCAGGAGCAGCCTGGGAACACCTACTTAAGGCGAGTCCCTCCCTGACACCGCCCCTGACAAGGTAGCTGCAAGCTGCGTGAGCGCTTAGCGCGCATTCTTTTCTTTGCTGTTTTTAAAAAACTTTAATTTCGTTTTTTGCCTGTTTACCCCCTGTTTTTAACTGGCCCCTCACTTGCACTATAATAGGCCCCCGCACCGCCGTTTGGGCGGGTCTGGTTCTGGGGTGGGTGCCCTGTCCGTTTTTGGCCGCCATATTGGAGTGGGGTGTTGGATCGTGGTGCCTCTAGTCTCCAGCGCTTCAGTGCGCAGGAGCAGCCTGGGAACACCTACTTAAAGCTCCTCCCTAGCGCAGCGGGATCGCGCAGCGGGCGCGTCCTCGCGTGGCCGGAGTCGTGCCAGAGTCCTGCCCGTCTGCGCCCGTCCGCGCTAGGGACGCGCTGGGCGTCGCGGTACTCTGGTTAACGACTATTACTCCATCCTGGGTCCACCATGCTGATGTATTCGCGGGATCGCCTGTTTGCCCTCGGTCAGGTAAGCCGCTGTTGTACCCTTCCACCGGTACACCCATTGCGTGGCCCATACCATTGCCCTTGTAATGGGTGGGCTCTTGACTCCCCACGTCCTCTCCCAGGGATTTTGTCCTCGGAGACCCGCCGTACTACTGACATTCCTTCTACCCTGAGGATCCTGAATCTGAATGTGAGGTCTGCGTTGAAACACTACCAGAACATCTATGATCTCATTGAGGAGGAAGTTCCGGACATATTTGCCATGACTGAAACGTGGCTACAGGATGCCGACACCGCTATCACTAATCTAGCCTGCCCACCCGGCTATTCTATGTACACCTTGAATAGGCGGCTTAGGGGTGGGGGTGTAGCGTTAGTGGTAAAATCCATCTATTCCTGTGTCTGGACTGCCCTAAGCATCTCTGGGTGTGAAAGTGCCTTGTTCAAGGTCTCTGTCAGCCCTGAGTTTACCCTGTCCGGGATGGTCGTTTACCGTCCACCCGGCAGTGATGTGGCGTTCAGAAATGCTTTCCCCGATATTGTTGGCCCTCTGGTTGCAGACTGTGCCAACTTCTCTATCATGGGTGATTTAAATCTGCATTTCGACACCCTCTCTGGCTTGACAGTGCGTTCCATCTCCTCTGACCTAGAGGCCTTTCAACTTCCCCAGATGGTTTCCCAGCCTACCCATTCGGGGGGGCATATTCTGGATCCCTTGTTCACCAATCTGCCGGGGATTCAAATCACCTGTTTCTCCGGTGGAATGGACAGACCACTTCCTGGTGTCCATTTTATGCCCTGTCTTTGCCACTCCTTCCATCTCTTCGGCTAGACGGGTTCAGAAGAGGGCTTGGAAAAAGCTTAGGTTAGAAGACTTCCATCGTCTTCTATTAGAGGAGCCGCTGGGCCCTTTGACGGATGTAGAAAAGGGGTATGACCTCTTCTGTTCTTGGATCACCAGGGCCTTGGACTCTCTGATACCTATTGTATCAACTAAAATCAACTCCAGAGAGTCGAGTCCCTGGTACGATGGCGCACTTCGGGCCCTAAAGGGTGCCTGCAGACGGGCTGAGAGGGCTTGGAGGAAGACCTATGGGGCTGATCTAAAAGCTGCATACTCCAGGTCCGTCAAGCTCTACCATCGAGCCATCTGCCGAGCTCGTGCGGCTTTTTATGCCACTGAATTCCGGAACAGCTCTAATCCGTCGAAAGCCATCTTTAAGGCCGTAAAAGATCTTACGACGAAGCGGACTACCTCTACGACCGTAAGCTCCCTTTCCCACTGTGAATCCCTTGCATCCTACTTCTTGGGGAAGGTGCAAGCTATTTATCGGACATTCCCTAGTATAGGGTACAGTGAGGAAAGTACTAATGGGGCCCACCATCAGACCACTCTGCTTGTTTTCCCCCCCCTCACCTTGGACGGTTTTGACAAACTTGCGTTGCAAGTCAAATCTGGATCTCCATCCGATCCAGTAAGGCCTGCTCTCTTTCGCGATCAGGCTTTTATGGGGCGTCCTGCTGTATGCTCCCTCGTCAACCTGTCCTTGGAAACGGGAGTTGTTCCAGCCAAGTGGAAACAAGCCGTGGTGTCCCCAATTATTAAAAAGCCCACCCTGGACCCATCTAAGCCTGAAAGTTACCGCCCCACCTCGTTGCTACCCTGGCCAGCCAAGATTACTGAGGCCCATGTCAATCTGGCCCTGTCTGAACATCTGGTACGGACCAATGCCCTCGATTCCACACAAAACGGATTCCGTGCTGGGCACAGTACGGAAACTGCGTTACTTGTGATGGTGGAACATCTCCGGGCAAGGCTGGATGCTGGTCAAACGGCGGCGCTTATTTTGTTAGACCTTAGCGCCGCCTTTGACACGGTGGACCACAGCATCCTCCTGCATCGGCTCGAGGAGACTGGCATTGGCGGTCAGGCGCTGCAATGGTTCCACTCCTTTTTAGATGACCGCTCCTTCTGTGTTGCCATCCCTCCCTTCAAGTCCAATTACCAACCGCTGGCCATGGGGGTTCCGCAAGGGTCCTCGCTGAGCCCCACGTTGTTCAACCTTTACGTGAGACCGCTGGCTGATGTCGCTAGGCAGTGGGGCCTAACTTTGGTCTCATATGCCGACGACACACAGCTGGCGGTTACTCTCAGCGGGGATGCGGAAACTGAGGCCCCCAGGTTTCAGTCTGGACTGAAGGCGGTGGCTAGTTGGCTGACCGGCAACTGCCTTCAGCTTAATGCCACAAAGACGGAGGTGATGGTCGTCGGTAAGGGAGTGGAGCTGTGGGGCGACCAATGGTGGCCCGCAGAGCTGGGACCTACTCCGATCCCGGTATCGGAGGTGAAAAATCTGGGGGTATGGCTGGATGCTGGCCTCTCCTTCGTAGGGCACACAAAAAAAACTGCGGCCTGTTGTTTTGGACTCCTAAGGGGCTTGAGACCTGTTCTCAAGTTCTTTGATGCCCCAACCAGGCAACTGGTGATCCAGGCTACTATCATCTCTCGCCTGGATTATGCCAGTTCTCTCCTGGCTGGGGCTAACCAGGCCGAACTAACCCGTTTGCAACGGGTTCAGAATGCTGCGGCGAGAGCGATTGTTGGCCTGCCCAGATTCAGTTCGGTGGCAGGGGTCCTTCGCTCTCTACACTGGCTTCCGGTTAGGAAGCGCATTCTCTTTAAGGTATTGTGTCTTGCCTTTAAGATCCTGAGAGGTATTGGCCCGGAAATCCTGTCGAGCTGTCTTTCCTTTTATGTTCCCACCCGCAGCCTCCGTTCCCAGGGTTTGGCCCTTGCGGTGGTCCCCAGATTCAGGCTCAGTCGCATGGGAGGCCGCTCGTTTAGGGTAATGGCCGCGTCAGCATGGAATTCCCTGCCTGTTGAAATCCGTCTGATGGAGGACCTTTTGACCTTCCGGAGGGCTATAAAAACTTTCTTGTTTTAGCTGTGTTGTTTTTATTCTCCTGTTGTGTTATGTTCTACCTTGTCTCTGCGCCGGGACGCTCCTTGGCTGGAGTATCTGTGAGCACAATAAATCACCCTAACATAACATAACATAACATAACATAACATAACTGCTACTGGCGCCATGCATTTTGTGAAAACCCTTGGCGCCGATTTGAGACCGAAGGGTAACACTTTGAACTGGTAGTGGCGCCCTGCCACCGCAAGTCGTAGATCCTGCCAGTGTTTGATGTGAATCGGGATATGAAAATAGGCATCCAAGAGATCTAGAGATGCCATGTAATTTCCCCTGCATAGCATCAGGAGGGTTTCCTGAAGAGACAGCATACAAAACAATATTTTTCTGATTAATTTGTTCAGGCCTCTCAGGTCCATTACCTGCCTCCATTCGGAAGACTGCTTTTCCCTATCAGAAAGAAATGCGAATAAAATCTTTTCCCTTGCTGCTGAGGTGGAACTTCCTCTATCGCCCCTTTCACAAAAAGAGACCACATCTTTCACCTGTCCACAGGAAACAGCAACATCTTTCAGCCTTGAGGGCTGAAAGATGTTGCTGTTTCCTGTGGACAGGTGGTTGATTCGGAGGCTTCTGAATTAATTCTAAGGTATGGCCTTGATGTATCACGTCCAGTACCCATCTGTCCGTTGTTATTGACATCCATTGACGATAAAAAAGAGAGAGGTAATGGTCTTGATTGAGGTATGACGAGGTGGTTGGCGCCTTGGCAGTGTCACTGTCTCCGATTGCAGTTCTGTGATTTTCCACGCACAGCAGACTTCCCTCAGGGTTGCTGCTGGTAGGACGTGTTTGAAGAACGAAACTGTAGGTTGTTGTAAAACTGACGGTACCCCTGCTGAATGTAAGGTTGGACCTATTGGACTGGTAAGAAGACCTCTGATTGTACTGGCCTCTAGAACCTCTTCTCTGAAAGGACTGGAACCTACTTTGTTGCAGACAACCTAGCGCTCTCGCTGTGTCCGTGTCTGATTTGATTCCTTGAAGAGCATCGTGTACATGCTTGCCAAAGAGATTCTCCCCATCAAAAGGCATATCCACGATTTTTTCCTGGACTTCCGGTCTGAAAGCTGTTGCCTTTAACCAGCCTTGTCTTTGGAGCGCCACTGCTCCAGCCATCTGTCAAACGCCACCGACGATATGCCCATGGCTATATCAATGGATTCAGAGGTTTCCCTAGCTCCGTCCTGCAAAATAGTGGTCGCTTCTTCCTTTTTGTCATCTGGCAGATGAGACAATAATGGTGCAATGTCCGACCACATCTGCCTATTGTATCGGCTGATAAGAGCCAGAGCATTTGAGGCTCTAATCGAAGCCGCTACCATCACTGCAAAATGCTTCTCTGCGCCATCCATCCTTCTTCCTTCCTTGTCGGGACGAGCTGAAGTAGCAGAGACCGGGTTTTTGGACTGTCTCTGCGCCGCCTACATTACTACTGATTCCGGGCGTGGATGCCTAATTAGGCATGCTTGAGCAGACTCGGGAGATCGATATTTCTACTCTATTCTGGGCATCGAGGCTGCAACCGATGCTGGATTTTTCATGATCTTTAATACCTGGTCCCAGATATGACTGATTGGAATTGTCCTAATAGACTTCCTGTATGATTCCTTTAAGTCAAAGAGGAAACAATCGGTTTCCTGCACGGCAGAGGAAGATCGAATCTCTTGGAAGCCCTTGCCAGGTGTCGTGAAATCCTCCAATGTCCTCCGGCGGAGAGATTGCCGGGGGTTGGCGATGGAGAAGGCGTAGGAGGTAAGATATATTGATCCATTCGTCGCCCACTGGATCTTCCTGAAGAAGTTCCCCTTCTTCTGGCTGTTCTTCTCCATCACTCTCTGTGAAACCATCTCTAATTGTAATTATTGGAGGGGTGTGAACTTTCTGCACCACAGGCGAAGGCTGAACCATCGAAGTTTGGGCTCCAGGTTGTGATCCGCCTGAGGTATCCCTAGCCGGGGCGTTAGCATCCAGAAAACGGCGGCCGTAGTCATTGATCATGTGTCGCAAATAAGACACTAGAGAAATAGGCATAGACATTGACTGTTCCCTCACTCTAGGATGTGCCTCTTCTTCCTCCTTATACTCATTCGACTGTTGGAAAGACTCATATCTTTTGGAGCCGGACACTGGACGGCCTTTAAAAGAAAATTCCTCCTGCACTTCCTGGCATTCGTCTTCGTCTGTATCCTGGCTTTTAATCTGAAGTTGTGAGGGGCTATAGGCCACTCCATAAAAACCTTTATCTTCCGATTCCTCCATATCCAGCAGATTTGAGGGAGGAAGCAGTGAGTTTTTTGTCCATGAGGTGAATTCCGTGTTTTTCTTGTCAGTCGATGAGCCCGTAGACGGCGGAAACCTCTTGATTGAGATCATCGTCATCGATCTTGCCACCGGCGATTTGAAGGTCGTCGTCGACGGCGCTCCCGTCGACAAGGTCGTCAACGGAGAAACCAGAATGCTCAGGTGGTGTTGAGCTACTTCTCAGATGGTGCCGAGTGATGCTGAGTTGGTGCTGTGATGAGGTGATGCTGCGCAGATGCTGAAGTGGTGCTCTATTGGTGCTGACATGCTGCTGAGGTGGGGCTGTGCTGATGCCAAGTTGGTGCTGTATTGGTGGTGGTGCAATGATGAGGAGCTTTGCTAATACTGAGATGGTGCTGCTCTAATGCTGAAGCCGTGCTGCATTGGTGCGAAGGTGTTGCTGAGTGACGCTGTGGTGGCAATGAGTGATGCTCTGTTGATGCAGTCATTCTGAGGTGGTGGTGCTGAGCTGGTGCTCAGGCATTGCTTAGCTAGAGCTCTGGTGGTGCTGAGGGATGCGGAGTTGGTTGTGTGCTGAGGTGATGCTGTGCTGATGCTGAGATGGGGCAGCTGTGATGCTGAAGTGGTGCTGAGTTGCTGCTGAGGTGGGGGCTGCGCTGGTGCTGAGGTAGGCTTGCGCTGGTGGTGGTGCACTGATGCAGAGTTTGTGCTGATGCTGAGATGGTGCTGTGTGATGTTGAGGTGGTGCTGCACTGATGCGGAGTTTGTGCTACACTGGTGGTGGTGCACTGATGAGGAGATGGTATTGCGCGGATGCTGGCATGGTGCCGTGCTGAGGTGGTGCTGTGCTGGGTTAGGTGGGGCTGAGTGATGCTGGGGCGGCGCTGAGTGACGCTGAGCGGGGTGCTGAATCATTCTGAAGTGGTAGTGCTGCACTCTTTAAATTAATATGGCATATACATATGAAGTGTTCGGCTGAAATATTTTCTGGGAAATGGCATATGTGAGAAGAAAGGATTAAAAACAAAAATAGATGTTTCCAAGGGCCTGATTATAAGTTGGCTGGTACTGGTGGAGTGCCAACACTGCATGTGAAATGTGTGCTAACATGCAGTGCCACTGTGTGTGCTCACATGCAGTGACACTGTGCCGGTATGAGTTAAATCACAGGCTGGGGAATAACTGTGGACTAGGCATAAAACCACATGGAATTCCTGATTCCCTTGGGTTTGACGCACACTTTAACCAGCTGTTCTGAGAAGGTGGTGAATGTGTGTGACAGATTCTGCTGGAGGTGAGGGTGAAGTGAGAGCAAGAGGGGAATATAGAGTAAGGGAGGGAAGAGGCAGATACTCCTGGAGGGGTTAAAAAATGCTACCCTGCAAGAAAGCAAAGACAGGGGATGAACTTTGGCTGCTGTTGCAGCTAAAGCCTCCTTTGGTGTTACCGGACGGAATTGCCACCTGGTAAAATCAGTTCTGGTATTCCCACACCGGGGAAAACTAGATGTGACACCACCTCACTCGTGATCGGATACAGCAAAATTATAACGGTAATTCCGTTCTTCATGACTGATAGTCTGTCCTTAAGAAAAATAATTGAAAGCACAGACTTAGTAATAATCTAAGCTTTCGTAGCATTATGTCAATATTCCATTTCTCAAAGCACTATAATAAAATGGTGGTTAGTGTCATCCAACTGAATGGCAGAATGAACGGCCGAGTTAGCCATGCTATTATTTCACCAAACCACAACTCACAAACGGTGAGGTCAATAACTCAATACAACCTTATAAAATGATGGCATTAGGTGCATTAGGTGCATGAACTCACCTGGGAGGAAGGCCAGCATTAGATAAGTGCACATTGATGTGTTTCAGTGGGAGTCTCTTATGCTGCCCACGAGGGACGAACAGTACAAGGTGCAGAATGAGGGCAGTGCTGATGCTTCCTATTAATTGGATTCCATAAAGAGACCCCGGGCAGGGCGCTCTGCTTGCCGGACAGTTGTTCATGAACACTGAAGGCATTAACTCTTTCAGCGCTCCTAATAATGAAGGAGGCTGAAAGAGTTAATAACCGAGTAAAGAAGGGAGCCCCTTGGACTAAAAACTAACTTATTCAAAATTGAAATCTTCCCAAACTTCGCTGTGCAGGCAAACATACTCTGAAAAAGGCAACATTTTAATAGAATATCATGACGTTTAGGGCCCTGACCAGAGAAGACAGCACTGGCATTGAGCCTGTTACAACAGTTACTTCTTTCTCTCACTGAGAAAATGCAGCGCAAGTAGAGATTTTTGAGTTCAAAAGGCAGAGAAACCTGATGTGCGTTTCAATGTATACTGACATTTCTTTTGAACTTGGTAAAAGAATGATGTTTATTTATTAATTTTGTTTATTGAGTTTTATATAGCGCTGGCTAGACCTGGAGGTATCAGAGCGCTCTACATGAGGAAGATAGCAATAAAGTTTCAGTTACATCAATTAAAACAAGTGTTTGCAAGGCTAAACACTTATAAGGTCCCAAAGGCAAGACCTATTGACTATGGCAATGCTTGTTTAGCAATGTCACTGCTCGCATTCGAACTAAACATACTTCCCCGCTGAAAGGGATGTTGACACTAATGGCCACTGGTGACGCTGGGAATTGTTGGCACCATGGATATTGGCACTTATTGGCTTTATGGGTACCTACAATTGAGGACACTGTAGCTCTTGTAAGCAATAAGAATGCTGAAACCTATGGGTATTCTGGACTCTGCCACCTGTGTGCACATGGCGGATCCTCACACGGTTGAGCACTTGCGCATTGGCAGTGGAGTTACTGGCTGTTAGAAGGCTTTGCTGATGCTGTCATTTATTTGTGCGGGGATAGCTAGGTATATAGGCTTCAAGGTGCTGGTCAATATGGGCAGTGAGAATGCAAACTTTGGTCCTACAGTACTCAACTGCCTTTTGAGACAGCATAAAGGCTATAGAAGCAACTGCTTTAATATGACACTAAGAACCTGGATAGGCTTAAGAGATGACACTTGTAGCAATCGGGCACACATACAAGCATAGACAACACCAATATTTATCACTAGAGATGCTGACCTCTAAATGTCATGTATTACGTTAGTGAATCTTCCAGTTAGTACACTAAAGTGGGCCCTGGGCTAATGTTCACTACATTATCAACGTGCACCAGGTTTGCTTGCAGGATTCTGTTACAGCGATCAATTATCACAAATTGTTGCCCACTTTGCGACCTTTGAAGAGTTTTTGCAGTTTGTTGTGAATTGCTAATTTGTGGCCACTTCAAGACAATCTGCCACCTCTCGCCGAAGGGAACACAATCATTCCGATTGTCCCATATATTTCCCTGGCAAAAGGTTATGTTGAATATACAGCTGAAAACTAGACTGACTTTTTGACATTCTCCATGGACTCGTTGGGGCGCTGGCAAACTGTTCTTAGTCGCCTAATTTAATAAAAATGAATTTAAGGCAGAGGCGGATGTTAAAGATGTGGTCACAAATCCTGTCTTTGAATTTGTGTAGCAGCATCTTTTGAGGGCTTAGTTTATTGTATCCTTGATGTACTGGGAATGAGGTAAGATGCGGAAGTGACAGTTATAAGGGAGAAGATATTAAATTAATTGGTTAAATGGGTGGGATAAAAGTAATTGAAATATAATAACAAGAGAGAGTATAAAGGTAGTGGTGCGCGCGCGGCCGCGAAAGTGATCGCGATCAAGCATGTGGCAAGCGATGCGCTCAATGATCATCTGGAATGCCATATGGCGCCTCTGCTCATAAGCACGCGCACATGCACAGAAGCTGTAGGCCGGCGGTAGCATTTTTTGAAGCCCTTAAGGGTCTCGCCAACCAGCGCAAGCGCTGGGTCAGGCGACACCTAAAATGCTACTGAGATAACAAAAGGCATGTTATAAGGTCCAGGTAATCTCCATGGATGAGGGGTGTCGTCTATGGCAATCTTGACATGAGTCGACTTCCCTGGAGTTAGTTGCAGCAACAACGAATAGCTGAGGTTCTAGGGTATGAAGTGCAGCAACCACGTAACTATAAAGCAGTACAGCACTGTTTGAGATCACCTGTGGAAATTCAGTCTGCACTTGCAACCGCAAGAGCTAATGGAATGTTCTGCAATCAAGAAATCCCGGAGTCTGAGAAATAATAGACTAGTAGAAACAGATTTTTTAATTGGACCATGTAAAAAAAGCACAGTAAACTCTTCAATTCATTTAGTTGTTTTTTCTAAATCGTAAAAAACATACCAAAACAAAGGGACGGTCAGCTGATACGATAAATCAAAAGTTAAATATATAAGATCTGGAGTATGAAAACTTCCTTTCTTCCTTTCCCTGAATCTCACAAGAAGTCTTCTCATCCCAAGTGGTCTACTCTGATTCCAGAGGGTTCACCACTTTACATGTACACATTCTAAGTGTTCTCCAGTAACACCATCAGTGGCACTGTTGTATTGTCAAGCTCTAGGATCATCTTCAGTCCTCGCATTCCCCATGGGCTGTTTCTCATTTTATTTATAGGATTTCAGTTCCTTATGCTCATCGGTTCCTGCAACATCATCTCCTTCGCAGGATCTAATATTCGCTTGCAGTTCAAAATATCCTTCATTACACAGACTCTGAGCACTGCTCTCCCGCCTCATTCCTGTACTCAAGACCCCTTTGGTCCTCTGCATGCTCAAGTACCAAGATCTCTTTATTCTTACAATGAGGCTTTAGTGTTCCAACCGCATCATATCTTCTGAGCTCCCGGATTCTTTACATCCCTGCTCAGGCTCTCTCATGGTTATCACGCTCCTACTTTGATTCCTAGCATCTATCTGATCATGGTCCATTTCTTCCCCAATCCACCCCGATCGTAGATCGCTTAAAGCACAAATGCCACCTTAAGGTTCCTATCGCCCTGTCTTACCTTGTTTAACGGTCCCTTTGCTCTCGTCACCCTCACTCACTCCCCAGGCTTTTGTCCTACATTCTGCCCTGGCTTAATGTTTCTTCCCTAGAATAGGAATGCATCTGATAACCCATAGCTCCTAAGGTTGCTCTATACTTGTTCTATAGTTCTGCCACTGGTGCCAGCAACCCATCGTTCCCAGATGCACTTCCGAATTGCTTAACACGGCTTGATGATCGCACCTCCCTTAACTCCTAGGTACTTATAACCCCTTTGCCATAATATGGTGGCTCCTCTTTAGGTTGCCATAATACCCTGTGCTCTTCACCCACAAAATTACTCTTAAGATCCCTGTCTTCTTAGTCCCCTATCCGATGCCATCCTTCCCCCAAGCCCTTTAGGTGTTTAGTGCCCCCTGTTTTGGTTTCAGCATTTATCTTACAGGTTCTAAAGGCCTCTCTGCAATGATTCTAGACTCTATATTTAAGTTGGAGCACTCAACAACCTTTGCCTGGGTTCTCAGTGTCCTGCTGCCTTGGTTTGAGCATTTCTCTTCTTATTACTGAATTCCTAGTCCTGGCTTCTTAGCATTACCCTCCTCAATCTCCACAATTCCTAGAGTCGCCAATATACTGGGTTTATCGTTTCTTTCCTCGCCAGCGTGAGATCTTGCCTGAGCCACGGCTCTGTCCTCGCCCACGTCCTGTGCCAGGTGCTTTGGTGAACTGCTTTTTAAAGTCCACCAGGCAGTCCGTGGCCTCCGAAATGCTCACGAAGGACTTGATTGGAGAGTTGCTGAATCGCAAGGGCGTGGTGAAATCATCGGGAGAGCTTGGCTCATTTAAGCTGTACCCCTTTATCTCATCGTCTTCTTTTGCTTCATGTGACCTAAAGGAAGAAGACAAGAAAATGATATGGCCTTCCATGTCACTACTACAAACTAAGATGCGTTTCCCACTATGCTCCTTTCTCAATGCCATTCCTAACTTCACCAACGTAAGCCTTTCGGTTAACTGATGATAGCACTCTCCATTTCATTCTGGCCCTATTGCCCCTTCTTCCAGACTTACAGGATGTCTCTCTCTAGCTATATTAATCAATGATGGCAATCTCCATTTCATGTTGGTCCTACTGCCCTTGGTTCCAGGGTCAAAGTACCTTCCATATAAAGGAGCAAACTTTAACTGCACAACACAGAGAAAGAAATATTAAGGAAGGCTAGCTGCTTTTGCAGTACCTCGTATGCCCTGTGAAGGTGTGTATATAATACCATGTTGCAACTGTCGAAAGGTCATTAATGGAATCATCCCTGCACTGGTAACATAACTGGATTGATTTTCCTATAGTGTTCTGTTACTGTGCTACCAAAACCTGGGGTAGTACATGACGGTTCTTCTGTAGTACTGTATCCATTTTCAGTTGGTGTACTTGGATGCTGCAAAAAGGATGGTGTGTGTGCTGACTCGTATGGAAATTTGATACCATGTTTGACACAAATGTGTTTTTTTTCTGATAACTACCTTGAGCTACCTATTTTTGAGACATGCCTTTTGTACATTTAAAGAATGGAGAACACTAAGTCTGCATAACGATGTTAAGAAAACTAAAAAGACTGTCTTTAAAGTTTTGTGTTTTAGAACTCATTTATATATTGGTTCAAAGAACAGCTTCTTCAGGAGGCTTACAAGAAAGTAGTTCAATTCCACAATAACACTGAGAAGTGTTGCCTCAAAGTACCTTTTTAAGATGTGTATTAAAAAAAACAGTCTATAAAATACACCATTAATGTATGCAGCGACTTCTTTTAGGTACACTCTGAGTGATGCATAACTTGGCTTATATTCTAGTAAACACATCATATACTGAATAATACTTCCTAGATGAAGGCCTTCTGGCTTTCTTTATAACATCTATACATCTCTGTGGTAGGTGCAGATGTTGGAACTCTAAGCCCTCCGACATCAAGCTGCCATAAGTAAACTCTCTGGATCCCAGCGATACTTTCCGCCGTTGCCTTGGGATATGTCTGACGACACTGGGCGCTTGATCATTCTGTGTTCTGACAATGTCAATAGATGCAAATACTATGGGTGTCAGGGACATCTATAAAAGGTAAATATTGCCTTCTTATGCCTTCACTCTTAAATTTAGGAAATGTCACTACTATTCTGTGCTGAGCTCTCCTCCCAGGAGACCCTTTTTTTTTGGGATAGGGTTGGTGACTAATTTTACGTGATGACTGTAAATCAAACTGATACAGGAAATCTACCACCTGTTTTATGCATGTTTGATATTGCTGGAAAGAATTTCCCTTTGTAGGTGTGGGTCTTAAGTGTACAGTCACTGCTGCTAGAACGCTCTTGGAGCTGATAGACCTGAGGTGCTTTCTGCATGCAAATGCACTGGGGTATTATGCAGGCACCTTTGAAATCGATCACTGCTAGGAAGTCAATGTATGACGGTATTGCACATGTGTTTAGCACAAATGCCTTCTGAACGCCTACATTAGAACAAACACATCTTTAGAACGCATTCGCTCAGCACGCAAGTCATTATAACGACTTGTCTCAGGGGGCACTGGATTTTGAAATAGTTTAATTTAGTATTGCAACTCCAGTCCGCGCAACAGTAGGAAAGGTGTTCGACTTTAAATCCAACACCATTCCACCAATGTGCCTCCCTAAATCAAGTTGTTGTAACTACGTGCATGCTGAACGAACGCGTGCTGAAGACGCGTACGTTCTATTGCCGCCGCTGTGAAGGCACAGTGTGATTCCGTCCTAAAGGATGTTTCCCCTAAGAAGTTACTCTCTTCCAACAATGGAATGCCATCCTGGAGCACTGGAAAGGTTTGCATTTTTAGGAATCTGTTGAGGAAACACAAGTCCAAGATTGTTGGCAAAGTTAAGCCTTGATTTAGTACAAGAAAGCAAATAGAGTATACACATATATTCGTCTCCTTAAATACAACTTAACTACTTTCTCCTTATAGGAGTAATTTGAGCACTTCTTTTAACAAGCATTTACAATGCAATGGTTTTGCCTTTGTTAAAGTTAGAGCTATTGGCATTGCTCTTGACACTCTGAAGCTCCACTCTGAAGCTCCACTCTGAAGCTCCACTCTGAAGCTCCACTCTGAAGCTCCACTCTGCACTCTGAAGCTCCACTCTGAAGCTCCACTCTGCACTCTGAAGCTCCACTCTGCACTCTGAAGCTCCACTCTGAAGCTCCACTCTGCACTCTGAAGCTCCACTCTGAAGCTCCACTCTGCACTCTGAAGCTCCACTCTGAAACTCCACTCTGCACTCTGAAGCTCCACTCTGAAGCTCCACTCTGCACTCTGAAGCTCCACTCTGAAGCTCCACTCTGCACTCTGAAGCTGCACTCTGAAGCTCCACTCTGCACTCTGAAGCTCCACTCTGCACTCTGAAGCTCCACTCTGAAGCTCCACTCTGCACTCTGAAGCTCCACTCTGAAGCTCCACTCTGCACTCTGAAGCTCCACTCTGAAGCTCCACTCTGCACTCTGAAGCTCCACTCTGAAGCTCCACTCTGCACTCTGAAGCTCCACTCTGAAGCTCCACTCTGAAGCTCCACTCTGAAGCTCCACTCTGAAGCTCCACTCTGAAGCTCCACTCTGAAGCTCCACTCTGAATCTGCAGCTCCACTCTGAATCTGCAGCTCCACTCTGCACTCTGAAGCTCCACTCTGAAGCTCCACTCTGAAGCTCCACTCTGAAGCTCCACTCTGAAGCTCCACTCTGAAGCTCCACTCTGAAGCTCCACTCTGAAGCTCCACTCTGAAGCTCCACTCTGAAGCTCCACTCTGAAGCTCCACTCTGCACTCTGAAGCTCCACTCTGCACTCTGAAGCTCCACTCTGAAGCTCCACTCTGCACTCTGAAGCTCCACTCTGAAGCTCCACTCTGCACTCTGAAGCTCCACTCTGAAGCTCCACTCTGAAGCTCCACTCTGCACTCTGAAGCTCCACTCTGAAGCTCCACTCTGAAGCTCCACTCTGAAGCTCCACTCTGAAGCTCCACTCTGAAGCTCCACTCTGAAGCTCCACTCTGCACTCTGAAGCTCCACTCTGCACTCTGAAGCTCCACTCTGCACTCTGAAGCTCCACTCTGAAGCTCCACTCTGCACTCTGAAGCTCCACTCTGAAGCTCCACTCTGCACTCTGAAGCTCCACTCTGAAGCTCCACTCTGCACTCTGCACTCTGAAGCTCCACTCTGAAGCTCCACTCTGCACTCTGAAGCTCCACTCTGAAGCTCCACTCTGCACTCTGAAGCTGCACTCTGAAGCTCCACTCTGCACTCTGAAGCTGCACTCTGAAGCTCCACTCTGCACTCTGAAGCTCCACTCTGCACTCTGAAGCTCCACTCTGCACTCTGAAGCTCCACTCTGCACTCTGAAGCTCCACTCTGAAGCTCCACTCTGCACTCTGAAGCTCCACTCTGAAGCTCCACTCTGCACTCTGAAGCTCCACTCTGAAGCTCCACTCTGCACTCTGAAGCTCCACTCTGAAGCTCCACTCTGCACTCTGAAGCTCCACTCTGAAGCTCCACTCTGCACTCTGAAGCTCCACTCTGAAGCTCCACTCTGAAGCTCCACTCTGAAGCGCCACTCTGAAGCGCCACTCTGCAGCTCCACTCTGAATCTGCAGCTCCACTCTGAATCTGCAGCTCCACTCTGAATCTGCAGCTCCACTCTGAATCTGCAGCTCCACTCTGCACTCTGAAGCTCCACTCTGAAGCTCCACTCTGAAGCTCCACTCTGAAGCTCCACTCTGAAGCTCCACTCTGCACTCTGAAGCTCCACTCTGCACTCTGAAGCTCCACTCTGCACTCTGAAGCTCCACTCTGAAGCTCCACTCTGCACTCTGAAGCTCCACTCTGCACTCTGAAGCTCCACTCTGAAGCTCCACTCTGCACTCTGAAGCTCCACTCTGAAGCTCCACTCTGCACTCTGAAGCTCCACTCTGAAGCTCCACTCTGCACTCTGAAGCTCCACTCTGAAGCTCCACTCTGCACTCTGAAGCTCCACTCTGAAGCTCCACTCTGCACTCTGAAGCTGCACTCTGAAGCTCCACTCTGCACTCTGAAGCTCCACTCTGCACTCTGAAGCTCCACTCTGCACTCTGAAGCTCCACTCTGAAGCTCCACTCTGCACTCTGAAGCTCCACTCTGCACTCTGAAGCTCCACTCTGCACTCTGAAGCTCCACTCTGCACTCTGAAGCTCCACTCTGAAGCTCCACTCTGCACTCTGAAGCTCCACTCTGCACTCTGAAGCTCCACTCTGAAGCTCCACTCTGCACTCTGAAGCTCCACTCTGAAGCTCCACTCTGCACTCTGAAGCTCCACTCTGAAGCTCCACTCTGCACTCTGAAGCTCCACTCTGAAGCTCCACTCTGAAGCTCCACTCTGAAGCTCCACTCTGAAGCTCCACTCTGAAGCTCCACTCTGCACTCTGAAGCTCCACTCTGAAGCTCCACTCTGGCTGAACATAACAGTCTGCAGTTTCACACGTTACATTTGTGTTAGCTGCATTACGTCATAATTTATTGTCAAAGGCTGGTTCAAATATGTTCTTTCAATGTTTCAAGCTGTTTTCAAGCGTTCACGCTTTAGTCAGCCCACTACCGAGCAGACTGACCCGGACCCAGCCCAGTCCATCCAGGGCTTTCAGTGGCATTCATCACAGTGTCTCACCGGAAGGCGGGCATCAGAGAGAAGCGGGAGGGGGCGGGAAAGGGGGAGGAGAGAGCTGACGACGGCCGGCCGGAGCACGAAGGCGGGCACCAGGAAACAAGCGGGAGGGGGAGCAAGGGAGGTGCCGGCAATGCCGGAACAGACTCGGGGGCGTTCCCGGCGTCGCGTGACGTCGGCAAAAGCCAAAGAATGTCGGGAACGCCCCCGTGTCTGGTCCGGCATTGACGGACAGGCCCCTCGTCCAATGGCAAGGCTCCATTTACGGAGCCAGCCAATGAATGAGGAGGGCCGACCCAAAGCACACTACAATTCTCATCAGGTTTTCGCCTGCGCGAAAAAGATGCGCAGAGCGCATCTTTTTGGCGAGGCAAAACCTAAAAATGGGGTGGGTTCCTTCTCGTGTTTGTTTTGACCAGAATAAACATGCCTTTTTCACCACCTTGATAGTGTATTCGATTTTAAATAGAATCATAAAAGAACAAACAGTACATCAGATACAATAGAACAGCTTAAAAAAGCTGTGTTCTATAGCAGCACATAAACTATTGACTGGTCATGACGTGTGTGATAACATTTGGACACTATTGTAACAAATCTAGCCCTATAAAACGTATTCTGCACATCATTAACAGAAATCTAAAACTTCCAAGGATCCACTATGAGTCTAGAAGTTAAAAACCTAGGGTATCCTAAGAGTTACAGGTACCTCACTGCAATATCTACACTGGGAAACCAAAAATTCCGTACAAGGCTAAAAGAGAAATACATTTCATACAATAAAATCTCTGTGAGATGGAGAGGACAGATATCCATTGATTTACACAACCCGACTGCCACTTTAAAAAATGAACACACTCTAAAGCAGCCATAAGCACTGCTCAACAATTGCAGGAAACATAACACGTCCCTACACATTTGAAATATGAATAGCTTGAAATAGGTTTAAAAAAACAAGGTAAAAAACGATCGAAAATAACTGCAAAAAAACTTCAAGTGCAACAAAGATTGGCCGAAATGCCCATCACATGGACAAGCCATTCTAGTGCGGCCAAAGGAACTTTACACTTTCCCAAAACACAAAAGATACCACACCATACCTGCTCAAAAACGAAACGGGGTTGACCTTAACCTCTGTGTCAGATCTAGGGTTAAATAACACCCAGAGTCCCCTAGTTCAGATAACGGGGTATAACCCCTTATGGAGTTTTTGACAGATTTGTATGTAGTTTCTGGGTCTGACTGAATTCTAAACAAGCATTTTCAATGCAATAGGTCTCGCATTAGGAAAGTGTGAGCTATTGGTATTGTAAATGAATTTTTTTTTTTTAATATGTGTTGGCTTTGAAAATATATAAATTAATAGCATTGTTATTCACAAAGCCAATAGCTTACACTTTTCTAATGCGAGTCCTATTGGCTATGGCAATGCTTGTTGGTAGCAAGCAAGGACAGTGCTGTTGTGGTACTGAGTGCTGCTGTTGTGGTGCTGAGTGATGATGTGGTTGGGCTGAGTGATGTGGTGGTGTCCCCGAGTGATGTGGTGGTGTCCCCGAGTGATGTGGTGGTGTCCTCGAGTGATGTGGTGGTGTCCCCGAGTGATGTGGTGGTGTCCCCGAGTGATGTGGTGGTGTCCCCGAGTGATGTGGTGGTGTTCCCGAGTGATGTGGTGGTGTCCCGGAGTGATGTGGTGGTGTCCCTGAGTGAGGTGGTCGTACCCCCGAGTGATGTGGGGGTGTTCCTGAGTGATGTGGGGGTGTCCCTGAGTGATGTGGTGGTGTCCCTGAGTGATGTGGTGGTGTCCCTGAGTGATGTGGTGGTGCTCCTGAGTGATGTGGTGGTGCCCCTGAGTGATATGGTGGTTCCCCTGAGTGATGTGGTGGTGTCCCTGAGTGACGTGGTGGTGTCCCTGAGTGACGTGGTGGTGTCCCTGAGTGACGTGGTGGTGTCCCTGAGTGACGTGGTGGTGTCCCTGAGTGACGTGGTGGTGTCCCTGAGTGACGTGGTGGTGTCCCTGAGTGAGGTGGTGGTGTCCCTGAGTGATGTGGTGGTGTCCCCGAGTGATGAGGTGATGTCCCCGAGATATGTAGTGGTGCCCCCGAGTGATGTGGTGGTGCCCCCGAGTGATGTAGTGGTGCCCCGAGTGATGTGGTGGTGCCCCCGAGTGATGTGGTGGTGCCCCCGAGTGATGTGGTGGTGTCCCCGAGTGATGTGGTGGTGCCCCTGAGTGATGTGGTGGTGTCCCTGAGTGATGTGGTGGTGCCCCTAAGTGATGTGGTGGTGCCCCTAAGTGATGTGGTGGTGCCCCTGAGAGAGTGGGAGAGAAGAGAGCGAGAGAGAAAGCTGGAGAGACTGGGGCAGAGAGAAAGCTTGGGAGAATGGGATGGAGAACATGAGAAAGAAAGAGAGAGAGATAGGCGAGAAAGAGAGAGAGGGAGAGAGGAGAGGAAATGAGAGAAAGAAAATGTGAGAGGGAGACAGGGTAAAAGAGAAAACGATGGAATAATTCTAAGGCTGAGTGAAGAAGTGACAGAAAGGGGGCAGTGAGAGAAGGAGAGATAAAGTGAGAGTGGGCTGCGAGAGCCAGAAGGAAAGTGGTGAATAATTCAGAGGCTGTGGAATAGCCTCGCCAGGGAATATTTAATACCTTCTCGAGAGTAAGACAGTCCTGGATATGTCCCTATTCAAACTTGCCTCCTTATTACTCCAACCCATTACCCACAACAATAAAGAGGTAAGCTTCACTTGCTTTTAGATATACTGTAAATGTAACCCTGAATGGATAACATAGTGGGAGATGGTTGGGGGAAGACAAAAGAGCTGTCTACAGGTACGATTTGTTTCTGCCCACAGAGGAAGGACTTTGGAATATCCCCATATACCCCTGCTCTGTACCGAGCTGCTGAGACACACTGAGATGTATAGATGGCCAACAAGGGGGGGGGTCAACCTTCCTGCAGACTGTGGGAGATTAAACTTTGCCCCTACCGATTTAAGTAGCTTCAGACAAGATGACTTAATCTGTGCCTGCCAGGAACCCGAGGAGTTGAAGGTAACTACCAGTTAAGCGAAACTAGTAACACAATTCAGAATGATTGCCAATAAATAATTTAAGGACATTCCTCTGTCCTGGCCCACATGCTTTTATGTGGGACTTTCCAAAGTCCGTGGCTTAGTCCGATTTACTCATGAAGTCGCAAAGGAGTCCAGGAGTCTGCGAAGGGTCCTCAGTGTCCGTGCTATGAGAACCGCGTCATCTGCTTAAAGTAACGCTGGAATTTGAGAACTCCCTATCTTCAGGATGTCACTTGTGGTATTCACCAAGGAGGAATTCATAAATATTAAAAACCAATGTGGCAAGAATACATCCTTGGCGCTACCCTCTAGCTAATGCGAAGGGCTCTGACAGATCTTCTGATGGACCAACGCGAACTCTGGCAGCTAGATTGTTATGCAAACAATAAAGGATATTCCTCAGCGCTTCACCTACACTCAAATCAAGCAACCAAAGCGTTGTTCGATTACCGCAATTGAAAGCTGCTGAGAGATCCATAAAGGCCAGGTACAATGGACAGCGCCTGGCGGCGGTGTTCTTGTGAATGACCAAAGGCAGGTTCAGGCACTGTTCCAACATCCCCAATCCTGGGCGGAGCACATATTGACAGGAACTCAAACATTTTGTGTTGTTCTCCCATAATCTTAGGTGTGAGAATACTACCCTGCCCAAAACTGTGACTGAAATATTGATTAAAGGTATGGGCCGATAGCATTTGTTGGACATACAGCCTTTTTTTTTCCAATATGGGCACTATAATTGAAGAATCCCAGGAACACAGGATGTTATTACACAAAGAGTTTTAAATGTGCCCGAAAGCAAGGGGCCCCACAAATCGATGTTACATTTAATGAGATCCATAGGGACTCCATGCGAGAAAGTTCTGTTTGCAGCAACACTTTGAATTTAATACAGCCGTAGTCCAAGAGGCGCTCGAAGCTGGTTGGTGATGAAATAGATGTTGAAGGATGTTCTTTCAGAGTTACAATAGAATTTGCAGAGAGGTCTGGGTCGGAGTGGGGATAGGTTCTTCAGTTCACACTGCTCAGGACTCTCATTCTGCTCTTTTGATAGTCAAAGGATGGGGACTATAAATGGTACCCTTCAATAGCAGCGTTGGTGCATCAGCTGTTGTAAGAGCGGGACCTGAAGTTGAGACTATAGCGGAGACCGAGGAAATGTCACTATTAGTGGGGGTGGAAACTGAACCCGAGCTCATAGATAATCTTCTTTCTGTTAAGGCAATTACCCACCCTGCCCTTTCTAACATTTAGTCTATAGAAGTACTTTTCACTGCACAAGCGGGTAAGGGGGACAACCCCAGTGGTTTTTCTTTTCACCATAATAGAAAAAGGATTAATAAACAGAGTACCTTCAAATGCCCTTCGAATACGTAGCCAAGAGTGGGGACCCAGGAATATGACACTTTACAACGCATGCGTTACAACGTGTCATTACAACAAATTTTGTACATCACAAAATCCATTACAACGCATAATCCATTACAACGCAATTACTATTCTAACTGCGCCGGGGCGCTACTTTGTGGAATGCTGTGCAATGGATTATGCGATGTAATGACAAGCGTTGTGATGGATTTCACATTGTAAAACATTCGTTGTAATGACACGCGTTGTAACGCGTGCGTTGTAAACTATGTTTCCCGTGACCCAGCCCAACCACCTTTGGGTGTGGATGGCCCACCCATGGCCCGAGCTTTGCCCAAGCGTGATCGAGCAACCTACGGGATATGTTAGTCCATACACGTCCTAAGGAGTCTTCTAAACGCCCCGTAGGTACTCTTTGGGACTTACCAGCAGTTACAGGACACCACCCATGTGGATGCTGCTCTATATGCCCACAGACAAAAAACACCACTGAAATTGACATTGGTACTGGTCGCCCCTGGGAGCAGCGACTTTTCACAAATTGCAACAGCTCACACGTAATCTATCTCTTGAGCTGACCATGCGCAAAGAAGTACGTTGGTATGACAACGCGCAAAGTCCGTCTCATGAATTTTTGGATCATTTAGCAACTTTTGAATACACTGTTGAGGCGTTTGAATCCACGGGTATTTGAATCATGATTAGTATACCTGGCGTAAGTTGTTCTCGGACTACATTTCGTCATGCCATGATGTCATTTTGTAGTTCTTCTCCCTATCGTGAGTTTTGCGATTTACTCTATGACGCTATGCATGGCTCTCTACGCCTTTGTTTAGATCTGGTCACGAACTTGACTGACATCTAATTTTTGAATATACTATTGATGCGTTCTAATCTACAGGTATATAAAGAGTAGTTAATGCATCTGAAACCGTGCGTAAACTATGGTTGGTTTCGGACTACATTCCGTCATTTTATGACGTCATTTTGTAGTTCCTGCTATCGCGAATTTTTATCTGCCCCCACCGCGATTCCAATTTGATTCTCTCTTTCACACGGATTGTTGAGATTTTGAACCGGCAACGGGTAGGTCCAAGAGATTGGAAAATGGGCTGGTGCTAAGACCACTTCCGGGTTACGTCAGTCCGCCCACCATCAGGATTGCATTTATATCCTGTTCATGCCTATAGGCGATCGCCTTCTCCCCGACTCAGCGCCTACTACGAGGCAACGACAGACAGGTTAGTGTAAGAGGGATAGAGTGGCTATGAGCTTTACCTCTACGAACTACTATGATCCTGTAAATATTTTAATACATTGAAGGTGCTCGTTGTTAGTTGCTGCCCGACAACCCCAAGTAATCAAGAACAGAGCAAGCTGCAAGAGCGGTTTCTGGTGGGGATTTCCGGGCTAAAGGGTTTCTCGATGTGGAGGTCAGCCCGTTTCTTTGCAGATTTGAGGCGAACAGTTGAATTGCGAGTTACTCATCTTTCTAACCAACACATATTGATGCAATTGTTTGAGATGTAGACAACAGAGCCTGTCTAGCTCCCTACAAAAGTACTACGATTTTCATTATGAGGCCGTTATTGTAGAATATAGGCCATCTGTGCAATGAGTTCTTAGGCACAGTAATTCTTCTTGCACACATGTACTGACTCGTGTGGGTTGGTTGAAGAGCGGGTGTTGAGATGTCAACGAACGTACATTCACGAGAGAAGTGTAAATACTGGGTGTAGATTGAGCATTAACATGAATTGCTCTAGGAGCATAGTATTTTTACTCAATACACCTCACACTTTTCTCTTATAGAGCGGGGCCTCCGCCTTCCAGAGCAGGGTCCGGTGGAGGTTAGGTACATTCCCCGGTTCTTCTGGGTGAGTGATGAACTAATCTATCTTTATCAGTGTAAAATGGAGGGTTTGACATATAGTGCATCCAGTTTTGAGACCTGTGTGTTTGTTCTTCTTCCTATAGATGTGAGACCACTCCAGTTGTTGACACGGAGCAAGCTGTCTATGGACTAATATGTCCAACTATATCCTTTTTTGATTCACATTTGTTTATTCACATTTTTTAGCAGTAGCAAAACTTTTGAGAACAGAGGCCCTGAAGAAAGCCTGTGGAACTTCTTGTCCTGGTGGCTGAAACATGTTGGCCTTTTTGGTGGCAGTCGATATTTGTTAAGCCTGCCCTGTTGTTTGCACTGTTCTTGTTTTTAATTAGAGGGTGGAATAACGACTTGAATAAAATATACTGATTACCTTTTCACCACTCTATTTTATCTCACCACTTATTATTATTTAGTTTGCACTGCACACATTCCCATATGTTTGGCGTCTATCTCTTGGTCATTACTGTGTCTGTGGGCTTGACTCACTGAGACTTTTTCAACTATTGGGTGTGGATATGGTCCCAATGATCGAGGGACAGACTACCCCAGTAGCTTTGGATGACCAGATGAGAATATAGATCATCGCAAGATTGTTTGATGGGCATCCACGATCTTGTTTTCTTTGAGTCTCACCTACATTCACCTGTGGTCCTGATATAGCTGCACAAGTATGTACCCTCGGTACTCACAGACTGTATAGTGACTTGGTATTTATTTCCACACTAACAGTGACTGTTTTTGAGAGCAGGATCTGTTGCACCTAGCTCTTCTCTGTCAGACCCCTGGTTCCTTGTCTGTTGTTCTGCTTGACTTTGGGGGATGTGAACCATGGCAGGTCTCTAAATATCCCTCTGACCCTTTCTTCTCTGTGGTGTTATTGGGCAAGCGTGTCCCATGCCATGGGCTCCTTGCACGTGCTTTAAAGCACCAGCCACGTGCTCTACTGCCCCATCCACAGAGCCTGCTAGGGACTGTAGTCGCCTCCAACTCTGTCAATGCACACAAACAATTTCAACGTCCGCACCGCGGACTCCTTGGACGTGCTTTAAGCGACAGTGACGTGCTCCTTTGCCTCTTAAACAGAGCCTGTTGGGGTCTTCCCAGTATTTGTTTCTCCAAAGTCAATTTCTAATCGTGATCATGCTTAGACGTTGAGTAACATTTCCTTGGCTTGTACTTGCATATCTTTTGACTTCAAATAAGAAGGATGCACCTTTTCAATGACCTCCTAGATGGCTGGTGCTTTCCACATCAAAGGTGTACCTTGTAACTTGGACTCCGAACTTTTCAGCTCTGACTGTCGTTCATCAGGAGGCATTGCTAGACTGGGCCTTTTGGGTGCCATAAGCATTACTTTTGGGATTTAATCAGAAGCTTTAAGATTATTTGAGAAGATAATGTCCTCAGTCACCTCAATTCCATCAGAGCCATGATCCTCTGAAGACCCTGTGGCAGCCCTAATTCCCAACTGTGTTTGTGCCCTCAATGCTGGTGATTTTTAGGATCTAGTCCGATCTGTCAGACGGACATTGTAAAACCACCAATACTTCCTTCTGTACTTGCACCAAGTGAATTATTTTGTGCCTCATAGAAGATCTACACGTTCTTTACATTTTTTGTTATTAGATGAACCAAACAACAAACAGTCAAGGCCTCAAGCAGTCAAGTTCAAAAGCCGAAGAGAAGGGTGGGGAATGTAGCACATGTAGTGAGAAAAAGGTCATCCGTAAGAAGAAACATCTCCTAAGATTTCACAGGTTTCCACATATCATGTTGCACCAATCCTAATCCCCTTCAATTAGTTCATTTCTATTCAAAATTCAATACTTTTCACAGTCAAGAAACATGCACAACCACTGCTGGAAATCTCCTGACTTGTGTTTCAAGGTTCAACATATTTAGTGTGCGTTCCCTCCTGTTACCTTCTATTGTTGCCTTGCAAGCTACATGGGTTTTTTGTAAATAAAAATCAGATTGATTATGAGAGCCAACAAAATATACTGCAATAACAGCTTCCTGGAATGATATATATATATAATATATCATTGTAGCAGACAAAAAGATGCATGCGCTCAAACAGCCAGGCCCTGTTCCCAATCAGTCTCAGAGGGGTCTGTGATGTAATTCAACAGATGAGGAATAATAAAGTCCTAGCCACCAGGTTTTCTCGAAGGATCACCACCACTTTTAGGTGTTTTTCACTATCAGAATCATTCGGCCGAGCATATTGGTAGGTTACTCACTTGAGATGCATACTGCAGCAGCTGAACCAGAGTAGGATGCATCCAAAGTAAAGCAGTGGGATTCAGCTTCACACAGGAAGCCATCAGTCCAAAAGCACACAAAAAACACTATGCTGAAGATCAAGAGCAGAAATGAAAAGTGGCCACCCCTAATGCCAGGATTCTCTTCTCAGGAAGCAAGACCTTACCAGCTACTGTGTCAAGCACAACCTTTACTAATGATCAGAGATTAATGAGAATCTGGGCTTGATCTAGACAGCGTATCCTGGTGAAGGACGCCCTCGCCAGCTTGTCGCAGCTATAAACCCACATAGGTATGTAGAAATAGCACTCATGATCTTGATAAGGATTAAGGCCTCTTATTATAGGTAAGGCATAGTCTGTTTAGTTTAGTTAATTCCGCAGAGACAGAAACTAAGGAGAGCCTCAATCCGCTTTGTTTATCTGTATCGCCATGTGCACAGATTGGTGAAAACCATGAGAAAAAACACAGTGTTAAGATATGAGTGTTAATGACTGACCAGGTTAAAGAGGGAGAATGTGGGTGAGGAGCTAACTAGTGGAGGCAGTATCTTGTGTGGTCTCAACAAAGGGGATATCCCTTACCAATACAAATACCATTTTCTAAGCTTCTGTAAAAAGGTTATGTAGATTGCAGCCAGGCACATCACTCCTGTAGAAAACACAATAAAAGGCCCCTGGGTCTACTGTGGAAATGGAGTGGTGCGGTATACCTTTCTGAGGGATACCCCACCACTCCATTTCCAAACTAGACCCAGGGGGCCTTCTATTGTGTTTTCTATTTGTATAGTGGGGAAGCGGTGCCTGATGGTCTTTAAAATTTCTCTGATCCTCTTTTTTGTGTATATTACTACATCATTCCTCTAGCCACCATGCTGACCTGCCAAGGACAGAGCTAAGCATAGGCAAATACATCTTCCTATCTGCTGCAAAACGTACTGCTAATTATCAACCTTCTCAGATTTTTCTCTAAATGTGTTTTTTGCTAGAAGTTTTATATTCCTTTGATAGGATAGGGAGCTTTGTGATTAGGTCTGATCAAGACACAAAAAAAACAAAGGGTCTAGTCAATTTTAGGCACATTCAAACCATGTTATTGGCTAATAATTTTAAGATAAACAACCTTTCCTCATGACATCGTTCTCCTACTCCTTTGTTGTCCCTTTGTCCATAGCTAAACCTAAAGGAGCAGCAGAGGGTTGTCGACAGCCACACACAGTGGCATCAGTTCTTCAAAGCTCAGGATCAAGATGAATGTAGTTTTAAGAGGTAAATATATAGAATCCCTCAGAACTATGATATCAGGCTGTTGGCCTATATCTGGTTTCTCAACCCATTCAAAAGGTTTCTAATGACAAGTCAAGAAAAGCGGTCTTTACCTGGACAAGGTGTCACAGCACTGGGGCCACTAGAAGTCAATGATCTGCTGTGAAGGGCCCACAACTGCACAAACTGTACCACTGCTGACGTGGATAGAGAGTATAGAAATCTTCTTTTATACTTCTGCAGTAGAAAGTCAGATTGGACCTACCTTTTCAAATCCTTATTGACGCTCTTCGGGGTAAGTCACTATTGGGAAAGAAGGTGATATTACAGCTATGGGTAATCTAACTCCTTGGTGGGAGATTTAAGAGGCATAAATCAGTGTAGTCTGGCAATCCTATCTAGGTCTTCTTTCAGCAGTGGAGCAGATGCACTCTAAGAAAGAAAGAACTGTTTGGGGAGTCAATCATCCTAGTCAGACAAATCTTTCACTGCTCCAAGGCGAAATTAATAACAAAGAGGCTCTAAAAAGACAGTCAAAAAACCACACTGAAAATACAAATTCTGAAAGCCCTAGTCAGATCTGAGAGACTAGTTATCATGCTGGGCATGTGCGACTAGTCAATCTGCATTGATGACAAATTTGTAAAGTGGTTGGGTGACCTAAGAGTAAGGCAGAAAATGGGTGAATGTGCAACAGCAGTCGGAACCAAGGTACTGTCACCTGATTTGCACTACTGCTGCGTCGGATTCTCCCAGTAACTGGTAGAACATAATTTGACTGATGGAAGGGAGGCCTAGAGAGGATAGTGCTTGTTTTAGTTTTTCTATAGAGTTTTATATAGCGCTGACTAGACCCGAGACATCAGGTATCAGAGCGCCTTAAATGAGCACCAGTTTTGTTACAGATGTACACATTTATTTTTGTCAGGCACAGGGAGATTAAGTGATTTGCCCAGAATCACAGGGTGTTGACGGTTGTTCCGAGACTCGAACCCAATTCCCCAGCTTCGGGTCTAGATTGCGCTATATAAAACTCTGAAAAATAAAATTAAAAAAAGGTCTTTCCACCCAGTATCCTTGGTGCCAACCAGCTCTTAAGAATACGCATGAAAAATGCTCAGGGTCTACTTAAGAGGGTCCCAGTTAGGAGATAAAAAGGCAAAAAACCTCCTTGGCAACCTTGAAACTCTTGATTGAAGATTACAGACAATATTAGCAAGGCACCAAACCCACCTAAAACCAGGGAAGAGGAAAGGGCAAAGTAAGTATATCCCGAAATACATCCAGCAGAGTTTCCAACTGTAAGAAGCAAAAATAGAGGATCAAAATAGTAGCGAGGGGGTTAACAATACGATGAAAAATAAGGGAATGAATTTAAATGCCTTTATGTAGGATTCAAACCCGAAATAACATCACAGGAAAGGCCTCTACATCTTGGATTGGGAACCTCAGAAAAAAATTCTCCAAACAGACCACCTTTATGACAAGGGCAGCTCAAAAGGCTTGGCAACGCCCCTTTCGTGAAAATCATGCCTTTATTTAGGCAACAAAGAAGAAGCCCAAGTCTGAAATTGTTTGCCTAGTGCAGAACTCTGCAAACCCACAGCCACCCTTCTCCCCAGGCACTCTAGGCGACTTGCAGGACAACTCTCCCTGTCACCATGATCATGGAAACACAAATTCAGTCTAGGCAGGGAGGACACTTAACCAAGTGATGGGTGCTTCATCGAGGAGCATGCTGTCTGATGGGCGGACAGCGAACGGTCATCTCCTGAACGCTTGCAATCTGATAAGCTTTTAGCACAAATGTAACAAATAGTAGACAATGACAACATCATTTCTTTATTTGAGAAGTTTTGTACAGCACCAATGGTGTCGCCTTTTAGTTACCTCAAGATGTATACATATATATACTCAAAGATAGAGACATAGCTGAGAGTCAAGTAGAAGACAGGAAGCATCGGTCCTGTGAGATGTACTAGGGAGTCTTTCAGCAATCTGTCAAACCAACAGGCTCTGTAAAAGGGGGAAATGGTGATTTTGTTCAATTAGAGGAGAGTGGAGGTAGGTTGTAGTGGTAGATGGGAGAGGATGGTTGTTCAGGTGATGTATAAGCCAAAGGCCACATTATGAGTCCAGCCAAATCAGCTTTAAGTTATCACCGTCAACACAAGACTAACGTTCATTCTAAAGCCTTCTTAACAAATGTACATTTCAACATCTTTTACATAGTTTGATTAGGTTCTCTGAGATGGGCAAGGGCACGTCATAGCTTTAGGCTGTATGGCATCCTAGGTCATTGCCCCATGCTTTCATATTAAACAATTTTTGATGAGTGGAGGTTCTTTTTGAAGGAATAGTGGTCCCTTATTTTAGACTGACTTGCGCATGGTGCACATAACCTTCACCATAATACTGAAGGTCACAGGGAACCACTAAGATTTCAATGTAGGTTTGAAGTAATTTCAGTCTAGGCTTGCTGTGGTACAGTCGCCTTATGTGGAGGGCAAGCATGTGTGAGTGTCACTGAAGACTTTGCAAAATATCTGCCAAATTCATTTATACGACTATGTACAAATGCTGCAGTAATCCAGATATCCACCGCTAATAATCTGATAAATTAGATTGATGATATGCTGTATGAATGGTACATCATTTAGAAGTCAGTGACAACTGCATTGACTTGTGGGGAAAAGGTGGGCTATAAGTCAAATATGACTTACTTTCTAGGCCCAAAAGTTACTACCAAGCAGCAGGGAGATGAGCTTGGGAATGCTGTGTTACTGACTGTGCTTGCTAGCACCAGCATCTCCTTTATATCCCACAGAGATCATCTAGGGTTCCCTCCTCCAGTGGCACATATGATTTAAGCGCTTGGTGATGATGACGGGTTTACTTAATGAGATGGAGATGAATCTGTGAGTTGTCATCCGGCATCCAATATTCCACATGTCAGATTATGATCGATCGAGTCAATGGGGCCAGCTTTATGTCAAGAGATCCCCTGCTTAGATGATTTGGAGGTCTTGATCCTAATCTTCTAACGTTGTTTGTAAACAGAAGGTTTGGTCCACTCAAGGCTATTCACCCAACACTCCCGTCCATTCCTTAAGGTTTCAACTAGGATTCCAAAGTATCCTCCTCCGTTAAAATTAAACATATGCAATTCCCTTCATTTTGGATCTTCTTAAATATTTGCTAGAGCAGCTTAAGTTGTCTTCATAGGAGTGAAATCAGATTGTGGCCATAAACCAGGTAATCTTAACCCAAATGATCTTGCAGTTGTCTTTTCACTTCCTCTCAACGACTTTGCCAAACTTCGGAACGTTTAATATTGGTTGGTGGTTAGGATTTCGCAGACCGTTGTGGATTTTTACGGAAGGGGATTGATAATATATTAGATGATACATGTGGGTACCATCACCTTAATGGGCAATTTGTTAAAAATGTGTATTAATTCTGAGCAGAGGGTTGGTAAGTAAACTTCAGGAACAACGCTGGACATGGGTGTCAGAAAATTGCCAGCTTTGATGCTTTTAGATATTATACATGTCTCTTTCACTGCAAATATTTGAAATGAGCCAAATATGCATGTAAAAAATATACTTTTTTGCATTGTTCCCATCTTTTCTCTCTGCTAGATTCTGTTGGTATTTTGATGGCACATTGAGATACCAATAACAGTTTTTCAGTGCATATTTTTCCTTCATAGTATACAAGTTAATTGTATTCGTTTCTCAGTAGCAGCCACGCAACCTGCCTGTTCATTGCATAATTAGTTTGAATAAGAGTGACTTTTTTTTGCATTAACCCACAGGTACCTGCCATAAAGCCAGAGAGTGGAGGTAAGAGAGAAATGTGCATCTCACTGCTACCGGGAGGGAAGCAGTAGGAACACCGCAATCAAAACCACGAGTGTTCTGACTTCGCAAGCCCTACCACGCATATACCTTAACCACGCATATGTGTGGTTAAGGCCATGCGAGGTCTAGTTGTAGGCTGCTGCAGACGGAAGCAGGAAGACCTTGCAGGAAGCGGTAAGGTAAGTGGGGCTGGGTGTAGTTCTGGGCTGTGGGTGGGGGTTGTTTTGTGGTAGTTTAGTAGGCTGGGGGGGGGGGTTGGAGGTAGTTTAACAGCTGGGGGGTCGGGCTGTTTTCAGGGCTTGGGGGGGTCGGGGTAGTTTTGTGGGCTGGGTTGGGTTGTTTTGTGGGCTGTGGGGGTTGGGTTGTTTTGTGGGCTTCAGGTGTCGGGGTAGTTTTCTGGGCTGGTGTTGGGTCAGGGGTTGTTTTCTGGCTTTGGGGGTGGGACAGGGTTGTTTTGTCGGCTGGGGGTGGGTCAGGGTTGTTTTGTGGGCTGGGAGTGGGTCGGGGTTTTTTTGTGGGCTGGGAGTGGGTCGGGGTTTTTTTGTGGGCTGGGAGTGGGTCGGGGTTTTTTTGTGGGCTGGGAGTGGGTCGGGGTTGTTTTGTGGGCTGGGAGTGGGTCAGAGTTGTTTTGTGGGCTGGGAGTGGGTCGGGGTTGTTTTGTGGGCTGGGAGTGGGTCGGGTTGTTTTGTTGAATGGGAGTGGGTCAGGGTTGTTTTGTGGAATGGGAGTGGGTCAGGGGTTGTTTTGCGGGCTGGGAGTGGGTCAGGGTTGTTTTGAGGAATGGGAGTGGGTCGGGGTTGCTTTGTGGGCTGGGAGTGGGTCGGGGTTGCTTTGTGGGCTGGGAGTGGGTCAGGGTTGATTTGTGGGCTGGGAGTGGGTTAGGGGTTGTTTTGTGGGTGGGTTAGGGGTTGTTTTGTGGGCAGGTTGGGGGTTGTTTTGGGGGGTGGGTGGGGTCGTTTTCAGGGCTGGGGTTGTTGGGGGAAGCTTTCAGTGCTGGGGGTTGGAAGTAGTTTTCAGGGCTGGTGGGTTCAAAACTAGTTTTCAGGGCCGGGGTCGTTTTCAAGGCTGGGGGTCGCAGAAGTTTTCAGTGCTGGGGGGTTTGGAGGTAGTTTTCAGGGCTGGGGTAAAGGGTTGTTTTCAGGGCTGAGGGGGTCGGGGTAGTTTTTTAGGGCTGGGGAGTCAGGGGAAGTTTTTAAGGCTGGGGAGTCGGGGGTATTGTTTAGGCCTGGATTGGTGTAGTTTTGAGGAGGTAGGCGTATTTTGACCTCAGGGCGGGGGGGGGAGTTTGTAGCTTAGGGCGGGGGTCGCAACCTTAGCGACACATACCTCTTTTCCGTTAATGCCTTTTCCACAAAATTAAGTGGTAAAGGTATACGTTGTAAAGGAATGCGTGGTTAACGCGCATTCGTTGTTTAGGTTGCGTGGTAGAGGCACGTCTGGTTCTATCATATAACCCTATCGGGAGGCTTCCAAGGACTATGGGGAACTCGGAGAACCAGAGAGTAAGACATGCATTGCAGGCCTGCTCTTTCATAGAAGGCTTGAGGTCAGGGGTCACCAAACCAGTTCGGGTGAGTTTCTTTATTGATATTGTTGTGCCATTTTGAATGCCTTGAAATAGCCACTCACTTAACAGAGTTTACAATGCAAGTAAAAAACTTTAGTAAAACTGGGGAGGAGGAATAAGAGTAGGGGCATTCCATCCAGCTCTGCCTGGTGTTCTATCTGATGGTGTTGCAGATTGAAGCATCAGATTTACAGTCATACTTCTCCTGTCTGTCACTTGCAAGAACGTGACACAGACCCCTTGTCCAAAAGGAAGCAGTGGGCGGTCATGTGTGGCCTTTTAGCCACCGAGCCCAGAGCTGGGATGCTTTTAAGTGACATAACACAGCTAGATGTCTAAATCTGGAGGGAAGACAGACACACAAACCTGCATGGCGCAGGACTGGTAATGTTTGAGTGGGAATGTGATGCCTCCGACTAAACTGTGTGTGTTTCGTTTTATAAACCAGTCCAAGGTGGCTAATCTCCTGGTCACTCACAGGGACACAAAAGATCACCCAAAAGACTATTCTTCTGAAGTGGACCTGCTGGAGAGAACATACACTTACTGCTAAGATGTTATCCAGAACAAGCACTCTCCTGCGGAGGCGAGAAAGCTAGAGTCCGCACTAAGGGCGAAGAACATTGCCGAATTGTTAACTGAAAGGAAGTAGTACCATTTACTAGCTTAGGCAGCCTTGAGAAGACCAAATACTCTCCCCTCCTGTGGTGATACAAGCCAGAGACACCCACTGGATCGCTGTGAAGTTTGGATGCTATGACTTATGCCTGGCTGCACAAGGCAACGGAGTCTCGGCCAGCTCTTTTGGCCTGAATGAAGGCAAGAGGCAACAGGGAGCTGGGAGGCGTGCTGTGCAACTGGAGCGGGAAGAAGCCGCTTATGAATACTGAGCAAGTACTTTCATTGACTGCTCATGCTGAATAGAGTAGCCATGTGGAATGGAACTGTTACATTAAAATTTTGTAACTTTATCTATCAGTCCCAAATGTAGTCATGTTGGCCTTATTTTAATCATAAAATACTTTCTGATTTTACTAATTTGGTCTGTGAGCTTTTACTGAGAGGCTCTCTTGATTCAGGTGTGCTGTTTTGACTGATATTCCTTAACACATTTTCTGACGTAGACATCCATCTCAATTTTTCACTGAGGGTCAGCCCAACCTGTCTAATCGTCTTTGCCAGACTAAGAGACAGCTTTGCACTGTGATGATCGAATTTGCCCGACTGAGTAATCTGGTTCCAACAATGTGTTTTGTGGGGCAAGACTAGCGGTGTTAATTAATGGGCTCACAATTGATGGCTACCTCATTCCACAGTTTTGTTAAAAAAATACCAGAAAAGAAAGGAAGTCCTTATGTTAGTTTGAGAAGTGATTGGATTGTTTTCTTATGTTTCCAGATTCTTCATGTCACAGATTATTTTAAAGTAATCCTTGATAGACTTGGCTGGCCCACTGTTGCTTTGTAGTAGTTTCTACTGTGAATCTGCTAATGAATTGTGTCTGCCTCAGGGTAGCATTCTCCCATTCACGTTCAAGGTTTCAGGGTAGGCAGTAACAAGTAGGGGTGGGCGGAGTTTGCGTAATCGTGTTACGCAAATCTCCGCAAAACGGTAAAAAATCTCAGCGAACACGTGGAATTGCTTGTTCGCAGTGCTTTTTTAGTGTTCACAATCGCTGTTTGCTTGCTCGGGGGGAAATATCTCGCGAACATGCTTTTGAGAACGCGAACAAGCAAAAAATTTCACGAAGTCGTGGAACGCAGAATTTTGGGCAATTTCGCATTCTGCACGGAACGCGAAATTACCCAAATTCCTAAAATTCCACTAACGGAATTCACCTCCCAGGCCTAGTAACAAGTCATACCACTTGTTGAAGGCTTGCCTTTTCTATCTCTATTTTGCTGAGGTCTGTAGTTCTTCTGAAGGAGGGCCTCACACAAGACTACAGCTGCTGCTGGATCTACAAGTTCTTTACTGTGTTTGACAGGGGTACAAGTGCTTTGCAAGACATTATGGCAAGGCTCTGTCTTTTTACAGCTACTGCTGCCTGTGTGTAGTGAAGGAGCATACATGATATTTTGAGGATCTGGAATGATACTGGGATGTTTGAGACTGTTTAAACACATTTACGCTTTCCATGATGTGTGTCGGATTGAACATATGACCATACCCTGAGAGCGTCTCTTTTGTCAGGTCAGTAGCACTCCAGCCCAGTCACGGACTTCATGAATTCTGATGCTAGTCTGTCTCCAGGGGTAATACACACACTGACAGCCGTCTTGAAAAAAAGAAAACTGGGCCACTGACATCAAGATTTGCGATCCTTCTCTGCAGGTGAAAAGCCATTTCAATTAATTCTTCCATTGTTTTGTCACAGCATGCTTTATGGCGCCCCACTGCTTTCACAAATGATAAAGCTGCAATGAGCCATCACATATTCCAATTATTTGTATGTAGAGCTGCGACTCAGTGCATCAAAGGTCATCCGGATAAACCAGCTCCTCTCTAATCCCTCTCAGTACTTACCCAATTTGGAAAATTATTAAATGATTTAATAGCATGGATGAAAGTAAGTCAGAGGGAAACGGAATGAAGCCCACTGAATAGCGTTATAGCCAGTTTCCAATGTGCAGTGGCAGCGCAAGTGACTGTGGTAGGGTAGTTGTTACAATGATCTCTTTTCTTCATTTCTTGGCCAGAGGGCTTGTCAAAAAGAAGAGGCCACTGAGGGACACATTGAAAACATCTGATTCCGCCCAACAAACGGTAAGGAAGGACACCCAAAACTGCCGTACCATTACAGGTGACTGGAGTAGCATAGCTGTAACAATCCCGCCTGCAGAACATGTGAACGTGGAGCGGGCTGGTGCCTAGTCCTGCAAGCTAACAGTTAGAGCTGCTCTTCCACTGACTGGGAATCGCAGTCTTTGAATCACTTAACGTGTGTCATAATAGGTAGTGCATGAATGACCAAGCATTGGGCATCAGAGAGGGGAACAATTCACTAAGTGTATGAAGATAACACGTGTTAGCAAGGTCCTGTATGAGATGTGCAGGAATTGTGTATCATTTCCTAGACTAAACATAAGAGGCTGGTGTTGGGTAAACTGGGCCTCAACACAGAAGAGGTCTGCTTTCTGCTATGTCCTAGTTCCCCATCCTTTTGAGTATGGGAACCTTTTTACATGTATGGAAAAGGGAGAGCTGCGAGATATGAGAATTATTAGCAGGAGCGCATGAGCATATATTACATAAAATGGTTTCCTTTTACTACAACATCTGGTACAGATTTACATGCTGAGCATGCTGCTACCATCTTGTGGTTGGCACATACAAATACTGCAGCATTCTTTAAAAGTCATTCTGAGGGTGTTGAGTCGACCTAAAGGGTGCCTCAGACACAAACAATTCCAATGACAGCTTCTCAGATGAACACCATCTGTACTTACTTGCCTTTGTGCAAAATCAGCTAAACAGTTGGTGACCCATGCCACTTCTGCTTCTACAACTGAGTAGAATGTGGTGTGAGCACCCTGATATTTTTTCGATTTCCCATCCCCTCAAAGATTCATCCTGTTAATTTTTTTTAAGCTGGGGTTCTCTAACCCCTGAGACCTCAAAAACTACAATTCAAAGTGTTGCCAAGCTCTTGACTCCATGTTTTAAGAAGGCACTCCAACTCTATACCTGCATTTGCCTCAAGTCTCCCTACAAACCCCCCTCCACCACCACAGCTTGGTTATGGGGTGCACTGGGTGGTAGTCTGAGTAGAGCCCGTATATGCAGGAACACTGGCATTATGCAGCAGTGGCATTTACAAGTAAATATGGGTTTCCCGAACGTTTAAAATATTCCACAGTCTGCTGCAGAATTTGCAATAAAGTTTTCAGCTCAAATTGATCCAGAGTCACTGAAGAAAGGAATGTGCATAGTGGCAGGGACTTAGAAAAAGTTAACACAAAATGTTAAACTAATACTAATTAGGTGAAACTGTTGGCCAGATAGCATCAAGGTCCCCAGTCAAAGGGCTAGAAAGGGCTTTTGTCAGCATCCTGCAAAAAATCCATTCACAGTTAAAAGTAATTCTAAAAGGTGGAAATAATCATTTCTTCTTGGTCATGAAAGTTGTTTTGTTTCATTATGCGTGCAAATTTATGTTTCAGCAGAGACTATTTTCAGAGCAGCAGTTGTTTCAAGGGGAGAATCGGGCACATAAGAAAACTACTAAACAGTGAACTTCTCTTCTGAAGGTCTGATGTCTTGATTCTTACAGTGTCTCCCAGTGAGACACTTACTGTTTATACATGTAACGTACAATACTGTTCTACAGGGCTCTTTCTTCATGAAAAGTGGTGCTTCTAAAAGACCAAGAATGGACAGAAAACCTCAAACTCAAGACTATTTCTAAAATATAATTGGGATTTGAAAAATGTAAAAAGGACCACTTTTTCTAACAAGAAGGGGGTGCAAGTAGACTTGGTTAGAGGTGTATGGGTTGACAATGCTTGGTGACCAGTACACAGCAACTAACCCTATGCATAATTATAATTTGAACAGAATGCTACCACTGTCTTTTAAGGTTCGGTACAAAGCACAAACCATTAGAAATGCTCCTAAAGAGTTTCTGTATACAGTTAATAATGTCACGCGTAATTGTTATTAATATATGGGTCCCTTGAATGGTAGTCGTAAAAGGAATGCAGACTATACAACACAGATGTAGCATTAGTTCACACTTTAGTACACAAAACGTGCCCATTTTAGCAAGTAGCACCTTCTTGCGATTATCTACTGGCTCACCCGGCTGCATACAGGCACACACTATTAAAAGAGGTTATCCTTTAGACTGTTTAAATAAAAATCAATAACTAAAAGCATTAAAAAAAACACAGCTGAAGATTACTCTTAGTGGATTTCATTGTTTTTACTGTTACCCTGTGTTAAAGAAAAAACTCTAGGCATTTTTCATAACTTTGACTTTTTCTTCTAAATGCGAAAGAAGATGGTCTAGTTTGACCTTTTGAGGTTTTTGACAGCCATTGCCCTTATCAAACTTTTTTTATTTTTTTCATTCAGGAAAATCGATGAGGCCAACACTGGCAGTTTTGCAGAGCCATGGCTGCCCTGTTGAACTTTATGTGGGTCGTGATGATAAGATGACCGTTTTAGATGGGCCTTACAGCTAACTTTCCGATGAGAGTGTGTGGGAACTGCTAAAAGAGGAAGTCAAGCTCCATCAAGTAACGCCAGATAGGAGTTTTGCTAAACTCCATAAGGGAGGCTTTCATTCTAAAAGTGCATGTAGCATCGTATCCTGGTGTTTATCCTTGGAAGGAATTTGCAGGTGTAGAACATTTTCTCTTTCTCAAGGAAATGACGAAATGAGTTTCTCACTGTGTCATTCGTTTGCGTTGTTTTGGATGGCATGCCGTCATGACAAAGTTCTGGTTCAATCCTACACCTATTTTTGGTCTCCTTTCCAAGACTGCTATTCAGCAGCGAGGCCTTTGCTGGGCAGATGAGCTGCTCATCATCTTATTCTGCAGCGACGCAACACTTGTGAGTCACTGAAAATATCAGTGTTGACTTCAGCGCCAACCACAGCTCAAAGATGATGGAATCATTATTCAGAGATATGCATTTGATTGGTTTGGCACCAATGCCATTGGTACAGAGGAAATATGTTTTGTAAAAGCCACATATAATACAGGAGAATGCATTTCATCCTAGACAGACAAAGCTGTGGATTTTTACGAGGACCCAAGCACCATGGAGAATCTGGATTTTGAAAAGAGGAAGGATTTGAAGGTGCAACCACAGATTTTGAGTTTCCCTCAATTCAATTTTCTCTCCACCCTTCTTGTTAGAAGAACAAATTTAACTTCTCGTTCATTAAAGTCAAGTTCATAAATTGGCGGTCTGATGCGCTAGGGATTCTTGGAACAGCAAAAGGGACTATGGACATCGTTTCAAACCATTTGAGGTCATGCATATTCGCTTCAGTTAGGCATTGCCTGTTTTGTCAGGAGAAATAACAGAGTACTTGATCTGGAGCCTCGTTTTAGCTAAAGAAACTGGGGTGTGGGCCGTGGTCAAGCAGCAACCTCGATCCTGGTCAGGGTAAGGCACAAGCAAACCCAAACCTGTGCTCATCCCCTGGACTGGGTCAAAGTCCAGGCCGACAGCAATCGAGTGCAGGTCAGATGCAGTCCCAGATTAGTCCAGCTGAAGGTTTACCTCTCAGGTTTTGTGCCAACAGTCCAATTCGCAGTGGAGAGGGTTGCGGGGATCAAGGTCAGCATCGTGGGCAGTAGTCAGCGTGGTGAAGAGAGAAGGTTGGGTGTTGCGGACCGGTGAGCTGGAGATTCATGTTGGCAGTCTTCCCGCGGGCTGTTGATGCTGTTGTGCGAAGAGTCCGGCTGGCGATAAGGAATGTTGTTTGTATTGTCTTTTATGACACTACATGTATCTATGCCTAGTTGTTGAGATCCATGGAGATGTTTTAAGATTGTTAAATAGGCAGAGAAGGAATTCAAACCTTGAGTTTGTACCATCCGCTTTTGTTTATGATTGTTATCTGTAATGTATAGTTTGGATGATTATGTTTTGACTTCGATTATGTATTCTTTACTTCACAGCCCTGATGATGTCCCAGATGGGGATGAAACGCGTTGGCTGTTAAAAGTATTAACTATTGTTTCAAGTTGGCTGCCACTGATAACTTGATTGAATAAAGAGGAAAAAAGGATCAGACGACTGGAGGACATTCTTTTAGACATTTTTGGGGATTTTCAAACGTGATAAAATTAATCTGTTGTAACACTTATATGCTCCTTCTGGATCAATGAGAGTAGAGTTTATGTTGGATTGTCACACAAACCGGCTTATTTTCTATGCATGCAATATTTATAGATGTTAGAGCTGTTCTCAGATTTGATCTTGGCATAACAAACTACCTTAAAAAGTCGAGTTCTTCATAAACTATAGTCAAATTAGTAGTGGAATGTCTACTTACAAATAGTTAATTTCCAGAAAGACATCCGCATCTTATTCAGCTCAAGATGCATTATATATAACTTCTAATCCTCCATTCCAAAATCAATAATTACGGGCTCCTCAACCAAACTCCAAAGAATCTGTTAAGCTGTGGGAGGGACATTCTAGAAAGGTATCCCTTCAGAATGTTTGACAGTATGGTTGTTTACAGTCGATGGGCGACCCGTGAGTTCCTTCTGCTATGATCTGTGCTCTAGCCGCAGAGCAAGATTTGGAACTCCTCTTCAGCAGTACACCAATGATTACGTGCACATACAGAGTTACTCTCTGAAGACAAGCTGAAATCTTGCTCTTTGCTGATAAGTGATAAACAGTGCATCTGCCTTAATAGCTTGAAAGTAGTACTGCTTCTGGGACTCAAGGCTTCTACAAACTACTATATGTGGCCAGTACCACGTGTTCCTTTATGAGTTTTCTGGCAGTTTGTCAGTTGGCCCCCAGAGATGATGTTCCATGCTTTTGTCACATACCTGTTAAAGGAAACTTCCAAAGGTTCCCGATACAATGTTAGTAAAAAACAGGCTAGGTGTTGGCCACACGTGGTGTGAAAAGCCTGATTGGCTGCTGCTAGTCTCTTTTTTTGGGAAGGGAGAGAGATTATGTGTATGCTGCAACATGTTCTAGGTTGTCTCCCTTCTCCCAATACTGACCAGCAAGGCACACTATCATAATTGCCTTTGCACATGCTTTGAGAAATAGGAGTATGGACCTTCCTGGAATATAGAGACCTGAGGCAATTTGCAATTTGGAGCCTTCAGTGAGAGTTTCTCTATCCCCCATTAGCTATCACAGCAAGGAGCAGAAGGAAGCCAATATTTAAAATAATGAGTAATCCTTTGTGTTCTGCAACAGAAGTTGTATAGTAACTCTGGCCTGTGTGCAGGTGTCCGTCTCCTCTAATTCGACAGTGGGTGGCAAGACCAGCCCACCGGTGGTCTTTCCTTTCATATTGTAGGTCTCTGAGATCTCTGGTTGAGTGGCAAAATGGATAGATTCTCAGATAAGCCAGATGTACACTGGATTGGATTCAGAGAAAATTAGTCAGCCTGTTGATGGCTTCAATGCAAACATCAAGATGACTCCAGAAATTTGATGTTGGGGTTTCAAGATTGAAATAGCTTTGTAGATAGAGGGAAACATTTCTAAAGAGCCTCTGCCTGGGTTCTTAGCTTAGGTAATCGTGGTAGAGACTTTCAAGCTCCTGCGAGGGGACAGATGAAAGAGAGCTCTTTGTTAATGTGAGAAAAGATTGCTCTCCAAACCAGAGTAACATTTTCCATCTTGGAACCTGGAAACGTGGAGAACTAGAAGAGGCACTGCCACAAAAAGAATGCACTGAAAGATTCTAATAGAACTAAGTGACTGAGCCCAGTAAGTCCCAAAATTTCTCCAACACATAGGTTGTACTCATCCTGTTACCCTTGTATCAGGTAGGTCCCAAGTCTCCAGCCACTTAGCCCCAAAAGTAAGACAATAGTTACTTACCTGTAACAAACCGTTTGCACCTTAACATTATTTTAGAATCAAATGTTCTGCAAAAGTACACAGTCTAACGCTATGTGCTAACATTTTCTTCAAATAAATAGCTTTTTTTTCTTGGGGTTGATCATGGGTGGAGTCAGTACGATGGCAACGGTAAGCAATAATACCATAGTAAGTACCACCAGCCTTAGATTTGTTTTTCCTGCAAAACTAGGCGTTAAATCGTATGTTTTGTGCTTTATTTGTATGCACTTCTTTTACTGTAAATACCCTATCTAATAAAAACACCTATAGCTTATACTTTGCTATACTGTAGCCATCCGGTTATTACGAAGCTATGGATAAAATCAGAGAACTTTGCCACTAAGAGGTTAAGTAGAGTAATCTTAGGGAATTGGTTCTAGAAAGCACACCTGCTCCAAGAGTTAAACCGAAATAGCTATGGGATCTTCATGGGGGTGTGCCATTGATCAATGCCTTCTAGCAGCAGCCAGATAAGAATGATCCAGGGGAGCACTAGCACTGGACGCTGTGAAACCAAGGGGTGATGCTTGTTAACCGTAGATGTGGCCATGTTCCACAACATATTACACTGCTGTACCACAACACTCAAGCAGAAAAAGACCTAGTTCATCTCACCTCAGGCGCGCAGGTCTAGGGGCACTGGTCCTCCTTTCGGCATCTAAGGTTAGGAGGAAAGAGGAAAAACACCATCAGTTTACAAGCTGTGAACTAATAACAAATATTTTACTACACACAATAGTATGTCAGTCTTGTGCATTTTTAGCATATTTAAATTAGGAAACTAGGGGCAGGCAAAGTTTCAAATGTTGCTTCTAAAGGTAGGTGTAACTATCAAACTTCAAACAGCTTATGAAGTTGAGAGCATGATAGTGGAATGAGTGAGTTCCTGTAATTTATTGTGGGCAAATGGCCCATTTCACACATCAACATGCATAACCGAGGTGTCACAGTCACGGCTCATTTAATACACAGTTAATCTGCAATTCCATTCAGAAGCTCAAATCAATAACATTGCACACAGACAGGATTGGTGAATTAATCCTTCAGAAAGTGTAGCGAGTGTAATATACCCCTTTATATTCCACAGCAGGGTAGATTTTGTTCCGTAACGCAACCAAAATATGCACAACATGGAGCATTCTTGTGCCCAAAATGGAAAGAACTTGTGTTTTGGTTACTTGCATCTGTCAACAGCTATTCCAAATGACTTCCCAGAAGCTTGTTAGAAAACTGCCACCAAATGGGTCTATTGTCATTGCTTGTCTTTGTTCATGGGTCTAGTGTAATTACTTAAATTTGTTAAGTGTTTAACACAATGCAAAATATACTTATGAATAACTGGAGATTAGTAATTTTCATTAGAAAATAGGTTTCTTTCTAGGGTACAGTATGATGATAAAGATCTCTGCTCATACCAACTGCCAACCTAGGAAGAAGGAAACATGAATAACTGAACTGTAAATGAGGCAGTGTCTTTGAAGAGTCAGTCACTGTATAAGGTATGCTAAAATTGTGCGACTTTTGGTCAGACAATCAGTGAGAGAGCTATGAATATTGAGGTACAAGAGGTAAAAAAATGCAGAATACTGATCCCATTATCAAGGGATGCCTTGAGGTCCCTCATAATGAAAGTTAATTTAATAGCGTATTCAGATGAATTTTTGAATGTAATATAGGAGATATATATACATATAAACACACACAATTACATTCATAGTTTCATCTGAATATCTTTATATATCTATTCAAACAGTTCCACCTGCAAGCTCTGAACTCAGGACGGGTGCTTGTGGGTTGCGAGGGTAGGGTCTCTCCTGTTACACAATAACTACTGAAATGCAAAGCACTCACAGGTTATCATTGCCTTATTCTATGCTACGCAGTGCTAATCAAATAATACTGAGTCTCTGATTGGTTAAAAACACCACATGCCTATCCTCATTGGTTGGTTCTTGGTCAATGGGGGAGACTGCAAAGTTCGTTCAGATTTTTCATTCGTCCGAATGCCTTGCTGACAATGCATTTGTTATATGCAATCATGTGTTAGCCCAAATGCCACCTCTTTCCCAAATGGGCTTAACAATTGCAGTGCCTCATGGACATTGTAGGCCACAATGTTAATTGTACAGTCCAAAGCAGTCCCAAAATAGGCTATTGCTTCTCCCTTCCTGAGGAGCAATCCAAGACTCCTTGTCTCTGTATACCCTTTCCCACAGCCGCAAGATATTACACCAGGAAGTCCCTGCAGGCATCAGTCGAATGGCTAGACGTACATGAATTTGAATAATCCTTGACCTTCATTGGTCGACAGGAAAGTACCTCAGCAGCAGTTCAGAAGCATGGCAATTAGATCCCTTCGAACAGTCCCACCTGCAACCTCCAAAGTCAGGATGGGTGCTTCCGTGTTGCGAGTGTAGAGTCTCGCCTGTTATACAACAACTACTGAAATGCGGAGCACTCACGGGTTATCAGGTAATTTATTTAGCTACAGGAGACGTGTTTCGGCATCAGTGCCTTATTCCATCCTGTGTAGTGCTGATCAAATATTACAGAGTCTCTGATTGGTTAAAAACACCACATGCCTATCCTCATTAATTGGTTATTGACCAATGGGAGAGACTGCAAAGTTAGTTCCGAATTTTCATTGACAGTTGCCCTGCTGACACTGCAGTTGTAATACGTGATTATGTGTTAGCCCAAATGGCACCCCTTTCCCGAATGGGCTTATCAATCGTAGTGCCTCATGAACACTGTAGGCCACGATGTTAATTTCAGAGTCCAAAGCAGTCCCAAAATAGGCTATCGCATCTCCCTACTTGAGGTACAATCCAAGACTCCATGTCCCTTCACCACAACTGCTGGATATCACACCAGGATGTCTCCATAGGCATCAGTCAAATGGTTAAACGTCCATGAATTTGAATAGTTCACGACCTTCATTGGTCGGTGGGAAAGTTCCTCAGCAGCGCTTCAGAAGAATGTCAATTAGATCAATTCGAACCGTCCCACCTGCAACCTCCAAACTCAGGACGGGTGCTTCCGTGTTGTGAGTGTACGGTCTCGCCTGTTACACAGCAACTACTGAAATGCAGAGCACTCACAGGTTATCAGGTAATTTATTTAGCTGCAGCGGACGCGTTTTATATATATATATATATATATATATATATAAAGAAAGAGATATGAAGTATAAGTGAGGGTGTTACATAATGAAGACTACAATTTATTTGACTAAGTAAACAGCAAGATCTTGATTTCAGTATTTGAAGACAACGAAAAATACATGAGTCACAGTTTAACTCATAATAAGAGTAAATCAAATATTATGAAAATATATTTGAAATTGCACTTCTAGGTTTCCGTAAATATAGGAATAGTTTAAGGATCAGGGGGCCCCAAAGACGCTTTCCGGCATTGTTTCCATGTTAGACAGATCGGCATGGAAACCAAGTCAAAAACCGCCAATGTAATCTCAAGGGCAGAAAGGTCAGCCCTTGAGATTACTTGCAGCATTCCAACTGGGAGACAGGCTCTGTGAGCCTGTCGGAAGCCATCCAGAATGACCAGTCGGATTCCTTACAGACAGCCTACATCCTAATAAGGTGGTCAGAAAGGAATCCGACCGCCCATTACGATCCAGCCGTCGAGGGTTGGAGTCTTTTACGGCTCCATTGTAATCGTCCCCCAAGTATGTGAATAACAGTATACTTACCTTCTATAATGCTCTTTCTGGTGGGCCATCCAACCACAAATCCCAGCTCAAGTGAATACTCCCCAGGCGTCAACCTGGATCAGGAAACTTTAAAGGAGAAATACTGTGTGCAAGTAAGTGGTTTTGTGTGTCTCTGCACAAATGTTAGGTTCTTGAAGTGACAAGAAGAGCCAGATATAAACACCACCCATGCACACAGACATAAGTTGCTTTCTTAGACTGCATGTGTCCTCAGAAGCAGACATGACCAGTGTGCAGTTCTCTACATTCGGACCTTTTCATAACAAAAAGAGATCCCAGTCCACAGAACAGGAAGGAGGGAGGGTCAGTGAGGAATCTGAGGCTAGATTCAGCATCCACCAGAAAGAGCGTTACTGCAGGTAAGTACCTTTCTCTTCCGATGGATACTTCTAACTGCAAAAACTCCCCCTTGTGAATAGATACCCTAGCAGTCACACCCAGGTGGTGGGTCTACGAACTGGCCGAGTCCAAAAAGTCGAGCTGTACCGAGCAGGCAAAAGGCCCTTATTGACGGACTGGACTGTCGAGGCAGCAGTGTTTAATGAACATATTTACCAATAAGTTGGCAGGGTATGACCAGACGTGGGTCCCTCGCTCACTTCCCACTGGATTCAAGCTAGCCTGGCTGATGAAGGGTGTTACCCAGAAACCGGTCCCAGGATGCTTGTTTCAGTTCAGGGAAGACCTAGCTTGGTAGTTCGGGATAGACTGTTCCCATGAGGCACAGGGTCAAGACTGATATGCATATAGCTGGGTCTGAACTGAGGTGGCAAAGTGAGCTAAAGAATGATGGATTCAACCCAGGTCTGTGACTGGGGGCGATTGTCTCAAATGTTTCAGTGCTCCGTCCATCATCTTCTTGTGTTTGCTTTGTCATATGTCCAGGACAGGTAGTCTGCATGCCAGCGCAGTGGTAACAGCTTTAGCTCTGGTGCCATAAGCCGTAAGCCCTCTGGCAGCTGATTCTTCACTAGCGAGGAGCAGATCTCTATGCAGAGGACCATCCACTGGGACATGATCCAGTCTTCCACTGCCTGGCCCATCTTTATTTTGGAGAAGTTATTTGTTCACACAATGTTCTTTGATGTGATCAGTAAAAATGTTTAGTGCTCTCTTGGGTGCAAACGAGGTGGGGCAAAGAAAGTCAGAAGGATGATAGCCTGTCCAACATTAAATGGAGTACTCTTGGTATAAAGGAAGCTCAGGTCCTCCACACCAACTTATCGGGAAAAGATTTTGTATACGGTTGGTTAACAAAAAAACCTGCAGCTCCCTCACACATCTCACCACTGTTATAGCAATGAGAAAGACAGTTTTCAATGTCAAAAGTCTAAGAGAACAACTGTGCTGTGGCTCAAAAGGCGTTCACATAACAAAAAGAGTACTAAAATCAAGGCACGCTGTAATAACAAAGGGTTTTGGCAGATACAAATGTTGCAAATATTTCAAATATCTCATCACAACAGGTGATTTAAATAAAGAGGGGCTGATCCAGCAACCGAACAAAAAGCCGAAAGAGACAACAAATAGCCTTTAACATTTTCCAAACCAAGTACTTGCTGGGCCAGTGACAACACAAACAGCAAAATATCAGGCAACTTTGGTTGTAGTGGGTCAATGTGTTGGGTGATGCACCAAACCACAAATGTATCCCAATGACTGTTGCACATTGACATCAGGAAGAAGGTTGAAGGAGGTCAACTGTAGTCGCTCAATCTCCAAGCATAAAGATGCAAATTGTGTGGGCACGGGTGCAGAACCCTGCCCTGCTGGTGAGCAAAAGATCTTCCCAAAGCAGCTGCTTAATCAAAGGATAGATACTCAGGCCCAGGAGTACTGGGTACGACAACCTCCTGGCCCAATGCAGCCCCAATTAGGAGCTGCTTTCCAATTATGGAGGACGCCCTGTGCTGTCTCTGGTTGCAGATGCCGTTCGTAATCCACTAAGCATCAGCAGCTGAGTTTAGCGACCCCACCAGGTGGCTTACCACAAGAGAATTTCCTTGGTGGTCCAGCCACTTCCAGAGACATAGAGCCTCCTAACAAAGGGATCAAGACTCCCCCAACCCTGCTTGTAGCAATGCCACCTGGTGATTGTTTTGTCCATGAGCACTTGCACCAGCCGTCCACTGACGGTGGGCAGGAAGGCCTTCAGCATCAACCGAACAACCCCAATTCCAACAAATTGATGTGGAGACGAGTGGTGGGGGAGGCAGTTTTATTGGTGGGAAGACCCTAAGAATACCTTTAAGAAACTCTTTGATAATCCTTCTTGCCCATAAAGATGGTAACCTAGATAATCTATTAAAGCGTGATATTGCCGTTAAGTGCACTTTCACTGTAGTGAACCGACCTGTCTTAGCTAAATATACCAGGTAAGGTAGAATATGCTCTGGTGGTGCTATTAGAGGGTGAATCTTCGATTTCTGCCACCATAAACAGAAAGGTTTCTATGTAAGTTGATAAGTTTTATTAGAAGAATTAGCTCTGGCAAGAATTTCTTTACAATCTTGCGGGATGATCAAGCATGCAAACTCATTGTGCTTGGTAGCCACATGCTGACAAGCTTCAGAATCCAGATGAAGTATTTGGATGTGGTTCATAGTCAACAATTCAGTAAAAGGTTTCAGCTGAATGTGATGTTTCTCCGACAAAAGAAGTAGTTTGGAAAACCAAAAATGTGCAGATTTTATGGAATCGTAAATAGGTCTAAAATTGCCTTGCACCATTGAGCAAAGATACTTTCCAGAGTTTCTTTGCTGGTTTCCCATTCGTGGCAGCTGTTTTCCTTTCTGCTTAACATATACGTTAGAAAACTGCATGTTCTTGGACCATGTTCCCCTTTGAGTTTTATTTGGTATTGAAGCGACAATTTCCAAATACTTTGGTTTTCATGAAACATTGCTTGAAATTTTGTACCACCATATTTGATGATGAAGTGAATTGTGGTGGTATTGTCCAAGTGGATTAATACTGACGATTCCTTTATTTTTGGAAGTAAAGATTGACGACCCAAACCTAGAGCCATGAGTTCAAACAGATTTATGTGACGTTTTAGGTGGTGCAGAACCCACTTCAGGTCTTGTAAGTGGGCTCCCCATCCTTTTAAGGAAGCATCTGTTGTGATCACAAAATCAGATTGTTTAGGTAGGAAGTGTAATCCTATCAAGAAATTTGTCTCTCAAATCCACAAAGTCTGAGCCGCCTTAATGCTTGGAGTGATTTGGACTATACCGTCAAAAGAGTTCTGAGTTTGTATCCATTGTTTGACCAGCTCTGCCTACGGACGTCTCATTCAAAGGCAGAAAAATGGGCCCAAGGGAATGCAAGACATCATCCCTAAAAAGGACTTGAACAGGCGAACTGAAACCGACTTCCTTTTCACTAATTTCTGTGCTAGAAGTCTGAGCCTGGTTCTCCTTTCTATTAATAAATATGCCTGGTTGTGTACAGTGTCTAAAATAGCCCCTAAGAATCTTGTAGTACTTGATGGTCGGAGTGATGACTTTTGTGAATTGAGATTAAGACTCATTTTTGTGACTAGACCCAGACCTGCCCTGGGTTCTTTTAATCAACCATTCGTCGAAGTACAAGGACACCTGATGACCTTTCGGTCTTACATAAACAGCTGCCGGAGCTAGACATTAACAACCCCTTCGCTGCGGCACAAATTTTGCTGCGGGAGGGGGGGGTAAGCGCAGCGTCGCTGTGCTTGTGACGGCACCACGCAGTCATGAGTCATGGGCGGAGCGGCAGCCGCATGACGGAACCACGCCGTCATGTGCACGCAAAGGGTTAAGTAAAAATGCGGGGACTGATTGAAGTCCAAAAGGGAGAACTTTGAATTGATAGTGAGTGTCAGCCGCCTCGAATCTTTTGCGGTGCTCTGGGTGAATTGCAATATGAAAGTAGGCATCCTGGAGATCTAATGTCATATAGTCTCTATGGTTGAGAAGCTAGAGGATGCCTTGAAGAGTAACCATACAAAATGATGGTCTTCTTAGGTATTTGTTCATACTTTGCAAATCCAAAATGGGTTTCCATTCCCCTGTCATTTTATTGATTAAAAAAGAACTGTGAATAGAAACCCATTCTCATCTCTGATTGAGGGGTACTTTTTCTATGGCTCCTATGTTGAACATGGTTAGGATTTCAAATTGAAGGATTATGTGGTGATGTTTTTTGTGGAGGAGTATAAGGTGGTTTTTGGTTGGATTCCAAAGCATGAGTGTAGGTAATTAGGTCCAGAATCCAACAATCAGTTGTTACCGATATCCATTGTTTTAAATAATATGTGATTTAACCTCTGAGTGGCCTTGGGGAGTGTGGAAGGGTAACAGGCACCTCCAGATCGTCAATGTCTTTGTCCAGTGTTCCTTCCTTGGGAACCTTGGTTCTTTCTTGGTGCTTGTTTGGTACAGGCTGGTGGTTGCCGACATTACAGTTGAAAGGGCTGATATTGTTGGTATTGATAGCGTTGATATCCTCCTCAGTGAGAGAGCAGCTCTTTGTCTCTTGCTCCTTGAACTGGCCATGGGTACGCTCAGAAGTGGGAACCTTGCTCGCTGTGCTACTGGAATCAAGTTAGCCTGGCTGATGAGGAGTGACATGCCGAAACCTGTCCCAGGTTGCTTGTTTCTGGTCCAGGGAGGATCTGGCCTGGCAGTTTGGGCTGGACTGTTCCAATGAGTAGCAGGGTCTAGACTGATTTGCATTTGGCTGGGTCCGAACTGGGGTGGCTCAGTGAGCAAAAGAATGATGGATTAAATCCAGATCTCATGACTGGGGGTGAGTAGTTGAAAAGTTTTTCGTAATTTTCGGCGTTCACAAAGGACTACGAGGACGTCAAAGAACCGAGGCAGCCGTATCAGGAAAGGAGAGCGCCTTCAACTTCACGGAAAGAAAACAAGGAAGCACAAGCATCAACAAAAGCACAAATACTGGAAGGACTGATTCCACAGGTCCTCTGCATACCAGAAAATACCTTCCAGAATAGAATAACTGGACGAACAGTACCCCTAAAAGTCTGGCAGGAAGTAGTGGGGTGGGTGCACCGCAGTGTCAACTGGGTATAAAAGGCGTCCTATCAGAAATAATATACAGCTCTGAAGAAGACCTTTATGACATGGAGTGTCTGGTCCCACCTACATAAGGTCGAAACGCGTCGGCATTGAATAGATAGTGGCTCGGAGCAAGCTAGGATAAGGAGATACTGATCCCGTTCGAGCAGTCAAGTAGAAATCCTCATGTTGCCGCATAACATCTTGTGTAAATAACCTCTGACTCTATACAGGACCTTGAAATTAGGACATACTGAGGACCTAGGCATATTTGGTCCCAGTATATATTATTTTTGTTGTTTTCAAATAACATAGGACTATAAAAGTGAATCGACAAATTAGTTTGTGCGACAACAAAAAAAAACATGTTAGTGAAACAGCTGTTTAGTGAGTCTTGTCAAATATTGTGAAAAAATGTTTGTCTAATTATTTTCGGGTGTGTTTAAATGTCATATTCATGTAAATTTTTTACATTTAAGTGTTTTTGTATATAAATGTTTCCATGTGTTAACATGATAAAAGGAGACATGTAAATATATCTGATGTAGGAAACGTCAAACACAACGAAAAAAACGTTTGACGTAAATAACAAAAATAGTTTATTGCCCCAAGTCAATAAAAAGGACTTTTGGAGTGAAAAAGAAACAGTGTGATCTATGGTACTTAGAGGTATTTATGTTTATAAATGTATTAGTTGAAAAGTTTCAGCACTCCATCCATCATCTTGTTGTGTTTTCTATGTTCACCCTAAGTGGCCAAGGGTATGCCCAGACGTGGGTCCTTTCTCGCTGTGCCACTGGATTCAAGCTAGCCTGGCTGATATGGGGTGATACCCTGAAACCAGTCCCAGGATGGTTGCTTCTGGTCCAGGGAGGCCCTGGCCTGGCTGTTCGGGCTGGACTGTTCCAATGAGGAGCAGGGTCAATACTGATTTGCATATGGCTGGGTCCAAACTGGAGTGGCATAGTGAGCAAAAGTACAATGGATTAAACCCAGATCTCTTGCCGGGTGGGGGTGAGTGGTTGCAAGGTTTCAGCACTCCGGCCATCATCTTGTTGAGTTTACCTTGAAAGTGCATTCACCTAATTTGAAAGTACCTAGTGACCTTGTATGTCTATTTTGATTGACTGTAAGGCATTGTTATAAGAAGGGTCTTTTAACCATCCCTGTCTGTGAAGAAAAGCTGTTTCCACCAACTGACGGAAACCTGTAGAATCAATATTCATCGCACAGCCAATCACCTCCGATGATGTTTTTTGACCTTCTTGTAGGATCTTTTTCTGCATCCGCAGGTAGATGATTGATGCACGTAGCAATGTCTGACCACATTTGCCAGTCATAGCAACTGAGGATTGCCGAGGAATTGGCCGCCCTAATTGTAGTCACTGACATAGTAGGAAAACGCTCTTGGTTAACCGCATGCGCGCTAGCGGTTTTCCCGCTGCGCTTTGAAAAAAGCCGCGTTACATGACGAGCTCTGCTCGTCATCAGCGTGCGAGCAGCGCAACTCATGACGAGCTGAGCTCGTCATGAGCGTCGAAGTGGTTAAACTCTTACACTCTCTAACAGGTGGCGTAAAGGTGGGTAAGAAAAGATTCTTTGAACAGTGTAGAGATAGTGGAGTTATTAGGCGGTCTGGTTCTGGGTGAATGATCAAACAAGCTGGTGAATTTTCTGGTCCTTTATATTTCCTACCTAATCACAGCAAGACAGCAGAGACGGTTGCTGGATTCTTCACGACTTAACGCCTTTGTTCTCAAATGAAATCCATAGTAGAGATTGCTTACACTAATTTCCTAGAAGGCTCTCTAAAATCATACAAAAACAAGCTGATTGTTTTATAGGCATTGGCAATTTAAATAGGTTTGCTGCACTTTCCATTAGATTGTGAAATCCTCCAATGTCGCCAGGAGAATCTACTGGTTGTGTAATAGGTGGTGATATAGCTGGAATTAGATAGTCATCCCATTCATTAGGTACACCCTGAACGTCCGGCTCTTCACCTCTTTCTCGTTCTTCATTGGAGGACATACTATCATCCAATGGTGGAACTGCAAGGTTTGATCTTGATGTCCTCTTTGGTGTATGCTCCGCTGGTAAACTAATGGGCATTTGCGGAGTAGGTGGTTAGGAACAAGGAAATTGCAGATACCTCAGTGGCTCTGTTGGTGATGCAGACTTTGTAAGTTCTGGAAACCTTTTATAATATTCTTCTAAAAAGCTCCTAAAATCATGAATCAAAGCATGTGGCACATGCATGATTTTTTCTTGAGGATGAGGAGGACTATAGAGTTGTATTGGTCCAAATATGCAATGGGTGCTACAGCATATTGTTGTGTTTTAAAAGAATAATATTCTTCCTCAAAATATTCTTCATCTTCCTCTTCTTGATATTTTACATTTAGTTCAGATGGACTATGGGCAGTTCCAAAAGGTACGTCATCCTTATCTGAAGGTTTTTCATCTAATAAACGACTTGGTGGAAGTGGGGATACCATACTGGGGGAGGTATGCTCCATCATTACTTAAACTGGTTCTGAATTATTTTATCCCTCGTCTACGGTGTTGTTGATGTAATTGATGATGTAATCAGTGGTTTTGCTGTCGGCTGTGTTAATGTTACCATCGTCGATGGAGTTGTCGACAGTTTCTTCGTCAATTATGTTTCTTCGTCAATCCTGCCATAGTGGATGTAGCAGAAGTGTCATAGATATTGCTGTCCATGATGAGGATGATGGCATCGTTTTGTGTTATCAGAGGGACCGATTTTCTGTTGACTGCACAGAGGAGGGCTTTTTAAATTGTTAAGCTAACTTGGGAGATGATGTTGCAGGCTCAAATTTTGATTTTCCAGAGGAAACATTCTCTTTTTGGTTTCTGCAATTGCTGAGCAGATGGACAATGCTCTATGGATGACCTAGGATGGGTCTTTTTAAAGCCATTTTAAGAGGTTCCTGAGGTATTTGATCTTTGACCTCTCCCTCATCATATTTAATTTTGAGGAAACCTCACTGTCCTGCCTAGAGACTGGGGTGTCCTCTGCTTTAAGCTTCAGAAAACATATAAGAAGTCTCCTCTCCATGAACTTCAAGGTTTTAGAAGAAAAAATAAGACACATCTTGCATTCTTTTACCTTATGGGAGGAGTGAAGGCCGTGGATACATTCTTTGAGAGGATCTTCTGAGTGGAGCCTCTTCCTACCACATGTTCCACAAGATCTGTACGGTCCTTTTTTAGCCGACTCTGGCATGTCAGATCTCTTCAGTAGATGCTATGTTTGAAGTTACAGAATAAGTAAATATATAAATTACAAAAGAACACTCTTTGAAGTAGTTCAATTTAAATAAACTGAGCAGAGCTCAGGGAAACTCCCATCACATGACTTGTGGAAGAAAATGTGAGGGAAGTGAGCTTCTGATGGGGGTGTTCTGCAGGGTGATGAAACCTGATTGGCTGGAGTTTGTTTCTTTTTAAAGGATGTATAGGATACCAAAAAGAAGGTTTTCTAGTCCTTTTGTAAGCTATGTTTAATAGTGTATCGCTTTTTAGTTGACTGTGGGACTCCCACTTGACGAGAAGTGAATGAGTCAAGCATGTGATTCTATGAAACATCCAATACTGGAGAAATTCAACTTCACTTTGGCAAGATAAAGAAGAATTGTCCTAAGCTCTGCTTATGGCTCAAGTTTAATCGTTACCAGATACACAAGAGACAATAGGAGTACTGTCACCGAAGTCAGTGTTTGAGATAGGGTGAAGGTGAGTGTAGTGTACTTGAAATTAATAGTACTGTTGACGGGTGTCAGTCGCAAAGAATAGATTGACTGCACAGCACTTATCGATGCAATTGGTCTCGATGTCAATGGCATGGCCTTTGTTAATGGAATGGTCTTCATCGATCATGTAGTCTTTGTCAATGAGGCCTTCGTCAAAAATTTGCCTTTTGTTCTCATCGGTGACCGTGTCTTTCATGGTAACAAAACACCAAGGTCTCAACCTCCCAGAAACACAGGGAGCAGAATGAGCTTACCTTTTGCAGCTAGTGTGAGAAGAGGTCTTAGGGAGACACTGGATCCAAAAGAAACAAGTTCTGAAGAAATATAGGAGAGGCATACATGTTGTCTGTGGATGTGTGACAGAAAATCTGACAGTTGGTGCCTCTGAGGAAGTTGGAGCTCTCAGCCTCTACAACTCACTGGGCAGAGTTACGGTCACATATTGAAGGGAATTTGCTACAAGTAATCTATGTCTGCTTTCACTGCTACTTGCTATATTGGTATATTTAAGTGACTGAATTTGATGGGTTACAGTATGAATTCAGGTATAATTAAAGCATGACAATTCATAAATGATACAATATCTAATAAACACTGAATGAAGTTACTTACCTGCAGACATATTTTCTGACTGGTCGAGCATGCTCAACAACCTTCCTTCACTCCGTCCAACCTCCTGCCAAGACAAACAAATACCGCGATAGTGTCAAAAGTACATGTTGGGTGACCTTCGATCCATTTTACCATTGAGAACAGCTAGATAAACATTTTGCAGTCCAGTGACCAAGTAAACCCCCACTGTAACAGACAGATATTTATTTCAGTGGAGTTCTTTCTCTGGTCCGCTCAATGCCCATCTTGCACCCCTCCGCTCACTCTGCCAAGCACAGTCTGGTACAATATTACTGTAGATTGTGGCCCTTCATCTCCAGATAACTCACCTTTGTGCAGCGCAGCCTACGACTTCCCTGCGTTTCAAGGACTGCAGTTTGCAAACAACTGTCAACATGCTCCTGGTACAGCTGTAGTGGCACAAGCTCCTTGCACAGGTAGCACTTCTCACACTTGCCCAGGCCTGGAAAGTGGAGGACAGGAGAGTTCGCTGCTAAGGGTTTGCTCCTACATGATATAAGAAAAATGTCAAGAATAACTTTAAAATAGTACCAAAAACAAGAGAAGTTTTTAATGGTAGCAGCTTTGCACTTTGTGGTCTCACACTCTAGAGTTGCAATGCTACCTTTCATGCATAAAAACTCAAAACCTTTCTACTATCTCACATCAAGAGCGGATATGGGTCACTCAGTTTTATTCCACTCTGCTGCTGGATCGGTTTATAGCTGAGACTGGCATACAGCTATGTGCCCAATTGCCTACACACACTTTAAAGCAGACTTCACAGAAAGCAGGGTAATGCACGTGCATAAACAAAACAATACAAAGAAGGACAGAAAATCCTGCGAGCACAAGAAATGAATGGTAAAAATGTCAGTGGTTTGGGTGCACCCATACCCCAGGAGAAACATGCCAGACACCCCAACCCCAGGAGAGGAAAAATGTAAGGCGCTTGACTCACAGTGAATATGTCATTTACTTGTGCTGGCCATTGATGACCCTCTAACAAGGATGAGGGCACAGTCAAATGCCTCTAACTTGCACTTCATGTGGTAATGGACGTACAAACAGAAATAGATGCCAGGAAGGTGAGTAAGAAAGAGAGAAGCAAAGCTAGAAAAAGCGAGAGAGAGAGAGAGAGAGAGAGAAAGATTGAGAGAGAAAAAAGAAAGAAAGAAAGAAAGAAAGAAAGAAAGAAAGAAAGAAAGAAAGAAAGAAAGAAAGAAAGAAAGAAAGAAAGAAAGAAAGAAAGAAAGAAAGAAAGAAAGAAAGAAAGAAAGAAAGAAAGAGAAAGCGACTGAGTGTGTGAGAAGCAGAAGGAACAAGGAGGTAAGAGAGAAAGGACGAGAGAGAAAGAATACAGTGAAATGAGTGACAGGAAGAAGGGGCGGGAGAATGAGAAAGCGTCAAAAAGGGTGAAAGAGGTAAGAGTGGCAAAAGAGAGACAGAATAGGTGAGCGGAGGAGAGAAATGCTTGAACTCCTGCCCCCCTTCCTATAGGTGTGGACTGAGTAACCTCACTCAAGGGCCTTGGGTGTGTCGCTTGTCTGCTCTCTGACCTGCTGTACATTTTGGTCTTTAACTCCTGTGAATCAATCATAGATGGTGGTTGTGTCTCTGTGTGGTGGTGTTAGCTATTTAACCTCCTTGTGCAGTGGGTTGCTTGCCTTATATACGACTGCATAGTTACATAACTGTTCTGTGCTCTCCTTCAAGTGTGGAGTTCTATTTTTCTGCTCTGCGGCTCCCCTGCTGTAGACAAGATGCTAAGGGACCTTTTTCTGTGACCACTGTGCCTGTAGTCTGTTGCATTACTCATCGTATCCTGCCATGTTAACTTGTAAGCTGTCCCCAGTGAAGGGGTGCTCTTAGAGTATGTTGGGTTCTCAGAGCTTACTCTGATCCTTAGATTGGAGGTACGGCTCACCCGCACACACCTTATGGGGATGGGACTTAATATTTCATATTAGACTTTGTCCCAGAACAAAAAAAAAGCAGAAAAAGGATTACTAAGGAAGGGGTAAAGACTGAAAAAACAGAGACAGAAAGAAAGCAGGGAGGAAAAAGAACCTACATGAGTGAGATAAAGGGGAAGAGTGTGTGGGGGTGGATGAAAGTGAAATGAGGTGAAACCAAGACTAGAAAATCTTGGTACTCTGCAACAGCAGCACCATAAGTGGCTGTCTGACAAAAACATTTGGGCCCCGGCGCTATTCTTTTACAAATTAAGTCATGTGCATTCTAGTTCTCAAAACAGTACATGTCTCATACCTACTTACTTGCCAGTGTCCGGCGAGGAAAAAAAATCTTCCACATCAAGAGGTGTACTTTTCATTCCCCTTCTTCTTCGAGTGAGCACTATAGGAACCCAAGGACACCAGGTGAGAAGAAATTCGCCCACACGGAATGTGGAAGGCACACAAAGGTAAACAGTGCTACTAAATACAACAGTAAATAAAACATGGGCCAGATGTTCGATTTAAACCCTAAAATCAGATCTTTAAAAATTTAGAAATTCCAACACACAACATAAGGTTTCCTCAAAAAATATGTGAAAAAAATACCATCCCAGACTTGAAAGTACAAGGGTAAAGTTAAAGTCACAAGATACAAAAGGGGACCAAGATCTACATGGAGGGTGAGGAATGCTCAGGATGCTCCTATGAAGGATGATTAAATGGATGCCAAGAGTGCAGATTTAAACTATCTTCTTCAATCTCTAGAAGGCTCAGACATCTTGAGAGCTGGGGCAACAGCTGGACTCTGGTGGATCTCCTTATTTAGTCTCAGGCAGTTACATTTTACCTGTTTGAGGCAAAGTGCTGTGGCTTCAACCTTGCAAAACACACAGTTGATGGTCAGAATGTAGAACAATGTCATACATTCACCCCAGTACAAGGATCTGGGCCTAAATCCATCGTTTTTTTGCACTCCACACCACCCTGGGTTAGACACTGGCTATATGCAAATCAGCTCTGACCCTGTGCCTCATGGGAACAGTCCAGTCCGAACTACCAAGCCATGTCTTTCCCAGACCGGAAACAAGCATCCAAGGACCGGTTTCTGGCTTTCAGCCTTCATCAGCCTGGATAGCTTGACTCCAGTGGTGTGGAGAGCCTGGGACTCACGTCTGAGCATACCCAGCACACTCAGGGTGAAAATTGCAAAAAACCACAGTTGATGGACAGAATGTAGAACAATGTCATACATTCACCCCAGTACAAGGATCTGGGCCTAAATCCATCGGTTTTTTTCACTCCACACCACCCTGGGTTAGACACTGGCTATATGCAAATCAGCTCTGACCCTGTGCCTCATGGGAACAGTCCAGTCCGAACTACCAAGCCATGTCTTTCCCAGACCGGAATCAAGCATCCAAGGACCGGTTTCTGGCTATCAGCCTTCATCAGCCTGGATAGCTTGACTCCAGTGGTGTGGAGAGCCTGGGACTCACGTCTGAGCATACCCAGCCCACTCGGGGTGAAAATTGCAAAAAACACAGTTGATGGACAGAATGTATAACAATGTCATACATTCACCCTTAGCATTGATATTTCACGTCACGCCTGGAATTAGCGGAGTGTGTCTCTTGTGAGAGTGATTTCACCATTAGGTGCCACAAATATAGGCATAGGTTACGCGGAAACCCAAGTTTCCAATTCAGTGGAGGCTGCAAATTTGGACCCGCTAGTTATGAGGATACAGGACCATGTACTCTAGGCACTTAAATTATATGAAGGAAAAAAGGTCTGAGGGTCACTTTGACAAACAGTTCCACTATGTAGCAAAATTGAGCCCTGGAAAGGCAGTGCTTCTAGTTCGAAACAATATCAACCTACATATCTTAAGTTTGATCTTAAATTTCCACGTTAAGTGGAAATTTGAGGTGGGGGTAGATGAAAGTCATATGCCCCTTTAAACTAGGCAATACTGGATATCCTATTCCCAGGGTCAGAAAGAACATTTTGAAAAAAAAGCTGGTTGCCTACGCGTGTGTAAAGGTGCTATCCGGCAAGACAGTGAAACTTTCCATCCTGTCCATCTTACATTACTTGTGTTCCAACCAGATTCAAAACAATAGACAAACTAAGATTACGGTTACCTTCACTAAATTTTCTGGTCCTATCTCCCCCACAAATAGTGAATGGGAAGTAGCCCTTGTAATGGGAAGACTTCTGTACACCTCCCCTGCTAGGTCCTCTGCCCAGCAAAACAATAGGCGCCCTTCTTTACAAAAGACACACAATTAAGTCAGCAGCTAGGAGCTGGCCTGGCCTTTGTGAAGGATGCATCTGATTAAGATTCAAAGAGCAATGCTACGGGTTGCATCGAAAAGCAAATTGCATCTATTCTTGAACTTGCGGTCCACAAACATAACAAGCACAACAGGAATGTATGCCACTAATGTGGAATAATCAATAAATAGTTGTGAGGTACACAAAGGTGATGTCACAAGTGAGGACATGCAGTAGTAAATACAAAAAGGTATGTACTTGTCATTTTAGTGCTCCAGGAGAGTAGTTTTGTGGGGATGTATATAAATGTCTTCACTGAAGGTAAATTAAACCAAGAATCAATTATGACAATAGACAAATTAAGTAGAACATATATAAAATCTAATAACACATTTAAAAATTATTTTGATTCAGCATATGTTCTTATCTATTCACACGTGTGGTATCACAGCAGATTCACTTCTCTCTACAATATAAGTAACCTTTAACCTGTAGTACCTCAAGCAGTCGTGTGCACTGAAACTTTAACTCAAGAAGGGAAGCATCTCACGCTACTATTGGATCAGACATGTCCATCTTGTGCAGAACACCAACTAGCTCTCAGCAATGGCCCATTTGAACATAATCAGCCCTGTATTACAAGACCCATTTTGAAAGTGAGAAGATTCAGAACTACTTTTTTCATGTCTGTATTCCTGATGTTACCTACGGGTCAGTCTGTTTTTCAGAAGAATATATACATTTGAAAGGTGGCTAGGATTGCGAGTAAGTAGTGTTTCCTTCCTTGCTCCCCACCCATACCGAAAGGTGGAGAAACCACGAAAAACGTAACTTAAAAGAACACTGAAAAAGATCAAAAGAAGTTAACTGTGAAGTTTCCATAAACTGGGTAGCCTGGCCTGACTAACGTGAATGTATCCAAGGACACAGATAGTAGTAGTATTAATCTTGCTGTGGACTGTTGAGACGTTGCTGATTATCTGTAAACAGCACACTAGTTAAAAAACATCACATTGGTTATCAACAAAGTTACTTGATTTATCTAATTCAGTAATGAAGAGCTATCCACATGTCAGTGTGATGATATATTTCCACTGGAGAATGATTTGTAAACATCGAAGCAAGTGAAATATTCTGCTGTTATATGAAAATCCGACACAGAATTTAAGAAAAAAGGAATATGCAATCAAATACATGTTTTACTTTTAGACCAGAGTAAAAGGGTTCGTAAGGACTTCGGTAACCAGCCCTGAAAAGATTCTTTAGGACAGAAAATTACATAATGATCACAAGGAAAACACATTTCAAAGAAAAAGCTGCAGGTCAGATGTGCAAATTGGTTCAAACAAAAGGCCCACACATGTAGAAAGGCCAACATTTCGTTCTCAAAGAGACAATTGTATTTTCACGAGGAGAGATAGTTTGAGGACTCATACAAATCTTTATCAGTGGAAAGATTAAAGGGGATGTCTGAGAAGGTCCTGTGCTGTAAGCCACAAAAGCAGAGAGATTAATTTATATTTACAGAAATAAAGAAAAGGGGTGTACTCTTGTTCTGGCATATGGCTGAATCAACGTTTTAGTTCAGACACTAAGTGCAGGACCTCTTCCCACTTGAACACATTGCAAAACCGCTGTCCTCAATCAAAATGGTCATGAAGTAAAAAATAAAGTTCAATGACGTCCATGCTCAGGAATCGGACAGTTAAGCTTAGTGCCATAAGGCAACCATGATGAATGCTACCCTTCATTTGGAACAGGAGATGTTGTTTACAGCAATCTCCTATGTATCTTCTGCGAGAGAAGATGGATGTCTGGATGCAATCACTAGCATTGTCGCACCAGTGCACAGTGTTCATTATCACGCAAGATTTTATTTGCTTCGTAGTGCATTCCAGCAGAAGAGGAAAGCGTGCAAAATTACATGGGGTAAATACCTGATTATTTCATCAAAGGCTATTCTCCTGGATTGGTTCCTAATACGTGGAAGGTAAGGCACAAGCTTTATTGTAGGATGCAATTGTGTACAGGCACAAAAGATAGGCTATTTGCGCTTCAATTGCAAGTTAAAGATATCACATAAATCGGTTCCAAGTAACACACCCAACTTGCAGCTCTCTGCCATCTCAGCTCGACCCTTCTGTCTTGTGACAGGGACAGCAACAAACAGGGAAAACGGATAGCAAATTAATTCTTGCATTCCACACCAAGGGTTCTAGAACTCTTGCACACCTCAGGTCACACTGTAACTAATACGGGCACCCCTACGTTTCCTCAACAAGCTAAGCTGGGAAGATTAAAAGTGCAGCCCCGTCAATGTGCATGCATAAAAAACATTGGCATACGCACCAAAACGTGCAGAATATTGACAGACTAGGACCTTCAGCAGATGAACATCGGCATGCAGAGCATAATACCATCACATTCATGAAGAGTCTATACGTAAAACTTACTAGTTAACCAAACCAAGATAGCATCACACTCAACACTGGAACACCAACTCAACACACAAACCACGCCATACCCAATATTCACAAGAATAGAAGCACAATTGAAATAAGTACAAAAAAAAGAGATAATCCAAGAAGTGGGACTTCATAGAATTGTTTGCAACACAATCAACTAAAGATCTAATTGTCGTTAAAAATGAAAAAGGTCTAAACCTTTCTAGAGTACTATCAACATATGGGCTAAGGACTACTTGCAAAGCAAAAACAAAATCAACCAATGTAAAGGAGCCCATACTATGTCCACTACAGAGGTGTAAAAAAACTAAAATCAGCAACCTTAGATTTATACACAAGTTACTCTGATTTCTTCCATAGCCCACATTAGAGGTCGCTTACAGTTCTATCAAAGCATCCATAAACTCTCCAAGTCCAAACGTGCTATATGAAAGTATTATCTGCTTACAAGACGGGCAAATGCTATCACTCTTAATGAATTTCCTCAATGCAACGCCTTTCCAGTTTCCACACTGCCTCCGAGACATGAGCACAAGAAGGGTCATAACCGTTCCAAATACACTTAAATATGTTAACCCAATTGATAGCTGGAGAACAACAGGACAAAATTGATACTGACTGCATCCGTTTCACAAATAAGTGCATAGGAAGAGTACCAGGTACCCGCAAAATAACAGACGTTGACAACAAAGCTCAAAGAAACAAGTCAACACAACAAGACACAAGAGGCCTTGTAAAACAAGGAGTGCAACAAAAATGTGCTCGTGGCACAACTATGGACCAGTGGTGATAAAGCAAGATCCAATCAAATCAATCGAGAGCAAGCTAATGAAAATGTTGCCACACTCTAGGATTCTCCCTCCTAGATATTTTCTTTGACATTCTATCATTTATGAACATCAGAGAAAATACCTATGACAGAGAATAAAAAGATATATTTTTCGGACTTTAGTTCTCCATAATGGGTGTTTTTCAGACAATCTCTGTACATGTGTGGATCTCACACATGCGCATAATAGTCTCTCGTGTATTAACACTTTGATGCAAGCCTAACTGTGCTAGTTCACAGTATTGTCACAGCATGTAAAAGCAACTCAAACACAGTCACACAAAAAAGGCCCAAATATGGCATTAGGCATATGAATATGTTTCCCATCTTGATGCTTTTCCTAGCTGCACAATTGAGGATGGAGATCACAGCTATCAAGGCAAGCGCAACACCCAGTTCTACCACAGCTCCCACAGCATGAGCAACACGCAGTTCCACCACAGCTCACAAAAGAGCAACACACAGTATCACAATAGATCTTTAAAGGGGAATCCAGTTCCACCACAGCTCCCAAAACAAAAACACAGTTCCACAACAGCTCTAAAATCAAGAGCAACACACACTTTAAACACAATTCCCAAAAGAAGAGCAGCAGTGTAACTACAGCTCCCAAATGAAGATAAACATACAGTTCCACCACAGCTTCCAAAATTGGGAGTACACAATTCCACCACAGTGCCCAAAACAAGATTAATGGAATATGCTACTTACCAGTATGCATCTGTTCTTGGCATAGAGGGCTGCAGAGTGGTACATTTATGAATAGATCGCCATCTGGTGTTGGGCTCGGATGATTGCACTTTATTTTTCTTCTGGAGAAGTCTTTGTCGTCATAGATGACTCCTCCTCTCGGTGTTAGTGCGCATGGGCATCTGCTCCATCCTTAGATTGTTTTGCCATAGTAGGGTTAGATGGAGTAGTGTAGTATAGTACATAAAGATATGCCCATGTAAGTGTATCTAAATAAGATAATGTTGGGACAGACACAGGTTTCCGGGGAGGCAGGGAGGGCATGTACCACTCTGCAGCCCTCTATGCCAAGAACAGATGCATACTGGTAAGTAGCATATTCCGTTCGAGGCATATGGGCTGCAGATGGTACATTTATGAATAGATTGTAAAGCAGTTACCTCCCTAGCGGTGGTCACCAGTGTCTGTCGCAACTGTTTGAAATAGAGTTTTTAATACAGCTTGGCCCACTCTGGCTTGCTGTGCAGCCTGTACATCAACACAGTAGTGCTTTGTGAATGTATGTGGTGTAGACCAAGTTGCTGCTCTACATATGTCATCTAGGGGAATGTTCCCTAAGAATGCCATAGATGCTCCTAGTTTCCGTGTAGAATGAGCTCTAGGAGGAACAGTTAATGTTCTCTTTGCTTTAATGTAACATATTTGTATACATCTTACAATCCATCTTGCGATGCCTGCTTTAGAGATAGGATTGCCCTTATGTGTAGGGGAAAATGCTACAAATAGTTGTTTCGTTTTCCTGAAGTTTTGTGTTCTTTCTATGTAGTACAAAATGGCTCTTTTGACATCTAGTGTATGTAGAGCCCTTTCTGCCACCGTCTGTGGCTTTGGAAAGAAGACTGGTAGTTCCACTGGCTGATTGATGTGGAATGCGGAAATTACCTTAGGCAAGAACTTTGGGTTTGTTCTAAGAACCACTTTATTCTGGTGTAACTGTAGGAATGGTTCTTGTATTGTCAATGCCTGTAATTCACTTACTCTCCTGAGTGAGGTAATGGCTATAAGGAAAGCCACCTTCCATGTAAGGAATTGTATTTCGCACCTATGCATAGGTTCGAAGGGTGGCCCCATTAGTCTGGTGAGTACTACGTTGAGATTCCAGACTGGGGAAGGTGGTAATCTTGGTGGAATTACTCTTTTAAGGCCTTCCATGAATGCTTTTATCGCTGGTACCCTGAACAGTGATATGTGCTGCCTGTTTTGTAGGTACGCTGCTATAGCTGCTAGATGTACTCTGATAGAAGTGTACGCTAGATTACATTGCTGTAAGTGTAATAAGTAGCAAATAATCTCCCTTGTTGATACGTCCAGAGGGTTGATATTGTTATTAGTACAGTGTATAGCAAACCTCTTCCACTTAGCTGCATAGCATGCTCTGGTGGTTGGACGTCTCGCTTGTTTAATTATCTCCATGCAATTTGGGGGTAGATCTAAGTACCCAAATTCTAGGATTTCAGGAGCCAGATCGCTAAGTTCAATTGAGTTGGATCTGGGTGCATTATTTCTCCATGGTTCTGTGTAAGGTGCATGGGTAGAATTCGTAGCTTTTGATGTGGCACTTGTGAGAGTTGCAGGAGCGTGGTGAACCACGGCTGTCTTGCCCACGTGGGTGCTACTAGTATCATGGTCATTGAATGTTGTTGCAGCTTCCTGACCACTAATGGGATTAGTGGGAGAGGGGGAAAAGCGTATGCAAATTTGTTGGACCAATTTATCCATAACGCATTGCCCTGCGACAGGTGATGTGGGTACCTGGACGCGAAGCTTTGGCATTTTGCGTTCTGATGAGTGGCAAAGAGGTCTATCTCTGGTTGTCCCCATCTTTGGAAGAATGGCTGCAGTATTTGGTGGTGCAGTTCCCATTCGTGTTTTTGTTCCGACTGTCTGCTTAAGATGTCTGCTATCTGGTTTTGGACTCCTGGTAGGTGTTCGGCTAACAGATAGATGTTTTGAGGAATGGCCCATCTCCAAATTTCCTGTGCTAGTCTGGATAGTTGGAGAGAGTGCGTCCCCCCCTGTTTTTGAATATAATACATTGCTGTCATGTTGTCTGTTCTGATCAGGACTGCTTTGTTGGTAACATGTATTTGGAAGGCTTTCAATGCTAGAAATACTGCTAGTAGTTCTAGATGATTGATGTGCAGTCTTCTTTCCTGCACACTCCACCTTCCTTGTACTGTGTATTTGTCCATATGTGCTCCCCATCCGGTGAGCGATGCGTCCGCTGTTATTGTCACTTGTGGAATTGGTTCTAGGAACGACCGCCCCTTGGCAATGTTTGTTGTGTTCCACCACTTCAGAGAGCGGTGTGTGCGGTCGTCTACCAACACCAGATCTGTAATCTGCCCTTGAGCCTGATTCCACTGTGTCGCTAAGCATTCTTGTAGCGGCCGCATTTGTAGTTTGGCATATGGTATTAGCAGTATGCAGGATGACATCATCCCTAATAGCTGCATGAACACTCTTGCTGGTAGTGAGTGTTGCGGCTGGAATCTTTGAATTATTGTAAGCATTGTTTGGATCCTCACTGGGTTGGGGTATACTTTGGCTTTTTCTGTGTCTATAGTAGCCCCCAGATATTGTTGAACCTTGTTTGGTTGCAGGTGTGACTTTGTGTAGTTCACCGTGAACCCTAGCTGGTGTAGCAGCTGAATTGTCTTTTGTGTGTTCTGAAGACATTCCTCTTGTGACCTGGCCTTTATTAGCCAGTCGTCCAAGTATGGGAAGACATGAATTTGTTGTCTTCTTAGGTGAGCTGCCACCACTGCCAGGCATTTTGTGAACACCCTTGGTGCCGTTGTGACACCAAACGGAAGGACTTTGAACTGATATAATGTTGTCCTTCTACCACAAACCTGAGGTATTTCCTGTGGGCTTTGTGAATTGGGATATGAAAGTAAGCGTCTTTTAGATCCAGTGTAGAAAGAAAGTCCCCTTCCTTCAGTAAAGGAAGTACCTGTTGGAGCGTGACCATGTGGAAATGTTCCGAATTTATGTATGCGTTGAGAGGTCTTAGGTCCAGTATCGGCCTTAGAGACCCATCCTTTTTGGGAATTAGGAAGTATAGGGAGTATACTCCTGTTCCTTTTTGATGGTGTGGAACCTTCTCTATGGCATGCTTTTCTAGTAGGGATAGTACTTCCTGCTGTAACAGTGTTATGTGATCTTGTTTCATTGGACGCTGTCTGGGTGGGATGTTTGGTGGGGTAGATGTGAGTTCCAGGCAATAACCATGTTGGATAATTTGTCTCACCCACTTGTCTGATGTGATGTTTTCCCAGACAGGTAGGAACTGTGATAGGCGTCCCCCGACCGGTGTTATATGGTCTGGGGGGAGCTGTATGAAGTCACTGTTTTGGGGTTGGAGAGTTGCGGTTGTTGTTGTTTCCGCGACCTCTACCCTTGTTGTTGTTACCTCTGTAACCACCTCTAGAATTACCTCTGGGTGATGTAGGTGTAAAAGAGGTTTGTTGCTGGCTTGTACCTGTATTTTTGGATCCTCCTCTATAGGTGGACCTACGAAAGGAACCTCTTTGTGTCGGCTGTTGCAATGCTCCCATTGATTTAGCCGTTTCGGTATCCTTCTTCATCTTTTCTAAGGCCTCATCTGTCCCTGTACCGAAAAGTGTTTTCCCATCAAAGGGTTGGTTCAGTAACGATGTTTGTACTTCTTGTTTGAACCCTGATACTCTGAGCCATGCATGTCTTCGTAACATGATGCTTGTGTTTGTGGATCTTGCCGCAGTGTCTGCTGCGTCTAGGGCGCACTTTATTGAAGTGTTAGTAATTAACTTCCCTTCTTGTATGAGTTGATCTGCCCTTTTTTGGTGTTCTTTAGGGAGATGTGTGATGAGTTTCTCTAGCTCATCATAATGCGCTCTGTCATACCTTGCAAGTAGTGCTTGCGTATTAGCTATGCGCCAGCTGTTTGCCACTTGAGATGCCACTCTCTTGCCAGATGCATCTATCAGTTTAGACTCTTTGTCAGGAGGTGGAGCTTCTCCTGTAGATAAAGAGTTTGCTCTCTTACGAGCGTTAGTGACCACTAGTGAGTCTAGAGGAATTTGTCCTTTAATGTATATTGGGTCTTTTGGAGCTGCCCTATATTTTTTATCGATTCTTGGGTTCAGTACCCTAGCCCTCACTGGGTCTTTGAATATCTCTGATGTATGACTGAGAAGGCCCTTAAGCATTGGTAGTGTTCCTGATGTTCTTTGTGCAGTAGGTAGTGTTTCTAATAAGAAATCCTCTATTTGAGGTTCTGCATGTAGTTCTACCTTATGATATGTTGCAGCTCTATTAATGAGTTGTGCAAAACCTGTGTTATCATCAGGAGGTGAAGGTTTTGAGGGATACAATTCAGGGTCGTTATCATTATCTGACCCTACATTATACTCTTCCCATGGGTCTGCCTCCTCTGGGATTGTGTCTTCATCATCCCCAGGATGTTCCCCCTCCCCTGTGTCACTCTCTACATCTGTTGTTGGTGTAGATGGTCGTGTGGGAGGAATATTTGGCCTATTGTGAGGAAGAGGAGAAGATGGTGTGTGTCTAGGTTTGGGAGAAGGGGGAGGAGTTGTATTTGTCCCCATTGTTCTCTTCTTCGGATGAGTCTTGTCGTCCGAATGTTCATTCTTCCTCTTTTTAGGTAGTTCTGTGACTACCTTGCCAGTCTTTGGGTCAATAAACAGAGTCTTTTGTTTAGGATCAGTCCCGTGTTCCTGTATCGGTACCGCATTTTTCGGTTCCGAAAGGTGTTTTTTCTTTTGAATGTCCATTTGTATTTTCGGTACCGAGGTTTTATTCGGATCCGATTTCTTCGGTATCGAAGATGTCCCCGGTGTCGAGGGTATTTTCGACGCCGAAACTTGCTTCGGTGTCGACATGGACTGCTTCGACTTCGAGCTTTCCTTGGCTTGGAGCTTCGGTGTCGAAGTGGTCCGTTTATCGGAACCGGAACCACCATGATGGGAGACCGAGTGTTTCGGTTTCTGTTTCGTTGCCGGGCTCGAAGGCGGGGCGTTGGAAACTTTTTTCGGTTGTCTGACCGGGCTCGAAGGCGGGGTCGATACCGTGTGGGGTCTGTTTTTTGGTAAAGGGACGTCGTCACTCACGGTTTGTTGGACGTCGATTTCCTCGACGTCGGACTCGTCCGCTTCAGACCCCGCCTCATCGGCCTCTTCTTCCTCCTCTTCTGGTTGCTGGTCCTCAAACAGCTCCGGGATTGCTTGTGACTGCATTCTCGATACCTCGTGTCTTCGGGCTCGACGGTTTCTAATCGTCGATTTTGAAGAGAACGCTGCACAGGCCTCACAGTCCCTGGATTCGTGTTCAGGGGACAAGCAGAGGTTGCACACCTCGTGTAGGTCCTTGTGTGGGAACTTAGCACCACACGTTGGACATTTTTTGAATGGAGTCCTTTCCATGGACCCCGGGCTGGACTACGTCGAGTTTCCCGTAGTCGTCGTCCTTCGAACCGCGTCGGTATGGAGTGAAGTCGCGTTCGATAACGATACCGTCGATTTGGAAATGGATACGCGCCGGTTATAACCTTCTTTGTTGAAGTCGGTCCGGAGCGCTTCGATCCTCATCCGAACCCGATGGCGGAAAAAAACAATCTAAGGATGGAGCAGATGCCCATGCGCACTAACACCGAGAGGAGGAGTCATCTATGACGACAAAGACTTCTCCAGAAGAAAAACAAAGTGCAATCATCCGAGCCCAACACCAGATGGCGATCTATTCATAAATGTACCATCTGCAGCCCATATGCCTCGAACAGACAGTTCCACCCTACTTCTAAAACACACTCCCACGTCCACTTCGCTAGCCACCCTCACTGTGTACAGAGCTTTGCAGCACCCATTAGTGTTATCTGGAAACTGTCATCGTGATGCAGTCAAGTCATCCGCCCACATGCAGGCCTCTCAGAAACAGGTCCCTGCTCCACAGACTGTACACTGGTCTTTATACAGCATTGAAAACATCCCCACTGGACAAACGATAACGAATACAGCAATTTGTCTTGCGGTTTCCGTGCATATTGCCCCCTCCCTCCCCCCCACCCCCGCTTCATCACGCATCTCTCAGTTCTTCTTTAATGTCCACAATCTGCTCTGCCACAATCCAAAACATAACAATGGAAATGTGAGAGTTGTGTGCTCTGTGGCCGTAAACAAAAGGCTTGTTTCAGTTTCCCACAGTTTTGTTCTTTTTGTACTTTCCTTACACTTTCCAGACTATTTGTTTTAGGACGATTTCACATAGGGTGGGCCACATTCACTTCCAAAGAATACAAAAGCCACTAAGAGTAACAGTGCATTGTGAAATCGATTATGAAAAGCTCTCAAAAACACAACGATATATATATGCGGGAGCATTTCTCTAACTGAACGCCAATACATCCAATCAATATTTGGGCTTCTGCAGCTCTGCTGAGAACTTATTCCGATTTACAGTTCGTGTCATTTACCAGACACCTCAGACCAAACTCCTTCAACTCCTAAATTGCCAATATTGCATTTGATGCAAGCTTCTAACAAAAAAAAAAAACACTGACAACTGCAGTGATCGATGACTGAGCAGAAACCAGCTTTGAGAGAGGCGGTCTGGGAGAGGGGTGGTGCAGCGGCCAGAGTCGCTGACTCTGGAGCGTGGGGCTCACTGTTCGATCGCCGACAGCAACTCAGCTCAGAATCTTGTGACTCCGGGCAATAGTTCACTTAATCTCCCTGACGACCCACAGCGCCTTGATACCCTGTGGTGTGATACATTTGCGATTTACAAATGTGGAATTATTGTTATTAGAACATGATTAGCTGGGAGAAACCTCTCATGCCTGCATGCTCGTCCCAAACTTTGAAATGAAACCAAACAAGCAGAGCATCAACTTCCGTCCTCCATGTACTGCAGTAAAAATAGGATTGATGAAGCAGAAGGAGCTCATCAGAGTGACAAAACGAGGGATATGCATTTGTCCCACAGAGCCCTTTAATCTGCAACTGCTCTAACACTGGTAACGTGGGGGGTCTACATGCAAAGGAAACTCGTTGACAGCACCCTGACAGATTGCAGTGTTTCAATGGACCCAATTCCACCCCTTGAGAGGTATTCCAACTCACCTGGGGACTCCGGCCTTGTCACTTTTGGCTCTGCGCTCCCATTACAGTCCGCTGCATGGCGCTCAATCTGCTCCGATGCAAACTCAAGGCCACATAGTGGGCACTGGATGTCGTCCATGTTGGGTGTCACTTGCAGTACACTGGATTCCAAGTCAGCCACTGTGGATGGTCCTTCAGTCATGGTGGGCTGAATGTCAGCCCTGGTGGGGTCGTTGCTCTTTATCTCGTCAGAGGTGACAGCAGGGGCATTCTAGGAAAAAGAGAATGAAACCGGTGAAAGAATTTTTGGTTTTAGACAATTCTAGTCTGCCCATCATCAAAGAGTGGTCTTACAAATAGTCAACTATTCCAACCCTGCCTAGAACCCCTGCCTCTACTGTCTAACACTATGGTCGATCAGTTAATTTCTTGCATAGATCCACCCCCAATCCAGCTTGTGTCCTCGCCATGAAGAGCACTTCTCCTCAATGTTCAATCCTACTATATCCCGTCCCAGTAGAACGCCCCTCCTCATGGTTTGTATGTAATACAAGGCACACAAATAGGGAGTTGCATTAGCCACGAACCCGATTTTAATATGTTTCTTTAGATGTAGGATTTGAAAATCTGCTGACAAATATCACCTTTGCTTCTACTGAAGCTACACTGTAAATAGTTTGAACTGACTCAGAACTGCTTCATGATTTGTCAAAACAAGCGAGTGCTTCCTCAGGGAAATCAGAAGTCATACCCAAGTGGGAAGTCAAACACAACTGTCCCGGAAAAATACTTTGTAAATCAGGTCCTTATTTGAGGACCAGATAAGGCACAGATTTTTTTTTTTTTACCAGAAGCCGCAGTTGTTCAAATAGCCTCAGCTACGGCGGTTCAATAGGCCTCAGCTGCAGCTGTTCTATTGGTTTGAACCATGACCAGTACTAGGGTTTTGAAACGTGCTTTCCAGTGCAGAGAGTTGTGGGTGCTCAATTGGGTTTAACTAGGGTTATTTAATGGGCTTGTGTTACAGTTGTTCCTGAGCCACAACTGGTATATTGGCCTAAGCCATATCACTATGGCCTGTGTGGTGTCTACGCAGGCTATGAAAAGCATGACAACCCGCCCTAAGTAGGCTCCATGGGTAACAGGCTGGTTCCAGTACTCCCTTCCAAGCATCAGAGATCCCTCACTTACTCCTCACCTGAATAGGAGAGTTGCTTCCAGATAACGGCAATTCACTTCTGTCGGGTTCTGCTTCGCTGGACAGACTGGACTGGGTCTCTGCAATGCACACATAAGAGTTAGCCATACTAGCACTATTGCATATGAAATACTTTCTTCTGAACTCAACACCAGTAAAGTCTTCTGCTAGCAGACAGATTATATCTCACTTGTAATGCACTGTGGGGAAGGAAAAGTCCTCTGCATGGTAACATACGTGTACCCCTGCCCTGAGTGCCCAATTGTACTTATGTCTGCATTCCTAATTCTATTTGCTGATGTCATAGGCAAACACAGGTCATGCTTGTGCACCATGACATAGGCCTGTCTCACAGATTGCGGTCTTTTCGTACCGGAAGGGGCGCCCAAAGTGCTACCTTCATAGTGGTAAAAGGCTACTGCCTTCACCAGGAGTTAAGCAGCATGAGCGCAGTGGTGGCAGCATACCGTGTAGTAATCAATGGGAGTGAAAAGGACCTTTTTAACCTGTGTCACTGGAGCGAGAGCTACAGGCTCACTTACTTTTTAAAGTACTGCTGATGTGTGCTTATCTCCCCTTTGGCTACATCACCTAGACATGAAGTGCTGCGCACTGCAGGGATGGTGAGTCTGCACTGGTTGCATGTGGGCCTGGGTAAGGTACAATGCAGGGCTAGAGAAGTGCTGTGCAGTGCGTCCATGTGTACCTGCAAGGAGTAGAGTACATGAAAGATGTGGTGCTAGGCAGTGCATGAATGGTGAGTGTATTTACTAGGTGTTTATGTACCTGCAACAAGTACAGTACATGAAGTATAGGTTTGTGCAGCATGCGCATGGTGATTGTGTGTGCTGCCCACACGTGTGCTGATTGTATACATGTTTGTGGTGTCACAATACATGGATGTAACAGTGCTGGATAGTGTCAATATATACACTGAGTGCAAGTGTGCCCGAAGTGGCACATTACTTGGAGGACTCTGGTTTCCATTATGCGTGGTGCAGGCCAGCCTTGTGAAGACATGACGAAGTAAAGGACCACCCCCACCTCCAACAGATGTGTGTATTATTGCATTCCTGTGAGCTGGGTGGGAGACACTGGAGGAGAGGGAGCGAGCTTCCCTTGTACACTTCAAAGGGTGCTCTTTGATTCATTTGGAAATCACAAGGAAGGGGCCTGAACAAATCTCATGAAGGAGATGGGGTTGACAAGGGAATTAAAAGGAGCAGGGCTGGGAACCGGAGATTATCCATTCGATGCAAATATCACTGTGAACCCTAGTCACTCCCATGGCCTGTGTTGTGGGACTATCAGCTTTGGAGTCTTTCCAGCTATGACAGGTGGCTTTTCAAGAGGGAGAGAAGGATGCACCTCAAATGAAGTAGAACCTCAACATAAAACTTCAAAAACACAGACCCTAAATTATTTTTGGTGTATGGGAATATACTAGAAGGGTCACTAGTCAAGCAGCCATATGAGCTGTGTGAGGACAGAAAGCTCTGCAAGACTTCTGCCTGTGACCAGGACTTAGTGACATCACCTAGGGAAACTAATACCACCTGCTCCGAAGCCTGGAGCACCAGCGCCTGCTTGCCAGCCACGAAACGTGTGGTGTGTGAGGAAGAGGACAGCGTTGAAGGGTGCAAGGTCCAGTGGGGAGCCCTGTGCGATGGATGAGGAGACCTGAAACAGGTGAGGAGACTGCTGTTGCACCGATCAGGTCATTGCCCGTTGCAGACTTGAGTTGGCGACGCCCGTTTGCTAGGAGAGGACTGCAGTGAAGATAGCCATGTAAAGCTTGCTTTGTGGTAAGGACAGTAGCTTACGCTGCCCGTTACAGCTATCCTGTGTGCCAAGAGGGGCCGCTGAGGGAAAGACTGCTTCAAAGAGAAGGGCCCAAGTTTGTGCAATGCTGTAGCGGTGACCTCGTAAGCAAGGAGGGGACACCTAGAGACCCTTACGGGTGATTGTGCGCTTTACAAATGTGGACTTTACTGTGGTAAGGATTGCTGCATGGTAAGGACCGAAGCCTTGTGTGGTAGTGGCGCAGCAAGCCCATATGCCAGGGGGAGCTGCTGAGAATAATTGTGCTGTGTGGACCGGGAGGGAGCCTGCAAACTGTGACCAGCAGTGACCCATAGGTCACCAGGAGCAACAAGGACTGCATCTTACCTGACCCTGTGGATCGAGTGAGGTTGCCCTTGAAGCAGGGGCTGCTGCTCCACTAGGGTGGAGGAGCGTCGCCCTACTGCTTTTTCGCAGTGAGAGAAGCAGAAACATAAAATGGTATGTTAAATAGCATTTTCTGTTTCTGCTTCTCGCGCTGCGAGAAAGCAGAAGGGTATGCCTGGTTGGGGGTTGGCGGGGCAGGGAGGAGTGGCTTGCCGAATGCTGTGGGCCCTGACTGTTTGGTCGGCCCTCGGGGGCCGACCAAACAAGTCATGCACACACTGCATTTTCTCTATGCAGACTGCATGCAGCCTACATACAGAAAATGGCCTCCCCGGAGGCGCCTGGCTGGGCGCTGTCCCCACAAATCACAACACTGTCATTGTAGCGTTGTGATTAGCTGTGGGGTGGGAGGCTGCCTGCTTCCTGTTCCTGCCGGAGGCAGGAGAGCAGGAAAGCAGCAGGAAAACACTGGACCCGGTCAGGAGCGGAGGCAACGAGGGACCCGGTAAGGAGAGTTTTTATTTTTAAATACCCGTCCAGCGCGACCCCACCCACCTACCATTCATGCGAGCCGCGACTGACGAAGTATTACCGCCTCGAGATCAAGAGCATCAGAATCACCCTCCCTGTCCCCCTCCCCTCCTCCTTTGAGGAGCGTGGACACTTAACCTGCAGGAGGGCACGGAAACACCTCTGATCGCTGCCGGAGCACAACAGCGTAGGCTCAGAGCAGAGTATTTGCCTGCCGAATGCTGCTGCAATGCTTGTGTGCAGCCGACTCACATCAGCAGGATCGTAACTGGTGAGGGTGCCAGCGGACAGGGCACTCTCCAAGATGCTACATGCTTTTTCTCTCAAGAGCTGGTCAGATTAGTGATGAGCCTACAGGGCCCCAGGTGACTCAATGATAAGAGCGCTGCAGTGCTAAGACACATTTTTAAATTTTATAATTGTTGATTGAGTTTTCATATTGCTTAACAAAAACAATGCATAACAGTGAACAAAATATAGCTGCACCTCTATCCACAATTCCCATGGATCCAAATGTCAGTAATACAGGAGAATGGTAGGAGGAGATTACAATACAGAGAACAGAGATTCTGAATACATTAACCATTCTCGCCCCAAACCTTCCGGTGCTTTTCAGGGGACCAGCTGGATTTGTAAACAAACTTATCTGCTGAAGCAGCAAAGTCCAATCCCCAAGCCCATTCAAAGAAGGGCGGTGCCAGTCTAGTGCATCAGTGGCAGGAAATGTCCCTATCTGCGATAATGAGACCCAGACCAACTAGCTGTCTGATGTGGGGACTAACTCCCCATATGTCCAGCAAATCCAAGAGGACTAGTGTTGGGTCAAGCGAAACCTCTCTATGTACGATTCGGGAGAAGGTGGTGCAAATGCATGCTCAGTATCTTTGGATAACTAGGCAGACACAGACTATGTGAATGAAGGTGCCCAAAGGATGTTGGCATCTCCAACTTCGTGGAGGTAGAGTAGTTCCCATCTTAGCCGTGAGCGACTGTATCATGCCTGGTGGAGGTATTTCAACTGTATAAGGTAGAGTTTCATTGAGATCGCTAGAACCCTAGGGGCCATTTTAGCCTCAATCCAGTCATCACGTCCATGGGGCCCAGGTCTTTCTCCTATCGTTTTCACAAAGGAGTCATGGGGTCAGGGATATTGTTTAGTAGCGAGCGAATGAGGCACAAGACCCCCCTTTTTTTTTAATCAAACGAGGCTCCATCCTGTGCGCCTCTGAGGGGTTATCTTGGGGGAGGGCTCTGAGAGATTGAGAGTGGCTTCAAGGGTGTGCTGCAGTTGTATGAAACAAACTAATTGTGTTTTGTGCATAGCGTAGGCGCCAGTCAGGTGTTGAAATGTGCACATAGACTAGCCCATTCAGACATCCCCTACCGTTGAGATGCCTATGGAATCTCACACTCAGAAGCCCTCTAGCGAGGTTGTGTGGCTAATCCAGGACCCTGCCCAGAGGTGGCGCTAAGACATTTTTACTGTAATTGAAGAGTCAGATGGACTCTTGAGTTCATGGCCTACTAGTAAGCATTCCTTGGATGCGTCCACCAGTGAATGAGGAATAACCCCGATCACAAAGCGAGAGACGTGTGGGACAGGGACTTGCCAATGAAACACTAAAGCCCGACCTCAAGAGGGAATGTGTTGCTGTCTGCGAATGCCGTAACTCTCCTTTGAATGGGTAAAGTTAAAAAAAATACTTCTTTTGATATAAAAATAAGCATTTGGCCGGACATTGGTTTATTGCTGCTGATGTGTGCTCTTTAAGGTATGATTTGTGTTCACTAAACTGTATCCACACCTCCCTGCCTCAAAGGGAGCCTTAGAGTGCTGGTACACATGTACCACCAAGTGTCAAGTACAGAAGGGGAACTTGGTCCAGTTGCTCAGGTTCTACGGAGGGCTAGGTCTTGTTACACCACAAGTAAAAAGGCCTCAACCCCCACGGTTGCACCCATTAGCCCCTGTATGCCCAATAGCCTTCTGAAAGGAGTTCCAACATGCACCAATAGAATATTATGCTGTTAGTCCCAGGATGCTTGTTTCCGGTCCAGGGAAGACATGGCTTGGCAGTTCGGGCTGGACTGTTCCCATGAGGCACATGGTCAAGGCTAATTTGCATATAGCGGTGTCTGAACTGGCGTGGCGAAGTGAGCTAAAGAACGATGATGGATTCAACCCAGATCTGTGACTGGTGGTGAGTGTCCGAAAAGTTTCAGCACTCCATCCATCATCTCCTTGTGTTTGCTTTGTTCGCCCTAAGTTGGCAGGGTATGCCCAGACGTGCTTCCCTTGCTCACTTAGCCACTGGATTCAAGCTAGCCTGGCTGATGAGGGCTGCTAGCTCGAAACCGGTGCCAGGAGGCTTGTTTCTGGCCCAGGTAAGACATGGCTTGGCAGTTCGGGCTGGACTGTTCCCTTGAGGCACAGGGTCAAGACTGATTTGCATATAGCTGTATCTTGAACTGAGGTGGCAAAGTGATCTAAAGAACGATGATGGATTCAACTCAGATCTGTTGTTGGTGGTGAGTGTCTGAAAATTTTCAGCGCTCCGTCCATCATCTTGTGTTTGCATTAGTATTCGCTCAACAAACCACTTAAAATAACGTAAAATACAAGCAGGAGACCTGGTGGAAGGGCCCCCCATGCGCCAGTCAGCTATGGAACCTTTACAATAGAGGAATAATCAAGTCTTTAAAGAGTGGCACGTTATCGAGGACTGACAGATACAGGAAATAGGCTAGCGTCAAAAGTATGGCCCATCGAAATGTGTGCATCTACAATCAGGCCACTGAGCAGGCCAAGGTGAAATTATTTTGAACCCTCCCACAGAGGTTTTTCATAGAGATAAATTAATATTTGTTGCATAAAGTGCACAAACAGTTAAAGGAAAAGAAAAGGCTGTACGGACTACACAGACAGATCAGAGTTCATGCACATTCTGAAAATCGGTGTGCCAACTAAAGGTCATAGGTTTGGGTCATTGCGGAGCCATGTCAGCCTTTCATCTTATTGAAGGGGACAAAAAAATCAGCGAAGGGCGAAATATTAGTGGTCGGTCAGAAGTGTTTATGAAAAGACAAAGAAAAGAAGGTATTGAACAGGAGCAAGTAAATCCAAGTCTACGACAGTTTCTACTATATTCCTCCCACCTTGTAGGTCACTATCTAATACGACTTTCTGCAACCAAATAAAACATCCACAGACCATACGGTCAAGGGGCAGATAAATAGCGTCAGATTCTGAAAGTGGAGGAAAGGCCATACAAATGCGCTATACAACCCCGTGCTGCGTGACACTGGAGCCAGGGAACAAGGCAGCAAGACTGGGGAGTCTAACTGGGAGTGGGAATGCGAATTCGACCGGGCAGGGCAGGGCTGGCGCTAGGCATGGGCAGCGTGGGCAGCTGCCCAGGGCCTCGCGGCCCGCGCATTCACAAACTTCAGAGTTTGGAGGCCCAGGAGGCCCAAGGGATTTGATCAACATCTGCCTGCCGGCCTAATCGCTACATCTGCATGAGGATAGCAGCGATCAGACAGGTCATTAAAGAACCCTCCCCTGTGGGGTGCGCCCTGCCCCTGCTTGGATAACCTGCAGGGCGCAGAACAAAAGTATAACGAGGGCGGCTCACACTGAAAACCACTCAGCTCCCCCAGGACGAGGGAAAGGGAGAACAGAGTGAATGAAAGGGATACGAAAAACGGAATAAAGTGAGAGGGGGCGGGGAGTAGATAGGTGTGAGTACACCAGCCAGACAATAGGTGCAGGAAGAGGAGCACAATCAGGATGTAAAATTGGCTGGACTAGGGCTTTCAGTGTGCTAGGTCCCTCGAGTCTTTACCTGGTGGTAAATTAAAATGGACATTGAAACAGGTCCCTATCGGACCCTATGTTCACGTCCTTTACTTTACCTACAAAAACAATGATTCTGTATCTGCACAATAATTGTATAACACAGTGGCCGGGTTGGACTGGCATTAGGGCAATCAGGCAGTGGGTAATGGTCTAATCTGCCAGGTTAGTATGTGACCTGTTTTTAAGGCTCTTTGTTTTCCTGCATTATGGTCAGATGAACATGTTTTTAATGTTGATTTTCATGAGGTTACTTCCTGTCAGGTTAAATCTTATTCAAATTATAGGGGCCTCGCAAGTTGCTATTCTGCCCGGGGCCCCACAAATCCTAGGACCGGCCCTGGGGCAGGGCCTGTGTCAGGCCAGTCGACAGTACAATTGAGAAACCAAGCTACTGCTCTGTACCTCACGTCACGCCCCTGACACTCCCACAATGCTCTGCTCCGCAATCACTGACAACGCGGGCGGCGATACGGGGAGGCGCGCGACGTCCACCAGCTGGAGGCGAACCTGCCGAAAGCCGCTCTTAATGAGACAGCCAGTCACTGCCAAGCCCTGGCACGGGTGGCAGCAGGAGGGCACCGTCCCAGCACAAGACGCTCGCTCCACTCCGCGGGCAGATGGGCAGGGTGCTGGGCTCTATTAAATGTGTGCCCAGCAGGCTGTGTACACCGAGAAACCAAATAAGGCAGCCCCCCTCTGAGGAGATGCGCAACACAGCAGGAAATAATGGAGCCATGCCACCAAAACCAATCGTCTTCGACGCTGATGGAGACATTCGATTTCTTCACAGGGGAGGCGACGGCACATCCTGACAATAGTGCCCAGCTCGGCCCTAATCGGTCTAATTTCCCTAATCGCCATCTGCATGTCTGAAGATAATTGCACACAACGGGAACACCAAAGATCACCATTCAGCATGAACATTACAACTGCTATTTTGAGCGGATAGACCTCACCCAAGGCTTGCCGAAAACAAACAACAACTTTAGACAAAGAGGAGACTTGAGATGTATTTAGAGGGTGGCGGCACGGCAAGTCAACTTCCGGGTGCAGGACACCACTTCAGCTTCCTATGGGAGGCCTCTTACCTGGGCACACAGTCGCTGCCTCCTCCTTTTGCTCCAGAGTACCACCAGCCCCTGAGGCCTCTTCAACTCCACCACCGTTCAAGTCCGAGGCACTGTCAAAAGAAATTAAAGGACTCAGAAATGCGCACAGTGCTTACTTTGTGCCGGTGCTTGAAGGGAGTGGGCACCGGGACTCATTTATGGGACTAGGACTTATTTTTCTTCATACGACTTAGACCCAAACCAAGAGAGACAAAGACAGAAAAGGTAGAAAGAGAAATACAGTTAAACTGACATAAAGGGAGAACGCAGGGATGGCAAGCCCTGCTAGAGCGAGAAAGGCTGGAAGTAAAGTGTGATAGAAGAAAGTGCTTAAGGTGAAAACAAAATGGGACTGCCTTCGTTTTGGACAACCGGCAGCGGGCTCCTAAGAAAAACGTCAGTTCTTGGCGCTTACATTTTTTAAAATTCATTACTGAGTATGCACAACATAAACCTGGCAGATCAGACCCACTCACAGGAATCACACCAAGACTCCAAGGGAAGTCAAAACGTGTTTTCTTGCAATCTGTTTAATGAATAAGAGAGTAACCCCAGGTTCATCGCATTGAGAGAGGTGCAGGCTGGAAGCCTTAGCATTAGAGTCAGTGGGTAAATTGATATTTTGTTTACACTAGCACCAAAGAAGAGAAATACATAGCCTTATAAGACAGGCCCTTTCCAAACTTAATTTCTGTGAACTCTTTCGTCACTGGAAATTTCCTTCCACCCCACGTGGTGCCCGCTACACCGAAACCTATTAAAGACGCAATGCACCAGGATTATTATTTTTATTAGCATTATAATAGCACCTGCATGCCACTCACCAGAAAAAGCCCCTGTGACAAATCTGAAGAGTGTCACAAGTTAACTTCAAACAAGGTGTTGGAAATGGGATCCCCGGCTGGCCAGGGCTTTCGCCAAAGTCAGTCAGAGACCACCACACCCAAGTCAGGGCAAGGGAGTTACACGCCAAGATAACCCCTACTCACCCTCTAGGTAACGTGGCGCGGGCAGCAAGGCTAAACTTGGAGGCGATGTAAGTTAAGTATTTGCGCACGCACCCCTGCAACAACAACCAAAGGCCCACCACAAAGGAAACTCCACACAAGGTTATATAAAAATAGCCTTCGTATTACACCAAAACACATTAGATAAAACACACACTTTACAATGTGCCAGAGGCACGGGCAGAATTTACAGGGGATATTGTACAAGACAGGGCCACCTGGACCACTGTCAGGAATCAGAAGTAGCACTTTCAAAAATAGCACTTAGAATGTAAAATCTTTAGCACAAAATAGCACACAATATAAAAATAGAGCGCACAACCAGTAATTACTGGTAACCAGAATCTCACTAGCACCACCTGCACTAGGGAGAAAACAACCACCTAAGTATCACAATACCTGTAGGGGTGTAAGCACATAACACATGATGCAATGCATAACATTCATTCAGAGGTGTAAGGGGGGAAAACACATGATGCATCACAATACATTCAGAGGTGCATAGAAAGTACAATTGCGCCAAACTCACGTAAGTCACCACCTGTGACTGTCCCTAGGCCCTCTGGCCTTGTTGGGGCTAGGACGCCCTGTGTCCAGTGTCAGGGTCCTAAACGTAGCAGTTGCCCACAAAGTGCTGGGCAACTGGTGCAATTGAGGTTTGAGCCTTCCAGGGCTCAAGAACAACACGGGGGCCAATGTGGGAACCTCGCTGGGCTCTCAGAACACTGGTGGGGCGAACACGATGTGGGAGCCTCACAGGCTCTGCAGCAACAAAATGTCCCCCTGAGCCTCTCTGGGCTCCTTAACACTGGGGCGCCTTGAGCCTCTCAGGGCTCGTGAAATAATTGCCCCCGAGCCTCTCCGGGCTCAAAGCAAATCAATGCGGCCCCTCTGGGCTCTGAATGCACAGATGCAGCCTCACTGGGTTGTGGGGGTCCCTCACGGGGGACCCAGGACACTGGGAGTGCCTCAAGCCTCTCTTAGGCTGGAGCACAAATGCGGGCGTGTTGGAGTCCCCCTCCTGGGGACTCGAAGCACAAGGAAATGCCCCCTTTGCCCTCTTAGGGCTTTAGACCACACTGGCTGCCAAGAGCCTCGCAGGCTCTCATTAATCACAGGCGCGAGGTCGCGCTAAGGAGAGGGGGCGGGGCGGACACCGGCAATGTGTCCCGACGCCCCCCTCTCCCCTTTCCAAGCACCAGCACTCACCGGGACGTGACGCTGCAGCTCTCCTCTGCCCGGCGGCTCTTCACGGGAGCTCCCGCTCCTCAGGGGCTCCCTTCCCACACTTCTCCCTCTTGTGGGCGGCGGGGCTCTCCTCTCCGCCACGGGGCCCCGCCTGCACCTTCCAGCCGCCTCTCCTCGCTGCTGGGCTCTCCTCTCCGGCGGCGAGGCGGGACTTCCGGTTGCTTCCCCGGGGCCGCGCACGGATTGGCCGGCCGGCCCTTCACTTCCGGGTCACCGCGGGCAGCGCGGCGGCCCGATTCAGGCAGGCAGGCGGGGGATGAATTTACCGAGGGGTGGCCTCCCTCGAGGTAAATTATAAATCAAAAACAGCGGCAATGTCCCGGGCAGGGGGGGCACCTGCCAGGGGACTCCAAAATCAGCAAAAGCGGCGTGGGCAGCCGCGGAAGGACAACAACAGCGCTCCCAGCGCTCAGCTGATAAGCAAAGCGCTTCTGAGCGCTATGGCCGCAAATAAAGCGCTTCCAACGCTTCAGGGGTAAGAGAAAGCGCTCTCAAGCGCTAAGGGCCACAAGGAAGCGCTTCCAAGCGCTAGAGGCAAAGTTCAGGCCCCAAAGTCCTTGTAGGCAGGCAGGGGGGCAAGGCTGGGCCCAGAGCCAGCACACTGGGTCTCCAGGCAGGGAGACAGTCCAAGTGGCGGTCCTCTGGCCCAGCGACAGCAGCAACCGCCCCCTCAGGATCCTGGAAGAGAACAACTTCAGTGGGGACACAGCCCCATTTTTATACAGTGCATTCCTTTGTCTGAGGGTGCAGAGTGGGGGCGGAACCAGTCGCAGCTGGTTCTTGAGTACTCTGTTTACCTCAACCACCCTCTCTATTCACTGGCAGGGCTTGGGTCATTAGACACACCACAGGGGGGCGGAGCCAGCATTGTGTGGGGAAAACCCAGCCCATCCAGGACACAGGTACACTCCTCCCACACATGACTCATGCTAATCTCCCACTCACCACCGGGCAGACCCATCCAGACTTCCTGGAGCCTGGCATGCCAGCCAGCTCCAGCCAATCACGCGCCAGCACCCTCACAGCACACATACAGCCATGTCTAGAAATGGCGCTTCCCTACTAGACACATACATGCTGCATACACCATCTCGCAGCATTCACTCTCACGAGTTCACACATACCAGACTCAAGCCTGTACACCCCACGCATCAGGAACTACCAGGGACACATACATTCCCCATGCATTCCTATGGGCGGGCAGGCCTAGCTCAGCACATGCACTCAGAGTGCGCACGCACTTTCCACTGGAACACAGTGAAAGTGCGCAGAACCCAAAAATCACCATTGCCAGGTCACCATTTCAAGCAAAAAGTCTTGGGGTGAACCTGCCCTAAGGGCCAAAGTCCAACACAACCCCCTTCCAGCCAAAACGCAGGGTAGAACAATCACCACCGTGATGGACTTCCCTGCTTGGGGCGATAGAACACGGACGCGGGCCCACAACTGCAGGGACACCCTCCTGTTCTACGCCATGGTGAACCCATGGGATTCCTTCTAGACACACTGTCAGGACCAACTGGGCTACCCCACTGGTACTCCCAAGTTGTCCGCGGCCAGGACCAGGCCCTGGGCCACCCAGGTGCCACTGGTCCATGCCAATTTGCAGAGCGGGGGGTAGTAACCCCTGGCACATAGGAGCCATTCTCCACTCTTCCTGTCTGCCAGACAGGACTAGACTGCCACTGGTACTCCAGCCTAGGGCCTACAACCTCAGGCGGACCAGGAGTCTCAGGGAAGGCTCTCCTCCCCTTACCTCTTCTTCTAGGGTTCCTCCTCCTCCGGCGAGGGGTACACCTAGAACGCCATTCCAACCCAGGGCTTATCCACTCAGGTTGCACCAGGGTCAGAGGTGGGCTCTCCCACCCTCTGCACCCCCTTCCAGAGGTCTGCCCTCTCCTACCTGGAGAAGTTCCTCTGGAAGAAGAACCGGTCAGGACACTGGTTACAGTCATCCTACCCTTCAGGTCAGGCTGATCCTGAACCTGGCCTTCCAACCTCTGGTCTAAAACCTTCGGTGGAACAATTGCCTGGCACTTCAGGACTTCTGGGGATTCACACGCAATCCCCCTGAGGCTAACAAATGGCACATCTGTTGCGTGACTGTCTGTCTGGCGCAGATCTCCCGCCCTCTGTCCACCTGACAGTGCGTGACGATCCCCCAGACCAGAAGTGGCGCCACCCGGGTCCCCCCAAGAAGATCTAGCCCAACTGGCTAGTCCCTGGTCCACTGGTGCATCCACTGGGAAACTCATCCCCCAATCACTCCTCACGCTGGACTCCTGTACCCTCCCTACCGGAGCGGTACTGCCAGCATCTAGAACCACAGGAGCTCTGTTTACAGACACTCCAGGTCCTCTACTCACTAGGAGATCTTCCTCAAGTGGACTAACAGGACAGCCTAGGTCCCCAACCTGGTGTTCCCTACAGAAACCATCCAAGTCCTGAGGCAGGGCTTCGGGCGTCTGGGGAACCTCGGTCTCCCCCTCACTCCTGCTCCACTGAGCCAGGCAGTGAGCCCCTACACCCTCCTCGCTATCCTGGGACCTAGCTGGGCTACACTGAGCCTCTTCCACCACGCTGGGCTGGAAGATCCCTGAACCACTACTTTTGGAATCCCTCACCAATGATTCTGCAGAACCTCTGGCCCTTTCCCAGCGGTCTGCTTCCTCCGCCAGCTCATCAGGATCAGCGCATTCCAAACTCAACAGGTGCTGGCGCAACTCTAGACAACAAACACCAAGGAACTGCTCTCTGAGAACCATGTCGAACAATATGTCCCAATCACATTTCGTGGGCTCCCGTACCCAATCACACAGGGCTACACAACAGTCATCCACAAAATCTTCCCAAGACTGATGAGACGGTTTCCTAAGGTTCCTAAACCTCAACCTATTCTCCTCCTCTGGGGAAACAGGAACCATACTCTGGGAACTGGGACTTTCTACACTGTGATTTAAATAGCTGCCACCACTGGACTCAACCCTCCCTGGGGGATCCAGACACTCAACACTGCGCGCAGGGGATAGTCTACCCTCCAGAGCTACTTGCCTCTGGTGGCGGCCCTCTCAGCCTCCTCTATCCTGTCCTGCGCTAAGACCCTCTCGGTCTCCAGCTGTTGCTTCTTAACCTCCAGCTGTTGCTTTCTAACGCCCAGCTGTGCCATAGCCTGGGCATGCTCCAACCTGAGCTTTTCTAAAGCCAGCTGGTGCTCCCTTTCTCTCCTCCTATCTTCCAGCTCCTCTGGGGACAGGGAAAGGGATGAGGCGCTGCCTCCTACGCTGGACCCAGCAAGGGACTCCCTATCTATGGGGTCCTCACTATCTGCTGGCGTCCCTGTGCTATCATTTTCTTCCTCCTCTTCTGAATCTTCATGGCTCCCCACAGACCCACCACCCTCATGGCGTGAAGCCCGGGCCCTTTCCTCACTGCGCTTAAAATCCCACTGACCCTTTTGCCACAGGATCAGGCTGCTCCTAAGTTCGGACTGAGTGTCTAACTCATCCACCCCTATGTCTCTCTCTTCACAGAACCTTATCAACTCTCCCATACTGTATCTAAACAGATCACAGACATCAAAAGCAGGCACCATTCTGGCGGACGTTCTAGAGAAGAGATCACACAGGGAACCTAGGGTCTGAGCTAACACAGGAGTACACAATTCACAAAGGTATCAGCAAGCTCTCTACCCCAGAGAACTCACACTCACTTGCCTAGTGCCACACACCATTCATCCACACACAACCCCCCCCTTGGACTAGTAAGGCAGTTTCTACCACCCCTGACTTCTCAACCTGACCACATGTGACACAGGTACCAGACTCTGGGCGCGGGGTGGGGGACAAATGTACTGACACAATTGCACAATGATACCTTCAGGAGAAGAAAATATGAAACTTCCAAAAAAACAATCCCCTAAAATGTGGTCATCTAAAATGCAGAGTTTTGTGGTATGGCCAGTTGCCACTAAGGTACAAGGCAAACACAAATCCTTATCCTCACCGCTTGCCGCCAATGTTGGAAATGGGATCCCCGGCTGGCCAGGGCTTTCGCCAAAGTCAGTCAGAGACCACCACACCCAAGTCAGGGCAAGGGAGTTACACGCCAAGATAGCCCCTACTCACCCTCTAGGTAACGTGGCGCGAGCAGCAAGGCTAAACTTGGATGCGATGTAAGTTAAGTATTTGCGCACGCACCCCAGCAACAACAACCAAAGGCCCACCACAAAGGAAACTCCACACAAGGTTATATAAAAATAGCCTTTGTATTACACCAAAACACATTAGATAAAACACACACTTTACAATGTGCCAGAGGCACGGGCAGAATTTACAGGGGATATTGTACAAGACAGGGCCACCTGGACCACTGTCAGGAATCAGAAGTAGCACTTTCAAAAATAGCACTTAGAATGTAAAATCTTTAGCACAAAATAGCACACAATATAAAAATAGAGCGCACAACCAGTAATTACTGGTAACCAGGATCTCACTAGCACCACCTGCACTAGGGAGAAAACAACCACCTAAGTATCACAATACCTGTAGGGGTGTAAGCACATAACACATGATGCAATGCATAACATTCATTCAGAGGTGTAAGGGGGGAAAACACATGATGCATCACAATACATTCAGAGGTGCATAGAAAGTACAATTGCGCCAAACTCACGTAAGTCACCACCTGTGACTGTCCCTAGGCCCTCTGGCCTTGTTGGGGCTAGGACGCCCTGTGTCCAGTGTCAGGGTCCTAAACGTAGCAGTTGCCCACAAAGTGCTGGGCAACTGGTGCAATTGAGGTTTGAGCCTTCCAGGGCTCAAGAACAACACGGGGCCAATGTGGGAACCTCGCTGGGCTCTCAGAACACTGGCGGGGCGAACACGATGTGGGAGCCTCACAGGCTCTGCAGCAACAAAATGTCCCCCTGAGCCTCTCTGGGCTCCTTAACACTGGGGCGCCTTGAGCCTCTCAGGGCTCGTGAAATAATTGCCCCCGAGCCTCTCCGGGCTCAAAGCAAATCAATGCGGCCCCTCTGGGCTCTGAATGCACAGATGCAGCCTCACTGGGCTGTGGGGGTCCCTCACGGGGGACCCAGGACACTGGGAGTGCCTCAAGCCTCTCTTAGGCTGGAGCACAAATGCGGGCGTGTTGGAGTCCCCCTCCTGGGAACTCGAAGCACAAGGAAATGCCCCCTTTGCCCTCTTAGGGCTTTAGACCACACTGGCTGCCAAGAGCCTCGCAGGCTCTCAATAATCACAGGCGCGAGGTCGCGCTAAGGAGAGGGGGCGGGGCGGACACCGGCAATGTGTCCCGACGCCCCCCTCTCCCCTTTCCAAGCACCAGCACTCACCGGGACGTGACGCTGCAGCTCTCCTCTGCCCGGCGGCTCTTCACGGGAGCTCCCGCTCCTCAGGGGCTCCCTTCCCACACTTCTCCCTCTTGTGGGCGGCGGGGCTCTCCTCTCCACCACGGGGCCCGCCTGCACCTTCCCGCCGCCTCTCCTCGCTGCTGGGCTCTCCTCTCCGGCGGCGAGGCGGGACTTCCGGTTGCTTCCCCGGGGCCGCGCATGGATTGGCCGGCCGGCCCTTCACTTCCGGGTCACTGCGGGCAGCGCGGCCGCCCGATTCAGGCAGGCAGGCGGGGGATGAATTTACCGAGGGGTGGCCTCCCTCGAGGTAAATTATAAATCAAAAACAGCGGCAATGTCCCGGGCAGGGGGGGCACCTGCCAGGGGACTCCAAAATCAGCAAAAGCGGTGTGGGCAGCAGCGGAAGGACAACGACAGCGCTGCCAGCGCTCAGCTGATAAGCAAAGCGCTTCTGAGCGCTATGGCCGCAAATAAAGCGCTTCCAACGCTTCAGGGGTAAGAGAAAGCGCTCTCAAGCGCTAAGGGCCACAAGGAAGCGCTTCCAAGCGCTAGAGGCAAAGTTCAGGCCCCAAAGTCCTTGTAGGCAGGCAGGGGGGCAAGGCTGGGCCCAGAGCCAGCAAACTGGGTCTCCAGGCAGGGAGACAGTCCAAGTGGTGGTCCTCTGGCCCAGCGACAGCAGCAACCGCCCCCTCAGGATCCTGGAAGAGAACAACTTCAGTGGGGACACAGCCCCATTTTTATACAGTGCATTCCTTTGTCTGAGGGTGCAGAGTGGGGGCGGAACCAGTCGCAGCTGGTGCTTGAGTACTCTGTTTACCTCAACCACCCTCTCTATTCACTGGCAGGGCTTGGGTCATTAGACACACCACAGGGGGGCGGAGCCAGCATTGTGTGGGGAAAACCCAGCCCATCCAGGACACATGTACACTCCTCCCACACATGACTCATGCTAATCTCCCGCTCACCACCGGGCAGACCCATCCAGACTTCCTGGAGCCTGGCATGCCAGCCAGCTCCAGCCAATCACGCGCCAGCACCCTCACAGCACACATACAGCCATGTCTAGAAATGGCGCTTCCCTACTAGACACATACATGCTGCATACACCATCTCGCAGCATTCACTCTCACGAGTTCACACATACCAGACTCAAGCCTGTACACCCCACGCATCAGGAACTACCAGGGACACATACATTCCCCATGCATTCCTATGGGCGGGCAGGCCTAGCTCAGCACATGCACTCAGAGTGCGCACGCACTTTCCACTGGAACACAGTGAAAGTGCGCAGAACCCAAAAATCACCATTGCCAGGTCACCATTTCAAGCAAAAAGACTAGGGGTGAACCTGCCCTAAGGGCCAAAGTCCAACACAAGGCTGGCATCAAACTGTGATACAAGTGGCAGGGATAGCATTCAGTAACTATTCATGTACTTTACACCAAATCTTAACACACGGATACCCAAATCGAATGTGTGAAATCTGAATATAATATGGATGAGAACAGGTTTACACTTGGGTGAGACTGAAACATCAGGACAGTGTGAAATGGTTCTGTTCAAGCTCTATCTTGAAAGTACAATTACAAAGTTACTACCAATTGTTTCTCCTTGAGATCCGGTGTCTTTGCGGGCCAAGTGAAAACAAAGCTAATGTGTGCATTTCTGTCAGAAACAGATATGCCACTTACCAAAGGAGAGGGGAGTCTTGGAAATGAGGAATAGAATACAAACACTTTGGTTTGAAGGAGTTGCAATGAACTTTATAGAATGGCAGTAGGGTTATTTACCTTTTCGGAGGGGAGAGAATAGGCAAACCAGGCTCCTGGCATGCACGCTACTCTGGCACTCCTCCAATGAGTGCTAATCCAGCTGGCATCACTCTTCTGGCAGTCCTCCAATGACTGCTTATACAACTGGTGTCACTCTCCTCCGGCACTCTTCTAATGACTACTAATCTAGCTGGCATCACTCTTCTGGCACTCTTCCAATGAGGGCTAATCCAGCTGGCATCAATCTCTTCTGGCACTCCTCCAATGACTGCTAATCTAGCTGGCGTCACTCTTTCCTGGCACCTCTCCAATGACTGGTAATCCAGATGGCCTCAATCTCTACTGACACTTCTCCGATGACTGCTAATTCGGCTGGCGTCACTCTCTTCCAGCACTCCGCCAATTACATTTAATCAAGGTGGCGTCACTCTCTTCTGGCACTCCAATGACTGCTAATCCAGCTGGCATCACTCTCTTCGGACACTCCTCCAATTACTGCTCATCCAGCTGGCGTCCCTTTTTCCTGGCACCCCTCCAATGACTGCCTGGCCTCACTCTCTTCTGGCACTCCTCCAATGACTGCTAATCTGGCTGGCGTCACACTCCTCTGGCACTCCTCCAATGACTGCTAATCCAGCCAGTGCCCCTCTCTTAAGACACTCTGCAATGACTGCTAATCCAGCTGGCGTCACTCTTTTCTGGCACCCCGACTGCTAAACCAGCTGACATCCCTCTTCTGGCACTCCTCCAATGGCTGCTAATCCATCTGACGTCACTCTTCTAGCACTCCAATGGCTGCTAATCCAGCTGACGTCACTCTCTTCTGGCACTACTCCAATGTTAGCCCTGGCCAAACGTAAGGAAGCCCTGAAGGAAGACGCATGGAGTGAGTTGATTGACTCCAGTACCTTGAGGAACAGCTTGAGGTTTTGGAGCGTTGTGAATGAGCCCTTGTTTGTCAAAGAAGGGGGGGCATGGTGGCTCACATAACAGAGGAGGAGTGGGTACTCCACTTCATAACTATGTTTTTCTGAGCCCGTCACTTTTTAATATTTATATGGCCCCTCTCGTACTCTTAGCGGAGTCATACGGCACCAAGGGAGTATCTTACTCCGATGATACTCAACTGTTGTTTAGGTGCGACAAAGGCACTAATTTTAAAGGCAACGAGATCAACATCTGTCTGACTGAGGTCTTCTCCTGGTTACGGCATAACCAATTAAAGTGTAAACCCGAAAAGTCAGAGATTATTTTCTTTAGCTGCCAGCCATGCGAATCATAGCACCAATAGGGGCCTTATGATATGTCCCCACCTACTGCTCCAGTGAGCACGGTGAAGAACTTGGGGGTCAAGTTGGATGGCACTCTAACAATGAAGGATCAATTTCAAACTGTTGCTGGCACCTGTTGCAGCATGTTGAAAATGGAAAAAACTTCCTTCCCCTGCTACAGATTGAGTATCGAAAGACGGTAGTACAAGCCCTAATTCCATCCAGGTTGGATTACGTCAATGTTTTGTATCTGGGCCTACCTTAGTATTCACTGAACCATCTGCAGGTGGTTCAGAATGTGGCGGCCAGATCCAATCTCATGGTGGGACCCAAAGCACGTATGACGATCCACCTGAATGACTTGAAATGGCTATCGGTACGGAAGAGGATCCAGTTTAAGGCTCTGGTTCTGGCATATCGGACCTTTCATGGCACAGGCACTGTACATCTCAGAAGAAGGGTTATGATCCGAAACGTGTCGTGTGGTCCTCGGGCAGTCTCTGATGCTCATTCCTAAATTTGCCTGCTCTAGGGCAGGCGGTCGTTCCTTTCAAGTACTGGATGCCCACTCATGAAACTGTCTGCCTCTCCATCTTAGGCAGGTACAGGACTTGCTCACCTTTAGGAGACAGCTTAAAACATGGCTGTTCCAGCAATAAGTTTTCTTTGGGGCGGGTAGCCTTCGGGCTTTGGCTGGGTGTCTGTTGGTGGTCCTTTGGCGCCGGTACACTCTGTAGAGTAGCTGTGCGCTTTATAAGTACCTATTTTCATTTCATTTCATTTCAAACAATAGTAAAGCATTAACACTCATTTACCTTCAGGTCCAACGGATTCCCCCAAAAAGTAAAATCATCAATTAAAAGTTGGCGCCCTGTCACTGTTCTAGCTGCTAAAACCGCATGATCTGCGTGCAATAAGATGGGGTGGGATGTGCCCAAATATATGGGGTATCCTTTGCTCTCACATTTAGGACCTTCTCTATCCTTCTTAGGCAGCCCCTTTTAGAACTAAAAAATAATAGGAAAAACCTAAACATACCCTGAACCAGTCTAGTGAAACCACATTTCCTTTGAAACGAGTCTCAAGTTTCTTTTCAGGACAATTAAGAAATATCTGCTTAAATCTAGGCAGAAAAAATGGTTGAAAGTACTCTGGTGTTTAGAACACATTAAATTAGATGTCTTATGAGTAGGTCTGCTTCTCGTTCGGAAAAACTTGTACATGGACTTCTGTAATCCTGATGAGACCCTACAATGCACAGTTTCAAGTTGTCTGCACGCTGCATCCTGGTAATGTAACACATTGAGCTGATGGTAACAGTATGAAGTTGAGGTAGCTGCTGGGAGAAAATATTTAGGTGCCATATGTAAAGTCCTCATTTCTAACATACTGAATTCGTACTTATTTTGTGACCATTTATTCTTTGTCTGCAGGTTTCGCCACAAGGGCTCTCCACAAATGAATGTGTAATAACTGTCTAGTTGGAACAAGACACAATGAAGCATGATTCTATTCGGACACCACCATGCCAGGGATTAGAGGGCGGTCTTGAAATCTGTTCTTCCAAGACTCCAGATATTTGAAGCCATTAGCTTGTGTGACAATCTTGTAATTATTGCTCATTTAGACTGGCATTTGAGATCATTAATAGGCAAGTATAGAGCCAGCAAAGAGGAGACTTGCTAGTTGGTTGGACAAGACATTCTCTCCAGGTGTTGATACTTCAATTAAATAGAAGACAGTCTATCCTCTGAAGACAACACTCCTGTGATCTTCATCTCTACAACAAATCTTGGGATGACCCGTGCTGCCGGCAGAAGGAGCATTTCTGTTTTGGTGTGAATTGCCAGATTTTGAAGAGGGTCCAAGGGCATTTACAAGTCATGAAACACACGGTCTGTTGAAAAATAGGCATCCTGGAGATGGCAGGCACGGAGCCAACCACTTTGAGATAGATGAGGAAAAATTGGATAAAACTGAATTTCTCCATCTTGATCCATATTTTTCTGGGTGATCCATGAATCATTGAAATTCCTTTTGTGGTATATCGTTTGGAGAAAAGAGTTGAAGGAGTAAATGTACGTATGCCTTTGATGTCATGGTACACCTTTCTTCTTTTGATAAGAGTGATTTCCTTCCTGCACCAGCTGGCTCTTGAGTAAAGGCACTGACACTTTTAGTGGGGTAAAGGCATTGAAACTCTTCGTGAGTTGTTGGCTGGAGATCAGCGGAAAATCTTATTGTACCCACTCTGAACAATATCAGGTACCTTAGATGGCTTGTTAATTGTTGACATGGTGGGATGTGACTGGAAATACTTCCTCCCTCCGTGTTGCTGGATGAACTGCCTTGAAAGAAGGAGTTGGCTAACAGCCGCAGTGGGGCCCTTGCCGAAGGAAGATACTCACTAAAAGAGAGAAGAAGCGGTGGAGGCGACAAACAGTGACAGCTGCTGTGACCCAGGAAGGGCCTGCACTGTTCATGACGACAAGGACAGCCACATGACCAGAGAGTCACAGCATAGTCTGCTGACTTATAGAAGTGCTTGAATACCCAGAGTCTTCCTGAAGAGCCACCAAGCGAGAGGTTGACAACACCACTGCCAAGAGCTAGCAACAAGAAGAGCAAGGCGCCAAATGACATATGAACACAGTTGGTGGTTGCACCTGACAAAACTGTGCCTGGAGAGCAGGTGGTCCCGGTCCCTGTCTCTGGATGAGAGCATTCAGAAACTCACCCCTGTATCTGCTGCAGGCTCCAAACTTTGTTTGGGTGTGGGAGATGCCATTTAGCTGCAGAAGCTCTCTACAGAAAACTCAGCAAGAATACCACTAGGGCTAAGGGGCATTACCAGATAAAGACCTATCTGGAGGGAACAGTTTACACTGTTTTGAGTAATTAGTTTGGTTACTAAAGTTGCGAACAGTATTCGCCTTGCGGTGACTCTGAAAATGATGTACAGCGTCGTGTTATGTGCAATAAGAAAGTACTTTTTCCTTCATTTTCTTTACCTTAAAAGGAGTAGCTGGACAAGAATGTCATTAATTGAGGTTGGTCATTATATGGAGTTCCAAGTCATTAACCCCAAACTACTTTCCTGATTAAGCCTTGGACTGCTTGACTTGCTAATGGGTAGTACCTGGTGCTGTGCCTTGGGTTCAACAGTAATATTAAGACAGAGAGGGTAAAACGACTGAAACTGATACAGTCTCAGCCGAGTAAGCCTCCCACCCGATTGCCCTGCGACTACAATCATGCTCACCCTTTCACGACCCCCCACATAAAGTCGCCTGTCTAACAGAACCAGCACCGTAATATAAAGAACAGTGGAGTAGCGAAAAAACATTGATTACATACGGAAAAGGCTTAGTCCTTCACAAAAAGATTGAAAAAGAAAGTCAAGAGTAACACAATTCTATCCACTCCACTCCCTCCCCCCCCCTTCCCCCACCCAAAAAAACTGCTGTCCGTCAAAAGTAGCCTCGGAAAAGCTGCATTCTGGAATCCTACCTACCTCAGCTGAAAAACAAACTGACTGAATCTGCAGGGCATGAAGGGTCTGACAGGTTCGTATAAAGCACTGCCAGTTCTCACGTTGGTATTGGTACAACATTTCCTTCTAGTTTTCAGTTTAAAATGCTATTGGAGGGTGGTATTTTCACCAAGTTGTACTTTGCTGTAATTGATTTTTTTTAAACGTGGTGCATTAAAAATAGGCTCAAAACGTTGACTTATATATGCAGGTTTTCTATATTACATGAATATTACTAAAAGTTGTGTTCCATGATAATGCACATGCGCTGAGGCACTCTAAGGTATCAGAGAACATCCCATGATGGGGAAAGCGGATTTGCATTTAGCTTACATGAAGAGTGGCTAAGCATACTACTCACGCAAGACACCATAAGGGACAGTTTTTCAGAAAACATCACATCAAGGTGGATGTGCACACTGATTAGCTATTTTCCACCTACTGTAGGGAAGCTTTTCTATCGGGGGCTTTAGACGCCCCCCTTCTCCCTATCTGGAGTTCCAATTTGCTCCACACAGCCGGAAACAAGGATGATCAATTCACCCACAGCCAATATATTATCAATGATGGGCACGACAGTTGTTCAGACATAGAGTGACTGCTCTAAAAGGGCTCTCAAATCAGGCAGTCATCCACTTAGGAATATAGGTATAACCTGCTCCAGGACTGCCACTGTGGTAACTTCCTAGGAGTTGGAACTTAAACCGATAGGGGTCCTTCAGCACAGGTAAAGCACCGCCCTACAACGGAGATGAAGATCCATGGCAGTATGTCTAACAGACATCGATGGTTCTAAGTGAACCTCCATTTCCTGAAAGAAGAACTCTGGACGATTCAGTGTAGAGATTTTTCTCACTGGAAGAATTACAGGGTAGCCCACAGATACTTGAATTTAGGTGCCATGTGAAAACTTAACTCAAAAATCATATTTTGCAAAAAAAGACTCCAAAATTTCAACAGTCCACAAATTTCTCCCTTTAATTATTTCGACCTGTATTCACTTTCTAAATCATGCCAACCCAACTCCTGGATATTGAAGGATGGGGATTATTTGCTACCATAACTCCAGCCTTAGCACATTGGTGCATGTTAAAAAATAGTTGCTATCGACATACAATGAGCGATACATTTACTCAGAGACCTTATTTGGTCTCAATTAATATAGGAAGATAGTGCCATAAGTCCATTGCGATGGACGTTGCTGGGTTCAAAGCTGCAAAATGTGCCCGTGCGCCATGTAAACTCGCACAGAACAGGCCTGCTGTTCACCTCCCTACACCGTTCAGCACAACTCCCAGCCTAGTAATGAGAGTACTGAGGTGTGCAAAAAGAGCAGAAACAAACACGTCTCCAACAGAAATCAATCTGTAAAGTAACAAACACTGGATTTATGGAGCCCACTCAAGCGATGGTAGTCTGGCGGAGAGAGAACAACCACGTCTGATTTACGAGGAAACGCTCTGGCTGCAATAGGAACCCGCTGCGTTTTCTTTCTCCTTCGAAACAATTAAGTAAAGCCAAACACTGCTGTGTGAAGCGCAGTCAAGGCTCAGCTGAAAGAATGAATCAACATGGCAAAGTGTTGCAGGGATTGAAACACACAGGGACTGATCACTGTGAAGCGATCAATGCTTATAAATTAACATTAGTCGCATGTAACTGCACAGAGAACACTCACTGCCAGCCTACAACGTGTCTGGGTGGTGGGAGAGGAGGATACACCTTTAGCCACCCCCACCAGCATCTTCCCATATCAGTCCTCAGTAACACCAATATAACCATCAGTGGCATCAAAATACCATCAGTCATCAAACACCTCCAAACAATCACACCAAATCCTTGACAACTTGGATGGTACACCTCCAGCCATACCCACTCCATTGTACAATCAACAAAGACCAGTGCTTCAGCACATCTTCCCATATCATTCCTCAGTAACACTAATATAACCCTCAGCAGCATCAAAACACCATCATTTGCATTCTCCCTTGAAGCAGTGATTCAGCACAGGCGCAAAGCAGATAAACTTCAGACCTCTAAACATGAGGTAGTAAGACCTATGCACTTCGGACAAGATGCACAGGAAAGCACTTATGTGGCTCTTAGAGACAGCAGAGGTGGGATTCTTAACAGGTGAATGTAGCAAGATGTAGACAGGTGAAGAACCTTGGACAACACAAAGTGTTAACACACCCCTTGATAAAGGAACCCCTGTCAAGATACATCTGAAATAAGAGTCAACTGGTGACCTAGTCAACGCTAGCACAGAATGGTGAGGTCACCCAGATGTAAAGATCCTGCTTATGCAGATTTATACAACAATGGGTGGATAACCTGGCAAACCTTTTGAAAGGAAGAACGATATCCACGGGATCTTCCATTTCATCAATCACAGCCACCATCAAAGATGCACGGAGTGTGCATATAATCTTCACATGATTGAAGAATATGCGTGTTTTGAGGTTTTGTTTGTGGGGGTTCTTGTCCCAAAATTTCAAAGCATAATGGTAAATTGCTGCGAAGGGCCTCATGTTTTATGATGAATAAAAGCACAGCATTAATTCATAAATAATAATATTTCTGTATCTATCAAATCTCAAAAGTCTGATTTACTTTAGTGCTTGCAAGCTGGGAAACTATAGAGAACCCCAGTGGAGATAAAGATGAAAAATGGCAAAAGGTGGAAAAGAAAGGACATCCACTCGCTTCAGAGCTACATATCATGCCAAGAAAAAACACTGGCGACATTTGCACAGTGTACTAGCTCTGACATGGTCGTATATCCCAGAATTGTTTCTGGCCCCTCTCCATATAGGGAGAGAGAGACAAAATGTTAAAACCAAAGTCAGTGACTGAAAAAGAAACCTGAGACTACAATGACAAAGAGACTAAAACAATTAGGAATACTTTACAGTCCTTCCATTTTACATATTTTATTGACTGAGAATACAAGCTCGAGAAACTTGCATACATTAGCAAAAGCAAATATAATGCTTGTGTTGTGATAGGTGTATGCTGAATCTTCTCACTCCCTGTCCACCATTGAAAGATACTTTGAAGAATCCCGCATACGGCGTGAATTTGAATAGGGTTCAATGGTCAAAAGTATATTACATGACTATGTATAACTTCTTTTTTGTGATAAAGCAAAGAGCTGATTATATGTCAAAGTTTAATCGACAAAGTGGTTCAGTGTGGTAACAAACAGTTGTTGCATTACATATCCCTGCAGAATGAGCAGATGGATCAGGGCTACTGCGATAAAGGAGTGGGTCAGGAAGGTGGGTTGTAACCTACAGGGAAACATCCAACCTTTCTATAGGTGAACGTCAGTGACACCTTTCCAGTCTGCTTTCTTAAGGCTGCAGCTCTCATAAAATTAGCTTCCGTCACTTCCAGTAACTCAGATTCAAGAAGCCATTTTACAGAGTTGCATTTATGCCAATATTCAATGTAGCTTGAGTCCTTTAATTACATTCCCTGCTACGGTGCTTAACCTCTCATAGTGTCCTTTTCAGTTTAACATCCACAGAAGAGAAAGCCCAGATCTAGCTATTCCTCTAACTCCTTAATCTTACTGATGGCCATCAGCAATGAAATTATTTTCTTCCAAGAAAAAACTATTTTACATTGACTGTGTTCATAACTATATAGTTGACGCTTTCATACACAGTTAGCCTTTCAGTGGATATTTAGTCCCACTCCTGTTCATCCACGCACTGCTGTATTGTTTAAAGGTGGTCCAAAATAGATAAGCTCAACCCCGTCATACCCAATGAATGGAACTAGCAATGCTGATCTAAAGTGTCACTGTGGTCCCAAAAAAGCCTTTTAATCAGAAAAGAAATCAAAAGATGTGGTTGCAAATTACAACTGAGCAATTAATCCCTATCTGAGGGAGAGCGTTGATCTAGCTATACGCGCTATCAGGATGTTCATCGTGTGAAGATTATGGTAGGGTTTGCCAAGAGAAATTCTTACTGGAGCCCTGTCCGACACCGAAGGGCTTTTTACCCACGAACGACTTGCATGAACCACTATTGTAAAGTTACAGAATGAACCTCAGCTGTCCTTGTTTGCACTTCAAATTCCACAGATGTTTAGGACTTTGATAAAAGGCAATTTTCTAATTCTACAAAGCAAGCTACCTATATCCAATGGGGTTCATCAGTTAATTAGATGGACCACAGTTAGGCATCCTTCAGCTGTGAAATGTCCTCTCGTCATTGTTCAGCTGTGACATGTCCTCTCGTAAAGCCAGATCATGTGATCTGAACAACATCTTGGTCTATATATTTTTAAGGATTTGAAGTAGTTTGCGATCTAATATTTCCTTGCCCTTTCAAGGTCTATTATGGGCATGTACTTTGAGAGGTTTTCTGCATTACACATTTAATGGATCAGTAGGAGGGGTTTGTCATTTTTGGAATTGTTGCACCTTTGTAGATGGGGATGAATCGAGGGTAAAGGAATGCGACCAACAAGACTGACTGTGTCAATACAAGATCTCCTGAGGTTCCACCCAGCCCTGATGCCCTTAGACCTTTGATTAATGCGACTGAGATGTGGATGCATGTTCTACCCTTCTGCTTTTGTGATGCTTGAGCCAGGGTATTCTAGTTTGTTGAACCCTAAAGAACTCCACTCATCCCTTTTCCTGTATGTAATGTTCTGCTCCTTGTAGGAAATTGGGTTACTGGTTGAGGGGGTGAAACCGTATTTATTCAGCCACAATTTTTTGTCAGGGTGAAACACAAGCAAACCCCAAATTTGCCTGTGCTCAACCCTCTTGTAACTTGGCACAAAGCAGTCCAGCTTAATTTCGAGGCAATATGTAAAGTATTTATGCACCACTTCAAACAGTAATAAAGTGAAAACACAAAACAAGAAAAAACCTCACACCACTTTAGACAACTGGAGAAAAATCCAATAAATTATTTTAGATCAGAATGACAAAAATCCAAATCAGTGGACAGGAGATATGTAATTTTAAAGATGTAAGTGAAAATAGTGCCTGAGAGCGCAAAGCAGCAATTGTGGTTATCTGGTCACACCGTACTGGGACAAAGTCGCAAGTTTAAGCCAACCGCGAAGTAGCAAGTGCCGGATACAGGGACCAAGTTAGGTCTGCTGAACAAAGTACCTTAAATCGTGGTTGCGGAGCATTGCAAGATACCACGTCAAGGATGCGTTTTACAGAGGGGCTTGTGAGAAATCGGCGGGACTGCGATGCAGAGTCCAGCAACGTCATCTAGGATGCAGTCGACAAAGGGCTTGCAATGCGAAGGCTTGCTTCGCATAACAGTGGTTCCAAAGAGGCTGTGGCTGCGATGCAAGGTCTTGCGTCGCAGATGCGTTGCACAATGGCTGTTCTGATGCAGCTGTGAGATGTGTTGTGCTGCGTTGGTTCTGCTGACAGGATCACAGCATGGCTGGCAGAACACCTACATGCCCACTTCCACCGGTCCAGGACTGGGGTGGCACAACGGGTGTGGGGGGGGGGGGGGGGCAAGTCTCACAGCAGACTGAGTCCAGGTGCTGGGTTAAGTGTGGTTGGAGCCTTTTCTGTCCTTGAGGCTCTTATCAGGAGGCCAGCCAACTAGGCTTTGGTGTCAATCTGGTGGTCTTGAGTTCAAGATGCAGGTCCAATCCTTTTCTCTCAGGCAGCCGGACAACAGAGTATCAATCCCTGTAGAGCTGCACAGCAGTCTTTTTGAGCCTTCCAAAGGCCCAGAGGTGTACCGAAGAGTAGGGTCTGAGGGTCTATTATTTATACCTGATGCCCACTTTGAAGTAAGAGAAGATTCTGAAGGGTTCCACGCTCAGATGTGTTTAGAATTTCCTGCCTCCCTGCCCTGACCCCAACTTGCCTGGGGTCGCAAAAGACTAGTGTCAAAACCCTTTGTAAGTGTGCTAGGCAAAGCCTTTGTGATGTGCAAGAGTGGTAGGTGACAATCAAGTCAGAGATGGCCCATCCTGCCAACACCTATTCCCTCTTTGTCTCACTGTCTGGGAGCAACACACAAAAAACAACTGCTAGCTACACCAAGTCATGTGATCAAGGATACAGGTTGCAGACAGCAAATGGTTGGGACAAGTAAAGGGCAACTTTCTAAATGAAGCATTTTCAAAATTGGGACTTGAAATCCAACTTTACCATTAAAGAAGGTTTTGACTTGCATGTATTAACATGCATTGGAAATGCAATAGGTCTCGCCTTTGTTTAAGTTAAAGCCATTTGCTTCGCTAATGGTATTGTATTTTAGCTATGTCTTATTGAGTGTCTGTATGTGATATGTTGTGCCTTTATGTTGTTCGAATTGTAATTGTTATGTGTGTAGTAGTTTAGAGGATAGCGTTAGGAAGATGGAAAGGAGTCTCAATGGAAGAAACAGGAGTTGTCAATAAAATGCACAAACAGCAGCTGCTCTTCACACAGTTGTGCTGGTGCATTTATTGGCAGCACTGGCAGGGGCAATAGGTGGTGCAATCTGCAGAGGCCTCCTCACGAGGGCCCTGACACTTATTGTTTTTACAAATTAAGCACTGTGCACGCTGCGTGCCCGCGCCTACTCTATACAGAGTGTCAGGGCCGGACTGGCCGTAGCGGGCACCGGGCAATCCCCCGGTGCGCCGCACGGGTGGGAGGCGGTTTTGTGCTCCTGGGGGCCGTTTTTGTTACAGGGCCGTTTTTGAAGCATAGCTGCAAAATCGACCCTGTAACAAAATTGGCCGAAAACCGGCCCCTGCGAAGAGCTCAGCGGCACCCCCAACCCCTGGGGAGGGGGGGAGGGGGGGGACTTTGCTGGGGCCAGATTTGGTTCCCAGTCCGGCCCTGCAGAGTGTGTGTTCTACCTACATCTTTACATAGTGTGTGCACCCGTCGCGTTCCTCATGTTTACAACTATACACATAATGTTTAGCATACGTACATCTGTCTGTGCAGAACAGGTGCCTACTGCCTCTGTCTGTACAAAATGTGCAACCTGTCTACCTGCCTCTGTACACATGGTCTGCATCATTCTTGAGCCTGTACGCGCCACGTGCACCCTGTTTACATCTGTAGGTGCCTACTCATCATGCATACCAGCGACACCCACCTCTGAATATATTGTGTGCGTTCCCACACCCTCGGATGTACGCATCTCCTTCCACACACACACACAAAACACGCACACGTGATTTAGCAGGCTACCGCCGCGTGTGTGCAGAAATCCGTTCAGGTAATTTGACCTCAAACGAGGCTGCTGAACCTATGGCTGAGCTGCTGCGCCTGTAATCCGGCCCCTCGCTCTCAGAGGGTGAATGCCTCGGGCCTTCCATGCTCCCTGTGGTGTGCACAGTTTTCAGGAGCGGGGCTGCCCGTCCCTGGGAGGGTCATGCTGAAGAGGCGGCCAATGTGTGTCGAAGGAAGAGGGCGGGGCGGAAAGGGGTACATGTGCTGAGGGGCTCTTAAGACTGAAATACGTGCTTTCCTCTAAAGACGGGGGAGGGGGGTTCACACTAAACAGGGCTTACCTTAAACAGGAGTGCCGCATAACTGCCTGCATGCCTCTCCACCCCCACAGCTGTAGGGGAGTGCGCTTCCCTCTGACACAGCTGTTCGCATATACAGGGTTCACAAAGTTCAAACTTCGAGATTTGAGGAGAAATAGAGGGAAGCGGACACCACGGATTTACGCTCCTGGGAGCCGATCTGCAGAATAAAGAACTGGCGTTCAAGATCTCAGCACATTACTAAATCACGGCGCTTACTTCCTCCCTCCCTCCCCCTGCGCTGCTGTGGCTGCGATGCCCCTACTACACCTGAAGGCTGAGCCGCGAAGGGGCTCAATGAGGATGGGGCGAAATGCCACTCGCTGAGAGCCCGTCTCTTGCCGCCCGAGCCCGGGGCAGATCACACAGGGTGAATGAGAGCACCCAGCTTCCTGCGAGTTTTAAATTGTCCTGACGCGCACCTCTCCTGCAGCACCTTGACACCTCCCTGATCTTAAGTTTCTGCACATACTCTCTGATTTCAAACTGTATATATATCCCGCATTTAACGCTACTCTCTCTTCTGCAAATCATGCTTAATGTATCCATCCCAAAATTCAGATAAAACGGCTTCTTACACCACAACGCGAGTCAGCTAGTCACTGGAGTAAAGCTGGCATTTTAACGGGGTTTATACTATACACATGCAGTCACTGGGTAAATACTGATATTTAAAGTGGTCTTATAGACACACTTTCTCTGTAGTAAAAACTGGTATTTTAAAGGGTTTGACACAAATACAGCCACTTGAGCAAATAAGGATGGATTTTAAACATGCACCTTCACTGGAGTAAAAACAGATATTTACTTTAAATAAACAAGCGCGGATACGGGCTTCATAACGCCTTCCTCTGTACATGCAGCGGGCACTGCAGCTGGGTAGAAAAAAAGCTGTTCTCATTGGCAAAGCCGAAAAAAAACAAGCGCGGTGAACGCAAATCGCGCAGCTAAATAATTAAATAAACAAGGGCAGATACGGTCTTCAAAACACCTTCCTCTGTACATGCAGCGGGCACTGCAGCTGGCTCGAAAAACAGCAAATCGCGCAGCTAAATAATTAAATAAACAAGCGCGGTCCTCGTTCAGTAACAAAAAAAAAGTGGTTACCAACTTAAACAAGCCGCATGCGTGTTCTTGACTTCTCTCTTGTAATTATCAAAGACCCCCTGAACTCTAAGTGGTTCAATTCCTAGGACAGGGAAAAAAATGTGTGATAAACATTTCCTAGACAACTAAAGATATTATAGACAACAATGTGTGGAGGGCTCTACAGAGACAGTAAAACAGAAGGTCTAAAAAACTATGTATTTTATTCATTATTCTTTACATTCATATGATTGAAAAAAAATGTTTTGTTCAAAAAGCAACACAACACTATAATAAGTCCGTAACAATCTATACATGTCATGTGGTCAATTTTATAAAACAATACATTTCAATTGCTTTTTGAACAAAAAACAATTTTACAATAATATGAATGTAAAGAATAATGAATAAAATACATATAGTTTTTTAGACCTTCTGTTTTACTGTCTCTGTAGAGCCCTCCACACATTGTTGTCTATAATATCTTTAGTTGCCTAGGAAATGTTTATCACACATGTTCTTGACTTCTCTGCGTACAGATCGGCACAAGCCCCAAGCGTATAGGAATAATTTATATGAGGTAAACGCAACACAATAGTTACGCCAAACCCACATACCAGTTATTGTTAAAAAGAAAACATTATTTGTGAAACGTAACCCAATAGTAGACGCACAGCCCACAAGCAAGTAATGGTAAAAAAAAAAGTGCTGACCGTAATTATAAAACCCACCGTGTCACGTCGCCAGTAAGAGATCCAGTCCAGGTGGGCAGGGCCAAAAGAGGACAGGGTGGTAACCAGGCGGGACTAAAAAGCCTCCGTTACAATCAGAACACACCGTTTAGCATAATCAGTGAAGCAAAATGACGCACACCAATAGAAATTACGGGCGGAGACGAAACTCGGCTTCTAAAAGTATAATGATTCCAAGAAGCCCTCGCAGAGCGAGCAGCGCATGCGCGCTACATCGCCAGGCGAGAACTAAAAAGGAAAGTTTGGGTCAAGCAAAATGTTTATTTTGCCAGGTCAAAATGGCGGTTTAAAAGTGCTAATACAGGCTGCAATGGCATGCCTGAGACATGTTTAAAAGAGCTACTAATTGAGTGGCATAATCAGTGCTGCAGGCCCACCATTAGTATTTAATATACAGAACCTGGCTACATGTAGTACCACTGAACGAAAGGCTAACAAATAAATCAAATGTGCCAATTGGGTGTACGTCAATGTCACCTTGTTGAAAGAAGAAAGCACTTTATCACTGGTTAGCAGTGGTAAAAGTGTGCAGATTACTATGGCCAACAAAAAAGAGAGCAGCAAAAATGGAGGCCTGAGGCAAAAAGTTTGGCAGAAGACCATCCTAAGGTTGGCAGATCTAACATTCCTAATTTCCCAGATCATTTGGCATTCGTCACCTCTACCCAAGTGCTCTTACAGTCATCTTTCCTGTAGTCAATAATTTTCCTGGAGTGTTTTTTCTCTTGTCTGATTATTTTACTTACATCCTCGGTGTGGATATACAACTTAGGGGTAGGCTTTTCTTTTGTTGCCTGCATTCACAACGAACCACTTCTTTCATGATCTCTTCTGCACAGGCTCTTTAACTCGGTCTCTTTCTGTGTATTTTTCTCCTATGTAGTGTGCATGCTTCTGCTGTGTGTGCCAATTCCAAGATTTGTTAAGTGGGGTCTTCAATCACTAATTTCTTGAGTGAAGCAGTGCATTTTAGCTGTGGAGTAGCTATTGTTTCCTGAGTTCAGTTTCCATCAACTATTTGGTTGTCTTTCTGTTGAGGATCTTATTATTTGGGTCCCTTTTTTCCATCCCCCACAGACCTTCATCACTCAAAAAAGAAATATCTACCTCATATACTTTTCTTTAGTGAGTACGGCTTACTTCAGGGTAGAGATATCGCCACTCATGCAGCCCTTTGATCTACGTTTTCTTCAGGACCAGTACTTATGCAGCCAAATCTCCAACAGGAAAAGGGTTTTATGTATAATCCTAGTACTTCAAAATTGAATACTTTGCTATGTCCAAAACTAGGATTCCTGAATTTCATTTCTTTTACTTTAAAAACATTACATTGCACCTTTGAGAAACCCAGAAATTATCATATCATGTCTTGTACTGGCAATGTATTCTGTTTTCTTTTGCAGCTTCCAAGTAAAGGATCCCTCAACAATAGGCTCCGTCGTGCCTTTTTCACCTGTCAATATTTATTGTCAGATTTGTGAGACTTTCAAGGAACAACATCCTTTAAAATGCATTTATGGTTTTACAATCAATTTTTCACTCAGAGTAACCGGATACCGTACATGAACAGAGAGGATCTTTTCTACCTGAACATTTATGCTCTTTTTGGCATGTGCATGCTCCACGACAGTGAAGGATTCCTCCTAAGAGAAAAACAAGCAATCTGATTGAAAATGCAGAAAATTAGAGAAAGAAGCATAAAGGGAGTGTGTCCTCTATAGAGGGTAATTCCAATAGCATGTGATTTACCTTTACCTCATCTGTTTCTGCCCCTTGGTACAAGAAGCTGATATTTAGTTAATTTAGACCTGTCGCTTTCCCCGGTTCTTATTCACTGACAAAACGTTTCTTCGCCGCCTTCTTCTTCTTCGTTCCGGCTATTGTCAAGATCCACTAAGATTTTCGACACGCAAATCTGTTTGATCTACAGTTAAGACACTTGCAGCAAACAGTAGGATAAATGGCTGACAATTTTGTGGACAAGAGAGGGGCTGAGAAATCTTTCCAAGTCAATAACGAATTTGTCTAAGAAAGTAGGTGGCATGGCAGTCGATGATGAAGTGGGTGATGGAATAGTAGATAGTATAGAGGTCAAGAAAATGAAAAAAATGGGTGTAGACAACATAAGACTGCTAAAAGATAACCTCATGGAGAAGGAATTATCAGTGAAGATGTCACATAACATAATTTTGCCACCAATAAGAGTGTAAAAGGACACGTCAGTGACTCAGTCAAAATATAGAAGCTATAATGGGGCAGTCACAAATGGTATAGAGGACAACAGAGGCTTCTTTTCCCCTTCTGCCCTCAGAGAACCTATTTTGCAAATATTTTCCCTTTTTGGCGTTCCCCTCCCATGGATGAGCACTGCACACCAACTCTGCCTTAATTAGATCATCGGAATGGGAAACATCAACTTTCTCTCACTACTCGTAAGTGTTTTTACAAAAAAGATTTAATAGGTGTAGCAGTTTTGTTGAAAAAGCTCTGGACATGTGCTTCAACAGTTAAAATCTCAGGCCAACAGAATTTAAAGAGGGAGTTACTGGATTCCAAAAGGGGCTCCAACATGAGTAACTTGAGAAGTTCTTAGTGATTGGAAGAACACTCCCTGGGGTCTGCATTCCCGAAACAAGCAACAATTCCTTTTTACAGCCGTGAGTTGAAGGACAAGCCTACAGAATAAATACTTTCCCAAGATATGTTAAAAAAGTCTCATATGTATGTTGACACTTGTAAATAGTTTTCGTGAGAGCAGAGCTCTAAAGAAGTCCCCTTTCACTTGATATTCAGAAGAAAATGTGAGCTATGAAAATCTCATGGAAGGGACTAGGCTACACAAAGTGCAATTTGCTGTTTCATATCATTATTGTTCGTTTAACATTTACTACTGATGCACAATGGAATACTTCAAGCATATGAAAGATCAGATTACAATACTGGAAAAACGTCTGGGGAAATGGAGGCCAGGCATGACCTGAAAATCAATCAAATTAAATCGAATGTGGGTGAAAGACGTTGCGACAATTTACAGGAAGAGTGTGTGGAACAGGAAGAGAGAATAAAAGCGAGAGCACACATGTATAGATCGAGACAAGTTTGATTATCCAGATCAAAACTCTCAATGAATCCTGGCCAGCAAAATAGGTCATCTTTCAAACCTGAAGCATGCAACAATATAATAAGCAGTGTAGGAGATCATGCAGCAGTAAAGAACAGAACATACATGGTTAAGCCTTCACCCCACTAGGGAGACAGTTATTCAGTTGTGCTCTGCCTGGCACTGATGCTGGTGCCACAGAGAATATTTAAGTTACTGGACCAGTAATTGGTCAGACTCACCTGGGACTATCCTCCACCGGGTCTCCATCAATAACATCCCCATTGGTGGCACTTCCATTAGGCATCTCCGCTGTGCACTGTGTCTGAAAAGGCAGAAGGGAAAGAAGATCAGAAAACTTTCAAGGCATGCATGCAGAAACAATTCTCCCAATATAAGTAGGGCAAAGCTATCACACCTAAAGACATAAGCTGATGGACAGGAAGGTTGAACCATCGAACTCGATGGTAGGGCTTTCAAATAAGCAGCTAAGATCAGAATCTCAGACATATAAGGCGTATACCCAAATGAAAATCAGGCCTTATCAGGGTAAGAAGAGTCATTTAACTCATACAATACAGCAGTGAAACTGTATATATTGACAGCTTTGCTAAGAAACTCCAACAGTAAAATATTTCAAAAACATCTTACATCCTTTTCTAACACATCTTTAACTTAATGTATTTTTAAAGTTTGTAATACTAAGTTGGTGGATAATATGGACACAGTTAGGTCGTTGGAAAGAAAACTGAGTGGGTTAACTTCCCAGTGCAGATATCTGTGAACAATCTGCAGGGTCACTGACTCAAACATAGGTAAGGGGGCTAGCATAGTCTTACATTGTTTACAGGATGACAGAATGGGTACCAATGAATTGGTTCACACAAACACATATTGTACATAGCTCTCTAAAACGACACGACTGGAGCAGCAAGCACGGTAAAATCATATTGCACATTCTATTTCTGGGATGAGGGAAGACTTATTTATGGGACACGCACCTCTATGTACAAATGCTTGTACATAGTTGTACAGTTAATTTCAAACAACTATCATTCTTATTCCATAAACTCTTTCCCATTACCAACCTGTGGATATCAGAAACTGCTCCGTCAGCTGTTTTAATACAGCGCCTTAACTGCAAGAATGGCTTAACCATGAATAGGTCATTGACAGCATGCCCCATCCATAGGCCTATTACGCCATCAGCTGAATCAATGTGTGTTCTATGATCGATGACTGAGGGTGCTGTTAAGGGGCCTTTGGACTACTATAAGTAAGTCATCATAAAAGTAATTTTTATATTATCGCCTAGCTGTTTCTTGTTTTAAACCTGTGGGTAGATTTCACCACTGGGAATGAGACAGGCAACAGGAGAAAGACACCATTGGTAGTTTAAGCCAAGAGATTTCGTTGAACTTCTTGCGTACAGTTGAGATGGCTCTAGCTCATGGCGCTGGAATAATGCATGTGTATGTATATGTCTGAAAGGAACACATACCACGAGAATGTCACAGTACGCATGTCTAGGAGTAGTCATATATTCTTTCCAGTAACCCAAAGAGAAAGAAAACCAACTGCATTTATTAAATAAAAAGTGGTATCAACTATGGATGAATTTTCAGCTTTTCTTTTTTGGCGAGTATATATCGAGAGCAAACATTTCCTAATATAACAACGAGTAACAGTTGGGTTATATTCATGAAATTTATTTTTCATAATTTATAATAAATAATTACATCAAGTAATCATTTATCCTTTGTCTGTACATATTATTTTTGGGAAACAACACTTCTCATCCACTAACTGAGTAATAAGGCGTTTTCTCATTAACAAAGGGAATCTCCTATTTTCCCCCGTTATTTCTGCCTTGATGTGAATCAAAAGTATTTTTTCCTTGGAGAAGAGAAGACACTCGAGAATCTAAGCATGTATTACCTTTCATCTGGTAGGATCTATACCAGAGACTCATCCTACTAAAGGAGGCCTTTCCACAAGAGGTACGGTTGTCAGCTCACTGATCAGCTTTCAATCTCCATCAGCAGTATCCAGAGTCTGCCACTGGCACTCGAGTGGTGAGGAGGACCATTTAGCCTGAGTAGGACTGACACAAATCCCTACTGAACGGAGGCCCCACAAATGTAGTTGCTTGAGCCACTCCTCAGAGGACATCTGCATTGGTCTGGTAACTGCAGACTCTCAGTATGGTACAAATAGCAGCTTATGGTACACGCCATGTCCACACGGTGCAGGACTTGTACAGTAAACAGGCATGGAGATGTAAGATGAAAGTCAGAGAAACTCTCTCTTTGTTAATAAGCAACATTAAAAATACTTTTGGAATAAAGATGTGCAAGTATTGAGGCTCTGTCCCCACAAAACATCATGAAGGACAACGCGGATCAACCTTGTTTATTCACTTGACCAATGTCATTACCTCCACCAAGAAGGCAAAGTCCCATCGAAGAAATGTTTAAGATGCAGTAGGCCATTGGTTCCAAAGGTTTGTGCATCAGCATGGTGAGGACCAGATTGAGATTTCAGAGAGTGGCAGGGTGCAGTAACGGAGGAAACACGTGCATTCTGACTTTCAGATATCTCATTACAGCACGGTTCATCGTGGAGCAAGATTTTACACTCTATTCCGTAGAGGAACCAATAACAGCACTGTTGGTCTATAAGTATCCTGATGCACACTTGCACCAATTGGCAGAAAAATAGGTCACATCAACTGCAGAGAAGGTAAGGAGTTTGATATTCATTCCTAAACCCCAGTCACAGAACCACAGCCGTTTGCTTTTTTCCTGAGTTAGATTGAAGAATTTCTTGTAGGGTGAAGTACCTCAAGAATAACAAAGGATAGGCCTAGGCACTGAAAGGTCCACCTCTTAGCAACCAAGTGTTCAAGCTCAGTACTAGACGAGAGCAGTGGAGCACCTGTTTTCCCTCTGTGGGAATGAACTCCCTCCTCAGGGAAAGAAAGAACTGGAGCAAGTCATAATACATACCTGATGTAGTTAGGGTAGGAGATCAGTTAAAGCTTGGTCTTTCCCTGATCACATGGAGGAATCTAAAAGACGAGTCAGGGGAGGGGTAAATGAAATAGAAATGCTCCCATAGTGACAAACATCAAGTCGCCCCTGGGAAATGAGGCCTCTTTAACATCCAAGAAGCATACTGGTCATGCTAGAAGCAGATGTGGGTTGCAAAGTTATCTAGGTGTGGTAAACTACTGACATTCTGCTGGTGGATGCAGGCCACTATCTGGACCAATTTATTTGTAAATACACATGGGCCCACTCAGAGAACAAATGGCAGAGCCCTATACTGGTAGTAATTGTTCCCCACTATAAAAGTATAAGTCTTGAATGTACTGAGCAAATCTAGTCATTGCTCTGTGCAGTTGAGCTTAGCCACCATCCTCACTCTAAACTTCTATGTGGAAAGTTAGTGATTGAGATTATAAAGCTCCAAGATGGGATAGAAGGAACCACTTGGTGGTGGCAGTACAAATGCACAGCAAATCATTTTTCACCATTGAGAGGACATAAGCCCTCTTGGTGATCTGATCTGGGCCTAGCGGTGGTTAGTTAAAGGTAGTCTCATCTAACCCAACGGAAAGAGTAAATCAATGGAATTTATTGAGCTTGGCACAGGGTGGGAGAGTGAATTTGTTCTTTCCCCTCATGATTTATCACCCAACTGCCTTCTGAGGTAATAAGATGGCTCCAGCTCAGCTGTTCTGTCAAAAGACATCCCAATTTTCAGAAGTTTGGAATGTCTTTGCTGGTTAGAAACAGATGTATGTACAGTATAGATCGCACTCTGCAATTTGTGGGTGCATGTTCTAGTATCCTACTGTTGGAGGATGTCAACCATCATGGTTTCAAAGAAGATCTTTTCCCTAGACGTCTGGCTTCAGATACAAGGTGCTCACATCAAGAATACAGACAAATGGTCCTGGTTGTGAGTCCAGTGAGATCCTGGACATGGGCAACTGTACTATGCAGCCTCCTTTTCCAGGCTGGGATTGAACCAATACCTTCCTAGATTTGATCTGAAAGGAATTAGGTATAGTAGATGTACTTCTAAACCAGAATTTGAAGCGGTAACTGGCCATGGTAGTGCTGCTTATAGCAGGGAAAGAACTCTGTACTCAAAATTCATCTCCCCCTCATCTTCAGATGAGGGGGGATATGAGCCTTTTTGTCAAAGTGGAAGGATAAATGAAGTTGTGCCCTTGAGGGAAGCCACCATCACCCACTGCATTGACAGCCATACATAAAAACTGGATTGTTCCTAGGGGCTTGGTACATGGTGACTGATAACTTTCAAATAGTAGGCTCAGAAAAAGGCTCCTCCAAATGTCATGAGTCTGCTTAAGACCTTGTAGTGCTATGGTCAGTGCTGCCCCATTTGGGGATCAACTGCACCCACCAAGAAATGTGTGGCTTAATTTTCCAGTGCAGGTAGAGGTGACTATCAAAACAGGCAGTGCCCCCAAAGCCTTGACTATGACTGTGTGATAGCGTCTGGCTGGATGCAAGCCCTCAAGATCACCAATACCAGTCTCTGGGTTCTAAAAATCAACCTTTTGCAGGAGGGCGGTGTAGTTACAGCTCTAAGGAGGAATCAACCATCTCTGAAAGGCCAGCAGATTCTGTTTGGATCAAAGTTGGGCTGGTATATAGACCAGGAGTTGGGAGTTGGGAGTTTGGCTGGGAAAGGTGGTTACACCTGAGACTATGGAAAATGCACAGGGGTTACTGTAAGCCGCAACGGAGGATTGATTCTCCAGTGCAGTCCAGCTGGTGGTGACAAGGATCCCCAATCAGCAATAGGAACGGATTGCACTTAACCTCTCTGTGAAACCACCCTTCAACTCTGCACCTACTGGGAAAGAATAGTTCAACTTAACCGCGCACTAGAGTTTATGGAGTAAGCCTGGTTTCTGAAGGATCCTACGTCCACCTGGGGCTTCCAGCTTTTTCCTAGGACCTTGATATTAGGGTCTGGCTGGAAATAAGTCACCAAGATAAAAAAGACAGATTGTCTGTTGTCAGTTCTTTACACACTCCCCGGTGTTACTCCCAATGTTTGCATATGGCCGATACGGGTGATTTCAATTAGTGAGAGGGGGTGTCTTTATGGGGGTGGTTTACATAACTAACACCATCACACAGAGTTCTTGGTACTGTGATTAGTAGTGGAGACACCACGCTTCCCTCCTTACTTCTCTATTTATGAAGAAATCAATGTCTCTGTGGGGAATAGTGCACTCCTCCTCTGCAAGTTAAGCTAAGCGGTCATAAAGAGACTCTCTAATGATGGCTGCATACTGAGAGAAAGGGTGCACCAGAAACGGTTGCAAAACACAAAATGCAGAGGTCATGCAAGCCATCTGGTGCAAACAGCCAATGGTATAAAGTGCATGACTTTTAACCTAGAGTTGCAGCACAAGCCCCCCATTATGTGAAGGATGAAAAATACTTTATGTTGGACTTGGCCCTGTGCAGGGTCAACCCCAAAATATGTGTTTCACCCGCCTGCATTCTGAACCAGTTTTTGTTGGAATTAGGTCACTTTACCTCTGCTAACCAGGGTTCATGTGCGGGAGCTCTCTCCTTTAAACATGGTAAAATTGGCCTATACCCAATTGGCGTATTTAATTTACGTATAAGTCGCAGGAAAAGTGGTATTACATGTACCCAGGGCCTGTAAATTAAATGCAAATGGTGAGCCTGCAGCACTTATTGTGCCACCCCCCTAAGTAGCCCCTTAAAAAATGCCTCAGTTCTGACACTGCGGCCTGTGTGCAGTTTCAAACTGCCAAATCAACCTGGTAAAATAAACCTTTTACCTGGCCTAAACATGCATTTTAATACACGTAAGTCACTCCTAAGGTAGGCCCTAAACAGCCCCCAGGCCATGGACCTCTGTTTTTAAAAAGATGGACAAGTACTTTTAGGTTTTACATGTACTGGTAGTGGAAAACTCATAAATTCGTTTTTCACTATTTATTTGACCTACCTCTCCCATAGGATAACATTGAGTTGCCTTATCAAATCTAATAAGTGCTAACTTTTGATTGGGAGTAGGGAGAAATATCCTGTTTGGGCTCGAATTAATTGCAATTTTAAATCCACTTTAATGGTAAAGTTGGATTTTAGATGACAATTTTGGAAAATGCAGCTTTTAAAAAGTTTATTATGAAAAAAGATTATTATGAGGCAAGATGCACTCATTTCCTTCTATTTAATTTACAATTTTAGTTTGTCTCAAAATAGATGCGAGCACGCCGGGTGCCGTGAACTATCCCAGTCACGGATACTTAAAGTGAGCCAAAAAGTCACGTGCTTCTAGGATTTTCCAGCTGCTTTGGCCTATAAATTGCCCCCCATCAGGACTGCATATTGGGACCAGACAGTGAACCACTGGCCCGGTTTATAGCTGGAGAGAGCCATCCTGCCATGATAGGAGGGGCAAAGTTGTTCCCTGCCAACTTACATTTCAAAGGCCTCAGCACTCTCACAAAGTACTTGACACCAGACTTTTGTCACCCCAGACATCTTGGCAACTAGCAGGGAGGAAGGAAATTGTAGAACCAGCTGTGCATGTGGGTGGGGGTGGAAGACTCCCGAAGTTTCATCCACTTCAAAGTTGGTACTAGGTATAAATAGTGGATCATCAAACTAACTCTCCAGTACACTCCTGGACCTGCGGATGACTACAGGACTAACTTGTACTCCAGAGGACTACCTTGCTGCTTGAGGCCTGCCTGTTTTCTCAACGGACGGCTCTGTTGCTACCAGAGGACTGGCCTGCTGATTGAAGCTTGCTTGAGGACTGCCTTGCTGCTTGAAGGAGAGAGGACCATCTCCTTAAACCTAGGACTAGAAAAACTCCCTGGGGTCAGTTGGCTAATGTCCTGATCAGAGCTACAAGGAAACAAGCTCCAGCTCACTGCCCAGTTCACCTGCTGCAGCTGGCCCTTCAGTACCAGCAACTGGCCCTGCTGGAGCCCTGCTTGCTTCTGCTGGAGTGAGTTCCTGATCCCCAATAGGTGCCTTCCCCCTGGACGCTTGGATGACATCAGTTGAGCCACGCCTGTGAAATTATGAAGTTTTGAACTCTGCCCAAAGGACTTTAAAACTGTACATTTTTCAGCAGGACTAACCTGAAACCTGTCTCCAGCCCTCACTCCATCACAGTTGGCCTCAACTTGTGACTTTGTCCCTATCTAGTGTGACAATATACTCACAGTTAGTGATATCTGCTTCTTGTCACTATTTTACTTAAGCCTTTAAAACTGCATCCCTCCAGTTCTACCAATTGGATTTTTATCATTTTGGTCTCATTGTATTTGAGGGTTAAGCAAAGGTTAATTTACTGAATTTTGTGGTTCACCCAGACAAGGACTGTGGTAGTTGCTTGAGAAGGGTTTACACCCAATGTCTAACACTTTAGATCCAAAAAGGATCGAAGGAATCGGGCCTAGGAGCCTTACAAGGAGATAATGAGGATCAAGAGGGCAAGTGCCAATGCAGACCATTCAACAGGAAAAGCATACATGCTGGGATGGGGGCATGCCAAGTAGGATATACACAGTACCAGTATGCACAGCTCTTTATTGGAAGAGTTATGAAGCACTCTGCAGTCTAGGCACCAGGTGATTGAAAAACCCACAGGTTGATAATGAGAACAAGTAGGACGTAAAATCAGATCTATGAGGCCTATCAACAAACTGCATTTTTTAGTGCATTAAGTAATAATAATACAATCTTTATTCAGCATATAAAAATACCATAAAAAGGTACAATATTTTTTTAAAAGATTACAAGTACAGCATAATAGGAGGTTCAGCCAATTGAATCTACACAGCATGGCTTCAGCAGATAAAGGAGTTGAATCGGCTCTTATTTCATGTCCCTCAGTTATCTAATTCATCTTAAAACCTGAATCAGGCCTATGGCACTACATGAATTACAATTTAAAAGAATGTAAAATGTGGCAAGCAGGGATACTATGGGGTTCTGCCGCCCCATGTGGTCCTTAATCTCAATGCCGCCCTTAGAAAGTTAATAATACAGAAAAGTGCCAATTTTAACAATAACAACGCCTGTCTGACTCTAGCTTTCTAGTGCATTAAGTAGTTCTACTCACATACTACAAAACGCTATTCACAAACCTATGGACAGAGACCTAGGTCAATGCCTCTCCTATCTATTCTGTGCAGAGATCTCCACATTCGTAAGCCTATGTTTTAGCAGTAAATGTGAGAACAACAGTGGTGAGTAGCTTGTTAATGGTGCTTACTGCAAAATAGGACGGATTTACGGAAACTTAGGAAGAGTTTAGGAAGGGAGAGGCAACTATAAACACCCACCCACAAAACAGTAAGCCCATTGCTATTCACAAACGACACTTCTAAAGTTACCACAGGGGGGCGTGGCCAAGATGGCGGTTGGATAGGACGCACAATCGTGTCCCTCCGGCATCGCCATTCTATAGCCTTGCATTGTGGCCCATTCCCGGTCTTCAAGTGCAGGAAGGGCGATCCGGGTGCCGGTGAAGAGCAGCGGAGTGCCAGGGTTGAGCCCATTTGGTGGCTCTACCGATTCCACTAACCCGATTCACAAGCCAGCGGGAGAAGGGACTGGGCCGGACATGAGGCGGGAGGCCAGCGGAATCCGGAGCAGCAGAGTGGCACAAGCCTACTGCAAGCTTGCGGATAGAGGATCGCTGGGTCCTCAGTTTATCTCACCTGGCTGGCGACGAGCCTCAGGGGAGGTGATCTGGGTCCACAGCGGTCGCCATGGAAGGCAACGGTACAGCATCCGCCATCTTGCCTGTCTGCGGCGCCTATCGCTGCAAGGCGCAGTTCCTTCCTTTTGCTCCGGGAGTCCGGCCCTGGAATTTTGGCAGTGCAGCTGAACAAATGCAGCGAAGTGAACTCTGCGGGGTGGGCGATTGAAGTGCCAAGACCTGCAGGTCGTCACTTTAGGGGTGGGCGGCCATCTTAGCCCTGCTAGCGGCAGGAGTAGCTCTGGGCCCAGCAAGACCTCAGGAGGAGCAGTGAACAACGGGCGGCTTGCACACACGCTGCCCTCTACGCACTGCCAGTCCAGGAGCTACACACTGGACTGTGCCAGACCCGAGGAGCAGTGGAGGCCCAGGAAACCGGATTGGGGCAGGCGATCTGCAAATTCAGCTGACCTCTGTGAGTACTGCTGTGAGGCCTAGAGATTATGGCCTCTTAGCGTCTGATGAGTTTGCATACTACTAATTGCATCACTGGGTTACATTGTCCATCTACCATAGTGGGGTGTTCCGACAACTCACGACATTTAAAAAATGCCTAGTGTCTAAAAAAGACGACCGGAACCTTATTTCTGAGCTTCACTTTATGCTCACTGTAATTCACGTAGGGCAACGCACAAAGGCTCAAATTCGTTGGGAAGTGGAGTTGGGGAGGTCACTATCTGCTAAAGAATGGGATAATATACTCTATCGCACACAGCACACAACACGGCAGGGGCGGAATCCGCATTTACGTTTTTTTCGTACTGGTATTATACACCAACATGGATACACAGCTGGGATAAAAGCAAATCTGATCTCTGCTGAAGGGGTTGAAAGATGACAGGGACCTTAGTGCATCTGCTATGGCACTGTCCCAAATTGCAGCGATATTGGACGGGGGTCCTAGATAACATTGATGAGGCTTCTGACACATCTATACCTAGATTTCCGGCGTATACCATTCTAAGACTATCGAATCCCCTAACCTTTACTTGGCGCTCCTTGAAAGGCAGACAAATCGCATTATCCCTATTAGCAGCGCGACAAGCCATTTTAGCCCTTTGGGGAACAGCGACTATCCCAGAATTTAATGCATGGCTGCATAGGCTTTGGTTAATCCTTGCTATGAAACGATTGTCCCTTTTGGTGGACCAAAAATGGGAGTCTTATGCTGAACTATGGGCCCCTTTTCTACATCTACTATCCAAAGAACTACGCGAGATCTCATGCCCTAAATACCTCCAAATTCTTAAACTGTTGCCACAGGGCACCCCTTAAGTACTACTATAACAGTTATTAGGGGGAGTAGTCATAGACGCTTCGTGACTCTGTGGCGGAGGGTTCAACGGGATGGGCAGACTGGTGCGGAATGTGGGTGGGGAGAGGACAGGTTACTTCATAAGTGTTCTTCTTTTATTTTTAACTTCTAGTTGTAAAAATAAGGAGTCTATGCTTGTTTTGACTTGACACACCTATTCAGACACTGCCGGCCCCAGGGTTGTAGGCATACAGCTGAGTAATTCTTCAAGACGTACGCTATGCCGGCCTATGGAAGTACTTAAGTAAACACAGAGAATCCAACAAGAAAATTGGAAGGGAAGAGAGTGATCAACAAATGTTGAAGCACTCAGTGTTTTGTAAAATACCCCTCACACACCAAAAGGCCCCTTGGTGTCATGCTTCATCATCGGGGTCTTCGCACCCCTCTATCGGGATGCGGCGTGCTACGACCAACGACTACGCGGGAGCACTAATAGTAATGACTATGTGTGGTGTTAGGTGTGTGGGGTGTATTATTTATAAGTGAGTGGTGGGATGTGGTGAAAAAAGGTTAAAAAGTACCTGGCGCATGAGTTTGAAAGAATTTTTTTTATTCTGAACTCTGGCTGGTACTATTAAAAGAAGTGCAGTGTGAGGTCAGATCTGTTATATTAGGGAACAGGACCCTCTGGTGTGCGTTGTCGACATGTTTCGGAGTCAAGCTCCTTCTTCAGGACCCCGGGCACGACCTCCCCACCTTACTCACGGATTTTTAATAAAAAAGTGTATTTATACAGAAAAGTGACAATAAATAGGCTAAGTGTGCCTACAGCGGTCTGCTACAAGTACAATGACTTTTGAAGCTTGCTTGTGGGCTTCATGAGCAAAATGGGACGTCTGGGGTGTTGCTTTTATTGCAATACTGACAGGACGCTCTGGACACTGTCTACCTACCGGAGCAGCGTGTGGGGCAGTGTCCAGAGCGTCCTGTCAGTATTGCAATAAAAGCAACACCCCAGACGTCCCATTTTGCTCATGAAGCCCACAATCAAGCTTCAAAAGTCATTGTACTTGTAGCAGACCGCTGTAGGCACACTTAGCCTATTTATTGTCACTTTTCTGTATAAATACACTTTTTTATTAAAAATACGTGAGTAAGGTGGGGAGGTCGTGCCCCCGTCCTGAAGAAGGAGCTTGACTCCGAAACATGTCGACAACGCACACCAGAGGTCCTGTTCCCTAATATAACAGATCTGACCTCACACTGCACTTCTTTTAATAGTACCAGCCAGAGTTCAGAATAAAAAAAAATTCTTTCAAACTCATGCGCCAGGTACTTTTTAACCTTTTTTCACCACATCCCACCACTCACTTATAAATAATACACCCCACACACCTAACACCACACATAGTCATTACTATTAGTGCTCCCGCGTAGTCGTTGGTCGTAGCACGCCGCATCCCGATAGAGGGGTGCGAAGACCCCGATGATGAAGCATGACACCAAGGGGCCTTTTGATGTGTGAGGGGTATTTTACAAAACACTGAGTGCTTCAACATTTGTTGATCACTCTCTTCCCTTCCAATTTTCTTGTTGGATTCTCTGTGTTTACTTAAGTACCCTAGTGGAGCAAGAATCCAGTCTTTCGCTCTACCTCCCTCTCTTGTTTTTCACTCGGCCTATGGAAGTAGGCATGAAGATGTGTTTTTTTTATTATGACTCTTTAGGATACTAATATAAAGATTGGTTCCATAAAGTTACCACAGACCTAAAAGTGATAAAATAGCAGCAAATCTACTCCCCCAGTCCAGCCTTCGACTATGTCAAGAACCACACATGGGTGCTCAGAGGTACTTTAACACACTGCCACAGAAAATGGAGACAGAAAGTTCAAATAACAGACACAAAATGATGTGAAAAATAATATATCCACTTAAAACACGTATATATATTTTTAATGTTCATTTTTGTATATAATTGGGAGAACATTGTATTATTTTAATTTGTATTAATGCACTTATCTGGTCTTATACGGTGAATCCTATGGTTTCCAGTCTGGGAGAAGCTAACGTGGTTGAGAGATAACAGGAATGTCACACAGATAGACTGGCTTAGTCATGATGGTGCCTTACAAGGTATAAACATGTCATGAGATGGTCCTAATAGGGTCCATAATGTATAGTGAATGCTATGTGAGTTGTCTATAACCAGTGCGGTCTTTAACGTACTCTTGTTTGGGTCTCCATAACGTATAACTTAGTATATGAGATGGGAAATGTGTCTCAGTTGGGGGTGGTGGGGAGGAAATTACAGGAAGTTTGTTTAATAAAGACATATTTAAAACATGATTATAGTCCACTCCTGAGCTAGATTATGGTCCACTCCTGAGCTAGCCAACTATAGGCAGGAATTGCAGGAAATTCTTGCTCTTCCTGCTATAGAGAACATCCCGTGGTTTAAATATCTAAAAACTGAGTTTGCTCGGCTGGGCCGTCCGACCCTGTGGAGTGATCCTGAAGTTGCCTGTCAGGGATTGTCCCGCAAACCTCTGGTGGCAACTTTTTATGCATGTAACCTTGCATCCCACACACAGGGTATACGCCCAGATTCTTTGGCTAACACTTTTCTTAGGGTGAAAGACTTTTATAAGTTTGAGTCAGTTTTTGATGACATCTTTCCGAATCTGGCCAGGAAATTATATCTGCAATGGCGGTACAGTACCCTCCCGCTAAGAGCATTTACCAGCAAATGGAAGCAGCATTCCCTGGAAAATTGCCCTGGCTGCAATTGTAGGCTTGAAGATGAACTGCATTTAGTCTTCTTTTGCCCTCCCTACATTGCGGCTAGACGGTTCTGGATAATTCCTTTATGTAAAAATCTAGGGTTTGCCAAATGCTCTGAGGCCTTTAGAATTCTTAAAACTGACCTTTCAAAAGTAACTGTTTTTGCAATGGCCAAATTTCTCGAAGCAGCATGGCACAAGAGATTGCTTCTAATTCCTAGGGTACTTCATCCCCGATTCAGTTCACGTATTAGTTAGTGTATACATTTCTTGTATTAGGTTATTTTATGTAAGATTTTAGCTATATTGTTAAATCGCCCTCATCTATTAATTTGTAATATTATAGACTGTTTTAATTAATCAGTAGTGGTTTATTTGATTGTTTTTATAGTACAGGTTGAGGAGTATTGGGGCATTCTCTCCTTTTATCCATGTGCTATCCCGCTATTGATGTAACACTGATGTCTGATATTTGTCTGTCTAATTTTATGCATATCTTTTATGGCAAATCGCCGAAATAAAGATTAACAAAACGAAAACAAAAAACGTTTTTTTAAAATGTAATACATATTAAATAAATATAAATACTGTGGATGAGATTATTTGTTTAACTGTTCTTTTAACAAATATTTGGTATTAAATGTTTTAATTATTTAATACACTTCATTTAATGTATTAATGTCATGTTACATTTTATTTTAATAGCTCACAATATTTTCTTTATAATGTCTCAGCAATACAACTCAGTCACTGTAGTGGAGATTTCAACCTGCAAGTGTAAAGGTATTCGTTGTAATTTTACACTCTTAAATCATGTTGTAGGAGCATCCAAGAGGGGGTGGAGACATGCAAGCCCAGCGGCGGTGGCTCCGCCATGTCAGAGGAATGTCAACCCCACCCCCCAAAACCGCAGGAAAGGAAAATTAAAACGATAATGAACACTTGCTTTATTTTTCCTTTCCTGACGACTGCAGAGTATTGGGGGCAGGACCTGGGAGGGACAGGCACTGAGGGGAGTGGTAGTGTACTCCCATCATTGCGCATGACTGTTTGGCTGGCCAAACAGTCATGTGTAGTGAAAGCTCTCTCCAACCCCGCAACACAGGTGTGTTAGAGAGAGCAGACACAGACTCAGTATCTGTCCTGGTGCGCAAATCGAGGGCACACAGGCCAATACTGAAGCTGCTCTCGTACGTGATAGCCGCTTCAGGATTGGCCGCAAGGCATTCTGGGAGCCTGTGCGTTCCTGCAGTGAAGAGGAGCTGAAGAGGAGGATGGCTGAAGAGTAGAAGAGTGCGACGGGGACATCTGCTGGTATGTTTTTTCCCCCCACCCGAGACCCTTATACGCCCCCTCCCCCCGCCATCGTTAAGCACACCGGACGGTTCTGTGCAAGTCTACACAAAGGGATCCATTTATAAATTGGCAGACAGGTCACTCAGTCACAAACGTGAAGGATATCTTGTTCGCCTTATTGCAAGTTACACTGGACATAATGCACCTCTATTAAGGTGGGCAGGATATCCGTCATGTTTGTGACGGGATAGCCCGCCCGCTAAACTCCAAATCGGGCCCTTGGGTGCAATCCTACATTCGGAAATGCTGAATTGCAGAAAAGTGTACATGTACACCTAGGTGCAGTGGTAGATTTACACACAAGTCCATCTATACATGTAAGGAATATGCTACTTACCAGTATGCATCTGTTCTTGGCATGTAGAGCTGCAGAGTTGTACACTTAGCAATAGATCGCCACCTGGTGTTGGGCTCGGATGATTGCAGGTTGTTGTCTTCTTGGAAGAAGTCTTTGTAGTCACGAGATAGGTTACTGCGCATGGTCATCGACTTCCTCCTCAGATTGTTTTTCGCCATGATGGGAAATGATGGAGTTAGTAGAAGTAAAGAGAAAGGATGTCCATGCGTGTGCATCTAAGTAAGTTATGTACTGGAACGGATACAAGTCCCGGGGAGGCGGGAGGGCGTGTACAACTCTGCAGCTCTACATGCCAAGAACAGATGCATACTGGTAAGTAGCATACTCCGTTCAAGGCATATGAGCTGCAGATTGTACACTTAGCAACGATTCTGCAGCAGTGTCTCCCCTAGCGGTGGTCGCTTGTATCCGTTGCTGCACACTGAAATAGTGTTTTAAGGACAGCTTGGCCTACTGCAGCTTGCCGCTTGGCTTGCACGTCAACACAATAGTGTTTAGTGAAGGTGTGTATGGTAGACCATGTTGCTGCCTTGCATATGTCCTCTAGTGGTATGTTTCCTAAGAAAGCCATAGAGGCTCCTAGTTTGCGAGTGGAGTGCGCTCTAGGAGGAACTGTTAGTGTACGTTTAGCTTTTTGATAGCATATTTGAATACACTTTACAATCCATCTGGCAATTCCTCCTTTAGAGATGGGATTGCCTTTGTGTGGGGAAGAGAAAGATACAAATAGTTGTTTTGTCTTTCTGAAGGACTTAGTCCTGTCTGTGTAGTATAAAAGAGCTCTTCTAACATCTAAGGTGTGTAAAGCCCTTGCGGCAACAGAGTCTGGTTTTTGAAAAAACACTGGTAACTCTACTGATTGGTTAAGGTGAAAAGGAGTAATCACTTTTGGCAGGAATTTAGGATTAGGTCTAAGAACCACTTTGTTAGGGTGTATCTGAAAAAATGGTTTTCTATTGTGAATGCTTGTATTTCACAAACTCTTCTGAGAGAGGTGATGGCAACAAGGAAGGCAGTTTTCCATGTTAGGAATTGCAGTTCACACTTGTGTAAAGGCTCAAAAGGGGGGCCCATAAGCCTTGTAAGGACCACGTTTAGGTTCCATACTGGTGCAGGTGGTAACCTCGGTGGGATTATTCGTTTCAATCCTTCCATAAATGCTTTTATTGCAGGTACTCTAAAGAGAGATAGATGCTGTCTATTTTGTAAATAGGCTGCAATTGCTGCTAGATGCAGTTGTATGGAAGAATAAGCCAAGTTGGACCTTTGCAGGTGTAGAAGGTAGCAAATAATATTTTGGATGGAAACATCCAATGGGTCAATGTGATTGTTGTTACAGTATATTGCAAATCTTTTCCACTTAGCAGCATAGCATGCTCTAGTGGTGGGTCTTCTAGCTTCTTTAATTATATTCATACAGTCTGGTGGAAAGTTTAAGCAGCCAAACTCTAAGACCTCAGGAGCCAGATCGCCAAATTCAGTTGGCTTGGTTCTGGGTGCCTTATTTCTCCATGGTTCTGTGTTAACAGGGATGGCGTGAGCTGTAATTTCTGATGTGGAACCAGTGAGAGATCTAGTAGCGTGGTGAACCATGGCTGTCGTGCCCATGTGGGGGCCACTAGTATTAATTTGAGAGACTGTTGTCTGAGCGCGCGTACTATTAGTGGAATGAGTGGGAGAGGCGGAAAAGTGTACGCAAATCTGCCTGACCAGTTCATCCATATTCCATTCCCCTTCGACCGTGGGTGTGGAAACCTGGCGGCGAAGGTTGGGCATTTTGCGTTTATCGTGGGTGGCAAACAGATCTATTTGTGGCTGCCCCCACCTTTGGAAAAAAAGGTTGGAGAACCTGTGGGTGCAACTCCCATTCGTGAATCTGTTGTGACTGACGACTCAACAGATCTGCTAGCTGATTGTGAATTCCTGGGAGGTGTTCTACAGTCAGGTGTATGTTTTGAGGGATGGCCCATCTCCAAATGTTCTGTGCAAGCTGGGACAGTTGCAGAGAGTGTGTCCCCCCCTGTTTTTGTATATAATACATAGCTGTCATATTGTCCGTCCGGATTAGAACAGCTTTGTTTTGTACTTGAAAAGTTTTGAGTGCTAGGGAAATCGCTAGCAACTCCAAATAATTGATGTGGAACAGTTTTTGTTGGCTGTTCCATTGGCCTTGAGTGGTATAGTGTAGGAGATGGGCTCCCCATCCTGTGAGGGACGCATCTGTTGTGAGCACTATTTGTGGAACAGGTTCTAGGAACGGCCGTCCCTTTGTCAAGTTTTTGGTGTTCCACCATTGCAGAGAGCTATATGTACGGCTGTCTACCAACACCAGGTCTGTGAGCTGACCTTGAGCCTGATTCCACTGTTGTGCTAGACATTCCTGTAGTGGGCGCATTTGCAGTCTTGCGTGAGGAACTATGAAGATGCAAGACGCCATCATGCCTATTAGTTTCATGAAACACTCTGGCTTGAAGAGAGTGCTGGCATTGAAAAAGGGAGACTAAGCTCTGAATGCTTTGAATCCTGGCTTGACTGGGATAGGCTAGAGCTGCCGATGTGTCTATGGTAGCTCCTAGATATTGGTGAACGTGCGAAGGCTCTAGGTGCGACTTGGTGTAGTTTATTGAAAACCCTAAGTCGTGTAATGTTTGTATTGTATGTTTTGTGTGTTGTACACACTGGTTGAACGATCTTGCTTTTATGAGCTAGTCGCCGAGGTAAGGGAGGACATGTATTTGTTGTCTTCTGAGATGTGCTGCTACTACTGCTAAGCACTTTGTAAACACTCGTGGTGCTGTTGTGACCCCGAATGGAAGGACTTTGAACTGATAGTGTTGTCCTCGTATGACAAATCTTAGATACTTCCTGTGCGCAGGATGAATAGGAACATGAAAATAGGCGTCCTTTGGGTCTAGTGTTGTAAGAAAGTCTCCCTGTTGTAGTAATGGGAGTACTTGTTGTAAAGTGATCATGTGAAAATGATCTGATTGAATGTAGTGATTTAGGGGCCTGAGGTCGAGGATCGGTCTTAATGTCTCGTCCTTTTTGGGTATTAGGAAATACAGGGAGTAGACTCCTGTTCCTTGTTCCTGTAAGGGGACCTTTTGAATAGCATCTTTTTGTAGAAGTGCTAGAACTTCCTGTTGAAGCAGAGTTATGTGTTCTGTGGACATTGGACGCTGCCTGGGTGGTATGTTTGGGGGGGTTGCTGTGAGTTCTAGGCAGTAACCATGTTGGATAATTTGTCTTACCCACCTGTCTGTTGTGATGGAATTCCAGACAGAAAGGAACGGTGATAGTCTGCCCCCCACAGGAGTGGAATGCTGTAGGGGAGGCAGAGGGAAGTCATTGTTTGGGGGTGGAAGAGGAGCGGTTGTTGTTATTACCTCTTCCCTTATTGTTGTTGCCTCTGTACCCTCAACTAAAGTAACCCTTATTAGAGGGGGTTTGTGTATGTGTTTTAAAAGCTGATGTGTTATCTGCGCCGGTCTGCTTGGAGCCTCCTCTATAAGAGGAGCGACTAAAAGAACTTCTAGTCTGGGTGGATTGTAATGCACCCATAGACTTAGCAGTGTCTGTGTCCTTCTTCATCTTCTCTAGTGCATTATCTACTTTTGGCCCGAACAACTGGTTCTGATTGAAGGGCTGGTTGAGGATGGTAGTTTGTACCTCTGGTTTGAAACAGGAAATGCGTAACCATGCATGACGTCTGAGGATAACACTAGTGTTAACTGCCCTGGATGCTCCATCAGCTACATCTAGTGCGCATTTAATTGAGGAATTAGATATTAATTTGCCTTCCTGTAAGAGCTCTGCTGTCTGATCTTTGTATTGATCTGGTAGGTGTTCCATTAATTTTTCTAGTTGGTCGTAGTGAGCCCTGTTGTAGCGTGAGAGTAAGGCTTGTGTGTTTGCTATGCGCCATGTTTGTTGCCTGCGCAGCAATCCTTTTCCCTGACGCATGAATGATTTCATGGCAAGACCGGAGGCTAGCATTATGCATAACCTTTTATTCCACCACTCCTTGCAGCACTTAGAAGTATTACATCATCAAAAAACAAACTTCTAGAACATAGAATGTTCAAACACAATATAACTCAGAACACAGCAGCCATCTTCCTCTTTTATTTTGCTGCTCCTTGCAGATTAGTACTCTTGTGATTTACTCAGAATTATATAATTTATGAAAGTTTGAGTGAATTAAGTTTGGATGATTTGATGATTTTAAATGATGAGGAGAGCGAGTTTTTAATTGATTGGGGTTTGGGAGTGAGGTGTTTAATGCACTTTTCATGTTTTGAGTATGTTTGTTCGTTGATAACCCAATTTTCGGGTTTGGTGTGGTTGTTATGAGTTGCGTTTTATTGTTTGCTGTTTTGGATCCAAAAGCGTTCGGGATTTAATTTTAGAAGAAGAAAGTAAGAGAAACGTTATTTTTAAACGAGCTCGCAAGGCTACTTACTCGACTCGCGCTGGCTCGAGGATTATCGTGTCAGAGTCCGCGAGGCGGGGGAGACGCTGCGAGCAGCGAAGGTCTTTCTTGTTTGATATGATGATGGTGGTCGCGTCATCGCGTATGCGTGCGTTATGACGTTTTGGCGGCCATCTTGAATGAGGACTAGAGTGCGTTAGTGCGCTTTTTGTGACGCAATCGTATCGTCAGTTGAAACTGTCATTTGAGGTGAAGTTTTGGTTTTAGTAGGATCGCGGAACGGAGGTTTTAAGTGGAATTTACTTGATTTGTTGGTTTAGAGTGAAATTATGGAGGTAAATGTGGAGGCACAAGGAGAAGGGTCAGGGGAGCCTGATTTGAGAAGGATGGTTCAGGAGGAGATTAAAAATTAGATGAAAGATGTTTTAAAAAGTGTTTTGAAAAGGAAAAGGAGATTTAACAATGATGAGGAGGAGGAGGAATTTTGGTCAGTTAATGAAGATGAGAGTAGTGAGGTTGTGAAAAAAGGGAAAAAAGCAAAGAAGCTTAAAAATATTGATGTAAGGTTTATTAAAGGATCTGGTGGTTCAAGCGCCACAAGAGATGGAGGTGACCAGAGCGGCACAAAAGAGGGTGTCCCTTGCGGCACGAAAGAAAATGAGGAAACTTCTGAAGAGATTTCAGATGAAAGTGAGAGTGTTGAGGATGAGTTCATTCTTGAAAATTATGATGACGATGGATGGGACATGGACAGTGATACAAATGAAAAAGAAAGGAAGGAGAAGGGCTTAGTGATAGATCCTCAGGGTGAGGAGATGTTTAGTCCGGATCTGATTAGACATCCCAGAAGTGGTGATTGATGGCCTCTGCCACATGTTGCAGAGTTCATAAAACTATGGATTCGCAGGCCATTGGAGAAAGAGGCAAGGGCAGTCATGAAGGCTGAGTGTTCTAGGCCTGTGTTAGATGGAAAGGCTTGTTTAACTCCTGATTTGGATCCTGATCTTATAAGTTTTTTATTTAAGATGGGTCGTGATCCTAGGAAAGGAATTGAGAAGGCTCTGAAACAGTGTGAAGACAGGTTGTTGGACATACTAGGGCCATTAGCAAGAATTATTGATATGGCAGAGGAGGCAAATATGAAGAAGGTTGCGGTAGATTTAGATCTTTTGAGAGGATGGTCTCAAAGGGCGGTTTGCTTATTGGGAAATGCAAACGCGGCATTGATTTCTGAAAGAAGAAAAGGAGTTCTTATGAGGATTAGTCCAAAGTTGGCAGATTTTTCAAAGAAAGAGCCCTCGGATGACCCAAAAGGGTTTCGGTTTGGTGAAGGGTTAGTTAAAGGAGTTGGCAAATATGTTGCTACTTTTACAAGTTTGGACAAGGCTCAATCCAGTCTAAAAAGAGTCTTCAACAGAGGTGTTTTTGACAGGGCTGGGGGAAGGGGCCGTTTCCCTGGCCGAGGATTTTCGAGGGCCCAATATCAGTCAGGTGGTAGAGCTGCGTTTAGAGGCTTCCAGTCTGCTACAGGATTTTTCCCGCAAAGAGGAAGAGGATTTGGAAGAGGGCGGCAGCCAAGGGGCAGAGCTCAATATACACAAAGTTCCTTCAGTAAGTATGAAGACAAGTTTTGGTTTTTTCCCAGACAAGGTAGGGGGAAGGTTGAGATTTTTCGAGGAAAATTGGAAAAAGATTTCAAGAGACAGTTGGGTTTTAGGAGCTGTGAGAGGATATGTTGTGGAACTGGTGGATATTCCAGTTGAAATAAAAGAACCAAATCATCTGGTGTTCAATGGAGAACTAAAGGAGATTGTAGGGATGGAAGTTTTGGAAATGTTAAAAAAAGGAGCAATCAAGGAAGTCTCAGAGGAGTTCAAGGGTTTTGTAAGTACTATATTTTTGGTGGCGAAAAAAGGAAAAGGATGGAGGCCAGTAATACATTTAAGGAATTTAAATCAATTTGTGGTTTACAGGCATTTCAAGATGGAAGGAATCCATCTGTTAAGAGATATTTTACAGGAGAAGGATTGGTTGGTGAAGTTGGATCTGAAGGATGCATATTTCACGATTCCGATTGCGGAGGAGAGTCGCAGGTTTCTTCAGTTCAGGTGGTTGGGTCGGTTGTACCAGTTTTCGTCTCTCCCTTTTGCTCTGGCATCTGCACCTTGGTGTTTCACGAAGGTTTAAAGACCAGTGGCGAAATTTTTGAGGGAGAGAGGTGTTCGGATGATTATGTATCTAGACGATTTTCTTCTAATGTCTCAGAGTCAGGAGGAGTTGAAGATTCAGCTATCGTTTTGTATGGATCTTTTGGAGAATCTAGGTTTTATAGTAAACAAAGAGAAGTCTGTTTTAGTTCCATCTCAATGTTTGGAGTTTTTGGGTTTCAATGTAAATACTGTGGAAGCAAGTTTGAGTTTGCCAGAAAAGAAGGTACAGAAGATAAAGTCAGAAGTGAAATGTGTTTTGAAAAAGGATTCTGTGAGCTTGAGAGCTTTAGCAAGGGTGATTGGTTTATTTTCTTCTTCCATTCAGGCAGTTTTCCCAGGTCCTCTTCATTACAGGGCTTTACAGCGGTTGAAGGCAGATGCTCTCAGGAAGGGTTTGTGGTATGGAGATCAGGTTGTAATTTCGGAAGAGGCTCGGGAGGAGTTGTTATGGTGGTTAGAGAATTTGGAAGCATGGAACGGTCGTGCAATTTTTGGAATTTGCACGGATTTTGTTTTGGAAACAGACGCAAGCCTTTTTGGATGGGGAGCTTGCTTAGAGGATCAGGAGACTGGTGGGAGGTGGTCTCAAGAGGAGAGATCGATGGATATAAATGGTTTAGAGATGAAAGCAGGGCTCTATGCTCTAAAGAGTTTTGGAAGGAATTTGAAGAATTTCAATGTGTTATTGAAAATGGACAATGTTTCAGCTGTCCGTTATATAAATCGATTGGGTGGAAGCAGGTCAAAGAATCTGTCCCAGTTGGCAAAGGAGATTTGGAATTTTTGTTTGGAGGAGAAAATAGGTTTGAAAGCAGAATATTTTCCAGGCAAGAGCAATGTTGTAGCGGACTGGAATTCAAGATTTTTAAGAGATTACAGCGATTGGTAGCTGAATGTTCAGATTTTCAGGAGAAAAGTGAAGGAGTGGGGTCCGTTGGAGGTGGATCTGTTTGCGTCGAGGCTGACATTTCAGCTGGATCGGTACTACAGCTGGAGGCCGGATCCTTTGGCGGAGGAAGTGGATGCATTTCAGCAGAATTGGAAGAAGAATCAGTGTTACGCATTTCCTCCATTTGCAATGATTCAGAGAGTGTTGTTGATGGTGAGGAAACAGGAGTGCGAGTTGGTGTTGGTGACGCCGTTCTGGGCTGGTCAGGTTTGGTTTCCAGGTCTTTTTGGAATTGGCGGTAGAAGAGCCAATGTTAATTCCAGATTCGGAGGATGTGTTAATAGGAGAAGGAGGAATGTTTCATCCTTTGGTTATGGAAGGGGAGTTGAGCCTTCTTATTTGGAGGATATCAGGAGAGAAGAGCAGTTCGGAGAGCTTTTGGAGCAGGCTCAGGATTTGCTCAATGAGTCATGGGCTCCAGGTACCAGGAAAAGATATTTGGGAGCATGGAAGAAGTGGTCTTGTTGGTGCTTGGAAAGGGGTTTCGATCCCGTGGAGGCATCTGCCATAGAGTTGGCTAATTTCTTGTCTATTTTGTTTGGTAAAGGTTTGAGTTATAGGACAATTAATTGTTATAGGTCTGCTATTGCAGCAGGTCATAGTTTAGTTGGAGGTTGTTCGATTGGAAGGGAACCTTTGGTTTGTAGAGTTTTGAAAGGTATTAAGTTGAGAAGACCGCCTAAACCTAGGTATAATGGTATAAGTTTTGTAAAACAAAAAAAGAATGTATATTTATATTTATGTTGTTTTTCAGATGAGAAGTAAAGGAATTTTTTGGAGAAGACCGGCGTGAAGTTGGAGTTAATTTGGATTTTCTTCAGGAGCAGCGTAAAAGAGGAAGATGGCTGCTGTGTTCGGAGTTATATTGTGTTTGAACATTCTATGTTCTAGAAGTTTGTTTTTTGATGATGTAATACTTCTAAGTGCTGCAAGGGATGTTAATAAGATTTTAAGTTTGTTTGAGAATTGGCCAGCTAATAAGTATTTAAGTCTTAAGCAGTTGTCGGGGAAATAGGCGAGTCTTTTGTGTCTAATTTCTTTCAGGAGAGTTTCAGATGTGAAGGCATTAGATATTCGTAACAGATGTTTTACTCCTGATGGGGTTCTTTTTAGTGTAACTAAAAGGACAAAATGCATGTCGAGTGCTATTTTTTATCCTAGATTTTTGGATCATCCAAAGTTGTGTGTGGCCATGTGTTTAAGAGAATATGAGGCAAGGATGAGTGAGTTTAGGAGGGATGGAGATGAGCAGTTGTTGATTTCTTTTGTTAAGCCTTTCAGGCCAGTTTCTTCAGCTACAATTGCTAGATTGGTGAGATTTTGTATGTTTGAAGCAGGTGTGAAAATGGATGAGTTTGGTGCTCATTCGGTGAGAGGTGCTATGGCAAGTAAAGCTTTTTGTCTGGAGGTCGTTTAGAAGAGATCTTGCGTGCAGCTGATTGGTCAAGTGCGGATGTTTTTGCAAAGTTTTATTTAAAACTATTGGGGCATGTGTCGTCTGTGGTTTTATCACAGCTTTGAACATGCATAATGCTAGCCTCCGGTCTTGCCATGAAATGTAGATTCTCCAAGTTTGTGATGAGAGAATCTGGATTTCATTAAAGACACGGAGGCTAGCATTATCCCTCCCACCCTCCCTTTTATGGGTAAGGTTTGGGGGGGTTTGAAGTTTTTGTTTTGTTATAAGTTTTGTAAAAAAAAAAAAAGAGTGTATATTTATGTTGTTTTTCAGATGAGAAGTAAAGGAATTTTTTGGAGAAGATCGGCGTGAAGTTGGAGTTAATTTGGTTTTTCTTCAGGAGCAGCGTAAAAGAGGAAGATGGCTGCTGTGTTCTGAGTTATATTGTGTTTGAACATTCTATGTTCTAGAAGTTTGTTTTTTGATGATGTAATACTTCTAAGTGCTGCAAGGAGTGGTGGAATAAAAGGTTATGCATAATGCTAGCCTCCGTGTCTTTAATGAAATCCAGATTCTCACTTCACAAACTTGGAGAATCTACATTTTTGATTCCTTGTCAGGCGGGGGGGGTGTCACCAGAAGTCTGGGAATTGGCTCTTTTACGTGCATTTGACACTACTAAAGAGTCCAATGGCAGATGTCCCTTAATGTAGACTGGATCAGCTGGTGCTGGTCTATACTTTTTCTCTATTCTGGGATTTAGTACTCTACACCTTACTGGATCTTTAAAAATCTCTGGAGCATGTTTAATGACCCCTTTAATCATAGGTAGTATTTGAGTAGATCTTTGTGACTGCTCAAAAGTGTCTAATAAGAAATCCTCCTCAATGGCATCAGAGTGCATTGGACCTCCGTGGTAAAGTGCAGCTCTGTTTAATAGATGATTGAACCCAATACTATCCTCTGGAGGGGAAGGTTTTGTTGAGTAGTATTGAGGGTCAGGGATGTCTGGTGCATTATTTGGTGGGAAATTATATGCATCATCTTCTTTGGGATATTCTGGATTGACATCCTCATCTAAAGGGTATGTATGTGGCTCTGGTACATCATCCCCCCCACCTAAGTCATACTCTCCGTCAGTGTGGTGTGATGATACAGGAGATTGAGCAGGAGATGTTATAGGCTCAATATATGGAGTGATAGGAGAGGAAGAAGGTGAAGGAGAGGAAGGGTGCATTGGAGAAGTTGCACAATCCTTTTTGGCAGGAACCACAGTTGGAAGTGGTGTGTCTGCTGGTCTCTTTTTGTGAGGAATTGCTTCCACATGTCCAGTTTTTGGATTAATATAGACCTTTTTCTGTTTTGGATCTGGTCTAAATAGATCTTCCTCTTGTATAATCCTTTTTGGCGCCGATTTCTTTGGTGCCGATAGTGGTTGTTTAGTGTTTTTTGCCTTAGGAGGAGTGATTGAGTCCTGTGGCAATTTGTTCGGTGCCGAAGGTGGTTTAGGCTTGTCCGTATCAGGCCTTGTGGTCTTTGGTACCGCTATTGATGATTTCGGCGTGGAGACAGGTTTTGTTGGGCCTGCGGCTCCGGCGTCTATCTTCCCGTCTTTATTTTTTGAACCGGATGGTTTCGAAGTCGAAGCTTTCGGGTCTGTTACTGTTTTTGGGCTCGGCACCGATGTCTGTTCAGGTTTGGGCGCCGAAGGGCGTGTTCGCTTCGGTGCCGAAGAGTCCTTCGGTGTCGAAGGATGTTTCGGTGCCAATGGAGGAGGTGGAATTGGCACATGTTTTTTCGGCGCCGAGGCACCGGAAGGCGTAGTCTTTTTCCTCGAAGCCGAGCCCGCAGGCGGGGCGTCGGAGGGTAAATTTCGGTCTCGACTGGGCCCCATGGGCGGAGTGCTGACCATTGCCTTTGGTTTGGGCAGTGTCTGTTGTGCAGGGGCAGAGGTACTCACAGGTTGTCGAGATGGAATCGAATCGTCCGAGTCCTCTGCTCCCGATATGATCTGGAGATCAGGCGAGTCTTCCTCGGTGACGAGTGGAGCCTCGTCCTCGGAGATATCTTCGAGTGGGTTCTCGTCCTCGGAGACGTCTTCTTCGACGATCTCCTCCTCAAAGATGGCCTCCGGTGCTGGCGCTGATCTCCTCATCTCGTGTCGACGGGCCCTCCGATCCCGAATGGTCTTTTTCGATCGGAAGGAGGCACAGGCTGTGCAGGTCGACTCGTCGTGTTCTGGCGAGAGACAGAGGTTGCAAACCTCGTGATGGTCGCTATGAGGGAATTTTGCTCGACATACCGGGCATCTCTTGAATGGAGTTCTGTCCATGAGGCGTAGGCCGTACGGCGCCGATAGGCCCAACGGACCGCGTCACGCACCGGGATGTATCTGTGATGTTGAAAGGTTTATTCGATGTCGAAAGTTGGTTATCTAAAGTTTCACGCTTCGAAATGTCGAAAAGTGTCTTTTCTAGCTGGAGCGGAAAACTTTCATCCGAACCCAGTGGCGGAAAAAAAACAATCTGAGGATGGAGTCGATGACCATGCGCAGTATTGGCCAAGGGAGGAGTCACCTATCTCGTAACTACAAAGACTTCTTCCAAGAAGACAACAACCTGCAATCATCCGAGCCCAACACCAGGTGGCGATCTATTGCTAAGTGTACAATCTGCAGCTCATATGCCTCGAACCGTTGTCTTTGTGAATCAGGCCCTACCTTAGAATTGTTGACATCCACTGCGAAGTCTGATCATGTCGAGGTGATGACTAGAATAAGGCATCAGTAGTAAAGATTTATACACCTCTGCATTAGCAGAAACATAAGCAAAATGAATCCTAACAAGAGTCTTAAAGTGGATGAGGGTCCTAAAGCTTGGACAAAAATATGAGCATGGTTTTTGAGAAAACAAAAAAAAGAAAACAAGTTACTTACCTGTAACTTCAGTTATCCAGTATTGGTATCTTTCATAGATTCACATGCCTGAATCATTCCCCGTCGTCGAGGCGGGAGTCCCACGGTAAATAAAAAAGCAGTGCCAAAAGCACTTTGCAGTAGTAGGCCCTAGAAAAAAGGCCTGAGGCCTATATTATAGTAGCCTATCTACCTCCTTATGCTAAAAGACCCAAAGTCTTTGCTCCAACCAATCAGCTCACAGCACCCTCTAGAACCTTCCCTGCAGAGCCAGCTCTCCTCAGATTTTCGTAGCACAAGTGGGAACAAGTATCCCAAAGTTAGAGAACTGACTCTCCGGGGAGGAGGGTGGGTTGCATGTGAATCTATGAAAGATACCAATACTGGATAACTGAAGTTACAGGTAAGTAACTTGTTTTCTTATCCAGTATTGGGGTATCTTTCATAGATTCACATGCCTGAATCAGAATAGCAAGCAGTAAGCCAGGCAAAGTCGGTTGCGGATGGTGGGAGACTTATTGCAGTGCACCCCCATGAGTGTATCGTCAACAACCAACAAACGCTTAGAGATTGAACCATTACTACATCACGTACAAGTTCAACATTGACATTACGCATTTTCTTTCTGGAAAGAAATCTTAGGCATCATACAACAAAAACACAACATGTTAAATGCTTTCATATATATATATAAATACAATCTAATAAAAGCATATACTTTAAATGAAATAAGTGAACATCAGTACCTGAACATACTCCTTATGGAAACAGGTGACGTAAAACAGCTTGACCTACTGCCGCATCATCCTGATTTGCTGATTGTAGGCAGTAGTGTCTTGTAAACGTGTGGACATTCTTCCATGTCGCAGCACGGCAAATGTTCTCAAGCGTCACTCCTGCAAATAAAGCCGCAGACGCTGCTACAGCTCTTGTGGAGTGAGATCGAACAGACCTTGTCAATGGTCGATTAGCCTTGACGTGGCAGAATTGAATCGCGGATGCGATCCATCTGGAAATTGTGGCTTTAGTGACCGCTTTCCCCAAAGTATTTTGACCATAAGCCACAAACAATTGATCTGATCTTCTCAAAGTTTTGGTTCTCTGAAGATAGAATTTTAAGCATCTCTTGATGTCTAAAGAATCCAATGTCTTTTCAGCCGGGGTTGACGGGTTTGGAAAGAAAACTTTCAGCTTTACAGGTTCATTTAAATGAAACTGGGAAGGCACTTTCGGTATGAATGTTGGATTTGTTCGTAAAGTGACATAGTCCTGGGAGAAATGCAAAAAGGGCTCCTTTATAGTGAAAGCTTGAATTTCTCCCACTCTTCTTGCGGAAGTTAGCGCCAATAATAAAGCAACCTTCCATGTTAAGAACTTGAGGTCGGCTCTATGGATAGGCTCGAACGGATGTTTCATCAGTTGTGATAGAACCGTGTTGAGCTCCCATTCCGGTGGTGAGGGCTTGACTGGTGGATAAGCCCGGAACAGACCTCTCATAAATTGCTTGATTAGCGATGAAGAGCAGAGTGACTGAGCATTGGTCCTCTTTCTGTACCTGGATAAAGCCGCTAAGTGGACCTTTATTGATGAAAAAGAAAGGCCAGATTGCGCTAAGTGTAATAAATAGGGCAATATCTTTTCTGCCGGTGCCTCTATAGGGTGCAAAGCACTAGAGATGCACCATGCGCAAAAACGCTTCCACTTGAGACGATAAGTCTTTAATGTACTCTGGGCTCTTGCCTTCTCTAGAATGTCCCGGCATTCCTGAGGAATTTGAAGATGCTCAAATTCTAAGAAGTTAGGAGCCATGCGTGCAATTTCAGTGATTGAGGATCTGGGTGAAGTACCTGACCCTCGTTGCGTGATAGTAGCTTCGGAACTACCCGCAGCTTGATCGGTGGCTCCTGAGAAAGTAGCATGAGTTCCTGAAACCAATACTGGCGAGGCCACTTGGGAGCAATGAGGAGAAGGCGACAACTCTCCACTTTCATTTTGCGCACCACTCGTGGAATCAGAGGGATCGGAGGGAAAGCGTATGCATATGTCCCTGACCATCGCATCGAAAGGGCATTCCCCCTTGACCCCTGTTGAGGATACCTGCTGGCGTAGTACCGGCATTTCTTGTTCTGTTGGGTCGCAAATAGGTCCAACCTGGGTTTGCCCCATCTCTGAAACACATAGTTCAACTGGCCGTTGTCCAGTTCCCACTCGTGGCACTCTGACAAAGTTCTGCTCAGTTTGTCTGCCAAGGTGTTGTAGAGGCCTCTGACATGCTCCACTTTGAGGGTTATGTTGTGAACTGTTAACCACCTCCATAGCTCTTGGGCTTGTTTGGATAGTGTTGCCGATCTCGTTCCTCCCTGCTTGTTGATATAAAACATGCTTGTGGTGTTGTCCGTTCTGACTAAGACCGAGGAATCCACTATCCTGGGGAGGAACGCTTGAAGAGACAGACAAATGGCTTTCAGCTCTAGGCTGTTGATGTGGCATCTCTTGTCTTGCTGAGACCATCGTCCCTGCACTTGCAGTTCCTGGAGGTGACCACCCCAACCCTCCATGGACGCATCCGTTGTAAGAATAAAATCCGGAGGATTCTGCAAGAATGGAAGCCCCTGCTCCAGATTGCTGATCTGAGACCACCATTGGAGTGCGTGTACCATCCTGTTGGTGACTGTGATGGTGTCCTCGAATGAACCTGTCGCTTGATGCCATTGACAGTTTAGCTCCTCTTGCAGCGGTCGCATCTTTAGACGCACCAATGGAATGAGGTTGATGGCTGAAGAACACATCCCCAGAAGTGATGCATATAGGCGAACTGAAAGTGACTTTCTTCTTGCCAGCTTTCTGGCTAACGCCTGCAGACGGAGTTGTCTCTCTCGAGACAAGGATGCCTTGCATTCCACCGTGTCTAGGCAAGCTCCTAGGAACAACAGGCTTTGTTCCGGATGCATCTGAGACTTGGTTTTGTTGATTGTGAGGCCTAGCGATGCGAAGAGATTGCAGCATGCCGTAATGTCGGCTCTCACTTTGGCTTCTGATGGACCTTTGACTAGCCAGTCGTCCAAATACGGGAAGACCTGCACTTTTGCTGCCCGAAGAGCTGCTGCCACCGGGGCCAGGCACTTCGTGAAAATCCTTGGGGCCGACTTGAGGCCGAATGGGAGAACTTTGAATTGATAATGGGCGCCTGCCACAGTGAAACGGAGGTACTTCCGATGGTTTGGGTGGATTGGGATGTGGAAGTATGCGTCTTCCATGTCCAAGGAAGCCATGTAATCTCCCTCGTTGAGGCAACTGAGAATGTCCGAGAGGGTGACCATTCGAAATCCCTGCTTCTTGAGATATTTGTTCAGATTGCGCAGGTCTAGGATCGGTCGCCATTCCCCGGTTTTCTTTTTTATGAGGAAAAAACGGGAATAGAAACCCGTCCCTCTCTGATGGATTGGAACCTTCTCTACTGCGTTCTTGAGTAGCATAGCTTGAACCTCCTTGAACAATAGGTGAAGACGAGGGGGAGGGGGGCCCCTGGGCGGAGTTGGTGGAGGTTTGGTGATGAACTCTAGGGTGTGACCATGTTGGATCAAGTCTAACACCCACCGATCCGATGTTATATTCTGCCATTGTTGTTGAAAAGCAGATATTTTCGCGCCCACGGGAAGGTAAGGGGTTGGAGGTGGCGCCCAATTGCTCTCACTGTTTCTTGTGACTGTCTCGTCCTTGGTTGTTTGCGCGCCTTCTTCCTCCTTGACGAGAGAAACCAGCCGATCCAGATTGTCTGTAAGCAGACTGGTAGTTTTGACGGTATTGTGGTTGATACTGTCTGCCTTGTTGGTAATAACTTCCCCTGGAAGAATAACCTCGTCCTCTAGCTCCTCTGAACGCACCTCTTTTATATTGTAAGGATCCTAGCGACTTTGCGGTATCCGTGTCAGTTTTAATCGTCTGGAGAGCCTCATCGACATGTTTTCCAAAGAGAGACTTTCCGTCATAAGCCATGTCCAGAATTTTCAACTGAACCTCCGGACGAAACGTAGTGGCTTTTAACCACCCTTGACGTCTCAGGACGGCTGCTCCAGCCAACTGCCTGAAGTTCGTATTCGCCATATCTAGAGCGCAGTCGATGGATTCTTCCGCTGCCCGCTCTCCTTCCATTAAAACTTTTCTGGCTTCTTGCCTTGAGTCCTCTGGCAATAGCTCTATGAATCTAGCCATCTCCGACCACATTTGGCGATCGTAGCGTCCAATAATCGCCATTGAATTTGCTATCCTGATGGATGCTGCAGCCATAGTGGAGAACTTCTTCCCAATAAGGTCTAATCTTCGTCCCTCTTTATCTGGTGGAGTAGAAATAGGGGTAGCTGGGTTCTTTGACCTTTGCTGCGCCGCTTGAGAGATTACCGAATCCGGGCGTGGATGGCCAATAAGACACGCCGGACTAGAAAGCGGGGCACGATATTTCTTTTCTATTCTGGGTAACACAGCAGGCACAGATGCAGGGTTTTCCATTATCTTTATGCCTTCCTTCCAAATAAACTCAATTATGGGAATGGCTCTAGATATCTTCCTTGTTTCCTCTTTAAAGTCATGGAGAAAACACTCCGTTTGCTCCACTGTAACCGGGAGCTTAAACCTGGTTGATGCCCTCTGCATCAGGTTGTGAAAACCACCTACATCTTCAGGCGGTGAATCTGACGGTTGTGGAGTCGGAGGGGACGGCATGGGTATAACATATTCATCCCATGGGTCCGATGAAGGAATGTTAGGCAACTCTCCATCTTCTACCTCCTCTTCTGATGATGAATCCAGAGGTTGTGGAGGCAAGACCGGTTGCGTAGTGTCCACAATTGGAGAAGCCGGTGGCTGTTGCCTAGGAGGAGCTACCGTGTCAGATTGAGGTACTTGCGGAGGAAAACGCTGTTTGTAATCCGCCAGCATAGCCTGTAAATCCTGTATCAAATTAGGCGGCAACTGAGTGACTTCCGGGACTCTAGGCCTTCTCTGATGATCCAATGAATGAGGCACTATGATATCCCCTTGGTAATAGTGCTCAGCGTATGAATCCTCCTCATCATCATCTTGGCACTTGATGACAAGCTCGGATGGATGACGTGCCACACCAAAAGCACCCTCATCATCATCATCCTCATAGTCATCTTCTTCATCGTCCGCATAGGTTTCCAGAAGATGAGAAGGCATAAGTGGAGATATGTATGAACCTTGTTGCCTCTTAAAAGACACTAGTTGAAAGTTTTTTGTCGCTATTGGCGTACAAAAGGCCTGATTCCCAGTGGCAGGTCTTAATAAAGCTGGTTCCATCGACCTTGATGACCCCGGAGACCAAGGCGCATCCATTTGTTGAAAAGATGTCGTCGTCGACGGATTTATCGTCGACGAGATCGACGACGAGGGCATCGTCGACGATAGGCTTGCCGTCGAAGGGGCTGTCGTCGACGGGCTGGACGTCGACGGGACAATCGTCGATGGACTCGTCGTCGATGGAGCCACCGTCGACGGGACGGTCGTCGACGAGGCAACCAATGACGGGCTCGTCGTCGACGGGATAGACGTTGATGCTTTCTTCGTCGACGAGGCAGTCGTCGACGGCGGCGTCGCCGACTTCGTCGACGGGCTCTTCTTAGATGACGAGTTTTTTGATGATGACGGCGTCTTCGTCGACGAGTCGTCTACGAGAGTTCTTTTTGTCACGATACTGATTTTAGTAGACACAATAGGTGTAGTGATAGACGTAGTGGATATCATATCCATAGAAGAAGAGGTTGAAGTGGAGACAGTGGTAACTGGAGAGGAGACAGTAGAAGTCTTACTCACTGTTTTCTTTGCCGGATCGTTGGTGGCTGAGGCTCCAGAGACAGAATGTTTGGATCTCTGTGAAGAGCCTGAAGTAGAGTGGGAGGCCTTAACATGCTTTCTCCCCTCACTTATCTTATCCTCTTGAGACCTCGCCCTCTTGCTAGAGGTAGAGGCTCTGTCATCATCATCCTTGGAAGAGGATTTAAGCCACAAAAGGACTCTGGCCTCCCTATCCCTTAAGGTCTTGGCAGGGAAGGTAACACAGATCTTACAGGTCTTTGCCTCATGCTTGGGATACAGGCAATAAATGCAGTCCTTGTGTAAGTCATCCACATGGACCCTCTTCTTCTCACATGTTCTGCAGGGTCTGAACAAGGCCTTCTTGTCAGACATCTTGAAGCTCTGAAGAAAAAACTGAGTCAAGACTCAGGGAGACTCCCTTCCACACGACGTGCGGTGAAAATCTGAGGAGAGCTGGCTCTGCAGGGAAGGTTCTAGAGGGTGCTGTGAGCTGATTGGTTGGAGCAAAGACTTTGGGTCTTTTAGCATAAGGAGGTAGATAGGCTACTATAATATAGGCCTCAGGCCTTTTTTCTAGGGCCTACTACTGCAAAGTGCTTTTGGCACTGCTTTTTTATTTACCGTGGGACTCCCGCCTCGACGACGGGGAATGATTCAGGCATGTGAATCTATGAAAGATACCCCAATACTGGATAACTACCAAACTCTCCTTCTCCAGATATTCGCTCAGGTGAGTGTGGATCCTTTGGTGAGATTCAGATTTTCCAGAATTGTGTGCACCATAAATGTACTTTTACCCTTGAAATGTCTGTCAGATGTGCGTTTTTGCAACCCGAAGATCATCTCTGTCCTGCATTTCAAAGACATTCAGTCATGGTTCAAGGCTCGCCATTGGGGGTTAACTCACCTTTGTTATGTTTTGTTAACTGTTATTTCTATAGCGCGTAATCCCCAGCAGGTCTCAGCGCTTCGAGAGAGTGTGGCCAAAACCACAGGCAGTTACCAATATCACGCATGGCAGAGGATTAAACTGTGGCCAAGGCCTCCCTGAACAGGAACGGTTTGAGATGTTTCCTGAAAGGGAGGAGTGCGGATCCGTTGTGAAGGTAAATAGGCAGTTGGTTCCAGAGCTGTGGGAGTAGGACAGAGAAGGCTCTGCCTCCCTTGGATACTGTTTTGAACCGTGGGAAGGTCCAGAGGCAGGCCTCAGAAGAACGGAGTGTACGGTCAGGCACATAGTTCCTAAGGCGTTCCTTAATGTAGACTGGGGTCTGGCCGTAGATGGCTTTATGGGCATTGCAGAGCCCCTTAAATTTTGCTCTCTGCTTAATGGGGGGCCAGTGTAACCTGCACAGCAAAGGGGTGGCATGAGTCCTTCTGGGAATGCTGAAGATCAACCTAGCTGCATCATTCATGGTCACCTGTAGTTTGTTGACAAGCTTTTCAGGGAGTCCAATGTATAAGGCATTACCATAGTCCAGTCTGGAACCGATTGTTCCTAACACACGGTGGTTTAACACACAGTTTGACTGAATGATCCAACTACTGTTACCAAAGACGTTAAAAAGTCACAGTTCGTCGAAATACAACCCCAGGATTGGATAACTGAATTGCAGCGGCTACAGACATGTAGAAATAGGTTTCGTGGTCAGATTTTAAAGCGTGAAGAAACCTTTTCATCATTAACAAACATGCACAAGGGTTAACATTACTCATGCAATAAAATGTGTCATTGAAAGTCTGCACGCATTTTTGGTAATGACTGTAAAAACCTTTTTTTTTTTTTTAAACTGATCTTAACAGAAAGCCGAACTTTGAAGGCAAGGGTGCCACCCTGAGGCTAAAGGCGGATAGGCACGTGTTAGAATCGTACGTCATTCGAGTTAAATGCCACTCGAAAAGCCTGACCATGCCTAAAAACTCAAAAAGTTAATAATAATGATTTATACCTCCGCCTACAATAAGACTGACCCTATATTGGAATCCATCTTGTGTTTTTTTCCTGTTTTGCCGCTTTTGTACGACATACACATACAGCAGCCTTGCAAAGTAAGTGTGTACAGACAATTGGAGCACAGCCACGGCTCGTTCAGAGGAAACGGGTATGAAATCTGCCAAAATCCAGGTATTATAATTTATTAAATAATACGCCTTGCTCTAGGGAAATACTCGTGTGATATTTAAAAGCTCGACATATGTAATGATTTTACTTCTAACGTAGCGTTTTTTTTTTGTTTTTTTAGAATTTATGTAAATGTTTCACTTTATATTGGGTAACAGAAAAAGGGCAGGTGGCACTTAAACCTTTCAAATAAATATGGTGTATATTTGTTTTATACTACACTACGGTACTCTTTTACTTTCAGTCAGATCTGCTCTTCAAAAATGTTTATTGATACAGAATTCTGTGAAAGAAATGGTTAGCGGGCTGGAAGCCAAACAACCGAGGGCGAGTTGGTGGTCTCAGTGAAGCTTGTATACAAGCATGATGATATTGAGAATAGGGAATAAAAGTTACTTACCTGTAACTACAGTCCTCCAACTTTGATACCTTTCAAAAGACTTAAATGCCGGAATTATCTGCGGTCGTAAGGCTGGGAACCAGGGCCGGCGCTAGGCATGGGCTGCTGCCCAGGGCCTCGCACTCAGCCTACCAGCATGGGGCCCGCACCGATGCGTGTCCTGTTTCCTTGCCGAAACACTAAAAGAAAGGACAATTAGGGTCCATGGGAGAGATACGCTCCCCGGGACTCTCAGGGATGGTGTCTGGAGGCCTAGGGGAGAGAGACACTTCCTCTTCTCCCAAATGCAAGGAGACCATTCAGAGACACTGCGGGAGGCCCATTGTCCAGCATTTTATCGCCCCCACAGTTTTAACTTTTAGCCCACAAGCGATTCTCACATCTATCAGGCTGAAGGTGTGAGAATTGCTTGTGGGCTGAAAGTTAATACTGTGGGGGCGCTAGAATGCTGGACAATGGGCCTCCCACAGTGTCTCTGAATGGTCTCCTTGCAAGGGGTCACTTGTGTAAATAAGAGGGGCCTCGCACATTTCCTTTTGGCCCAGGACCTCGCAAATCCTAGAACCAGCCCTGCTGGGAACCCTTAATAAATGTTGAAAATGAAGCAGTCCCAACTCTCAAACAACGTACTACGTGCAGTCCATTGTATGAGCCAAACTGCATCTCTCCGGTAGAAAGGCGTAGAGCTCCACTTCCCCAGAAGCTTCCATGGGCAATGTTTTCAGTGACAGATGAAAGGGGAAACCAGCATTCTATGAAGAGAAGGGAGCAAGAGTCATGCGGCTGATGCTGCAAAAGGCAATAATGATGCTCTGAGAAGGATGACATAAGCAGTATGACTTATCACCTCCCTTAACCCCTTGCATGCGTCGGATGGCCCCCGGCCGTCCGACATCATGGGGCCATCCGATTTGCGCACGCGTGGAATTTGCCCGCATGGAGGAGGAATTCCAGCCAACTCCAAGTGAGCATGAATGTTAGGCCAGCCCTCTCGAGCTAGCCAGACACTCATGCACACTCTGCATGTTCTCCATCCAGGCTGCATTACAGGATTCCATTCCCTAGCTTCGTGCCGAAAAACGGCGCTCTGCAAATCACAACGCTGCACTTCAGGCTTCCATTCCCTGGCTGAGCACCGAAAAATGGCGCTCTGCCAATCACAACGCTGTATTGCAGCACTGTGATTGGTCTAGGGAGCCTGGGTGGGTGCTTCTTGATCCTGTCTCTTATTCAGCAGAAGGAAGGAAGAGAGGAAGCAGAGGACCGAGGAGAGGCGGCGGCAGGCCAACAGAAAGTGTTCCTTTTTTTTATTTTTATAAAACCCCCCCTACTCCCCGCCCCGCTAATGCCATTGGGAAGCAACTGCCACTGGTATTAACCACTGGGCTTGTCAGCTCCTCTTCTGCCTCATAGGCAGTCATCCTGAGGGCATGTCCAAGTAAAAATATGCAGAGTGTTTGTGCAAGTCCGGTATCAAAGCCAACAGCTCCTCATTTCATCTACACCCTGTCCCCACATATTATTTGACACAGCGATTCTTGGTAGAGCAGCTCTTCCCTCTCACAGCAACATCATAAACAGATAAATCTAGGTGAACATCATGCAGCCTCCTTAAACGACGCACTTGCAGACCAGAGCACCACAGTCACATCTGAGCAGACTTTAGGGGCTGAATGTACAAGACTGTCTGATCATCCTTGTGGAGAAGGGCTCCCAAGAGACAGGTTATCCAGAGTTCCATTTTGAACAGCAAACTGAAATCAAACCATTTAACTGTGGTTGAACATACCAGGTGCTGTTGCCAGGGGTAGCTGTGTTTAAATTTAGACTTCGATGTATTCAGTCAGAGATAATTTCCTAGTTTGACAACCCATAACTGTTCTATTGTCAAGTGATGTAAACAGGTGCACTGGAATGTAGAATGTCTTACTAAACTTAATACATTGTTTTCTATGGTTTCACAATAAAATACATTGCCCCCTGAAAAGGGGAACCTGGCACGCACAATGCATTTGGGAACAGGGTATTGATGCACCATATTTTAAAGTGAAGGATTTAATTTGGATTAACAACAGATAAAATGAATTGACTGGAACATAAATTGGGTAATACAAACTTGAGAACAAAGGTTCAATTTATAGACAATAGTAAATGTTAATGTTTTTGAGGATGTTGAAAATAAAGGAAGTTCATATGACACACATATGGTAGTGCAGCTAGAGGGGGATACTTATCACAATTGAGTCAGTCCTCGGAGCATTACTGTTTTCAGACAGTGATCAATGAGACACACCCTGAGTTGCACACATTAAGCAAACAAATAATGAATTCTATGTCAGGACCGGAGACTAGCATTATGCTTACTCTCTTAGCTTTATTTCGCAGCAGCCATTCCACAGTATCAACTCAAAGCTGCCTTTCCCATGAACCTTAGGGAAAGAGAAACAACGTAATAATGTCCAATAAGCATAAGGTAGGTCCCATTATAGTCCTTGAACTGTGTTCTTGCCCCCTCTTACTTCACTGCTCCGCAGCCAGGTAAGTAACTCCTCAGTGATGCCTGCATGTTGATGGTTAAATGTAATCGTTTTCAGCATTTGGGCATGTAACTTGTTTTTTTCCTCTTGCAATAGGTACAGAGGGCGGCGAGAGTTTCACATTTCAGTGTTACTCTGCAGACCAGATATTTACTCATTTTCCAGGCATATATGAGTGCGCAGAGAGTTTCCACTCACTAATGGCCGATGTTGCTCCATTTTGGACCATGGAGTCAGTGAAAAAATGCTCCATTCACAGCACAAAATTCCATTGTGTGGCTGCTGGTCGCTTCATAAACCTTTAAGCCCCTCTGCTCCCCATCTCAGTCCACAGCGCCTGGAAGGTTTACGCTCCAACTGGGGTCTCTATTGGAAAATTTGTTTATCTGATGGTGTGGACGCCCCGAATGGGGTCTGTATGTTACATAGAGCCCCACATAGGGGCCCACAACTACTGTGAGAGACACCCTGTTAGGCGGTATATCTGGTTCTCCGCCTTGTTGTTATTAGCAACGTGACAGCATCATCATCGGGTTTAATTGTATGCTTCCTCCACCAGGAAGTAAACCACTGGTTAGTACAGTAGTGAGTCAGTTATAAAAAAGGATGTGAGATTAAAAAGGCTTTTTAACCATTTCGGTAAGTTTAATCAGTGTTTAGGAAAATAAAGCCTACTTAAAAGAATTGGCGAGCGTAGGCAGCTGAATTACGGGGGTTCCGCACTGAGTTATGAGTTTTTATCAGATACATTGTCCGTTGCTTTGTAGTCGTCCGAGCTGTATGGGTCCATACGTTCCATTGAGAATTTCTTCCAGTCTTTCCCAAGTTTTTGTATTTTGTTCTGTGTGAGATATTCTTTGGTCTCATTCATCTCGCGGTTGATTTCATCAAGTCTTTTTTTGTGCACAGTGATGTGGACCATGTTCTTCAACTTCGTTCCACTTAATTGAATCTTTACTGTGAGTTCCTCAGTTAGTCGGGTTGCTGTTTTGATGATAAGGACTAAGTAATCCCTGGGGCATTTCCATGATATGGCAGACCAATCTTTCCAAAAGAGTATGTCTTGCAGGAAGTTTCGGGGAGCGTTACGCACCCAAAGGCCTTTGGGTGCTGCGTTCGCGCGTAGAAACTCAGTCATGATAATCCCATGGATGACCATGCTTACTTGTTCTCTCTTAGTCTCGGTGAGTTTTCCTCCTCTCCTACTGGTACTTAACCCCTTCCACGCTCATGACGAGCTGGGCTCGTCATGAGGTAGCCTCCTCGCACGCTCTTTTTTTAAAACGCACTTTACATGACGAGCTGGGCTCGTCATGTAAAGTGCGTTTTAAAAAAACTCAGCGTGGGAGCGGAATACCGCCCGCACGCATGCGGTTAAAGGCCTTTATCTTCTCTAGAATAATTATTCTATGAATCAGACCTGACATTCAAGGTCTATACACTTTCTTTTGTTTTTTTCTCTTTTAGAGACACTAGGTCCTGAAGAAAGCCAACTTGACCCTCCGGGCAATCTGTGGCTGAAACATGTCGACCTTATTTTGGACATAACTCAGTGCAAGATCAGTTTCATTTCTGTGTATCTTGATTTATGTCCAGGAAACGATTCAGGAATGACTTCGGAGGAAGATTTGTCCTTACTCGCGCAAAGAAAGAGGGGGTGTGAACGCAGTGGAAGAACTATAATGGGACCTACGTTATGCTGATTGGATATTATTACGTTGTTTCTTTTTCCCTAAGGTTCATGGGAAAAATTGATACTGTGAAATGGCTGCAGTAAAATAAAGTGCAGATAGTCCTTCACAGGATTGAAACTTTGTCTGTTACGATAGCTAGGAACATTACATTATATTGTAGACAAGTGTTTTGCAAAGCGAGAAGCAGACAGAGAAGAGAGTGAGTGTTCATGAAGTTTGGTTTCTTTCTTGAATTTAAAGCTGACTGTAGGACAGCCTTAATGTCAACAAAAACAGCAAATAAAAGAGAAGACAGCAAAAAGAAAATAGCGCCAAGACATGTAAAATATGGGCCCTTTGGATTACAGGCTCCTCAGTGCTGAGTAAAAATCAAACATATAGGGAGGAAGGGTCAAGCCCTTCACGAACACATCGCCTAAAGACATGAAGGTCCTCAAACCAGGTACAGGGGGAGGGGACGATTACCAATATCGAAATGTAACGACTGGCCAGGCACCTTACGAAATGGCTTCCGGCCCCATCGGCCAGTGACCACACAGATGGCATAGGGCACGACTGGGTCTACAAAGCAATATTAAAGCAGTAGATGCGCGCTGGGGGTCTTAAACACCACCGACGTGTAGGGTGGCAAGTGGACAACCGCATTCGATTAAGGATGAGGAGGGCGCATCGGCGATCACAGGTGCGAAGGGCAGCGCAGTGGCTTTAGTGTGAATTTACTGCACAAAATTAAAGACGCCGCAGACGGCCAACTCCGTCGGAAACTCCCAGACGAGAGCCGCGCTCTTAATTAAAACAGAGGAAAAGGTCAGGCTCGGAAGCGAGGCAGTGAACAAGCAGAGGGGGCGCAGGACAGATTCCCGATAATGAAACCAACGTGGCCTCTGAACTGCGAGCCAACAGTGACACCTATTGGTTGAACTTCATCCCACACGCTACCGCTCGTGCCCCGGAGAGACGCTCGCGGCTGCACTGCATCACACGCCCGTGTCTGAGTGTCTGAAGGGCAAACACCGGACATTGTAACAGCCTGTGCCTGTGAGTACTGTGTACTGACATTTAAGAGTCGAAAACACGACTACCGTGTGGGGTTAGACAGACTGATGCAGGCAGCAACAGATGCAGACCAAGTCTTTCTCGTTATTTATATTTCATTACCGCGTGGGCATAATCAAACAAGCACTGGCAAAGGCAAACGGTCTGCCATTGACTGGGCTTGTTGTTTGTAAAACGTATTTGTTTGCAGCGCTGCCATGCCATTGTCAATCTAAAAAAATGGCTAAAAGTCATATCTTTTGTGTAAAAAAACCAAAAAAACACATTGCTATAGTAGCCCCAGGCGCTAAAGGATTTACCTGGTGCGTGGAAGGGTTTCCTGTGGATGGGCAATGTACCATTACGCACAGTGAAGAGAGCCAATGGCTGAACTGGACTCGGAAGAAAAATATGAATGACAATAACAACCAAAGGATAAAGCGGGCTAGCAGAAAAAAAGCCTAAAAGTATATTACACATATATTTTTAGTGAAAACAAAAGGATGTAGCTAACACCAGACCTAACAGGGATTGTAAATGCAATATCAATCAATCAATCAATTAGGGAATTGTAAGCGCGCTACTCACCAGTGAGGGTGTCAAGGCGCTATGGGGGGGTCCGCAGATCTGTTTAGCTGAAGAGCCAGGTCTTGAGTGTCTTTCTGAAGGTGTTCAGGGAGGGGGCACGTCAGATGTCTGCCAGTAGCTCGTTCCAGGTCTTGGCTGCAATGTGAGAGAAGGATCTTCCGCCTGTACGAGGTTGGAAGATCATAGGTTTCTTTTGGGTACGTGGAAGTTGATTCTGTTGTCGAGGTATTTTGGTCCGTTGTTGTGTAGGCATTTGCAGGCGTGAGTGAGATTTTGAAAGTGGCTCTTTTCTCCATGGGGAGCCAGAGAAGACTTCGTAGGTGTTAACTGGCGGCGGTGTTCTGTATTGTCCGGAGTTTGCAGATTAGGGACTTGTTGATACCGGGGTAAGGTGCGTTTCCATAGACCAGTCTGATGGTGATGAGTGCGTGGGTGACTGGCTTCCTTGACTTAGAAGGGATCCACTTGAAGGTCTTGCAGAGAATGCAGAGGGTGCTGAAGCAGCTGGAGGTGACGGCGTTGACCTGTCGGTTCATGGTGAGTGATAAGTCTAGTACTATGCCTAGGTTCTTGGCGTGGTCTGAGGGGGTAGGTGGGCTTCCGAGGGCGGTCGGCCACCAGGTGCTGTCCCATGCAGAAGGTGTAGTACCGAGGATGAGGACTTCTGTCTTCTCGGCGTTGAGCTTCAGGCAGCTGTTGGTAATCCAGACTGCGACGTCTTGCATTCCTTTCTGGAAGTGGAGTATGGCAGTGGTGGGGTCTTTGGTGAGGGAGAGGATGAGCTGGATGTCGTCGGCGAAGGAGACTATGCTGAGGTCATGTTGTCGGGCGATGGCTGCGAGGGGGGCCATGTGGATTTTGAAGAGGGTGGGTCTCAGGGATGAACCCTGTGGGCCTCCGTAGGTGATTTTCGTGGGGTCAGAGAGAAAGGGTGGGAGTCTGATCCTTTGGCTTCTTCCGGTGAGGAATGATCGAATCCAGTCCAGGGCTGTTCCTTGGATGCCTGCATTGTGTAGTCTGGCGACTAGTGTGCGGTGGGAGACGGTGTTGAAGGCCACTGAGAGGTCGAGTAGGATGAGGGCTGCGGAGTGGCCTTGGTCCAGGAGGGTGCAGATGTCGTCTGTGGCGGCGAGTAGGGCAGTCTCTGTGCTGTGGTTGCTTCGGATTCCGGTTTGGGATGGGTCGAGGACAACGTTCTCTTCAATGAATTGTGTTAGATTCCTGTTAACTGTTTTCTCAGCAACTTTGGCTGCGAAGGGGAGGAGTGAGATGGGCCGATAGTTCTTGAGGTCGGTGGGGTCAGCTGTGGGCTACTTGAGCAGAGGTCTGACTTCTGCACTCTTCCATTCATCTAGGAAGGTGCCTGTTTTGAAGGTGGTATTGATGGTGCGTTGTAGTTCGGGTGCGATGGCGGGCGCGGCTCTGTGGTAGATGTGAGGGGGGCAGGGGTCGGTGGGGGCCCCCCCGAGTGAATGCTTTTCATGGTTGAGGCGGTGTCTTCGGCCGTGATCAGTGTCCAGTTAGAGATGGTGGGCTGGCTGGTGTTTCTTGGGGGTGGGGGCCGTCTGTGGCGCCTAGTGGATGGTCAATGAAGTTGTCGCAGAGGTTTTTGATCTTGAGGTGGAAATAGGTTCCAAGTTTGTCGCAGAGGTCTTTGGATGGGGTAATTTCTGTGGCTTCTCGGTGTGGGTTGGTGAATTCTTGAATGACACTGAAAAGTTCCTTGGAGTTGGTGGAGTTGGCCAGGATTTTGTTGTGGATGAAGTTCCTCTTGGTAGCTCAGATCTGGTTGTGGTAGTCCGTCATGGGGTCCTTGTAGGTGGTGTGGTGTTCGGTTGTCTTGAGGTTTCTCCAGTTTTTCTCCAGGCGTCTGCAGGTGCATCTGGCTTCTTGGAGAGTGGTGGTGAACCAGGCAGCTTTCCTGGGGAATTGTATGTCGGGGTTGTGTAGCGGGCGAGCTCGTCCTCGCAGTCGGAGATCCAGGTGTGGAGTTCTCTGGCTGCATCATTTGCGTAGGGTGCCCAGGTGTGGTTGTCTCGGGTGAGGGTGAAATTAAGTTGCTCGTCAGTAACCTTGCTCCAGTTCCTTCGTGGTGGGCGTGGGGTTGGTTTGGGTGTCTTGGGTTTGTTGATGGCGAAGTGTACACAGTGGGGGTCGGTCCATGGTGGCTGCGTTATGTGGTTGAATTGGACGCTGTTTCCTGCCGTGAAGATGGGGTCGAGGGTGTGTCCTGCTCTGTGGGTCGGTGTGTTGATGAGTTGTTTAAGTCCGATGCTGGCGAGGTTGTCACGAAGGATAGTGGAGTTGGGGTCGCTGGGGTTATCAAGGTGGAAGTTCAGGTCTCCAATGAGTATGTAGTTTGTTGAGGCGATGGCGTGGGGTGCGATGAAATCGGTGATGGTGAATGGGTGTCCGGAGCCAGAGGGTCTGTAGACAAGGGTTCCTCGGTGTTTGGCTGTGGGGGTGGTCTGGATCTGGAAGTGCAGGTGTTCAGCGGAGGGGAAGGTTTCGCTGGAGGTGGTGAGGCGGAGGGTGCTCCTGTGGGCGATGGCGAGGCATCCTCCTGGGTGGGTGGGGCGGTCTTTACTCTGGATCTTGTATCCGTCTGGGATGGTGGTGCTGATGACGGATGCGGAGGATACGTTGGTCCAGGTCTCTGTGAAGAAGGCGATGTCGGGCGAAGAGAGTCGAGTAGGTTCCAGATTTCAATGACGAGTTTGTGTATGGAGCGTACGTTGAGGAGGATACATTTTAGGGTGTCGCCGGTGCTGGCGTCAGCGGTGTTGGAGGCCGGGGTGGCGGTGAGGGTCTGGCGGCAGTGGAGGCAGGAGACCTGGCCGTGGGTTGTGTTCGTCGAGGCCTGTTGGCATTCTCTAAGTGTTCCAGGGTTGAGTGTGAGGAGGGGGGTGGTTTGGTAGCAATGGGTAGTGGGAGGTCCAGGGTTCCTGGCGCTGGCCGTGGACAGGCGCAGACAGGCTTGCCTTAGGCGTGCCTGCGGCACGACTGCGCAGCGGCCGCCATTAAGTAGGGGAGGTGGGAGGGAGGAGAGGCTGGGAGGCGGGAGCAGGGGGATTCCTGGGGGGAATTCCGGGGGGAGAGGGGCTGCAGGGGCAGCATCAGTGAAATGCTAAAGAAACAGGCAGGCACGAGAAAATAAAAACAGTGGTGGAAATAGAGCAAGACACAGATGGGCACAATAACAGTGGCACAACAGGGAAAGTTAAGAAAAAAAATGTCTGAGAAAGGTTACGGTGGTTGCAGGCAGTTTGGACCCAGGTGGAGCGGGTAGCAGGCGCAGGAGCGGGCAGCAGCCTTGAACCTCCCAAGGAGGAGGTTGGGGTCTGGAGGCAAGAGACGGCACAGCAGGGCTGCGGGGAGAGAGTGGACTAGACCGAGGGTTGGAGGTCTAATAGGTCTCACATTTGTTTGAGTTTGAACTACTGGCATTGTAAATGGCAATGTTTTTACCTATGCGGTCTGAAATGTATGCATGTGGTGTGCAGTGGAATTATGGCGGTTGGATTAGTTAGTTGTGGAATTGTGTGTGATGGCGTGGAGTGGATTTGTGTAGTATAATTATGTGGCATTGTGTACTGTGAAATGATGTGGATAGCAATTATGTGGAATCAAGTGTACTGGAATTATGTGGCGTGGGACTGTGTTATGGCGTGGAATTATGCGGAATGGAATTTTGTGTAATTTAATTTTGTGGCAGTGGAAGTGTGTGATGTGGATTGAGTGTATGTGGTGTGTTGTGTAATTGTGCTGAGTTGTAGTATGTGGTTTGGTGCTGAATTATGTGGTGTGGATTGGAACTGTATGGAGATGAATTGTGTGGCATGGAACTCTGTGGATAGCTTTGCCTTCCTGAAGTCCAACATAGAACCCTGGGCCAAGGCCAAGCACAAAACTAGAACAGCGGCCCTAGGTTACAGTGCTCTACTGCGCCACAACATTAACCGGCGATGGCATGAGTAGGGGCACTAAAAGAATCAGCCTGAATGAGGAACACACCAGTGGCTGCCAGGATCCAGCACAAATCAGCCACCACGAAAAGTACTTTGTTGCCCAGACTCTGCTGAAAAAGATGCCACTGACTGCATTTTCAAATAAAGGGATTAGGAAAATAAGCAAAAGTGGTAAAAAAACAAATTGGGAACACATCTGACTTCTATGAGAAATAGAAATATTGTGTCCCACCGGTGAAGCAAGAGAATGGTCAGTGCAGTGGGATAAGCGCTAAAAGCTTGGAACAAGCACACGGTTGCAGAGGCATCTTAAATGAGCCCAATGGAAGAGTACTCAACATGTACCCGAACACTCTTAAAGGTGGTTCGAGGAAGGATTATGCCAGCACCTATCCGAAGGAACAGGGGCAGCAGAGACAAGGGGTGTAGCTCGAAATACAAAAGTCATCACACCACCTGTCCTAAAAATAGTGTCATCACCTGCTTGTAATGCTCCGGTTACAGGGCATGTGTTGGAAGGTTCCAAACATAATATGGGTCAAGTTTACACTGTAACGTATACTGGATCCATGACGACCTAACAATAGCAATAGTCACTTTCCGCGCATTCCAGGTTTGGACCACGGCCATGGGGTTTACACTACAGTTGAACATTTACATGAAGTTGAGGGGAGACTTGGCATGTGCCTCCATACTGTGCCCCACACCGCAAACAAACCGGTTCCCAAAATCATAGTGCACACTTACGTACTGAACCTCAGTAGGGTTAAGAATCCTGCACAGTTTCAACACATCAGACAATATCAAATATAAAGCTGTTAAAGCCCACAGAACTCCAGAAAGCCCCAAAACAAATCCTGAAGCAGATCATGGAGCTTTGACATCAGATTACCTTTTGAGAACCAAATCGTCCTTAACAATTGTCTAATCAGGTCTGATTTCACTGCCTGTCCTGCCCTTGGCAGACAATTTGTTGCAAAAGTTTCAACCCCTGCTAGGAGCCATAGATGCGATACAATAATAAAAACAAAAAAAAACACAATCTGTGATGTCAACATGTACTAGAGTACAAGTGTTTCAATGCTGCAAGAAATAATATAAAGGAAAGTGTGGGTGCAAAACCCTGCAAAAAGTTGCTGATCGCACAACCAGGTCTGCATGACAGAGTGAACGTAAAAACAGCTCTATTTGGTTTGGTTTTAGTAGAGCAGGCACACAGCACTGAATAAAAGTAATTTAGCTAGTGGAGCTCTGCTCTTTTTAAACGGTGGTGGAGTCACACTTTGAGATCAGAGTGGTCGCACTTCATTGGGTCACTGACACAGAGCACATTTTTGGTTTATGTTGTCTGCACTGTTTGTTATCCTTTTCTTTGTTACAGTTGGCAGTTGCTGATGATGATAACGTGAGGACACAGACGAGTACTAGTCTGTTTATTCCTCCGCGGGTGTTGCTCCTGTGAGGCACTGCCAACTCCCCCTCTGACCTTTTTTTGAAATTATTCTCGTTAGAAGGTGCGGTGAGGTTGTGTTGTTGTTTTTAGTGCCACACACAGTTTTAGACACTATTGTTAAGTTGAAACTCATGGCCACAGGGGCATAATTAAGCAGTAGGGCAAGATTTACCCACGGCTTATTGATACCCTAAGATGGGGTTCTGCTAAGATTTATGGGAAACAACTGTTTCTACATAATATAGGGACAGGTCTCGTGTTGTTGATAGCACAATAACAAGAGCCACATCCTGGGGCTCTGTCGGTTAGCGCAGTGCGCAAAGGCCTGCCTGCGGATGCTGGGGAGTCAGGAGAAGGCCAATTACCGCCGCAGAGAACAGGAAGGCTGTCAGCGAAATTTCACATATGCACCAACACACAGCAGGGTCACAGAAGAGGTGATTTGGGGAACATGACATGCCTCCAATTCCATCCGAGAAGGCTAAACAAGCATGGATGGCGTGAAGCGGTGCCAAAAGACAAATAAAACATAACGAGCAGAGTGCAAGTGCACTCTGCAACTTTAAAAACAAACACTGATGGCATGAAGCGGTGCTGCAAGGCAAAGCAAACAAAATGAGCAGAGTGCAGGTGCACTCTGCAACATTAAAAAACAAAGGACTGCCTGCCTTCCATAAAGACTCATGATCTCCCGTGGACAGCAGACCAGTCCAAAAAAGCTCTGCCTGGGGAACCGTGAAACAGACAACCTCTCCACCCGAATACCGCGGCCGAGTTCCAGTGGCCCACCAGTCCAGCAAAGGTTCCCCAGCGTTTCTGAGCAAGAGTCTACTGAGGGCTGACCCCTGCCGGACTCCATGACAACACCTGCAGCCTCTGCACGATGACCCCTCAACAACGACCTGCACCAGTAAGCTGTTTCCAAACACCAAAGGACACCCTTGCACCCAGAGCCCCTGGGCCTTGGGCAGATCAAGCAAAGGTGTCCTGACGCTCCAGCACATCCCAACTTACCTGTGCCGCTGTACGTCTCCAGCCTGGGTTACCAAACCGTACTGCTTACCTGCATGTAGTACCACTTTGATTGCCACCTTTCTCCAATGGATAACATTGGTACCAGATACAGTTTAAGCTCTGCACCTGGCCGCCCAGGTGCTGTTGGTGGTACAGTTTTGTCACTTACCTGGTACTGATTCTTTATCCAGAAAATCAACATCATAAATAGTTTACTTACCTGCACGTTGCTGATTGGGTTCATCCCATAGGATAACATTGTATTGTTGAAAAGTGCACTAAGTCTCCACTTTTTACAATGAAAAGCATTGATATTGCAAAACGTATTTACTTGCAACAAAGTATCTTTGGTTCTATAAAATAAATATACTAAAAGCACTATTTTTACAAACCATTGGTCTCGGATTTAGTCGTTGAGTATGTGTATCATTCATTGCCTGTGTGTGTGCAACATATGCTTAGCACTGCCCTCTTGTAAGCCTAATTGCTCCCCCACACCACCACAAAAGAGAGCATTATTATTGTCTACTTTAGCCTCTGTAAAGCCTCTGGGGATCCACTGGACTTGTGCACACTATACCTCATTGTGGTCTAGTATTTACAGAGCCAGCTTCCGACAGGTACCCACTCCACAAATAGCTTAGGTGGAGTAATTCCAGAGAATCCAGAAAGGGGAAATGTTAAGGATCCACATACCTTACAATAGCAAGGGCTGCAGCATTGTTCTACTAAAGGTTGTCAAATACCACTGTCAGAAATATCATCTAACACAGGTCTCTCCAACAAGTTGATCGCAAGATACCAGTAGCTCTCAGAAAACTCAGGAGTAGCTTCCAGCCGTAAGTTGTTTTTTAACTAAAAACTGCAATAAAAAAGTGCTGCGTTTTCCTTTTAAGGTTAAGGAACTGCAATGTTTATTTTACATTATTATCAGGCTGCAGATAGCAGAGCTTGATAATGAGTAGTGCTCAGTCAGATTCATGACCCATGGTGGGTCACAGAGGTTTAGAACTTAAGCACTGATGTATTTAACTCTTAAATAAAAGTCAGTTCTCAAATCAATATTGGAGCATAAGAACACAATAATAATTATGGATGCTTTTAAATGAGGAACTTAAAATGAAGAGTTAATTTAATGATGAAGTTAACTCTTCGTGTTAATTTTGTCCCTTTTCAAAGTGTCACATTTACAAACAGCAGGCATCTTGCTCCCAGTGGCTGGTAGACACAGTGCCACATTTATAACTGAAAAATAAAGTAATTTCCTTTTAAATAGGAGAAATGTAAAGTGAAGAAAAATGTTTCAATTAAACTTTGTCTTAATGTTTCACTCTACTTTAAATTAAGTCAAATAATTCCAAATGTTTTATGAAGCATGTTTCTTCATTTTAAATTCCTCACATTTAAACAAATGACAGCATTTTCCTGTTATATATATGGCACCAAGTCTATAGGCTACTGTAAGTAATATGTCTGCTGTTTGTAAAGATAATGACACGGGAGAAAAATAAAATGATGAGTTTAATGTAATGCATATGTACAAAAAGCTAACTCTTCAGTTGAATAGTCTCCAACTTGAAAGTGTTGCATTTACACACAGCAGGCATCTTGCTCCAGTGGCTGGTAGACACGATGCCATATTTATAACTGAAAAATACAGCCATTTCTGTTTTATAAATCTGAGAAATATGAAGTGTAGAAAAATGTTCCTTATTACGAAAAGTTTTGCAGAACATTTTTCTGCACTTTAAATTTCTCCCATTTAAAAAAATGGTTGTATGTTTAAGCTGTACATGCAACGGTGCCACCTATGGTGAAAGGTAGGTCATGTGCCACACGTATGACACAGGTTCCCAGTCACCCATACACATAAATCCCATTCATTCACACACATGTTCATACATCCCACAGACCAGAACTCACTGACTAATCTGGCAGCCCTATTATAACACCCGTAATCACAGTATTTTGTTCAAACCACAGTATCGGGCAAGGGGATGTCTGGTAACACTGCGCAAGTTACTTGGCCTTAAGTAGCTCACATCGAGTTTCACTGATCATAAGTAGCTCCCCTTAGAGAAAAGGTTGGAGACCCCTGGACTAACAAATATTGTGCTCTTAATATTGTACACAAAAATAATGTGTGGAGTTTCTATTAACAACTTCGATAGGACGATATTTTTAAAAAAAAATATTATTTTGGGCACAATATTTAAGTCAGACAATATTCCGGATTACAGTATTCTGTTACCATATCCTACCAACATACAATTGCTGGCATCCTACAATAGTAGTAATCATGCTTACAGATAGATTGCATTAATTAAATTATTTCAGATAGAATGCTACTAGCGGCGGCAGAGGTGGCGATTACACTCGTAGTTGAATGGGCACAAAAATCTTGGGGGGAAAAGAAGTTGTTGACTAGCTTATAGGAACTGCGAGAGCGACAACTAGAAATTGTTTAATTTCCATAATGAAAATCTTTTAAAAGAGAGTAGCAGTTAGTTTGCAATCTACTCAGAAAGCCTGTATTTTATGAACCCTGCGTAATCAAAATTTAATCAAGATGGATTCAATGAGGCACTCTTCCTCCATGGATGGATAAGGCAGTGTAAAAAAAGACAGAAGACAGTATCTGTGACACACGGAAATCTGTAGCTGTCTTATGAAGAAATTATACTTTTACTCTAGAACTACCCTGTCTTTAGAAAAATACATTGAAGGGAAGAGAAGCTAATTGAGAATGAAGCTTGCATATCCACAGTACTGACGTGATAGCTAGAAGAAACAAGCATTTGCAATGCAATAGGTCTCGCATTAGGAAAGTTTGAGCTATTGGTATTGTAAATGACACATTTTTTAATTATGTGTTGGTTTTGAAAATAGCGAAATTAATAGCTTTGTCATTTACAATGCCAATAGTTTTAACTTTCGTAAATGTTACACCTATAGCATTTGTAATGCAATATGTGTTGTATTTACATGACTTAGATGTATTGATATTACAAATGACAATGGCTTTTAATTTTTTTTTAATAATTAATACTTAAATAAAAGTTATTGTAGTTTATAATGGCAATAGCTTAAACTTTTGTAAATAACTTTTGTGAAGATTATGTTCAGTATATTTTATTGTGACAAAAATCCAAGAACAGAAGTGAAATATTAACATCTTTTTGTGACATTTGTAATAAAGCTTGAAACATTGATAGAACATATTTGAACCAGTTGTTGAATTGTTGCACAGATTGATGCTATTATGGCGCTGAGTGATGTTGTGGTGGCGACGAGTGATGCAGTGGCGTTCAGTGATGCTGTGGTAGCGCATAGTGATGTTGTGGTGCCCCTGAGTGATGTTGTGGTGCCCCTGAGTGATGCTGTGGTGGTGCTGAGTGATGCTGTGGTGATGCGATAGATAGAGTGAGTGCGATAGATAGGTAGAGTGAGGGCGATAGATAGATAGAGTGAGGGGAATAGATAGAGTGAGGGGAATAGATAGAGTGAGGGCGATAGATAGATAGATAGAGTGAGGGCGATAGATAGATAGCAATAGATAGAGTGAGTGCGATAGATAGACAGAGTGAGGGTGATAGATAGACAGATAGCTAGAGTGAGAGCGATAGATAGATAGACAGATAGCTAGAGTGAGGGTGATAGATAGACAGATAGCTAGAGTGAGAGCGATAGATAGATAGACAGATAGCTAGAGTGAGGGCGATAGATAGACAGACAGAGTGAGGGCGATAGATAGATAGAGTGAGGGCGATAGATAGAGTGAGGGCGATAGATAGAGTGAGGGCGATAGATAGAGTGAGGGCGATAGATAGAGTGAGGGTGATAGATAGATAGATAGATAGATAGATAGATAGATAGATAGATAGATAGATAGATAGATAGATAGAGTGATGGCGATAGATAATGTGATGGCGATAGATAGAGTGAGTGCGATAGATAGACAGATTGAGGGTGATAGATAGACAGATAGCTAGAGTGAGGGCGATAGATAGATAGACAGATAGATAGAGTGAGGGCGATAGATAGATAGAGTGAGGGCGATAGGTAGATAGAGTGAGGGCGATAGGTAGATAGAGTGAGGGCGATAGATAGATAGAGTGAGGGCGATAGATAGAGTGAGGGCAATAAATAGATAGAGTGAGGGTGATAGATAGATAGAGGGCGAGAGATAGATAGATAGATAGATAGATAGATAGATAGATAGATAGATAGAGTGAAGGCGATAAATAGATAGAGTAAGGGCGATAGAGTGAGGGCGATAGATAGATAGATAGAGTGAGGACGATAGATCGATAGAGTAAGGGCGATAGATAGATAGATAGAGTGAGGGCGATAGATACATAGAGTGAGGGTGATAGATAGATAGATAGAGTGAGGACGATAGATAGATAGAGTAAGGGCGATAGATAGATAGATAGAGTGAGGGCGATAGATACATAGAGTGAGGGTGATAGATAGATAGATAGAGTGAGGGCGATAGATAGATAGATAGAGTGAGGGCGATAGATAGAAGCCATATAAAAACTCATCTTGTTTTGGGCTGAAGTTCCAACAGGACTTTGAGCTGAGCCAGAGCCATGCCTCTGGTCATAGCTCCTATACACATCTGGCCACTTTGGTTTTCTGAGAGAGGATCTCCTCCCTGGTTTTTGATTTTGACTGGTTCAGGGCGTAGTTTGTCTTCAGAAGCCCAGGCGAGGCATTCTATCACAATATTGTGGTAAAAAATGTAGACCTACAAAAATAATACATCCACTATATCGCCCTTACCACTACATTGCAAGGTACATCTAGGTAAGTGGATGTGGAATTAAGAATAGTTAATATATATTTATTTTGACGATGCAATGGTAGGCAATCTAGTGGTTGCAATATTTTTGCAATGTTTTTATACGTTTATTTTTTCGACTGCAATATAGTGGCATATAATCGCCAGTCAATGCCTTGCTAGGCCTTTATCCAGTTTCCTGGTTAAACCTCAACAATCAGCTAGTGAAGTTGAGGTACTTTGGAGGCAATGCATTGTTAATATCAGAAAAGCTAGCAATGGCATCTTCTTCTGTTTAAAGGGGCCACAAATTTCTATAATAAAATTGGAGGTAGTTGTAATCTTAGCCTGGCAAAGCGATGCCTGCTGAAAGTACTCCTCTCTGTTTTCCGGCTTGTATGAGAGAGGCAACACTACTGCCTGTTTGTCAAGGTACAGTAGGCCTTGGTGTGTGCCAGTGCAGCTTAAGGCCTAGGGAGGAACATACTGGCTTATAGGTTGGCCTCTTTTACAGTTGATTTCCCTGACATTAGCATTATTTTTTTTCAACTGTCTACTTCCTAATGGGGCTTCTTTTATTTTGGTGCCTGGGCCTATTTTTTGTCCCAGTCCGCCATTGTGCCTAGGGTCGACTTGGTAAAATACCGTAGCCATTTGATGGGGGTATCTATTATGATATATCCCGGTGTAAGACGAAAGAATGCTTCTCTAAGAAGAATGTAAACCTTTTTTCCTCAGGAATTTGGCTAAACAATAGACTATTAAGTTCAAAGGCTGGCAGTTGTATTAATTAGCATTGGCATCGCCGCCGCCATGTTTAGGCGCGAGACGCGCCAGTATCTACAAGCGCGAGCACATGTCTGTGGGCGGGAACCACAAGGCGCCTGACACAAAACACGGCTCGGATAGGTTGGTACATGCACGATGCGTTCCGGGCGCGTTTTCAACGGCGGCGGCGGTTCACCTCATGGCAAGTGTATTTACTAAGTCTGCGAAAGCGGTTCACTGAACATGTATTTACAAAGTTTGTGGCCCTATGGTATTCATTTTTGTTTTTGAAATACATGCTTACCTCGGGAAAGGACCTTGGACATCGCCGCCTTCTCGACCTACCATACATTAGACTTAGAAATACATTTGTGCAAAATGTCGTTCTCCTTTCACTTCACCCTGCCGAGAAAGGCCTAATCGGACTTAATCACACTATTGTTTTAGACTCTGTTGCTGTGTTGGGTACGGAAGCGCATGCATAATGCCCGTGGCAGTTTGAGCCCTGGGAGAAGCAGCTGGATAAACCGAGCGGGCTGCCTAAGCAAAAAAAACAGAAGTCAGGCACTTTTGGCTGAGACGGGGGGGGTCTGCAATCCGGCAGGAAGTCCCGCCCGCCGCCGCCGAGGAAGAAGTGAAGCCGGCCGACTGATGGCCTCTCCGCAGCCCGGGGCTCCCAGGTGCTGGAGGGAGCCCCGGAAGTGAAGTCCTGCCCCCTGGTGCCGCGACGAGACGAGACTGCCGCAGAGAGGAGCCCGATCCCCAGCAACAGCCCGGTGAGTGCCCGACCAGCGCTGCAGAGGAGACACGGAACACGCCGAAAGAGCCCGGTAAGTGGGGGGGGGGTGTACGCGCGTGTGTCTGTGTGTGTGCGCGTGGGTCTTCGTGTGTGTATGCAGTGTGTGTGTGCCTGTGTATGGCTGTGTATGTGCGCATGCGTGAGTGTGTTTGCGCAAGGGAATGAGGCACGAGAGGGGCACGGCGCCGTGCGCGCTCACGAGGTCAAAACTGAGCAAATCTGCGCTTGTGCACCCTCTCGTGTCCACATTCCCAAAAACGGGTGACAATAGTTGTCGAAGCTGACTGCAATCAATGCTTACGCATTGAATGCAGGTCGTGCTTCGACCTAAAAAAGCAGATATAATCCCCCAGACATGGGGAGAATCAATCTATATACTCATATTTAACAAGCATTTACAATGCAATGGTCTCAGCATTATTAAAGGTAGAGCTATTGGCATTGCTCATGACATTTTTTTTATGGTGGTTTTTTTTAAAAAATCATAAATAAATGGCATTGTCATTTACATTGCCAATAGCGTAATCGTTAAATAAATGGCATTGTCGTTTACAGTGCCAATAGCTTAATCGCACGCAAATGCATGACCTATTGCATTTACACCCACACAGAGCCACACACACAAAGCCACACATACAGAGCCATCCACACAATCTGCACTCTGCACTCACAATCTGCACTCTGCACTCACAATCTGCACTCTGCACTCTGAATCTGCACTCTGCACTCTGAATCTTCACTCTGCACTCTGAATCTGCACTCTGCACTCTGAATCTGCACTCTGCACTCTGAATCTGCACTCTGCACTCTGAATCTGCACTCTGAATCTGCACTCTGCACTCTGAATCTGCACTCTGCACTCTGAATCTGCACTCTGCACTCTGAATCTGCACTCTGCACTCTGAATCTGCAATCTGCACTCTGAATCTGCACTCTGCACTCTGAATCTGCACTCTGAATCTGCACTCTGCACTCTGAATCTGCACTCTGCACTCTGAATCTGCACTCTGAATCTGCACTCTGAATCTGCACTCTGAATCTGCACTCTGAATCTGCACTCTGAATCTGCACTCTGAATCTGCACTCTGAATCTGCACTCACAATCTGCACTCTGCACTCACAATCTACAATCTGCACTCTGCACTCACAATCTACAATCTGCACTCTGCACTCACAATCTACAATCTGCACTCTGCACTCACAATCTGCACTCTGCACTCACAATCTGCACTCACAATCTGCACTCTGCACTCACAATCTGCACTCTACACTCACAATCTGCACTCTACACTCACCAAGCACCAGAATGGTTCCATAACACGAGAGAGAATCATGCCCCACCAATTCGGAAATCACTGTAGGGGGAACACAATTTAGCTGTCTGTCACAGTTCTTTAGGCAGTGTGATTAACTTCGAAGTAGCCCTTTTTCATTAATAAGGATCGACGCAATCCCAAACATGTCTTCTTGGGATAAAGCACATCGCCTTATACGGATCTGAAAATAGACCATACCTTCTTAGGGACTTAAACTTCCAGGAAATTGCTATTCTCAGTAAAACTGGATTTCAGAATCAAATAGTCTCGAAGTTTATCATACGCCTCAAGCATACTCAAATTTGAAGGTTCGTGGGGAGAGATGACATTGCTTGATTCTGAAGCATTAATAGGGGGCCTTTTATACAGGTAAAGTGCACACTCAAGTATCAACAAGATTTAACCCTCAACCATATGTGGCTTTCATGCCCAGCACCACACTGGAGTTGCACCACTCTTCAGCATCGGTGCACTTTCACCATAGAACATTAGAAATTGCAAAATAATTGTTCCTATGTATGCAGAAATAGCAAGACATGCCATGATTTCGACATCTGTGTTGAAGTAAACTCATTCCAAGCTTTTTTATGCAGCAAGCACACCATTTACCATAATCTGTTGAGTCAAAAAAACATGAAGTGTGCGGGCACAACAATTCCAATGTTCTCACATTTTTTCTCTCTAAGTTAAGCTTTTCTTTCCAAAGTCAGAGTAATTGTGTTAAAAGTGATTAGAAGCACATGAACACATGATTTCATACACAGTATTCTTAGATTGAGCATATTACAATAATTATTATAGGAGACAGTGCACGCCTGGGGTTTTGTACAGATGAATAAGTAGCTTATCGCGTCAGTATGAGGACTGCACCTTAGCATTTCATCCCAGTGCCACAGTAAATACCCCTCCTCCCTATAGTAGGTAGGAGAGGCCTTCCGGGAATCCATAAGGAAGCCATATTGGACCCGCAGTGCACTTAAGGGCTGGGCCACTGAGAGTCCTCCCTTTGTTGCCTTTTTCTATGGTGAATCCCTCCCTAACACTAACCCTTAAACAACATGCCACTGATCAGTGTACGTTATATTTCTTGCTCTTGAGTTTTTGTACTAACGCTTCCGATGGTGCAGTGTTCACAATCCACGAACTGGTCTGCAGGAAAGTGGGTGCGCGACTCACAAAGCTGGCAAGGGATAGCCACCTGTACAATATCCTGGCCTAACTCTGCTAAACAATGGCGACGAATCTATTTAAAAATCACGAGGCAGAAGAAAAAATAACACTGACGAGACCGCTTTCTGCTGGCTCCCACACTGGCCTCTTTCACAACACTGGGATACACGAACTTTCATCCAGCTCATGATGGCTTTGCCTTCTGCACAGAACGGACATTGGCAGAGGATAAAGTAAACTTTCTGCACAATGATCATAAAAAGTTAAGTTTGCAGAACTGCTGTGCTTTGAGTCACAATCGAGGCGTGCCGGATGACGTCTGTGGGCCTGAGTCACCCCATCTTATTTGGAGACTGTTTTCGAGTTGTTTTCTTTAAAGTAAGAGCTGAGCCACATTTTCCTGTGCGAGGCTTAATTCACCATCTACCCGACCCTTCCCCAGGGTACTCTTGTTTTTCATCCTGAAGAATAGAGCGAAATACACACTGCCCGCCTCGAGCATTTCTTTTGCAAGTTATCAGGCTTAGGACTCACAGGGATGGCGGGGGCTGAGGGGTGGCATTTCCTGCTTTTTGGTCTCCTTCAGAAACCAAAAGCACCAGCCACAACCAAGGTAAGAGGAAAGGAGACATATATTCTCAAAGATCGAACTTTGAACCTTGAACTGCCATGGCCCTGAATTCTTACAAGCCACTCCTTTCTTGAGCAGCAATTACAAGCCCTAACAGAAATCCGTTATATTAATAAGAAAAAACGGTTACACTGTTGTGCTCTCTTCATCACCCGTAGTACCTTGAGTAGGTGGCACATTTCGCCTCACTGTGCCATGTTCTACTTCCTATATTCTATGTACAGTTTTATAATGTAGGCGCGCACCATCCGAGGGTACTGAAGCGCTTTACATGTGTACCAGATACATTACACAAGAGTGATTATGTGATTTGCCCAGGATCACAGGATGTTTAGGCGACGCCGTGACTCGAACCTAGCTAACTCCATAGTCGGCAGCTATGGCCGTTGCGCCGCATCCTTTAAGTGCTGCGTTACTGCACATGATGTCTGAAATAGGTCTCTTAAAAAAACAGAAAACAAATACATCAGTGCAGCCCTAAACATTGTGTTTTTTACAAACAGAATTTACATATTTATAAAAGATCTTTAACAAACGCACCCACCCCCTTTGTGAGTTTTTCCCCCGCATTCCTCATAAGCAGTATAACTTGCCTCGCTGTACTCGGCTTTTACATGCTTGGGTGTCTTGGACACCCAGTTGCCCCTCTTTCCTCGATTGGCTTTGCTGCTCTGAGACTTGCTTCCTCGCCCTGCTGTATTTTGCGGCTGACCCTCAAACACTGGAGTCGGTTCTTCTACGTTTCTGGTGGTATTTCCTGTTGGGGTGAAGGGACAGCTTCCTTGCACTGGTCAGGCCACTTCTGTCGCCTTGGACAGTAGCACAATGGCACACACTCCCCACCCCCACACATTTCCTGAACGCTGTCTGGGTCGACAGAAGCGTCACATCTGGGCCCACGTGGGGTTAGAGGTGGCGGGTACTGACAGAGGAACAATGCATCGGAAACACGTAGGAAGTTACTGTACAACAAGAACAGGTAAATGTTAGTCTGTGCCAAAAACGTTAAAGAAGTTTGCCTATTAATTAGCTCTGTAATATCATTTTCAAGTAGTCCTTCTGTCCTTGGGGGAGACATTTGCGTGGAGGATGGGAGCTGTTGCCAGTGTTCAATCCTGTCTCGTGCTCTGGTAGTAAACAGTGGAAGCACACAACAATATGGAACTGAAAGCACCCGTCGCCCCACCCCCACCCTCCTGTCTGTCACCATTCTATGCACACTCTATGTGCACACTTTTCACGGCTGGGCGCCTCTCTCCCCACTGAGTCCGCCCGTCTGCTGGTTTGACTCATGTCCTGCGCGCATCTTGCCCCATTGACAGATTACGGCTAGCGAGCGAGACCTCTGTTTAAACTTTTTTTTCAAGACAGTTTACAAACCGCACCGGCAATAAGAAGTCCCAAAAAACGAATGGATCTTCACATTATTTGTTTACAGAGGCAAATTAATAATAAAAAAAACAAGAATAAAAGGCACAAACAGGGAAAAAAATGGCGGACGCAAAGCTCCGAACATTTTCGGATTCGGGGGCGTGTTTTGGCGTTCTGAGTGACGGGTGATGTCACAGGGCGAAAGAACGCCAAAAACACGCCCCCGAATCCCAAAGAGACGGGGCTTTATTGGAGTGACTCCCTTCTCCTCCAATGGCTGGCCTCCGTTTAGGAAGCCAGCCAATGGAGGAGAATGGAGGAGAGAGGCGGGTTCAAGCCCCCATACTCCAAATCATTAAATCTCCGACCGGAGACTGCGCAAGCGCAGCCTTCCGTCCGAGACATAAAAAGGGGGATAAAGAAGATCCTAGAAATTATCGACCAATCTCAGTCTTAGATACTGCTATGAAAGTGATGAGTAGGGTCCTTTTGCTAAGACTTGAAGAATGGGCACCCAAATACTCTGTTCTAACACCAGTGCAGTATGGGTTCAGAAAGTGAATAGGGACCATTGAGCAATAAACAAATCTAGCGTTGTTCATTGGCAAGTATACTAGGGCAAAGGTAGGCTCCATATACCTCTGTTTTGACGATTCCAGCAGTGCATTCGACTTAGTGGACCATAACTTGCTCTGGTCAACCTTAACCTCGATGGGAGCCCTAAGGGCGATTATCGGATTCCTCTGCAGTCTGTACGAGAAACTATCTAGCCAGATCCGTTTTGGCCCCCAGGGAGAAAGCACACCTAAATTTAAAGTGGGGCGGGGGATGCATCAAGGTTGTGTGCTAGCACCAATTTTATTCTCTCTATTTATAAACGGGATAGGTAATTATTTACAGACGATACAGGCTGATGCCCCTATGGTGGCAGGTCGTCCTATACCGGTCTTATTTTACGCGGACAACGCCGTACTCATAGCCAGAACCCCGATAGGCTTACAGAGATTGATGGATGCATTTCAACTTTTATGATACAGATGAAATGGTCATAAATAAATCTAAAACATATTCCATGATTTGTGGGCCCAAACCAAAACCTTTTTTATTGATAATAGCCCTATAAAGACTTTGAATTCTTTTTGCTATCTTGGTATTCCTTTAACGGAAAATGGCTCTTGGTCCCAATATATTTCAAATACTATACCTAAAATGAGGAGGGCAACCCAGGGCATTTTAAAATTTTCTTCTAAATAGGGGAATCGGCGAATTAATTAGATGGTAGCATTATATACAGCCAAAGGAACACGTATAGGCCTTTATGGGGCAGGGCAATAGGGCCATACAAAAAATAAGGACCTGCAAATGCAAGAAAACCTGTTCCTGGAACGTTTTTTTTTTTTTACCGCCATCTGTATCAAACACCATTGCACATTTCGAGGTCGGTCTCCAGTTTCTGGAAGAAGACCTATTGGCCCGACCACTGCTACTGTGGGACTCAATATGGAAAAGGGAAGAAACTGCTTTTACTAAATTAATTATTTTAGATTGTCTTAAACTGTATGATGCACTTAAAATTCCATGGCTGTTATATATTAATCCCGCCTTAGAAAACACGTATAAAACATCAGTATGGTCAGAAACATCCAAAACTCTGATATATACAAAGAAAGAGATCAGAGACACCTTTTTACAACATAGGACGGACCAAAGATTTAAGGCTAAAAAGAATAAATTTACTGTTGCAGAGTACATATCGTACAGCATAGAGCAGATTGCCAATAACTATTTGTCATATGTGACCTACGCCCAGCACCGTTTTGTCTTAACAAGATTAAGATGTGGCATCTTTCAATATCTTCTAGCCTTCCCTACAATGCAGTCTCATCCACCTGAAGATATATTATGTCCATGTGACAAAATATGCAAACAAAGCACATTGCACTTTATGCTGTTTTGTAATTTTTATAAGAATTTTAGATGTTTTTATTTAAAGCTATTGTTCATCACCCATAATACCAAGTCACATAAAGAAGCTATGAAATATTTGGTGACCCCCTGACTTGCTATAGCGTTGCCCTGTTTATTCTGAAAGTAATCTATATGAGAAAAACCATTAGTATCTATCAGAAAAGAATGGATATGATTTAATAGGATTTTAGCATACTTGTAATTGATTTTTCTCCATGAAATAACTATGTTCTGCCTTATTGGTGATGTCTTTAATACAAGAATGTTATGGTTATGACTGATAAGATATAATGCTTTTATTAATTTGATTGCATTGGTTTAAGCATTTTTTAATTCACTATGACTGTACTTTTAAGGATACCTTTTGATAGTCGAATAAAGATTAAAACTGAACTGAGATCTGATGCCGTGGAGTCTGAAAAGGTTTGCTCCTTTTCGAAAGAATGCTGAGCAATGCAGAATTACGGAATCGCGACATCCAGATGGGTGTAATCATTCCAGTGGCCGGAGACCTGAATCCACTTGCATATAGGAATTGATGTTAGAGAAGTGGCGCTTGCAGTAGTATAAGAAAATTGCAGCTGCAGAAAGGTGGTCGCCAGTTGTATCGGTAACTGACAAAATGTCCACACAATTTCCAGAATGTGTATTATGAGTTTTTGCAGTGGAAAAGTCGTCAACATTTACAAAGCATCGAGCACAGATCCAAGGAACCGCACCAGGATTCAGTTGAAATTCTTGGGGTCTAAAACAAAAAAGTTAATGTTGCACCTAAGCATACTGGAAGCAGGGAGACTGGGCTAAAGAAGGAAGCTTGCATTCAGAGCCCGTCTTCCAAGTATAGGTTAAAGCAGATGGCCTAATGATGAAGGTGGCCATCTGAAAAGAAAACATTCTTATACCTTCTACTACTAGGATTCCAGACAACCATTCAAGCCTTAAAGCCCATTGGCCTTCCAATGTGTTTTGGTACTTATTTTTCTGTCCAATTACGGCATAATTTCCCTCCCTTTATCAGATGTAAACAATTTGGGTATAGGTTTCTTATACACCTCAGCATAGAGGCCAGATGGTAAAAATGAACATCTATTCTGAAACATCTTTAAAACTACCTCAATACAGGGTAGCCACATTCCAGCAAGCCTGCTCAGAGGCTACACTTGTGGTACTCATTCTGCTGCTTGGCCGGCTTCACGGATGAACATATGTGGCCTTTCTGCCATCTTGTGGCTATATGCGGAACAGCAACTGTAACCTTTAAAGAAATAGTTCCTCATGGTAACAGCCGTATTGCGGGACCAGGTAGTATAGACTACTTTTCTTCTGCAGAACGGACATTCAGAATGCTTATGTTTTTGTGCTGGCTGCGGGAGCGCATTGTTTTGTACTTACATTGGTTTCACTAGTTGTAGCCTTGACTGGAGACTTTATTTTGCTCAAAACGGAAACATTACTGGCTGGGGCCCATAAATAATGATGTAATGTAGCCTTTAGAGTCATGCTAGTCCCGTTTCCTAGGGTCATCACTAACTGTGACCTTCCCGGACTTTTCACAGGAGGTGCAACAACAAAGAGCATCCTTTACGGTGGTCAAGCGGAAACTGCACCTGATGGGGGTGTCCTACTCTATGGTTTCCCCGGCCAAACTACGCATAGTGCATAATGAAGGGACTACCTTCTTTACCACCCCCCGGAATGTATGGGGCTGGATTGAGGAACAAGATACCCGAGGACAACAGCAAGGAGGAAACGGCCCAGCTGACAAAGCCTTGCCGCGCTCCTCTGACAGAGGGACAGCTTCAAAGACCCACCCGACGGCAGAGGAGGCGAACCGAGCAAGGGCCAGTGCGATCGCCGCGGTGGCCTCGCTGAGTGCGGCGGACACCCGGGAACCACTATCGCCATCTGGGGAAGAACAGAGGGACTCGGACTCAGAAACCAGCTCGAGTTTGGTTGGAGACGCCAGCCAGATCCTGCCACATGTGACTCCCAGATCAGCGGATGTCCTGATGTGAGATGGGCCGCCGCGCGCAAGTATACCAGGGACTATGTTCGGGGAAGATAGAGGGGGATGTCGGTAATATAGCCCTGAACCTCACCTTGGGGGTGTTCCCTGATGCCTACCTGAGTTATGTACGCTGAAGGGAGGGGGTGGGGGGGGATCCGGAGGGGCGGAGAGGACAGCAATCCTCCAGGTGGACTTTGGCCTAACTACCACCTTTGAACTCTGTTTGAGCACGGAAGTGGGCAGTTTGGATAGGGGAGATGTTCTCACTTGTCCTGGGGAGGGGGTGTTGGGATGGTTCTTTTAGTTTTAGGAAGGGATTGGTATTATGGTTAACGGGGAGGGATGCTGCTGTCGACGGGAGGAGAGGCCAAGGCAGGCTACTCTATGAGAGGTGCTTGCATGTTATGCAAAGAGGTTCTCCGGTCATGCCAGGGGGTCAACATGAGTACTCATGCAGCAGACACAGACCACCTATAATATAATGTTGTGGAATGTTAGGGGCATGCACTCCATGAGTAAAAGGTATAAAATATTCCCACAACTAAATAGGAGAGGGGTGCAAAAAGCGATGCTCCAAGAGACTCACACATTGGACAAGGAGGGTGAGGCACTGCGCAGGCGCTGGAGAGGGCAGGCGTTCTACACGTCATACTCAGCATTTGCCCGGGGAGTCCTGATCTGGTTGCGGGCGGGAGTCCCCTTCCAACTTATTGAGCATAAAATAGATCCAGAGGGAAGGTACGTGATTGTAGCCAGAAGGCTTGACGGGGTGGATGTCACCCTGGTTAATGTATATGGCCCGAATGTGGATCACGTTAGGTTTCTGGAGCAGCTGTCGGGGATACTCGCACCGTATATGACTGGGGCGGTTTTAATAGGGGGGATTTTAATTGTGTTGCAGATCCTGAGATGGACCGGTTGCACCCACCTCTTCGGGAATCTCCAGTACATGCAGTGACTCGGGCTTTTAGGGTCTGGCAGGCTCGCTGGGGGCTCGTGGTTGCCTGGCGCAGAGCACATCCGACAGATAGGGACTACTCGCACTTATCCCACACCCATGATTTACACGTCCGACTAGACACCTTTTTAAGCACACCAGGCCTCTACACTCAGCTGGGGAGGACAGAGTATTTGACCAGAACGGTCTTGGACCATAACCCACTCATGATTCGATAGGGGAGGGGGGGGGGGGGGGGGGGGGAGGATTCTGCAACCCATCCTTACATGGTGCCTCAAACTGGAAGCACTCAAAGACCAGGTCTTTCAACAGGAGACTAGGGAACACATCATACAATATTTTGCTGATAATGCGGACACCACTGAATCTAGAATCTACATCTATTGGGGTGCGAGGACGCTCACAGTAGACTTAGAGAGAGCAGATGAGGTGCTCAGGAACTTAGAGAAGAGGCGGACGGAACTCCCGGAACTGAGGACGGAACTTCTGGCGGCTAAGGAGGAGGTGGCAGTGCAGGTAGAGCGTCTGAGCTGCTTTGATTTCCAGAAATACATGGATAGGACACATGATGTGCGGGATAAAGCTGGGCGATTACTGGCATGGCTCGCTAACCCGTCCCGGCGGGGAAGTACTATACTGACGATACATGACCAGGGGGAGCGCCTGTTACATACGCAAGAGGAGATTAGTAGCAGGTTCAGGGAGTACTATGCCCGCCTATACAGAAGCACGGGCAACCGCGACAGACAGAATCGCAGAATACTTGGCACCTCTTCCGCTCCATACACTGGAGGCAGAGGAGGCAGAGTTACTGGGAGCAGCAATCACGGAACAGGAGATCAGGGGGGCAGTCAAAGCTATGACAAGAGGGAAAACCCCAGGCACAGACGGACTGCCCCAGGAGAATGGTTTCCGTGTAATCATAGTACGGAGTCTGCCCTGCTAACAGTCACAGAACATCTAAGGGCTTCTTTGGACATGGGCGCAACCTCCATTTTGGTTCTGCTGGATTTGAGTGCGGCTTTTGACACGGTCTCCCACAAGATACTACTTGAGAGACTGTGGGAGATCGGAGTCAGGGAAACGGCCCTGGACTGGTTCGCGTCATTTCTATCTGACCGTTCCTTCCAGGTGCACGCCCCGCCGTACTCATCCAGCAGGCTCCCCCTTGAATGTGGGGTGCCTCAGGGGTCTGCGCTCAGTCCCACATTGTTTAATGTGTACGTCCGCCCCCTGGCCTTGATGGCCCGGGAACGTAAGATCCAGCTAATATCATATGCGGACGACACGCAACTCATTTTCAACTTTTCAAACAACAATGTGGTGGACCAAATTAAATTCCAAGAAGACATCCTGGCTATATCAAGGTGGCTATCTAACAATTGTCTTCAGTTAAACTCCTCTAAAACAGAGGTACTTCTGATCGGCAATGGCACGCAGACATGAGACGAGCACTGGTGGCCTCTTGCGCTGGGACCAGCTCCCATACCCAAGGAGTCAGTAAAAAATCTGGGGGTGATGCTTGACAACTCACTTAACCTGGAGTCCCATGCCAAAAAAGTGGCAGGCACCTGCTACGGGCGTCTTCGCACTATTAAACCCATCTTGGTTTTTTTTTAGCCCCCTACCCGCTAGATTATAGTCCTGGCATTAGTCTTATCTCACCTGGATTATTGCAATGCCCTCATGTTAGGCTCCAACATGACTGCGATAAATAGGATGCAAAGAGCACAGAACGCTGCTGCTCGTGTTCTGTTTGCCCTACCCAAAACTTGTCACACGTCCCCCTTTCTCCAACGACTACATTGGCTGCCGATACAGCAATGCATTCATTTCAAGACCCTCTGCCTCACCCACAAAATCTTGTATAACGCTGGCCCCCAAACTCTGCAGGGACTTTGTTCCTTTTATACTCCCACGCGCGGACTCCGCTCAGCGGACCTTTTTCAAGCTCGCACTGTCAGGATTCGGAGGAGTAGAGCCGGTGGCCGCTCCTTCAGGTATCTGGCCCCTAAGCTTTGGAATTCTATCCCCCCAAAAGCTCGGGCCACTTCAAATCACCTGCAATTCCGAAAACTTATAAAAACTTGGCTGTTTGTGTCCATCTAGCACATCCTCTGTCGTACTAGCTTCAGGAATGTCCGCAAGCGATGGGACGCCCCGTTGCTGGGGTAGCCATGCGCTATATAAGATTCCATAACATTAACATTAACATTCTATGCCACATACTTGGTGGAGCTGGCTCCCAGGTTAGTGGACCTATACGTGGACACGTGGGAGAGTGGGAGGTTACCACACACAACGAGAGAGGCGGTAATGGTTCCCCTGCTCAAGCCTGATAAGAACCCCACAGAGTGCTCTGCATATCGACCACTATCGATGCTAAATCTCGATTTTAAAATTCTTAGTAAGATAATGCCCAAAAGGCTGCTGCCACATATGACCTCCTTGGTACATGCTGACCAAGCGGGATTCATCCCTAGCAGAAACACCACCCTAAACATTAGGCGTCTGTTCGCGGTGTTACAACAGGGTGCGGTAGAGGCGCAGGAGGGGGCGATTTTCGCCATTGATATCGAGAAGGCGTTTGATAGTCTTGAGTGCGATTTCTTATATGCAGTCCTCGCGAGGATGGGGTTGGGACAGGGATTCATCCAATGGGTCGAATTTCTCTATAAGGACCCAGTGGCGCCGGTACGTACGGGCCGCACCATTTCCATGCAGTACAAGGTGGAGAGGGGCACACGGTAGGGGTGTCCCCTCTCCCCCTGCTCTTCGCACTGGCGATAGAGCCGCTGGCGTGTGTGGCAAGATTGGGGACGCCGTATGAGGGTATTAGGCTGGCAGAGCAGACGCACCATATAGCATTATACGCGGATGACTTGCTGCTTTTCTTGAAGGACTCAGCCACGGCGTTGGAGGGAGCCCGGCACATGCTGGACGAGTTAAGAACACTTTCTGGACTCTGTGTCAACTGGCAGAAGTCACAACTCTTCCGATAGCAGGGGAGGCTCTGACGCCTGCGGACCTCCAGTGGGAAGCACGTTGTTTTCGATACCTGGGAGTTAGGGTGTATCATGACCTCTCTGACGTCCAGGAGGGAAATATAGGGGGGGCTCTTCGATCTCTAAAAGGCAGTAAGGCGTCTGGGGGCCGTTGCCCCTGTCAGTGGCGGGGCGCATATCGTTGCTGAAAATGGTAGCGCTACCGCGATTGTTATATTTTTTTACCATGCTCCCCGTGTGGATCCCCAAGACGTGGTTCCGATCACTCGACTCTCTACTGGCCACTTTTATTTGGGGTCCCAGCAGGCACAGAGTGACGTTGGTTACGTTGCGCAGAGCACAAGCAGAGGGGGGCCTAGCATTGCCAGATATGGAAAATTATTATCTAGCGGGACAGCTCCAACGCTTCACACAGTGGGTAGCAGGAAGTCTAGATCTGGACAGGAGGACACCCCCATTCACCCCGAATAGAACAGATGTCCTGAGGACACTCATGGGTACCATTAAGCAGCGCACAATTAAATCCTCTGAATATAGGGTAATAGGAAATTGCTGGGTCAGGTGTCTTCAAAAAGCCAAACGTCCTTACTCCCCAGAGATGTCTGTGGCGCTACTGGAGGCAATCCCGCATGGGGGTCAGTGGAGAGGGTTGGAGGAATGGACACAAGCGGGAGTCACTAATATAGGAGATGTATACGATGACGGGGAGCTTCTCACTTTCGCGGCCTTCCAAGCAAATTCGGATATTCCACAGGGCCACTTTCTGTTATACAGGGCGGTCACTGGGGCTATGCGCAGGCACTGGGGTCAGGGCGCAACGGAACCCCCTACACACTCTACATGCGAATAAATAAATCTAGCAGGGGGTGTCATTAAAGCGGTTTCATGTATCTATAGAGCCATCCAGCGGGACTCCACGGGGCCACTGGAGAGCCTGAAAGATAAATGGGAGGCAGACATTGGGAGTCCTATAACGGGTAAGGACTGGGAGAATACGCTGCTCCGGGCCACGAAGGTATCCCACCACGCGAGATTCCAATGAATCAGTTTTTACACTCCGCATAGGGCATATATTACACCTGACATAATTAACCGCTATTTTAATCGGGTGGATGCGAGTTGCCCCCGCTGCCAGGAAGTAGGGGCTAGTTATATTCACATGATGTGAAGATGGCCACGGCTCGAGGGATATTGGCAAGAAGTGGTTCTGGAGACAGCGCGAGTCGCTGAGAAGGAGATCCCAAGCACCCCTATTCATGTGCTGCTCAACCTATTCCCCCACTACGCTAAAACCAAGGTCACGGCCAGGTTCCAAGATCTGGCATATATACTGGCAAAACATGCACTCACCAGCAGGTGAACGGCCCCGGCAGGTCCGGGGATAGGCAACTGGAAAAGGGAGCTAGTGAAATGGGCAAGTTGTGAACATAGAATACTGCTTCGGAATGCAAAGAGAGGTATAGGGTGGCTGAAGAGGGTGCAGGCCTGGGGGGAGTTGGTGGACGACCTGAAGAATGAGGACCGGGAGTCTGCACCTAGCACGCCACAGGCAGGATCTCAACCCGGCTAGCCCTGGGGGATTGGATCAAGGAGGAACTGAGGGGGAGGCATGAGCGGGCCATAGCATCCTAACATCCACGAACATGGTGGGTTCTATGAGCATGACACACGGCACAGACAGCTCTGACTGAGACCCAGATCATGTATACAGTGAGATGCAACTTGGCGTGTTGGTCGGCAGCAGCAGGGGAGGGGGGTGGTGGGGGGGGTAATGGAGGGGGGGATTGTTAAGTTGTCAACGTTGATGAGAATCTCATACAGCTAGCACCGCATAGTGCGGCAGGCAGTCATAGAGAGGAAGGAGGTATGGAGGGGAGTCATGATGCCCGGCTGGGCTGGACCCTCTGGAGGACCTTGCAGACATTCCATAATTAAATAACAATATGTATGTATACTGCTGATTTCAAAACTGCCAATAAAATTTGTTTTAAAAAAAATCACTAACTGTGACGACGCAAACCTGGTATGTCTGGCATTTAGCTGGCTCTCTGCCCTGTTGCTTTGGTGTATGTATTGTGTTTCAAACTAATTTGTGTAATACTCAGAAACACAGTTCATATAAATTCTCTCAGGGTGGTGAATAGCTTTAAAATGTTCCTAGGGTAGACTAAAAAATGGGTCTACTTCCTCAACTAGAGCAAGTGCTAACTCTGTATTTTCTAGTTTAAAGGTTGTTTCTGATGTTGAGAGCAAAAGCTTAATACTTTTCATTGCACGTAAATATTAGTTTAGTAGGTGTAAAAAAATAAAAACGAATTTGGGCCCACGGCTAGTGACGCAAACGGTGGGCACTGGGGAACTAGGAATATTTGTAAACCACTCCGCCACCCAAGGCACTCCAGCCAACAATCACCTTACCCCAAACCAAGGCTCAAGTGCCCCTTCAACCCCACAACCACCTGGCTAAAAGAACAAGAATAGTGTGACAGGTCTTCACCGTCGGTGATAATAGACGTCAGTTTGCAAAGGGGAAACAGGATAAGTGCTCTGCATTTGCCAGTCCCCTCCAGACTGGAGTGTTGCAGACAGGACCCTCCAGGAAGTGCAGCTCAGAGAGGTGTAATGTAGCCCTTCAGCAGAACCCCTTCTTCACAAGTCTGGTTCACAAATGTGCTTTCCCTCAAAGAGCAACAGTCTCTGCTCTGCTCTGTCTCCCAATCACCTGGTGAGGGCTGCTTTCCTCTCCCCCAGCACAACCTGGAAACCACCACTTATGCATGGGCCCCGGATGCTGACTGATGTAACCTATCAGATAGGATGGGTCGCGGAGGTATGGGAGCGATTGTTGACCAGAGTCTTTAAGATGACACCCTTCGCAAAAGACCTCGGTATTTGGACTCTGCAGCCCTTTAGCCTTATTGGTGAGGATAGGTCTGTGGAGCACTGGAGGGAGGGGGGGAGGCGGTGTGAGACACTGGGTGACCTCTACCCGTGAGAGTATAGCAAAAACTCTCAGACACTTTAACATGCCTATCTCAAAGTGGAATACTCTGCTAAAACAGTTCCCATTGATTTAAGGTTGATGAAAAAGAATGATTAAGAGTAAAATAAATTGCCGCAATAATGCTGCATAACTTAAATTTTCGTGCCACAGAATTTGCAAATCTATGCCGCAATATCCCGGGGGGGAGTGGCGTCTGCCCTGTGTGAGAAGCTGCTCAGCCTTCCAATTCCTTGCTAACCTAGGCATTGTGCCTAGTCCCCCTACAAGTAATTAAAAATTCCCATTTCCGAGGAGGAGCTTCGCGCGCATCCGAGATGGCCGCGTGAGCACAGGGCTCCCGAGGAACCTCGCTGCCTCCCGCATTTATCCTGGACAATATCCTGATTTGATGGAAGATCATTGAAGACACATCCCGGCTGATGTACTAGCAGGTTTTTGGGTCGAAATCGGACACAGGGTCCCCGAGTTTTGCCGTCTTGAAATTTGCGGCCTTCTCCATGGAACAGCCTGGACTTTGAGTTGTAGCAGTGCCCAGGTCGTAATTTAACAACAACGGCTTGAGGGGATCAGACCACAGCCTCACTTCACTTTCGGTTTCGTTTCTCCGGCGCACTGCCTCATATATGCGGTGTGTCTGTTGATCGGACGTGCCCCAATGCCAGCTCATTGAGTTTCGAGCGGGTGACTGTTTGGCTGTGGACTCCACTTGGCTCAACTTTGCCTCCTGTATTCTCGTGTGTGAATTTTAAGGAGCCATTTGGACCAGATCCCAAGCCTCCCTCCGGGGCACCTGACTCGCCATGACGGGCAAGCCTGAGGGTGAGAAACGGAAGGTTAAGACCACTATCCGTGGAGGTTCAACCCAGACGAATCTCATGGATCGCTATACACTTTCTAAAGGATCCCCTGGTGGCGCACCTAAGACCCGGGAGGAGGTTGTCGCCGATCCTGCTGTGTTGGCGGACTTAACACTACAAGACGTGATGGGCGCCATTGCTGGTATTCAGTCTTCTATTGGCCAACAGTATGAAGCCTTGGCTCTGAAGTTGGACACGGTGGCTATTGATGTCAACCTCATTCGAACTGACTTGGCCAAGACGAATGAGAAAGTGAAGTCATTAGACCTAAAGACATCCAGCCTTACCACGGATGTGTCCGACTTGCAAACAGAAGTGTGCAATCTTAGATCTGCTAACGACTTTTATGCTCGTCGCTTGGAGGATTTTGAAGGCCGTGCACGGCGCAAGAACGTGCGTATTATTCGGGTCCCGGAAGATTCTAGTTCACTCGCCACTGATCTTCGAGTGGAGGACCTCATTCTTAATCATCTGGCACCAAAGGGCCTGAGCAAATTCTATGCCATGGAACGTGCGCACAGAGTGCCAGGGGGGCAGGCGAAGCCCGGTCTTCCCCCCCGTCCGATTATTGCACGGATCTTCAACTTTAGAGATCGCGACGCCATTTTGCAGGCGGCACGGACAAGCGGCCCTACGCAGTTCGAGAACGCCGCTGTGAATTTTTTATCCGGACTTTTCTCAATCGGTCCAGAAACAACGCATGGGATTTCAAGGAGTGAAACGGCGACTAAGAGACATGGAACTAAAATATGCTATGTTATTCCCAGCCCGACTGCGTGTTGAATATGACAATCGAAAATTTTTCTTTGTCAGGCCTGAGGAAGCGAGTGATTGGTTGGACACTTTGCCGACTCGCCGTGCTGGCCAGGAACATGCTGGTGGTGCTGAAGGGGGACTGATGGACCAAGAATGATTATGGTGCCTGTGTCCGGAACACTATTCAACGTGACCAGCCGGAGCTCACTGACTTTTTTGATCATTCCATTCGTATCTTCGGAGGTAGCGGGGATGGCGGGACCCTTTCCTCCTCTGGGGTTTTCTTTGTGTAGATTAGTTCTTTGTTTGTAATTGCTAGGGCGACAGGCACACTGCAAATTGGGGTGGCTTTTGAGTCGGTGCAGGGGTGCAGGGTGGGGGGGGAGTTGTGTTGGGAACCTTGGGGGGAGGGAGGGACATGTTCTGGGATTGTTTGTTTTTTCTTCATCAAGGCAAGGTACTTTCATTATCTTTGACATTGGTGTGATGCTCGTTTTGCGATGGGAGTTCATTGTGGATCTGGATGGGGGGTTGAGGGTATTATGCTGGAATGTGAATGGGTTGGGTGATCGCATAAAGGTTATGCAGCTGTTGCGGCGCCTTTCGCCTGATGTCGTTTTGCTACAAGAGACACACTTGATAGGAAACACTTGTCACGCTCTTAATAGACGGGGTTATCGTCTTGCTGCCCATTCTGGATTTACATCTAGTTCTAGAGGAGTGGGTATTCTGCTTAGGGTTTCCCTCCCCCTAGAGATTGATGATGTGATCCTCGATGCCAGGGGTCGATATGTTGCACTTGTCGGGCGGTGGGAGGGAAAACCAATCTCGTTGGTGTCAGTTTATGTCCCCCCGGGCTTACAATCCACGACATTTACGGACCTGGGGCGGATGGTTCTGTGTCTCCCGGAGGGTGTTTTGATACTGGGTGGTGATTTTAACTCCGTAATTTCTGTCAGGATAGACCGCTATCTCCCCCCCCCCCCCCCCCCCCCCGAGATCTTCCTGCTGCGCAATCCTGGTTGGGCGACTTCCTGGAAACATTGGGCCTCATAGACTGTTGGAGACTAATGCATCCAGAGCAAACACAGTTTACTTTCCACTCGGGAGCTCATGGTAGTCTTTCTAGATTAGATTATATCCTGATACCGGCGGCACTGTCCCCCCTCGATTGGAGAGATTAGACACCTGGCCCGGGGTATATCGGACCATTCCCCTATTTGGTTTCATTTTAATCTTAGCATCGGGCCGAAGGCAGGGTGGCTCCGATTAACCCCTGGTATCTCCTCAACCCTAAGACTCACGCTGAATTGATTAAATCATTTGATCTGTATTTTACTGAGAATGCTGGTTCTGTATTCTCGCCTGTCTCGTTGTGGGAAGCTTTTAAGACTGTGATCAGGGGACAGGCATTGTCTTTGGTGGGGTGTGCCAACAAATGGAAGAATGAGGCAATTGTTCAGCTCGAGACTGAAATCACAGACCTGGAGACGGCATTGGAGCGGGAGGTGTCTCGAGAAGCATTACATGTCCTCCGCCTTAAACAATTAGAATATAAAACTTTGGTTACTGATGCGGCAAAGACGATGAGTAGGGAACAGCAGGGACGGCTCTATGATGTGGGTGATAAAGCAGGGAAATTGATTGCCGGTGGTTCCGGTGATTGAGACATGCGGTGGTGTGAGTGTAACTGATCCTGTTGGAATTGTTGAATGCTTTGCTGATTATTTTCGGGAGGTCTATACCTCTGTGTCCGACAGGCCTGAAGAGGATTCGCACTTGTTGCTTCGGGACATAGCGCTCCCATGTTTGTCGGAATCGGATCGTGATTGCTTGGATGCCACGCCCTCGGTGGATGAGGTGGCTCTCGCGCTACGCTCCCTTCACTCCGGCAAGGCTCTGGGTCCCAATGGCCATCCTGTGGAACTGTATAAGTTACGCCCTGCTACTTTAGCTCCCTATCTCCGTGATATGTTTTTGGCTGACCGAGATAATGGCTCCCTCCCTAGAGATCAGCGTCTTGCGACCATTGTGGTGATCCATAAGGAGGGTAAACCACGAGATCGCTGCTCGTCTTATAGACCCATTTCGCTCTTAAATGCGGAGCCCAAGATCCTCGCCAAATTGCTTGCTAATCGTCTGATTGTGGTTATTAGCGACCTGATTCATCCGGATCAATCGGGTTTTATCCCGCACCGTAACACGGCATTAAATTTGCGGCGTCTGCATGGTGTTCTCGCGAGGGCCCCGACGCTGCGTGAACCGGCCATCTTGGCGTCCTTGGACGCCACGATGGCCTTTGATACAATCGAGTGGTCTTATCTCTGGGCGGTACTCGCCAAGTTTGGATTCCGCGCGGGTTTTATTGGTTGGGTCAAACTCCTGTATGAAACACCACTAGCCCAGGTGGTGGTTAATGGCCGCGTCTCCGTGCCTTTTACTCTTGGGAGGGGCACACGACAGGGTTGTCCGTTGTCCCCGCTCCTCTTTGCTTTGGCGTTGGAGCCTCTTGCCGCTTGGCTACGGTGGGAACCTTCGATGAAGGGTATACGCTGGACGCCGGAATTTGAGGATCGCATTTCCTTATACGCAGATGATATTTTATGGTACCTTACATCTCCCCAAAAATCGCTCAATGTGTTGTTTGACGTACTTAACTCCTTCGGGAAGAACTCGGGCCTCATCATTAATTGGTCGAAATCCTACATTTATGTACTTGCGGGTGATGTCCCTCGTTTGCCACGGGGCTGTCCCATCCAGTTGTCGCAGTCTGGCTTTAAGTACTTGGGTGTGTTTATCTCGATGGATCCGGCGGTTCGCTATGAACGTAATTTGCTCCCCCCACTCCAACGGTTACACTCCGATGTAGCGCGTTGGCGTAAATTACCGTTGTCTCCCCTAGGGCGTGCGGCCCTTTTTAAGATGATGTCCTTACCGCGGTTCCTATATGCCCTCCAGAATAGTTTTGATGTCATCCCGTCGAAATATTTTCGGGAAGTAGAATCGTTGCAGAGGCAACTAATATGGGACGGACGTTCGCGCATAGCTCTTCCGAAATTGACACTCCCCTGGTATAATGGCGGTATAGCGCTCCCGGATATTCATAGGTATTATTGGGCTTCCCACCTTGCTGCTATCAACCACGGGATGTATGGCCCAGCGTTGAATCCAGCATTTGAAATGGACAAGTGGCTGCTCCCGGGTGGTGATTACTATAGGGGACTTTACTCAGGATCCTCCCGTTCACAACTCACGGGACCTACCGCTATAGCTGTGCGGGTATGGCATAGCGCAACGGCGGCTATGGGCTGGAGTGATAAATTAACGGGTGCGACACCGCTCTATGCCTCTGCGAAGCTGGGTGGCCTATGGAGGACGAAGGGATTTGATAAGTGGGACATGATCGGTATTGGTAAAGTGCGTGATCTCTGGGTTAAAGGAAAGGTTAAGGCCCGACAATGTTTATTGAATGTATGGGGTCCGAATGACTATGACGTGTCGCAGCTTCGGTGGGTGACTCTGGCCAATATGGTTGCGAAGAGGGATATTGCTCAGTTGTGGGGATCCCCAAGGCCGCCTACAGTGACTGCTTGGAAAGAGAGTCTGGACTGGTGCATGTTTCGAGAGAAAACAGTGTATATCGCAAGAGGCAGGCCCAAAAAATGGGGGAAGATTTGGAACCCTTGGAACTCATACCGTGGAGATATTTGTACGCCCCCGCTGACCGCTATCCCGAGTCCTTCCCAGTCGCCCTGACCTACATTCCTTCTAGCTGTGGTATATTGTGCTGTTCATATGCAATTCTGCCTCTGCCTCCCTCCCCTCATCTGTATTCAAAGACTTTTTTCTCCTGCTATCATGTATCTCCCGTCCTCCTTGAGCGCAGACCTAATGGCTGTATTATTACTGTACTGCCTTGCTTGTTTGTTTGATGTTTTGTTTCTTTGTGTTTCAAATAATAAAAAGTTACAACAAAAAAAAAAAGAATTCCCATTTCCAGAAACCTGGGGCTGTTTGCTATGAAAATAGGTGGCAGAAATGCCAATTCAACTTCGTCTTTGAAATTCCTCAAAAACACCATCCTTTCAGCTCCTCAAGAAATATACTGGGAGGATGAGCAAATACTAAAAATGGCAGCGCTAGTCTCCTTATAGGTCCAGCATTAAACTGCATTTAACCAGACAGAGAAGCAAGTCTGGAATCCAGAAACTGACAAGTTTATTAATGATATTTTACAGCTACATATTAATTCACTGCCACATCCAAAAAAATGTACCAGGCACCATGCTTTTAACATTGAATAGGAGTGAATATTCTCATGTTTGAACCATGATAGTGCTATAGAATACCATCATTTTATCAAAGACCATACAACATTTTAACAGCAAACTTAACAAGCTCTCTCTTCTGTGGACGGAGTATTCAACCATTCTAAAAGTTCTATTGCCCTTGAGAGTGTCGATACCTCACCCAGCAATCAATCCACGCTGACATATAAGTACCTTAGTAGCACCAGCGAACATTAAAATACCTCTTGTCTACACCAATAGTCTATATGTGACTCCATTTCCAAGGCTCTTCACATCCAGGTTTTTACCATCGCCTGCTTGTACCGGTTTGTTGCTGCCTCTCTCCACCTAACTGCAGTGCCTCACAAAGCCAACCCTATCCCAGCAAGGAACCATCTTAGCTCCTCATTCCTTCTGCGGTTAACAGCCTGCAGCGCAGTGCGGCCTTGTGACTAACGGTGCTGACCTTCCTCATGGTCATGTCTGAAGCTTCACATCACCTCTGCATGTACCTAAGAGCAGCATTACTTCTTTCTTTGATCTCAATATCTAGGTCTCTTCTGCTTTTATACAACAGTGATGCCCCTCCCCATCATCTGCATTAGATACAATTCCCAGCCATACTCATGTCCTGCATTCCCAGTAGCTCCACTCTTTTATGATCCTGTCAGTTGCCACTTGGCCTTTCCTTCCATACCTGTTGCCCTTCCACTTTAATTCGAAGTTCTGTTGTGCTGTTCCTCACGATACAAACCAACAGCGGCGCCACTCCCCACCTCCCTCTCTGCCCTGAGCTTTTTCTTTTCCATGCTAATACCTGCCTGTGCCTACCTGCATCCTGTCTTGCATGGTGCTCTCATTGCTGGCCTTCACTTTGCTCACCAAGGCCATGGTTTCTTTTCTGTTCATGGTGCCCCTCTCCCTGTTCTGCATGTCTGTTGCACTTCCAGTGTCCGGTGCGTACCCTCTGGTACTGCCTCTCCCGCTCTCCTGCATGTAGCTGGTGGTGGGTCTATCATCCGCTGGTGTGGTGTGCTCACCTGGAGCTGGACTGGACTCCCTGCTTTTGTCAGACATGGGCTCCTCCTGTGAGCTTGGGTTGTCCCAGGCATTCTCTTGACTCGTTTCATCCTTCTCGCCCACCCTGCTGCGGTTGCTCCTTCTCAAAGAGGGTGGGATTGGCACAATGGGTGGCCCATACTCTCTTTTCTGCAAGAGCTGTCTCTGTGCTTGCTTCAGGCTCTTCTGGTACACCTCCAGCTGGGCAAGAATGACTTTGGTGTACAGGTTGGGATTGCCCCCTTTAGGGCAAAATGGGACTCCCCAATAGTAATGCACCGTACCCTTGTCTTCTAGTTTTGTGCACGGTTCTTGAGAAGCCCTCGAGAGTAGCTGGAGAGCCGGAGCCTCTTTGACGTGTCTGTGGCCATTAGTAACTGTAACCCCTGTGCCCTGTGTTTGCCGGATACCACTCTGCCCAAGAATGCCCTCATCCTGAAGATCCATTACATCGTCAGGAGTTGAGCTGCCAGAAGTGGATTCGCACATAGCCCTTTCGTCGCAGTCTGAAGTCACTTTCTCCAGGTCCTCATCTTCTGCTCCATCTTTCTTTGCCAAACTGGACATCAGCCTTCGGGGGGTCATCTGCCGGATACACGGAGAAACCTTTGAGAATGTTGGGCTCCTACCAAATGGAAGTCTGAGAGGAGTCGTGGGCACAAAATCACTGAAGTCAGTCAAGGCAGGAGAGGCAGGGTTTTGAGATAAGTCTGAACAAGTGACTTTGCCTGCAGGGGACAAAACAACACTGGGGCTCTCGAGAACGTCCTGGCTCAAACGTTCCAGCACCACCACAGGACTCCTCCCACCCATTTCCATGTTATCAGGCACACTTGCACTGATGGGAGAGCACGACTGACGATCATCCAAAGGTTGAGAGGCAGATCTTTTGATAGGTGACAAACAGCTGGCACCAGACAAAGGCTGAGATGCAGTCTTCCTAGCAGGCGATGAAAAGCAACTACCGCCACCAGCTGCTGGGGATCCCCTCTTAATGGGTGACATAAGAAAGCCGACACCAGAAAGAGGCTGGGAAGTACTCTTTGTCATGGGTGACAAACTGCTCGCTCCACTCAAAGGACGTAAGTCCGAATCGCTGGTACGCGAAGTGCCACTGGCACAATCCTGCAGCCGGGAGATCGATTTATTGACAGGTGAGGCAATGCTGGTCCCATCCGGCAGTTCGGAAGCGGGTGTCCCGACAGGTGATACACTGCAAGGTTCACCCCTTGACTGGGAGGCAGGCCTTCTGGTGGGCGACAGGGAGCAGGTACCAGGTTCTGAGGCTGAGTTCAAAGTCCTCAGGGATGACATACAGCTATTACCAGAAACTGGTTTCAAGGTGGCTTTGCTACCAGGCACTGGAGAAGAGGGCTGAGATGGAGGTAGTGAGTCAGGGCAGGTGGCAACAGAAGAACCAGAGTCCTCATCTTCCTCCTGTAGACTTAGTTGTTCATGCTCTTTACGTGTCAGCTTGGAGGGTGCTCTCCTTCTTCTGGTGCCTTTAGGAGAGGATTTTCTCTATTAAAAAAAGCAGAAGGTAACAACATTAAAAATAAAATACAAATGCAAGATCTTCAGGCTGGAGGAATACAAACTCGGTAAAGTAGGAACAAACAAGTATAAATGCCCACAAAAACAGGCAGTCCCAATCCCTCAGGCACAAATAATCACGCATCAATGTTTAATATGCTAATTTAAAATGGGCTCAGACTCATGGGAAAATAAAGAGCACCTTCGGTGGGGTCTGAAGGTACCCAACTAGATTAGTAGGAGATTACGGTGTCTGGGCGAGGGGGAAAGGATTTGGAGCCTTAGGATGGTTATTGACAAAACTACTGACTGTACTGTTAGAAAAAGGGCAACAACTTCAGATAAATGGATTTGATGTGTGCCTTTCAATTTTCATGTATGAAACGGAAAACCCTTAATAAAACGTCTTATGAAGAAAAAGGAAGACACAAAGGTGGAATGAAGTTCACTCTGTTGTGGGAGGGGTTACTGTGTCGTGCATAATGAGCAGTACTAGTACCTTTATTTTTCCTGTTATTACCAACATTGCAGAGAAGCTGGAAGATATGCTTGAAGCGGACATTTATGGTCTGAAAAGGTGCAATAAAAAAACACACAGGTACACCAACCCCTGCATAAGCTAGGGGAAACACTGGTTTATGTCCACGGTACGACACAGGGGTTACACTGTAACTGCTTATACATGTGATGACAACAGGCTGTGCCTTACGCATGTAGCGACAGAAGGCATAGCAGTGCTTTTGAAAGTCCTCTCAAGCTGCCTTGTTCTTTTTTGTTAACCCACTTTATGTTTTTCTCTAGTGTGGTCAGCAATGGTATGGTAGTGCTTTGCTCCATCATTTTGTGGCATTGGACAGTCAAGCATACACTCAGCAGGTTAAGGGGTGTACCCAATGCAAACCCTGCTCATATTTCACCTTCATGCTAGGAGCACCTGCTGCTTGGAAACAGCTACTTAGTAGTTCAATAGTGCAGGCCTTTTCTTCCAGCGCCACTGGAGAGACTGCCTACTACTGCTCTCAGAGAAACATTCAACTGGTCCCTTTCACCCCCAAATGGGCTCCTCAGTGTACACTGGTCCATATAAGATTGCCGGCTGTCTTCGTCCTCAGAACATGAAAACCTTCTTTTTCTTTGTTTCGAGGGCCCTTCCTTGAAGTTTGGCTGGCTGCTGGGCTCGCCTAACCAAAATAAAATATATACTCTTCTCCAATTTATGTGTTTGGATGGATGTGAACCAGCAACTTGGGAAATCGTGGTTCAGAATGTTTGGCTAGAGTCAACAGACTGCCTTGACCAGGTCAGATGGGACTTAACTCTACCTGCCACCGGAAAAGGATGGGAAGAGAATGGCAAACATTATCATGCACTTCCTTTCGAATGGACCAACATTTAGCAATTTGAAGAAATCATGCAGTGTCGTTGACTATGGTTTCCAACCAGTGCTCCCACAGATTCTTAACTATAGGGTTAAAGTACTGTACCAGATCTAGACGTTAAGGGGATTACAAACACAAGTGTAGGAAGAATGTTTGTCAGGGGCAGCACTTTACAGCTGAGTGCTTCCCTGATAGGCTTTGAGCACGCACTGGATTCCTGAGTAATCATGCTGCTGTGCCCTACCAAGACGTTATAAATATAATGTGAGGAGAGGAGCCGGTCCTGGGTGTGAGGAATAAAAAAACAATGCCTAGCTAGCTGAGTGAAGGGCGGCATGGAAGATGTCTTGTAGAGGTGAATTGCCCTGGCACTTCATACATCCAATTGGCCACAATCAATACAAAGCAGCTGAGGATCAACAAAAGTTGAGGAATTGCAGAAGGCTTTCCAGGACAGCACAATTCCCAAATGTGGCAGGTGCTAACAAGGGTCCCATAATGGTCCTCACCCAGCCCCAGGGGGTCCAAGTGGTTTCCCTCTTAGTCCCAGGTCTTGGGGTTGTGTCCCACTGTCTGTAGATTTAAGCCCATAAAGCAGGACCGCTATGAATAATCTTTCTAGTACTTACGGAACGAAAAAACAACAACTTTTAAGCTACAGTATAACCCTAACCATAAATGCCAAAGACCAGAGGAAGTAATCGAAACTGCAAGTCTAATTGGTGGTTGGGTGCACCTGCAAACCGAAATTCTTGGTGCCTCAGAGGATGCTAGGCCACTCCAGCTTGAAGACCTCCCTTTCTAAGATCCCGAGACCTGGTCAGGCAAGGTTTGCCACGTAGACTATAAGACTCCTGGAAGCACTCCTTACAAGAACTGACCCTTGTAAACTCAATTTTGTAACAGAGCCTGAGTGAGAACACTATCTGTACAAGTTTTAGCAAGTTGGGTTTTGGACTAAGTGGACTTTTGGGAACTCTTTTTTTCCGGGGACTCATCCGAAGAAAATTCAATCTCAAATTGGCCAATCTCACAGCAAAACTTCAGAAACATAGGGAACAGAGCTAGACATAACTCAAACTAGATACTTTACATGTTTCTGTATGGTACCCTTGGCCCACTGACTGCTTACAAGTGAACAGATGAATAATAGTAAACCCAAAGGCACCTGAAGTCAGCTGAGAGTGCTTGGAAGCTTCCAACAGAATAAAATTAGCAATAGGTCTCACTGTTTAAAAAAACTATTGTGCCTCGCAGATAAATGTTACACTACCTGGAGATCTCTGACAGCACTGAAAGGTGAAGTGCTAGCATCATCTGTTTTTGTATGCACCATTTAACTACTATAATTTACCTACCTTTAAATATTCGTATTAGAAGCTACTGCTCTAACAGCATATTAGGAGTGATATGTCTTTTAAACTGTGCTATGCTGGATCTGAATTTCCAATCCCGTACTACCTCTTAGAGCAGTGGTTCCCAAACTTTTTCTACCTGCAGCTTTCTTGGCCTACTGGCCATTGCCCGTGGCTCCCCACTGTTACTTTTTTTGGAGGGTGGGATTAATGTACGTCCGGCCTCTGGAGCACTTGCATTTTTCTCCCCGAAAATAATTGGGAAGAAGTCGATGAAGGTATTATAATCATATACCCAGGGTGTTTGGTATTACTAAGGCTGCGCCTCTAATAAAATATTTCTAGTTTCAATTATTTGCCCATGGCTTTTTTAGAGCACCCTGTCAAACTTTTTCATCCCACTTACAGTGCTAGATAGCACCCATATGCATGTACGCCCCATTGCCAAAGTTTTTCTGCGCTTGAAGAATATTTGCATGCACTTCCATTTCTACCCATGTCATTTGTGCCAACATACCTGTCTCAGCAGGCTGACTCATGATTTTTTAAACCACGTACAGCTTTATTTTTGCTGTCTCCTCCCTAAAATTGCCTCCACATCAATGCAAGTAAGATACATTTCTCAGATTTTTTTTTAAACATCCCTCTATCTTGCTTCCAAATGTTGGCATTATGCAGTAAATGGTGTTTTACTTCCCTGTGCTCAAGGAGAGAGCAGGCCTGTCTGGAAATGTGTGTGTACTGAAAGAAATGTGTACTGGATGTACCTATGATTCAAGTACAAATGTCAATACTTAATAATACTTAGTGTGTTTAATAGACAGGACAACTGTACTTTCCTGATAACTTTCAAAATGCATTTGGGGAACAACAGAACTATTAACGAGTCTAACAAAATAAATCCGTCATCTTCCACTTACTTTGGAAGTGTTGGAATCCAGCGAAATATGGAGGTCATCTCCCTCAACATGCCCTCAATTAAGCATAACGTTTACAGCTTTAGGCATATCACTTACAAATCATCAACATCATGCTTTTAAGTCTAATTAGTTGGGAGCCACGGTGCACAGTTTGGGAACCACTATCTTAGACTAAGCTGAGACTCCTAAGCTTCAATACAACTGAATAGCCAAGTGCATACAGGAAGTAATCTTAATACCCAATTGTAATGCACCAGCACAGGTAGCCCTGGGACACAAATGGTAAGTGGCAGTATCCACCATGGATTCCACCAAATAACTACAGATTGTGTAGTGATCTAAAGAACAGATACACCAAAAAGTAGGCAGCCTTTGTGTGCAACTCTTGGGTGCAATTCCTTGATCAACGTGAGTTCAGAGTGATCAAAATGTGAGCCAAGAATAACTTAAGTGGGCATTTTATTTAATGAGTGGGCTATCATTCATGCATCAAGACTTTCAAAAATAAAATAATTTAAAAAAAGAACATTCCTGTTCGTACAATACCGAGTCCTCGCTCTCTTCACAAGTGGTTGAGAACTGGCTGAGCTAGCCCTGCCTCCTGCTCAGCCATTCTCTAACACAGTATGTCAATAAACATTTCTCTTTGATTAAAAAAAAAAAGGGAACTTAATTTTAGATCGGAGAGATTGGAGAGTAAGATGAATAAGTAAAAAAACATTATACTGCAGAAGAACTATATACACATCATAAGGCTTATAATTCACAATCTACCTGCAGACGGCTATATTCCAATTCACTGACTTCACATCTATGGTAACTAGACTCAAAAGGCTGGTGTATCAAAACTTTACAAATCACATCAATCAGGATGAGGTCTTGCCAAAGCCAGATGCAAGAAGAATTAGGAGGCTAACCCAGGAAGGGCACTAGAAAACTAAGAATGGGTTGAGGTCTTAGCATACCCAAATTAAATATCCAGGAATGTTATGTTCAAATATAACCCGTTTAATTATTTGCATCAAATGCATCTAACTCCACAGAAATGAAATTAAATAAAAGAAATACAGTCCATGACATGTCCCGATGTTATGCTCTGCATTCTTACTTTTTCCTCATGGTGTAGAACTGTTGCCATATTACAGGATATTGGGAAAAGATCATTGCACACACTGAAGTCACACTGGGCAGAACAGAACTATATATAATAATAATAATCCACATTTGTAAAGCGTGAACAATCACCCGTAAGGGTCTCTAGGCGCTGAGGGCCGTCGGGAAGATTAAGCAAGCTATTGCCCAGAGTCACATGGTGCTGGGCTAATCTGCCACCGGCACCGGGGATCGAACCGTGATCCCCAGATTCCGGAGTCTGTCACCCTGGCCGCGGCGCCACACCTCTTCCTCCAGCTGAGGCATGTATCCTCAACGGTTTCAAAGAACCAAACTCAAAAAAGCAGGCAAGAAATCACTAGACCTTTATGTGTTATCTAAGAGCACAATAGTAATCACATGGAGGGCAAGGGAGGGCCCCTCATATATATGGAGGGCGGGCAAATGAAGCCAAAAAATGGGTAGAATTAAGGAAAGTATTGTGCTACGGCGAGAAACATGGACATGTCCACTAACTTATGACGAGTTGTTATACTAATTTAAGATCTTACCAGAACAGTAAAGAGAAGAAAGATATGTAGTGATAGGACAGACACAACTATTACGTAGGAAAAATTGCACAAGGTTGAAGCACTCATGTGACTCCTAAGGACCTGTACTTAACCCAAATGTTGGGGCTATTATAGCATAAGAGGCGACACGCATAGTCCAATGACATTATTTCAAACATTGACTAGCAGAGCTAAGTTTACGAGACACAGGTTACTCAAAATGTTTCTGTTGTATACCTAGCAGGTGCGCAATGCCCATTAAGCTGAAAGGGCTTCAGCCCTCTTCAGTCGTGTGTGGCTTGGCTGGGCAGTGTCTGGAGTCTTATCTCCAGCACGCCCAAGTTTTTCACAGGTCTTTAAAGACCATTTGGATTTTTACATACCTCTGTAAACTGGTCACCGAAGCTTAGTTTGTTTTCTGGTTGCAGTACTCCCTGGGCCCCCACTCTGCCTATTCCTTTTTCTGTAGTGTGAGAATGTATTTCATGAAAAGGAATATAAAGTAGGGTTGGCAAAAGACAAATGCCAGCCGTGTGTTGTTTAAAGAGTCTGCAAAGATCTCGTCTTGACTAAATAGGGGTTTAAATAAAAAAGCATGCATTCATTGGTAATGTGACTATTCTGTCTTTATTCCCTTTAATTATCAGTCATGGATAATTCAGGCATCCCAAGAACACAATTAAAAGTGCTTTTTATTTATATTTGCTGTTCGAAGTATGCACAGGTAAGTGCTGAAAATACGGCATTAGGTGACTGTTTATTTTTGTACCGTCTGGGACATCAAAATAATGAGCTGGTAACCCTAATCGTAAAACTGAAAGTTTGTTGCAGGATCAGCACATTATTTATTTCCTACACCCTTTATCCCTGATTGATGCCATAATAGCAATAGTTTAACTTGAACCCTACGCCGCCGTCAATAACATGCTGAATTACTTCAAGTGCTGTCTCAGTGCAGGGTGCATTCCCAGACACACTCCTCATTCTCGCCATTCACTTTCATACTCACCCTGCGCTCAAAGTGATCACAATGCACTCACACCACTCACTCGTTCACAGTGATCACTCTGGACTCAGAATGCACTTGCGCTGTTCAACCTGTACCTCACCCTGCAGTGACACGAGTACACTACTCACCCTGCACTCATGTGAAACTTGACTCACCTGTCCCCCTCACTGCTCAATCTGCAATCTCACTCAAACAAGTTCATCACTAACCATGCAATCATTTATCCAACACTGCACTTACATCTGCACCCAAATTCGCATGGTCACCTCACTCACCCTGCAGTCACTCCTCTTACCCTACTCTCACACTGTTGCATCGCTCACCGTGCACTCATATGGGCAATCCTGCCACCCACACAGCACAGAGGGTTAATGTGCCTTTCTACAAAGAATGTGTACCATACACATCACAGAACTAAGTGTGAGTAAACCGAGTGCACTATAAAAAAAATAAAAAGTTTGTCAGAAAGGTGCTTTAGAGAGATGAGGAGCATTGTTGGTGAGTGGTAGTGATGGAATTTATGGAGAAGGATGAAATGGGGAGGGGGCGCCAAAAAAAGACTGTTGCGACCAGTGCTAAAGCCAGCACTGGCTGGGAGTGTTAGCCCCCAGTGGCGGCTCCAGCGCTATGGCGGAAAAGCATCGCCCCACTGCTTTCGAGCAGTGGAAAGACAATAAAAAATTATAACAACTTTAAGTTGTTATTATTTTATGTTTACTTTGCGGGCGGGCGGGTGGGTGGGCCGCTCTGCTCAGGGAGCAGAGCAGGGGAGGAGTGGTATGCCCACTCTCAAGTGCGTAACGACTGTTTGGTCGGCCCTCTCGGGCTGCTTAAACAGTCATGCTCACTCTCCCCTTCTCCATGCAGACTGAATTACAGCCTGCGTGGAGAACACCCCTACAGCCCCTGGCTGAGCGCCATGTCACCGCGCTCAGACCAATCACAACGCTGCATTGCATCTAACATGAGAACTTTTGCATTGTTTAAAAAATATGCCAATTGCTTTCAATTACCATTTATGTCAACAGATTGGTGTTTAAAACAAGAGCAACTGACCATTCTGATCTGCATATGTTAAGACCCAGTGTGGGTTGAAGCGCGTCAAATAAAAGATGTAGGATTACACTCCGAATGGTGGGCTTGTTTTTCTACCGGATGTGGGAGAATTGTGCTTTTGAAATAAATAGCGATGACGCCCGCTTGCGAGCCCCGAAATGCTGGGTGTCCTGTTAAGCGTCAAATGATTTTATAAAATATATATATATAATACACATAGATATATATATATACACACACATAGATATATATATATATATATATATATATATATATAGATATATATATATATATATATATATATATTTATACACACACATATATATATATATATATACATATATATATATACATATATATATATATATACATATATATATACATATATATACACATATATATATACACACATATATATATATATATATATATATATATATATATATATATATATTATTTATTTATTATTATTTTTTTCTGGATCCACCTTTAATATAAATGCATGGGATCATGCATTTCCTACTGTAGATATCGATACTCAAAAGGTAATGACAATGAATCACACGACGCCCTTTAAACCCAGAAATGTCTTCAGCCCGCAATCAGTTGTAAATTGATTAATAAGAAGATAAAAATGCCCATACAGGGCTACAAAACAGGAGAAATTAGAGGCAGGTACATTAGGGTTGATTAGATCTTTAAAGTATAATTATTGGGAATATATCCCCCAATAGCTAAAAATAGAAGCTATATAAAATGTAATATATACTTTGACCTTAAAAACTGCTTCATATATCTCCATTATTATAATTTCAATTGGTATGTAAATAATGTGATAAACTGTTTGTTATACGATATGTTTTTAATGAGCACTGAGCACTTTATATTGAACTGCGCTTTGTTTTTAAACCATGTGTTAAGAATGACTATATATTACAAGATGGCCGACCACGTTGGCGATTTAAAAACTTCATTTATGTCAATGATTTGGGAAGTGGCCAATAGGTTTAAAATGGCGCGTTTTTTCACGAACAAACTGACACTGACGAAGCTAGAGTAGCGAAACACGTCTGTCAGGGGTGAAGGGGGTTTGCAAATAAATATTTTTTTAATCGGATTCCAGTGTGCTCGCCTTTTTCGACTTGGATAAGTTGGAGTGTTGCGAAACATATATATATATATATATATATATATATACACATATATACACACACACACACATACATATATACATGATCACTTTCAGAAACAGACTCCAGCATGTACAGGTTCGCTTACAGTGGACTTTTATTGTGGCTCAGGTGACGCGTTTCAACCGTCAGTGTGGTCTTTTTCGCAACAGCTGTAAGACGCCATTTTGGCCTTTTTATTCCCATGAGATTGAATTTACAATTAAAGTGACAGTGCTTAGCATTTAGACATTGACACATGATAGTCCAATGCTGCTCATTACAGCATACCAAAGTCGTGTAAGTGCAATTTCTACGTTACTACATAAACAAGCATTGGCATAGCCAATAGGTATCGCATTTGGGACCTTATAAGTGTTTAGCCATGCAACAGTTGTTGTTGTTCCACCAAGGCTATTCTGCTGCATAACCAATTACTTATAGGGTCCAAAAAGCGAGCCCTATTGGCTATGCCAATGCTTGTTTGTTTTTTGTTGCTGTTTTGTATCAGTTGCCAGATCTACAATAGCTGGACATGGTTTTTGTTAACAGTTCTGTGCATAAAATGAACTTGTTTTCATTGCTCTGAATGTTGTTTCCATTCTGGTTGTAGTAAGCCGTCATTCCCGGGGGTGTGGGGGTTGCCTAGCTGTGTGCATGCGCCAAACTTAGCAAATGAGGAAAAGCCTGGTGCAGGCGCAATTTACAAGTGTGGAGTGAGTGAGCCCCAGGCAGTATGACTCACTCACACAGGAGTTCATGCACTGCACCTGCATACTCAGCATGGTTTAAGGAAACTCGACCCAATCCCTCCCAGGCATCGAACACATATTTACCAAGAAACTCTGAGAAGAGCCTGCCTGCTGCACTGACGGCTGGTGGTATGTGTGTCTGGAGAAAGCTTGCACTGATGGCTGGTGGTGTGGTGGTGTGTGTGCCTGGTGGGAGCGTGCACTGACGGCTGGTGGTGTGTGTGCCTGGTGGAAGCGAGCACTGACGGCTGGTGGTGTGTGTGCCTGGTGAAAGCGTGCACTGACGGCTGGTGGTGTATGTGCCCGGTGGAAGCCTGCACGGCGGCTGGTGGTGTGTGCGTGCCTGATGAAAGCGTGCACTGACGGCTGGTGGTGTGTGCCTGGTGGAAGCATGCACCGACGGCTGGTAGTGTGTGACGGCTGGTAGTGTGTGTACCTGGTGAAAGTGTGCACTGATGGCTGGTGGTGTGGGTGCCTGGTGGAAGCGTGCATTGACAGATGGAGGTGTGTGTGCCTGGTGGAAGCGTGCACTGATGGCTGGTGGTGCATGTGCCCGGTGAAAGCGTGCACTGACAGCTGATGTTAGTCAGTAGATCCGGTCTGCAAGGAAGGCTTTTGTTGCATACTAGTAAATGGTCTAAAAGGTCTGGGTACTACCACGGTCTTGGCCAATATGAGAATTAAAATCATTTTGATGTTAGAGCTGTGTAGTTTGACAATTGCCATCAGAATGAGCTGCATCAGAGGGAAACTGACAAACAGACTAAAGGAGCTGACCAGTTGATACAACAGCATTAACTAACGAGTTCTTTTCCAGTACCCTGGATGTAAAGATTTGGCGGTTTTGTTTCTTGCACTGGCGAATAAATCGAATATTTGGAATCTCCATTCTCAGAAAATGGCATAAATTACTTCACCACATAGGACCCATTCATGATTTTCCTCAAGGTGGTACAGCTGAGAAAATCCAGCTGCAGGTTTTGGCTTTCTGGGGTGTTTATTGCTCTTAGAGAGATTCCAATGCTCAATGCCACATCACTTGAGCTTGTAGGGATAGTTGTCTTGGCCTTGCTCTTCCTTGCTTGTTCATGTAAATCATGGTACTGGTGGTGACTACATGAATCATGATGTTCTTGAATTCTAGGAGGGTAGGAATAGCCTTGAGGTCTAAGAGAACTGCCATCAGCTCCAATAAGTTGACATGGAATGTTTTCTCTTAGGTGGAGCAAATGCCCTGCATTGTGAGCTGACCAAGGAGAGCTCTCCATCTTGTTAATTGTTAAAGAAGCTTTTATTAGTATGATTTGCTTTGGTGTTTTCCTTTGAAAATATGAACCTTTTAAAAGATTCTGAACTTTAGTCTACTATGCCAGGGACTGTTTCGCTTGCAGCGTTAAATATATATGACCTTCCCAGTTACCTCTCTTCTGAGACCACTGATTTTTGGAGACACTGCTGGAAAGGTCTCATAAAAAATCTTGCTGTTGAGACTATGTAAATAGTAGATGCCATGTAACCCAGAACAGAGGCAATTTTATGAGCAGTGGGATTGAGGTTGTTCTTCAAGTCTGAGAATTTTATTTGGAGGATGAGACTCTTTCCTCCGAAGGATTCATTTCTAAGGTTGATATTTAAACCTAGGTTTTGTAGGAGGTTGATTGTGTGGTGAAAATTCTGAGCTGACTTTAGTCGAGAGTTTGCTTATATAAGTCAGTCGCCTAGGTATGAGTGAACTTTAATTCTGTTCTTACTCAAATGGCCTGCAATTACTGCCATGCACTTGGAGAATATTCTTGAGACATATTTTTGTCCGAATAGAAGAATAGCATATTGGTAGTGAGTGTATCCCGTAAGTAAGCTAAAATATTTTCTGTGTTTGCGCTATATAAAACTTTATACATAAATAAATAAATAATTTGCAACTGAAATGTGAAAAAAAGCATCTTGCAGATCTATGGAAAACTACCAACTGGTTTTTTTTCTAATGTAAGGGAAAATTGACAAAGAGCCAGCATTCTGAACTTTTCTTTGCAAATGTATTTGAGAAAACATATGTCTATTATCAGGTGATATTGTATTGGTTGACCTTTCTTGAGGACTAGGAAATATCCCTTGTTTTCCTGATGTAAAGGAACGTTTTCAGTAGTTCTTTTGACCAACAGAACTTGAGATTCTTGTGCTAATGCAGAGAGCTGGTAATTTGATGTTGGCTTTGGTGCAATAGGCAGTGGAACTGACTTGAAACAGATGAAGAAGCCACTTTTCATAATGTTCATTACCCATCTGTCTGATGTTATAAACTTTGACTCTTGGAAGTGAGATCTCACTGCTTCCCCTTTCTGAGTGGGTAACTATTGGTGTGGTGTTGAGGCATCTTTGTCATTCTGATGAATGGTTACCTCTGGAATGTGAGGTCTTTAGGGGTGGCAATATTTTCTTCTGGCATCTTCGTTGGTACTGTTGTTTTTTACCATGTTTTTGGGTTTGGTAAGGCGGACTCATAAGTGGCACATTGTTCTGGAAAAAACAACCTTTTTGTCTGTTCTATTTAAAGCAATTCTGTTCTTCCTGCCCTTTTCATCAAACACATCTCTTCCTCCGTATGTCAACTATAAAGAGCTGTACCTGAAAAAGGCAGGTTGGCTATCTTGAGCTGTGCTTTTGGTTTCAAGTAAAACATTCTCAGCCACAAGATTCTATGGCACTATATAATTGCAGAGAGCTCTGCTGAATCCACTACAGCACTAATTGTCAAATTGATACCAGAGACCCTTCATTTACCATTCATAGGAAGCCCTGCTATCAGTGCTTTGGAAGGCCTGCCATGAAAGATTTAGATCTGTCCCAGATCTTTCTGTAATACCTTCTTAGTAGTGCTCTATCACTCACATTCTTGGGATATGCGGACGTAGTTCTGCACGTCTTTTTTCCAGGCATGTTGAATCTTTTGCTTTCGTGTTCAAGAGGGGCAATTGACTTTGGGGCTTAAGTATGTTTACGCCTCACCACCAAAACGATGACTGAATCAGGTCTTGGGGCATCCCTGAGTAACTCAGGATCTTGATGAGGTGATTTGTAATTTTTTGGTTGTCTTGGTGTTGCTGCCTTGGTCGTTGCCGGAGTGAGAAACGTTTCTTCCACTTTCTCTAAAAGAACTGAGACTAAGGGTAATTGCACTTTTGGTGTTGCTCTAGACTGCAGTGTCTCTAAAATGACCGATACTGATGGCTGAGGTGTTGCAAGTGGGAAATAATGCTTTGCTGCCCCTCTTGCCAGTACCTCATTACAAGTATTGTATAGTCACGTGCGACACTCTGGAAGGAAATCTGCACTGACGGTGTTGGAGTACATGAGGATTGGCTAGTATCAGAACCGAAAGATCGGGACCTAGTGTAGGATCTGGTGCCTCTTGATCAAGAGCTACTAGGTAATGTACTTCTGGTTGTCTGTGGACAAGATGGTTTCCACTTATGTAAGGAGACACTTAAGTGGTGTTTGCAATTTTCCTTGGTAGTGACAATTCCAAAGTACAGAAGGGGGGGGGGAGATATATGAGAGAGAGAGAGAGAGAGAGAGAGAGAGAGAGAGAGAGAGAGAGAGAGAGAGAGAGAGAGAGAGAGAGAGAGAGAGAGAGAGAGGAATTCCCTAGCCCTGTGTGCGACAGGGCTAGGGAATTCCAGGAGACAGTCTGGGATGCCAGAGGGTGAATAGGGAGATTACACCAGGATGGGTGGGGGGGACTGCCCCTTGACTCTGAATAGGGCTGTGCTCTGCCACCACAATGCTGGCTCCACCTCCTGCGGAGCGTCTGATGTCTCTGCCCTGCACCCTGAAAGAAACAGCAAGAGTCTCCAAAACAAAGTGCTCCAAAACTGGGCTGAACCAGGCTCAGGCCCCCTGGCCTGCAAAGACAAAAGAAACGGTGTATAAAAGTAGGAGCCCTGCTCCTAAACATTAGATCCTGTTTCCGCCAAGAAGAAACTCTGCCCGAAGAGGAGGACCCAGGACAAACTACATGGAGGACTACTGTCTCTAGCCTGAGAGACTGGGCTGTAGTGGGTGCCTTGCTGCAAGAAGGAGAGAAGACCAAGACTAAAGAAAGACTCTTTATTTTAACGTGTGCAGAACTCTGAAATCAATCTCCAAGGGCTTGGACCTGAGCTTGCCCCCTGGTCTGAGCCCCGGGACCATTGGGCTCATCCTGCTTTTGCCCGTCTGCTGCTGAGTTATTGTGTTTTCCTCCCTCGCCGGAGCCGTGACCTCTGGTGCCCTCGCCCCCTCCTAGGGCCGTGACACCCCGGAGCCTGCCCGCTGAGAGCCCCGCTCGAGTTCGAGCTGCTCTCTCTACGCTGTGCCGGGCCGCCCGCTCCCCTGTCACCTCGCTTGCAACCGGAGCGCGCTATGCGCACCCCACCCATCCCGCCGGAATTGGATCGGAGCGCATTCCAAAGCCCCGGGCGGCCCGTACATTTAAAACGTACTTGGCCGCCCCGCTCTGCCCTCCTGGATCCTAAAGGGTCACGCCGCACCCTGACGAGCCTCTCGTACGATCCGTACTAGGAGGCCCTGTGTGGTGCCTGCCTGCCCGGAAAACCCAACACCGCCGCTGACCCAAAGGTACGTCTTCACCCCCAACACGTACTGAAGAAGTATGAGTCATCCACCACAGTAGTACGCCTCGAACCTGCATGGTTTGCAGCGTCTGAGCACTAAACAAAGGTACTGTACCATTCGAACTCAAGCAGGAGTTTGCATCGGACTCGGGTCCGCAACGTTTGTTTTCCCCACATTGTTAAAGTACAAATTGCTGAGAACGAGTCGCCCTGCAACGATGCGACTCGTACCACCTGCTAAACATAACCACCTGCTTGTGCGCATTGTGCTGTGTGTCGCGCCCCGGACGGGAGAGTCCGTGAGGCGCGTAGCCTTTTGAGAGCCTTTATTCGTTCACGGAGTACGAGTCGCACAGAAGTGCTACGACTCGTACCTCTGGGTAAAACCAGCCGCGCCGTACGCCCCGTACCACGAGGCGTGTGAGCATCGGGAGGGTCTGTCCTTTTTCAACCACACGAAGCGTATAGCAGCGCTACAAAGCGCACCACAGTGAAAAACCTTGCCAAGCAGAACTGAGCCTTGCCTTAAAGATTTGTGGAACCTTTTTTTTTTCTTTAAAGCTACTTGAACTGTTTTAAAAGCTAATTGAATATGCGAGTGAAACCTTCCTGAAGAACTTTAAAGAATCCTTTTGATACCAAAGTACTGTGGCCCCATTTAACATTATATTGGTCTTGTAATAAGCCTGCAATTATCTACTGCCATATTTTTTTATAAAGAAGACATATTTTTACATAACTACACCTGGTGTACATTTGTGGTGGGTCTGTATATTGTTGTATGTGGTCATAAATGCTTAACTAAACGACGCCCTGGGATTAGCCTTGTCTGCTTGCGCAACACTAACTAGAGGGTGAGCAGGGGTTATTCTAGAGGGTGAGCCCCTTATCCTGACTAGAGGAGAGGGTCCCTGCTTGTCACAAGTTCTTACCTGTGCCAACCAGAGACCCCCAAATCTAAAACTCTGCTTGTAGATGCACTCCATTTTGGATGGCCCAATTCAAAATGTCTAGTGACTTTTGAGAGCGAAGTGATCCTGTACATCCTTACTTGTTTATGTAGTGCATCATTGTTGTAGTGTCCGTTCGTAGGAGAACGCCTGAGCTCTTTTTCCTGGGGAGAAACCGAGAGGGTTCAGTCAGGAACTAAAAGGCCAACAGAGGTGTGTCTGTTAAGTCCACCAAGCTAGGGCTCTGATCATGGGTGGGGTGACTCTGATGATATCGTCGAATGAACCGGTCGCCTGTAACCACTGGAGGTCTAGTTCTTCCTGAAGTGGATGCATCCATAGCCTGCAGAACAGAACAAGATAACATCATACCTAATAATGATTTGTAGAAGCACACTGAAAGAGACTCTTTTCTCTGAATGGACTTTGCCAATGACATTCGTTTATTTTGCCTTTCTGATGTGGGGCAGGCCTTGGTGGCTATTGTATCTAGCGTTGCCCTTAAAAAGGTTGTGGTCCTTGATGGTTGTGGGCTTGACTTTTTCCAATTCGGAGGGAGACCTAGCTCGTTGAACAGGGTTATGCAGACATTTGTTGCTGTCTGTGCTGCTTGATTGGAATGTGCCTTGACGATCCAGTTGTCTAAGTACGGAAACACTTGGTGTTTTTGTTTTAAGAAGGCTGCTACTGGAGCCAGACACTTCAGAAATATCCTGAGGGCTGACTTCAGACCAAAAGAAAGACCCCTGAACTGGTAGTAGCTATTGGCTACTGTAAACTTTAGGAATCGCCAATGGGAAGGATGAATGGGGATGTGGAAATATGAATCTTGAATGTCGAGGGTTGGCATATAATCTCCTAGTTTGAGACTGTGTTATATTCCAGAGTTCGGTCCATGTATCGAGGCAGCTTAATCCTTCCATTTCAGCAGTGAACTTTTGCACACATTTGCATGCACGACAATGTTGGATTAGTTTCTCTGAAACTACTTTGTTTACACATCCAGCTTTGCACAACATTATCACGATGCCATGAACATCATGTACTAGGCCACTCAATGCACTAGGTACGAACGTCGTCCTATCTTCAACCACGGGGCGACAGCGCTATCTACATATCCGTAACATCACTAATGTAGCGCGCACATCACAAAGGCTGCTTTTTATTATAAATAATAGGCATCCCGATAGATTGGTAAAGGACGCACTAATCCTCTTTATTTGCCTTTGTCTCCTAATCATTGGAGCACATGTATTTTATACAAGAATAACGTTGGCTCAATAAATATAGCGAGCGAAACATTCTGTACTGTTCCCATGATCCCTGAGGGGTCAGGGTAGTCATGTTCAGTGGTTGCCAGAAACGGTTCGCTCCCTGGTAGGTTAGAGGAGCTAATAAACAAAGGATATTCCCTTGAAAAATATACAGTGAAACAATTTGAAACTCCAAGCAAGTAGTTCAATACATAAAATCAACAACAATTATGCAAAAAATTTCTTTTGTATTACAATTTATTAAATTACACAATTTATTTAAAATACCAAGTGGACAATAGCACCACTTACACAAATAAAAACAGTTAAAAAAATTAATAAGACAAATGATCAAAATACATGGGATTCAAGATTGACCTGCAAAATTGAAACAAATTACAAGGACAGACAACAGTGAGACATTCAATTGTGCAATACTGAGCGTATATTCAAACTCTATCCGACCCCCATATGTTATGCACAGTCTATTAATGTGTCAACACAGGTGTCCGAGTTGAAGAATTATACTATGAAATGCGTCGACGCGTTTCGGTGGTACATATGATTCTGGGCCACCTTTGTCAAGACACTACGTTCTGTCTGTCGAGTTTCTGGGGTCAGTTAGATCACCCTGAAACGGTAGGCGTGCTGTGTCTTCAAACACTATTTCCTTGTCTGATGGCAGGTTTTCTCTTTAAAAGCTTTTTGTGGGACCAGGGGCGCTTTCGTCATGTCCTCCCGGTAGAAACAATCATTTTACTCTTTTACCGTGGAGAACTGCCTGCTTCTCTGGTCCTGTTCTATTTAGAGGAGCTTACAGTGGCACTGCGAGTTAGCTGGTCTTTAGGGAATCACATCCTGCTGTGGTGTCCAGAATCAGTCTTGACACCAAGCCCTCAGTTCATGTTGTCCAAACAATGCGCAGATCCTACAGATTGGTAGGAACTACATGACTATAGAAGAATATCTTGTAACATCACCATGCAGAATTATTATTTTTTGAGATACATGTTGATATCTCTGAGATCAAGGATAGGCCGCCATTCCTTCCACTTTTTGCGAATGAAGAAGAAACTGGAATAGAATCTCTTTCCTTGCTGCGAAAGAGGAACAGATGTTTGGAAGTGGAGGTATGCTGTGGATTCGATGGTGGTTTCTGAACGAAATCTAGAGTGTGTGTCCGAATTGAACAAGGTCTAGGACCCATTGGACCAATGCTATCTGTTGCCAACATTGGATGAAGTAGGACATTCTTCATCCCAGTCTGAAAGGTAAAGAGGGAGGGATAGCCGGAGCCTGTGACAGGTCATTGGTGACGACCAGTGTCCTTTCCCTGATGTGCAGCTCTTCCTCTAGGCAGAGGCCTGCTGTAGGCCGCTTGAGGTGGTTGCCTTTGTGCATATTGCGGATGAAACTGCTGGGAGGTAGACGTGCAAGAGGGATACTGGTTTTGCTGGTAGTCTGCCCTCTAAGAAGGCATGCCTCTTTGTTTGGTCCCCCGAAAGGGCATATTTTTTTAATTGAAGAGTCCCCAGCAATTTAGCGGTCTCTGTTTCATTCTTTACGGCCTCAAGAGGTTCGTCGACATGCTTGCTGAACAAGGCCTCTCTTTCGAAGGGAAGATCTAGAATTGTATTCTGTACTTCAAGCCTAGAGGTAGCTTTGAGCCAGTCTTATCTTCTGAGCACATCATAGTCTACTAGTTGTCTACAAACACCGTGGTGGCAATATCCATGGCACAGTCTATGATCTCTGCCGATGTGCGCTTCCATTTCTGCAAGATTTTTGGCTTCAGTTTTTGCCTCTTCAGGAAATTACTCTATTTAAGGGGTGATGTCAACCCATAGATGTTGATCATATCTCGCCAAAAGAGCCAGCTAATTTGTAGCTCTGTCAGCCCTAACATGGATGAAAAATGCTTGCCAATATTATCCAAGCATTTGCCCTCTTTGTCTGGAGGCGCAGATATCGGAGTGAAGGGGTTCTTTGTTCTACTCTGGGCTGCCTGTGTAATTACTTAGTCTGACTTTGGCTGGCCAGTCAAACAAGCTGGGCGTTTTCAGGGGCTTTATATTTCTTGCAAGGCGTAGAAGACCGCTGTTACTCTAGATGGATTTTTCATGACTTTTAAGCCCTCTTCCCAAACCCTCCCCAATATCCTTCAGTGGTGAGTCCACAGGGGTGGGTGACAGAGATGATGGTGTAGGGATGAGGTATATACAAGCGGAGGGTGGCTGTTCCTATGGAGAAGAGAGTTTAAGTACGGTTAAAAAGTATATCAAGTGGGGAGTCTTCCTTATTAGAAGATATAGCCCTCGGACACCCAAATAAATGTCATGCTTCATCATCGGGTTTAGCTCATTGTGGGGCCGGTGCTGCAATGCCCCACGGGCCCCACGAGAGGGATCTTTGCCAGAGATCTTCTCTTTCAGGCGTGATAATGAGTGCGGGCATTTGGGGATGGGATAATATGTATGGGGAAATGTGTCTTAAAACTACCTAATGGGTGCCATTAAGTTTTCAACAGTGGTCCCCTTGGCATGGTTAAAAACAGGTGGATGTAGATTGTCAAAGGGGTGTTATGAACCAGGTCGACATGTTTCATGCCTGCATTATTCAGGAGGGATCCGTGGCATTTCTTCAGGACTGAGTAAAATATCCCTACACTAGAGCAGAATATATGACGATTATAAAAAGGTTATTTATAACGATCTCTAAGGATGCTTAAGCTCCTTTGTACCTACAAGTAGACTACCTACTTGGATTTCAATTTCTAACCTGGAAAATAGATGAGAAAATAGTGTGGACAGAAGTTATATGTATGCAATTATACATGGTGAATACCTTCTTAAGACCTATAGATAGAGACTACTAATCAAGTTTCATATGCTGGAATTGTGTGAAATCGTGCTGGGAGCGCAATCGTAACTCCTCCATAACTGGTGAGACACACATCAAAACAGGTGAGTGGTATATTGGTGGTAGCAGGTAACATTGTTTCAAGACAGGTGAAGCTGATTGTCTTTACCTTATTAAGAATACTGAGTTTTTATTTCATTTAAGAATACAGAGCTTTTAAAAAATGTGTTTTTTCATGTGTAACTTTGAATTTACCGGTTTTCACTTGGGGATTGTGCCACTGGCACCGGGACTAACCAAGTGCTGATTGGCTGAGGGAGAACCAATCAGTATTCTAGTTGGTTGTAGGCAGTGGAAGGGGCTAATACCACGCCTACATTAGGAGCAGTATAGCGCATCCGTGCCGGTAACATGGATTGTTTTTACCTTATTAAGAATACGGAGTTTTTATTTCATTTAAGCATACAGAGCTTTTAAAATTGTGTTTTATCATGTGTAACTTTAAATTTGCCCATTTTCACTTGGGCATTGTGTCATTCGCACCAGGACTAGCCGAGTGCTGATTGGCTGAGGGAGAACCAATCAGTATTCTAGTTGGTTGTAGGCAGTGGAGGGGGCTAATACCATACCTACATATGGAGCAGTATGGCGCAGCCACGCAGCGGGCACGCCACATGCAAGCCCGTCTGCGCCTGTCGGCATACCGACGAGGCCAGGGGTCAGTTACTATGCCCCTATCATTACTTATTCAAGGAATGAACTGTTGGATCATAACCATGGGAGGGAAGCTATTCCTCCCACAACCATGATGGCATTAAAGGAAGTAGGGAACGTGGTACCCACACAACAAGGGAACCAGGAGATAAGGAGGCTTTCTAACCCTCCACAGACTATGTCAGCTCCAAGCACCACCCCTAGAGCCCCAGAGCATAGCCTTCTTTACCTCCTGAGGGGGTACTTGAATACCTGCTCTTTAGTGAACCATCAGAATGAGGTCTATTATCTTTTGGAATTCCAGTTGCTGGATATTTTGTGATTAACGGAGACTTGGCTCACGGAGGAGTCCTCTCCAAATATATCAGCAGCCCTTCCCCATACCTACTGTATCCTTCAAACCAATAGGAATTCGGGGAAGAAGGGTGGGAGGTGGCAACTATTGTTAAGAAAGAGCACCGCTTTGTTAAAGGGGCTTCCTTAGAGCTTCCTCTGGTGGAGTATGTAGTTGTCCACTGGGAATCCTTGTCCTCATCTTTCAAGTGTGTGTTGTTAAATAGATCCCCCAAATACATGGCAAACTTCCCCCATGCCCTTGCCGAATCCTTGGCGCCGCTAACTGTAGATCATGCAAATATTCACATAGTTGGAGATTTCCACTACTGGGCTAATGAGGCTGAAGGGGGACAGCAAGCCAAGGACGTGACGTGATTTGAATTTGGAACTATTAGTAAATGGTCCAACTCACATCAAAGGACACACCTTGGACCAGATATGGACCAACAAAATTCCCTGTGAGGAATTGGAGCATGACCCCATGTGGCTGGTCGTGTTGTCCTTTGTAGTGCATCTGTCGAAGCGGTTCAACCCCACTATTGCCTGCACTATCTGTTCAAGGAACTGGGCATGTGTTAACCTTACAGCCTTCCATGAGGATTTTAGGAATTCCCCCCTAGTCCAAAGGAAGATATGGAAGTCAATGAGCAAGACATTATGAGCTGGCTGGAGTTGGCCAGCAATGATCATGCTCCTATCCGTAGAACAAAAGCACCTAGGGGACATGAGGCTAACAAATAGTTCTCGCATGATTTGAAAACTGCCAAACTCAACCTCCGGCAAGCAGAAAGGAAATGGCGGTCTGGGTACTCGCCAGACCTGAAAATAGAGTTAATTCAACAACTGACTCTATAAAAAAAATTGCGGCAAACTAAAGCAAGCTTCTTCACAGGCAGAATCATGAACGCCCCCAATAAATCTAAAGAGATATTTAAGATTGCCTCTGATTTCTCTAACCCAGACCAAGTCATGATCCCGGTCTTACCAACTCAAGATATGTGTGATTCTCTTAACAATATCTGCAAGTGGGCAGTGAGGCCTCTGCTGCACAAGGTCTGATGGGCCTGATATCCTCAATCCAAATTCACAAATTTTGCATCCAAGGGAAACTCCAAACAGCCACCACCCCGTGCTGTTAAATCACAAGTGCAAGCATTTGCTAAAGACAAGAGTTTTTTTAGATTCCCTGAGCAATGACACAGTATATGTATCTCTATGTTATACAAGAAAGTTTCCAATCATGAGTCCTAAGAAAGTTCAATAACATCCAGTGTACATCCGTAGTTTTTTTATTTTCGTATTCTTGTGGTTTCTCACGAAGACTTGTTATACACAGACCCCATTTTCAGATAATACTGTCAATACAGGCCCATATAGCTCGTAATCTATGTATATTCATTGAAGAGTCTGGTTTTCTGGACCCAGCACAAGCCGGATTTCGACCAGCACACTCGACAGAAACAGTAATCATGTTGGTAGTTGATGACATGCGTAAAGAGGTAGACAACGGCAACTCCCAAGTCTTGGTATTATTGGATCTGTCTACAGCCTTTGACACGGTTGACCACACTATTCTGGCCGACCGGGCAAGGGCAGCTGGGCTTCGGGGCTTAGCATTGAACTGGCTTATTTACTTTTTGAGGGAGAATCCCAATTAGTCAGGCTTGCCCCTTTCTCCTCTACGGAGGTACAACTAAACTCTGGGGTTCCTCAAGGCTCTTCACTATCTCCTCACCTTTTTAACATCTATATTCGTCCCTTGATCAACGCCCTAAAAAATAAAGAAATCAATATTTTTAACTATTCGGATGTTATGCAACTGCTATTTCCGATCAATGACATTCCCTCGTCTCAACAGCAGTTTCAGGACACTATGCTGTTCATCCGTGAGTGGATGAACGTGAATCATCTAAAGTTGAATCCCGATAAAACGGAGATAATTATCACAAACAGTAAAATGAATTATTAGTCCCCATCGTTGTGGCCTAACGAAATGGGCTCGCCCCTGGCTCACAAAAAAGCTGTAAAAGGCTTAGGTGTAATAATAGATGCAGAATTATCCTTTAAGCAGCAGGTAGGAGCCGTAACATCAGCTAGTTTTTTTCCAGCTACGCCATATAAATAAGATTTAAAAAATTCTCACTAGGGAGGCTCTGATCCAGGTAATCGTAGCTCTAGTTATGTCTAGAATAGATTATGCTAATTCAATTTACCTGGGTCTTCAAAAAATCCCCCTGCACAGGCTCAAGCTAATTCAGAACCAGGCTGCTCGACTGATGTACACTTTGCCCAGACATTGCCACATCTCCCAGGCGACAAAGGACCTCCATTGGCTTCCTGTCATGCAGAGATTAGTGTTTAAAGCATGCTGCATGTTTTTTAAGTCTCTCTATTTCCACTACCCCACATTTGTGAAGTCCCAGGTTACAAAAATACTGCCCTACGAGAGCACTAAGATCCAGCCACTTACATCTTTTGTCCATCCCTCCTTGGAAAAGCAAAGGATTGGAGGGCCTAGGATTGCCCCTATCGCCCACAAGTATGGAATTGCCTGCCTCTGGACCTTCGGTCCATCCTGGATCTTGTAACATTTAGGAAACTCCTGAAAACATTGCTTTTTAGACAGGGATACAGAAATTCTTTTTTGGGTTGAGATCTGATTCGCTACCTAGCGCCAAGAGACCGTCTGGTGAATGTGCGCTTTTTAAATGGACACCAACATAACATAACATGTATGTGGGTTTTTAGATGAAATTACCAGCGTTGTTCTCTGTTAAATAATGATCGCTGCTCCCAATGATCATTAGCCTCCAAGACAGTCCACCTGATGTCATCTGGTGCTTGATTGACAGTAAGGAAGTATACAGACATCTCGGTAGTGCTACGTTTGCACCGTGCATTGCTGCGATGCTCCATAATCCTGGTCTTTATTGGTCTCATTGGCATCCTTACATAATTTAAAGCACAGGGGCAGGTGATTAAGTAAATGCAGTTCCTTGTATTGCAGTTTGTATGTCCCTTTTGCGTCCAAATGTGTGATTCTTCTACGTGGATCGGTTCAGTAGCTTTTGTAAATGGGCATGCAGACCACCTTCAGCATGGGTAATGTCCAGTTATTGGTGGTAAACTCCAGAGAGTGAGTTGTTGTGTCCTACAAATTGCTTGTGGTCGGATGTGGACTAAAAGGTCTTTAAGGTTCTGTGTCCGCGTAGTGCTATTAAGAATGATACACTTACCATTGACTCCATATTGTGTAACTGGCTCCATTTTCTATGCTCTCATGCAGTTGTAGGGTGGGGAGGGGGATGTTTTCACTCTTCACATGTTTTCGCTCTTTACCGTGCAGAGTAAGGTGGAACAAGTTGTATGGGATGAGCACTTGGTACCTTTCAGGGCAGAGATAGTTACCAGAGAAATGTGCGGAATGCACAGCTCTGTCTCAGAGTAAAAATACAGGGGCCTGGCCAGCTTCTGTCTTGACCCCGACACAGACCAGTACCGTCAGCTCTGTGTTTTTTTTTAAAACCACACTAAAGTTTATTAAGGAGGTTGCAGATGGAAATTTTACAGAACAGAAAAGGCACAGAATTAAAATGGTAACAAAAGAGCGCGAGGCTGGGCTACTTGATGTAACTACTCCTCCCCCTCGTCCTCACTATCCATGCTGTCAGCACCCACCTCTTCGTTGTAGTGTGTTTATCTAGGTACCTATATTGATACTCCTATTTCTGACCCTTGTCCGGTTATTAATTCACTAATGTCCATACAACGGCACAGAAACCCGTCTTCAGATTAGGTCATAGCGCATGCTGTCACATTAAGCAAGCACTGTCCCTTCAGCCCCCTAGAGAAGCACACCGAGTTCTCAAAACAAATCAAACCTCCAACAGACCTGGGAAATCCCCGCGACCATTGTTTTGATTTCGCTCGAGACTCCTGCAAAGAATGTAAGAACGACCAGTCCTTATGACATTCTTGCTGACGTCTTATGTCCATCCTTACGTCAAACACGGCACCTTTCAGGTATAAATATACCGACGTTGCCCTAAGCTAAGACACGGTGGTGACGAGCTTGGAGCAGCGCTACTTGCCGGAGAGCCCAGCTGATGCAGAAAAGCCCACGGACGCTGCCCCTCCCTTTTTGACGCGCTGAGAGAGACGCTGCCTTTTCTCCTGCCGAGAAATCCAGCCTCCGGCGTTTCCAGCCGCCCTCGCGGGTAACTGGGATATCGAGTCCTGAGACAGAGATACCAACCCTCCAGCCTTCTAAATCCCAGGTACTGAACTGACTAACCCCTTACAGAGAATTCTTGAGTCAGATTCTTGGCAAAGGAAACTTAACTTAAACTGCTACTTACTTACTCCCTCCCAAGTATTAGGCTTAGATCAGGTTCACCGGGGTAAGCGTAGTTAGAAGCACCAGTTGAGTACGATTAGTCAATGTATATATGTATGTATATCTTTTATCCATTTTAAGTATAATATGGCTAAGAAACCATATAAATGCTTTTACAGTATTATTTTATAATTCTGTTTTTACTGTATGCACTTTACTTAACTATAAGTATTGCAATAATAGCGATTCATTTCTCTTGTATGAGAAAAGAGACTGATCAATAAATAACATCTTTTATTGAACCACGCCCATCTCTTATTTCTCTACAAACTGGTGAAACTAAGAATGCACGTACTGACTGAGTAAAATAAGTTGTCTTTTGTTTTCACACGACTCTAGAGATATACTCTTGATTAGGGGAGAGCAAAGTTGTCATGGTTTATGGTTGTCAGAAACTAAATCCCTTCTTGTCTATCCAGGGAGGTTAAACTCCTCCTTACCTATTCGAGAAAGTTTCTAGTGAACTCTGAGCTAGCTGGCACACATAACTTTAAGTCTAATATCGTCAGTAGAAGACCTAGTTAACCACAGTGCTACGTCTATACTATTGAAGATATTATTCCAATGCGCAGAGCCTATTGGGAAAATAGGAACTACACTACATGGCGCCCAACGGTTTGGATAGGCGATAAATCTAACGCAAGACATTAGAGTAACTCAGTCGTGCTTTTTCACACAGACCCTTTTTTCCATAAAACTCCAAAGACGTCTGGAGTGGGTAAAAGGTTAAATCCGCCAAACTTAGTAGGAGGAGACTCCTATGTATGGTTTTTGGTTTATTCAACGTTGAAGGATACAGTGTTCCAAAATATTGTGCATCTAATCTTTGTTTCCTTGAGAACCTGATCTGCAACAAAAAACCTTCTTGTCAGTAAAATGTCAGAAACTGAAGAAGATAGGGAGGCAGCTAGAATAGCAGCTCAACTCCTAGAGGAAGACACAAGTCTCGTACAGCAAGACCCGGATGCAATACTCATCCCGGTCAGCATAAGAAAAACTATAACCTTAAAACTTATAGAAAATGGACTGACACCAAGAGGTGGTACAGTCATATTCGTGATTGAGGCACACGAATATCGGCAGACAGAGGTATTCTATTCATGGATAAATTTTCCAGCAGCAAACGCTGTAACAAAGGAGTTCCATTATTACAAGATAGAGGAACCTCCGGATGAGTACACCCCTTTCGAGGAGGTGGAAATACCACTCAAATACCAAGAGCACCTGCTCTGG